>NC_141496.1:92261733-92861733 GCF_009769465.1 Tauraco erythrolophus | reverse complement strand
ACTCACCTAGACACAGGGATGCCAGTTCCATGCAGCAGAGCACCAAGAGGAAGGGGACAAACTCTCAGCAGGTTTAGACTGCCTTAACTCCAATGATCTATTGCAACCTCTCCCTAGAAAAATTTGTTGCCAGCTGTGCAGGAGTCCTGAGCAGAGGAGAGAAGAGCAAGGTGTTTGCTTTCTACCTCCCGCATGGGCCAGGTCCCAGTCTTTGCGCCATAACACATCAGTGCCAGACTGCACAGCATGTCACCATCCAGCAAGAGACATCTGTTCAGCAAAGAAGTATGCAGAAAAGGCTTTGTCCAACATTAAACTATAATCCCAAGGGAGGCCCCCTATCTAAATCTTTACAGATAACCCAAAGTATTTGACCACTGCTTCTCAGAAAAGCATCTTTCTTGCTTTTAAGAGCCTGAAATCCACAAACAGGAGAAGAGTAAGTGCCAATCTGTTGAATAGTGATACTAATTAAGAACAGGTGGTAAATGTCAACATGGAAAGAACTGCAGAAACTGGCTCTTGCAGTATGCAAGCAGGACTGTAACTTGCAATCACATTCGGCACATTTTTGTTACCCAGACAATCAAGGACACTAAAGGGTAATTTTTAAAACTGCATTGTTCCTGAGTTTCTGAGCAGTACAACCAATTTTCTCTTCTTCCTTGCATTAAAACCAACATACTGTTTAATGTTGTTTCTCTTAAAAGATAATAGGAGAACATTATCCTAGTTGTCAGTCTAAGCAGGCAGAAATAACAAGCATACAGCCCACATAATGTATGTATTCTAAGGGACTTTATACTCAGTTAATTAGTTTAACTATTGCTGTCACGGTTCATTTAAAAGTTTCATGCTTCATTAAATATCAATATATTTTATTACATAAAAAAACCTTTCAGTAAAAATACAATTGTCTTTTCAACTGATATATACATTTCAAGCATGTCTATCAGATGCTATCAAAGTCTGAATTGCTACAGTAGCAGTACCTCAAAGCATTATGCAAATCTCATTCCACACACAACGGAAGAATATTTTTGCCTGAAACAAAAGTACTTTGCCAAGAAAAAGAAAATGTTTTTGATATATGTTATTTTCATAATTAAAAAAGTTTCCACATTGATCTCTGGTTGTTCCACCTTCACAACAATCAGCTCAAAGATACCTTGCATTCAGAAGTTGTGACTGTTTTGTCTAAAGTCCTTAAATTCAGAAAGTCAGAAAGTCATGTCCTTAAGGAAGCATTAAGACCAATGAAACTAACAGTTGCAAAGATATAGAGGCCAAAAGACAAGTGCAACTCCAAAAAAGAAACCTTTGTGGTTAAGTGAGGACTTTTTCTACTACAAAGATCTACCTACTTATGTGGATGATGCATTTTCTCAATTCAGGATATAAGATTACCTCAGAGCAGTTCAGAAGAGCATTTTCCAGATTGAGAACTTACTCCTTAAAAGTCTACCTCCATGATTACTACAACTTCTCTGCAAATTTCTACTACTCTCTTCATATGCAGTCTTGTTCTACGAAACATACCATCAGTAAGGTGCGTTGCAATAATAAAATGACAGTGGTTCTTATTGAAACTGACTTTCGGACGAGGCCACTATCAGCATCCTTCATGTTATAGCCTATTTAGATTCCTTAAAAGCTGAAATGTTTTTACATCATGGTCCAAACAAAACCTTCCACTTGTCTTTCCACTATTACCTCTTCAAGCCAATGCAAGGTAAACCCTGGGAAAATTATACAAACAGCCACAAGTATTTAAAATCTGTATTGTCACTACATGCTTCCACTCCTCTCAAAGCTTTAGACATTTTTCTTTCAATTTTATTCTTTCACTATCCCCGGACACGCTAATTAATCAGAATTTCCCAGGTCTTTTTGTCGTTCTGATCAAAAAGAAAAGACAAAAAAAAAATCTCATTCCGTCTTGTTAAAGTGAGTCCACCTACCTTCCACAAAGCCAAGGTAATAGGATGTAGGATTAAGGCCACTTGAACGGCTCAGGCCCTTAAAAACAACTCCCGCTCCTGCCCTTAGCCGTCATCCTTGCCAAAATTGATTTACGGAGAATGACATCTTAACCACAGCTATTACTTTGTGAAGAGGAGGCTGCTGTGTTGGCAGGGTTTGGCACCCCAAGTTGGCTACTGAGTAAGGTCTGATGTGAAGACACAGGAAACCACACCAGTTTAACAACGCAGTGGTGTGCGCACTGTCTGCAAGGGCCGTCTGAAGGGCGGAAAGAAGTGCTCACGGACAAAGGCATGAAAAAGGCAAAGGTATGTGCCCTCTGCTGAGCTGAAGCACCTTGGTTAAAGGGTGAAAACCCACACAAATGTCCTGATAGAGACTGAAAATCCTTTTAAGAAGCTGGTCATGCCAACCATGTGTCACTCCTCCATACCTCTCTACCCATCTTTACACTATTTTGACGGAGAGAATGTGCTATATAGGTAAGAGTAAAATGTTCAAAACTGATTATGAGATTTTTGAGGACTTCATCACATTGACTTTCAGTGAAGTTACATTCTCAAGTACCTAAGTCATTTTTACAAACAGAACCCAGCCTTATGAGCTGCTTAGGTAATTTTTCAAACTTCTGTCATATGCAGGTGTCCACATTTTCTTCTTCATACTTTAGTATTTTTCTTTAATATTCTGGTAGGATTTTCATTAAATCGCAGGGATTCGATTCTGCAGTTCAGGAATTCCAATTCCCTAAAGTTAATGCTTTTATGGATATGATTTTAATGATTTTATGGATAATGATTTTAAGTTAATGATTTTAAGGATACAAATCAGCACCTCTTACAGTCAGCTGTGGTTGTATTTCACCATTACTGAAATCCACACTCTAGTCTACAGTTTGAAAACTTTGTGCTAAAAAAACACGTTTGCTTTTGAAGTACTTCTGATGTGCACTGCATGCTAAAGATGCAAAACAAAGCCCGTTCCACTTCCAAAAGACTCCAGAAGACTAACCAGGTCAACAGAGAAGGGTTGAAATGCTTAGGATTAAAGAAATGACAGTAACTGGAATAACAGTTATAGTATTTTCCATTTATATGACTAGCTTCTCTTCTTCATGCAATATTTAAGAATAAAGTCTGTACAGGCAGGTTCAGTGAAGAAAGAGTGTGGATTTGCAGTCTGGATTTGGGAGAGTTTTCAATGCCTGGATGTGGCAGGTTGACCTTGCTTGGCTGACAGATGCCCACTCAGCCAGTTTTCTCACTCATCCCTCCTCAACAGCACAGGGCAAGAAAATAAGATGGAAAAGCTCCTCAGTCAAGGCAAGGGCAGTTTAATAAGAAAAGCAAAAGCCACATGCAGAGGCAAAGTACAATAAGGAATATATTCACTACTTCCCATCAGCACGCAGGCTGTAGCAGTTGCTCAGGAAGACAAACACTATCACCACAAATGTCCTTGCATCCTCCTTCTTTCCCTCAGCTTTTATGGCTGAGCATGACATCAGAGAGTATGGAATACCCCTTTGGTAAGTTTGGGTCAGCTGCCTGGGCTGTATCCCCTCCCAACCCCTTGCTCACCCACAATCCACTGGCCTATTTTTTGTGAGGTGGTAGAGGGAAAGCCTTGACAGTGTGCAAGCACTGCTCACCAAGAGCCAAAACACCACTGGGTTGCCACTGGTGTGTTACCAATGCTGTCCGGTCACAAACATAAAGAACAGCTAGGATGCTATGAAGAAAGTTAACTCCAGCTAGCCAGACTCAGTATACTAGACATAGAAGAAACCCAAAGAAATGTCAGGAGACTGTTCCGAGAGAGGTAAATGTGTGGAGAATAAGCTCAGTGGGGTAGGGAGGGGAAGCACTTCCCAGCAAACGCCTGGACTTCAGGCATCAGGTATCACTCCAGACTTCAAATTTATGTCTAAAAACATTATCAGAGTCCATTTTGAAAAGAGAATGCTTTCTCATTGTGCTTGTATTTCAAAGTATATGAGAAAAAGGAAAATTAAACATTGGATAAGCATTAAACATTCAGTTTTCTGCTCAAGTAATGTAGCTGTAGGATTTCACAAGGCTTGAATTTTCAGGAAAGAAAGTCTCTAGCTTTATAACCAGAGATGTCCTACTGGTTTCAGACAACAGCAAGATCTTTGAATATCAATACTTGCACTCTATTCACTGTGAATAATTCTTTTAAAGCCAATTTCTGCTTTTAAATCGTGAGTACACAAAGGGTGTTGCTTTTTTAATCAGCAGGCATTTTTTAAAAAGGATGTTTCTGCTTGAGAAGCCCAAGTCAAGAGGAACCCTGAAGGCTCGGCCAAAACTACAAACTGAGCTAAGCGGTGCAGGCATCACAGAGGTGATCCTGTTTCCTTATCTGCACTCTTTCCAGAAACTATATTGACTAAACTACCACAATTCCTTTCCCTGCTCTTCTCAGGCAGATATGACTCTGATGTATAGGAGTTACTTACCCAAGATGCCCTGAAACAGATAGGTGGAGGGACAGTAGCTCCTCTCTGCAGAATCAGGGCAGTGGGCCAAATGCAGTGGTGGGATGAAAAGCTGTGACATAAATTGCTCCTCCTTCAGGACTAAGAGGAGAACCCCAACCACAGCCTGTCCTCTCAGCTGCTCCAGGTGGACTTCAGCTCTGCGCTACAGATACAGGTACAGGCTGTAAGGTGACAGTCTATCTCACAAAATTTACAAAGAGGGGTAAAAGCCTGGACATGAGGCAAGCAGCCCGGAATAATAACTATCTCATAGGAATGTGGATGTTCACAGGGAAATGTAAGCCAGCAAATGAACTTCACATCAAACTTTCAACAGTTGCCAAAGGTCCTCTCTTTACTTCCATGTGAATGTATGAAAGCACTAGGTGCACACACCAACTAGGTATCCTTCCTTTCGGTAGCTCTCCCTGACTGTCCTTAGGACCAGAAAAGAAACAACAACTGAGACTGCCCTGTTCCTAACATGCAAGACACCTCCAACTTAGTTTCCTATGTGAAGAGGTCCAAAGCATATATTCTGAGACAGTTTCAACAGGCCTAACAACTGTTGGAGACACTCCAGATTTGTCAGCTAAGACAAGGGTTTAGGCCCTTTTACAATTCTTCTTGTTAAAAGTCAGAGACTGAAACCTGGATATCAGCAGCTTTTTCTGCAATGCCGAATAAATATATCTTAAACTCTACCCACATACATTAGATTGTGAATTTTTGCTCCTAAGCATAAATAGTTACCTACTCAACGGTCCTTTTGATTTCCAGTACTAGTCAGTTTCAGCTCTAATTTTTGCCTTATGTTAATGACAGTAAAGTTTTCATCAAACTATCTCCGAAAAAAAGTTCTTGGGTCGTTGTTTTAACCTCATTTCACAAGAGGACATGCAACACAACAAATATCTGCTATACTAATGATGTCTTTGTTTCTTTTTCAGTACTACACCTAGGTACTACTGAGAATGCATGTGAAACTAAACCACACTGCATTTTATCACAGATAAGCATGTTTCACCATACCTAATGCATACATATACAGGGCAAAAATATAGCTAACCACGTCTTTAACTGTGCCAGTTCTTAAATTAAAAATTCATAAACAGGCACCGATAAAGCATAAAGTCTTCATGACTACGTTTTGATCTTCTCTATATTTTCTACTCTTCTAATCTTGTTAATGGTCATGACAAAATTTTTAAGCAGACTGCCATTGTTTTTCAAAAGGTCACAGCTGAGGGGCAGGAAAAAAATCATAAATACTTCTAAAGTTATCAGTGGGCTAAAGCAGGGTGCTCCATTGAACCCCTCTATGCAATCTTTGTGATACTAGCTTGAAAAGGTACAATGTGGTCGGCCAAACAGATGAACGACCACGTGCAGTGAAGCAAATCCTCTGGAATAGAGTATCTCATATCTGTAAAGGTGTGTAAATTCTTAAGTATTTATGGGACTAGATCATAGCTGTGATCAGAGTAAACCTACATATTTGATTAACCTAAACAACTAGATCATACAAATCTTAATAGCCACACACAAATTTTCTACTTTCAAGAAACAACGAAAGACATTTTCTTAGGAGCATTTTCGTTAACAATTGTAACTTAGCCCCTGGTTTCTTGTTTGGAACTCTTACAAAAGTACTCCTTCCTCTAAGAATTTTTTCAAAGAAAGAAATCTTAGTCATGCTAGGAAGTCACAAAGGAAAAAAGGAGATTATTATCATTATGTCCAAGCCTGGTTTTAACAAACCACTTGCAAAGGATTCCAACATCTAAATTAAAAGACTCATTTCAGTGATCTGTGGGTAAAGAACTATTCAAATAATTCAGTTTGACCATTAATGAACTTATAGGTTAGTATATAGTGAAGGAATTCATGACAAGAGCAATCATGTGGAAAGAATCTGCTCCTGACTATTTGTTCTTGTTTTGCAGACCTTTTTTTTTTTTTTTTAATCTAATCAACAGGGATTGGTTCTTTCTGGTTTAACATACTACAAAGTTTCTTAAGTCTCCCCAGAGACAGAGGAATTCAGAATCTTTCTTAAACCAGAATCCCAAACACTGAACATAAGAAGAAATGCAGAATTAAATATTAACAGTGATTTTTTTCCATTGCACAGAATCCACGTCCTAATGTTTGATTTTTGAGTGTGCAAAATTAGGCTAATTGCTGTAGCACTTAAGAGAGTACTGTTATTACTCAAGAATTGAAATATAATTTTCTTGTATTCTCAAACCCGCCCAATTCTATTTATAGATCTACATCTCTCAAAAAAAGTCAATTTTTATAAACATGAACTGCGAGGAAAAAAGCTAAACATCAATATATTGCTCATTGCAGTAAAACGTAACATCAGAAACATTTCTTCTTCCTAAAAAAAAATAAATACAGTTTCACATACATCTTTTTCTTGATTATTCTTCTGCATTACTCATTACGCATAAAAGAAGTGACAGGAGACACTGCACGCTTCAAACAGTATTAATGACTGGACGTTTATCGACATTATTCAACCACAGAGCTGCCTGTAAATGTGCTCACGTGCATCTTCTTTTCACACTCAAGCTAAGAGGGACTGGCAAGGGTACTGAGAAAACCCTGCTTGCCCTCCACCCTCAACAGCAGGCACGCTGTCCCATACGTTTTGAATTGCCACTTGGTATTTGCCAGCTTACTCATGCTTTTCCCCTGTCCTCAGGAGGCAAAACAGAAGGGGAACACAAAAGGGGTCTTGGCATGGTGACGCATTTGTGTGAACAGAGGGGCTCTAGACCCACCAGGGATGCACAGCCCTGGAGTACACTGCACATTTGCAGGTGCCTACTCTGGACAAGTCATTGGCGGACAAAATAGAATCTTCAACTCAAGTTAAATGAAAAAGAACGTTTTCCTTGGTTCTAGCTCTTGCAGGCAAACGTCAGCACTGTTCTTCAGAATACTGTCTAGACTGAGAAAGCATATATGTCGAACCATCCACAGACACTGGAAAAACCTGAAACCTGATAAAAAACTACTACAGGTGCAAACCTTGTTTTGATGAGTTTATTCCTAATTTCTTTACCCAAAAAATCAAAAGCTGGTATTCACAAAGCCTTCTTTCCATGGTAGCTCATAATCAACTTATCACTACATATTTAAAAACACAGTTTTGCACGGTGCCAACAAGAGCTTTAATGTATACTTTTTTTTTATTATTTTCAAGAGTTTCTCATGTTAATCAGCTGGCAATGTAAGGAAACCAAGATCTGGGTGTCTCAGCTGCACTCTGCAGTGCAAGAACCCAACTAAATGTGACCACTGGAGACACATGATGTCTACAGCAGGAGGGTATTTGTTCAGTCCAGCTCCCTACCTACAGCCGCTCTCAGCAGTACTTAAGCATGAACTTGTCTCACAAATGCAATGCACTCAGTCCCCACCTCTATTTCTGTAAACGTAAAATGAGATTTTCAAAAAGTACCAATAAGTTTTTCTATTTACTTCCACTACACTTGGACCTCAGGATCAGTCAAAGTGAGAAGGTTTTAAAAAAGCCCATCAATGAAATGTGCAAGCAGCTATAGCAAATTCAAGCTCATTATCATGTATGTAGTGTTTTGAGACCTCATTTTTCTGACAGGCTTTTGTAAAAACATAAAAAACAAGAAAAATTCTCATACTTTCTGGATGCTTTTACATCCCGTATTCTCTAAAAGTCAGAATTATATAATTTGTGACAACATTCTGATTTTTTTCTGCAGAGTACATTGTGCTTTATGTGGTTTCAAAGGAATAGACCAAGTGCAGGTTTGTTGTTTGGTCGGTTTTTTTTCTTGTAATGCAGAGATTTTAGCCTGATTCATTGTCTTTCCTTTACTCTTGGCTTCCATACAGAAGTTGTGATCCTTATTTGCTAGAGGACCAGAGCGCAGTTGGCTCAGTCCGGAAATTTTGTTTTCAGTGGCCTGTCCTCCTCTTTCACACAAGGTCATAAGACAATCAAAATCTGTATTTTAGAGGAGCAACAATAGGATGCAACAAGCAGTACCAGACTAACACAGATATGCTCTTCTCAGTGTCCAACAACAGGAGAACGAATAGTCCAACAAAACTGACCGTACAGAGTCTGGTCTAAACAAAGGCAGACAATAGTGAAGTAAAAATAAAGAAAATAAAATATAGAAAAGAAAGTAAAGCAAAACTGTGTCTTCCTGGTGAAACCTGTGAACTTTGAGGCACAATGCTTCCCAGGTCTCTGCCTCAGGAAGTGCAGCTTTGCAAAACTTCTCACATAACCTGAATGTCATTTACACAGATTTGGTCCTTGGTGTTCCCCTTGGCTTGTTGCAGGGCAATTAGCAGCATATTCCCTTTGTCCAGCTGGCAGAATTACATTGTGGTTAAGTAAACATGGGGCATGTACACTTTGTTCTCCCTCTTCCTCCCACAGGTATCCCTTCACACACTTTCAGCTCCAACACCCAAACAAATTTCAGTCAGTATCGGTATTACCAGAAGTAAAAGGCAAAGTAATTAAAAAAAAAAAATCTGTGTGAAAAAAAAACACATTACCTTCTTGTGCAAGGAGACGACTTCAATTATTCACATGGCAGACGTTTCATACTATACCCGCTCTGTACCTATGTCTTTCTGTATCTGTATGTAAAGTATGTATTTTTAATACTAGAACATTGTTGCTTATAGTGAGTGCTGTCACAGTAGCTCTTCATCACTCTGCAAAGAAACTGGACACTGAGGGGGATTTGAACAGTGCTTTGAAAAGTCCAAAAATAAAAGGTAGCAATGATGAGGAAATAACCAGAGCAGAAGGAGAGTGGGAGAAGATAGGCTGGAAGCAAGAACACAATCACAGTGAGATGAAAAGCAAGAGCTGTACTTATCACTGCCCTCCATTTGATTTCATTGCATCCGTTAAAGGAACACTTCCCAAAAGGAGCTTCTGAAACGTACTACCAGTTTGGGAAATTACAAGCACTAATATGTATCTTTACTCAGCTATCGTGTCTGCCACAGGTGCTAATGTAGAGGTGCTACAACTCATCTTTGCCAGGAATTCACCCTCCGCATACAACTACCGGCCTAATGCAAACAATCACGATGGGAAATTTCGAATAGGACTCAGCAGCATCTGGAAAATGTTTATTAATATTCACAGACCAAGTACACTTCAAACAAAAAGAGACATACTGAAGGCATATGGCAGATAATCGAGAGGTGCGGCCACAGGCATTGTGCAGACATTAAGACACTTCGGTAATTCGCAGTTGTACATTTTTTGTGCAGTAACAGCAGCAGATTTTGGCAGATACAGTATTAGCAACAACTCAAAGTACCTAGAATAAGAATTGCTAGCGAGAAAGCAGCAAAACTGGCGATCAGGGAAAGAAAAGGTACTTTTCCACAAAAGCTAATAGATATGAATACAATACAGATATGTCATTTCATGTCTGGGTTGGGTTTTTTTTTTCAATATAAAGGGGAAAAACTGGCATAATGTTCTACTGCAATAGGAAAAAGCAGCTGATGTGGTTTTTTTCTTCAGTGATAAGAGTTTTGTCATAAACACACAGCAGTAATCAGCAGCTGCTATTTTTCTGGCCACAAGTTAGACAGCTACACTATTTGATTTACTTGTACATAGGAGTAAAGTAGGTTTGCATCTTGTATTTTGAATTTGTGTTGCATTAGTCATGAGCATATAAATTTAGGATGTGTGCATATATTACTATGTAAATAGATAATAAGCAGAAATACTGTAAATAAATAGGAAATCCACCAGAAAAATGGATGAAAATAGTTGCTAAGAATCAAACCCTAAATCTTACCATATTGCATTAGAAGTAGAAATTCACTTATTTTAGTGAAGTCATTTGAATTTCAGATCACATTCTTTGCAACCAAGTATTAGATATGAATGACTGGAAATATTGATGTGCAGTTTTTTATTTTCAGTAATCCAAAATGGTATTTAAGAAGTGTTTGCAATTGGAAAATCAGACGCTTTGCCAGTCTTCTGCACCTTATTATTTAACAGTTTGTTTTTCCTGTTCTAGAGTAATCTAGGGCTTTTGAAAAGTTTACAGAGAAGGCACTTAGACAAAAAAAAGAAAATAAATAAAACCTACGTACTCTTTTTCTCTTATTTTTCAATGCTACTACTATTCCCTAGTAAGTGACTTATCTTTGGCAGTTAATAATCCAAACTCAATTAAGTTTCTTTCAACACTATTTTACTATACTAATTTCAAGAAAATCTCTCCTATGAAGAATACCATATTATGGAATTTAACTGGAATGAAATAAACCAGTCTAAATCTCTAGAACCTAACAAAGTTTTTTCCTACACTTTCAACTTTTCTGTACAAATATCCAGTAGACATAATTTTCCATAGATTCCATAAAAGTCTAGCATTTTTTAATAAAACTTCTATGACTTGTCCACAATGGCTAAAAAATAAACTGCCCCAGCAACCTTTCATTCTGAGTTTCAACTTCACCCTTTGACAGGGAGAAGTTATTACCTTCTAAAAAAACGTCTTTCCAGCTGCACAGACCCTACCACCTGTCTCAACAGAACAGTTTAATTAAAAGTCTCCATATTAAATAAGAAACTCATGCTGGAGTCAGGGAATGTTCATACAATATTTTCTGTTAATAAGAATGTACAAACTCCTGCTTTCATGACACAGATATGCAGAAAGATATTCCCAGTTCATATTTTCAGAACTCTCTCAGACAGCACTGAGGCTCATCCTCCCACTCACATGGCCTTATGCAGTGTCACCAACCCAAGAAGGTCCATGTTTTCTTGTCAATCCATTTTCCTAGTACCAGGGTTACCAGTGACTGTGACTGTCTTTTACAGGACGCACACAAAGGAATATCCTTCTCCTTATTCCAGGAGTAAGACTTGCACACTTTGTTTTAGGTTTGAAGGCTGAGAATTCTTCAGCCATTTGCCTTCCAAAAAAAAAAAAAAAAAAGTCCTAATTTTTCCCCTTACAAATGTCAGTGCACAACTAAGAAAATCCACAAGTCTAAATAGGTCCTTCAATCTGCAGAATATTAAGATCCAAATCTATTACAATAGATTTACAAACCCGCACAAGAACTGAAGCCAATCTGAATGTGTACTTACAATCTACACAAGTGCCCAAGCACTTGCTAAATCTGAATCGAGTGGTGTTCATAACAGAATTATACTCATACTTGAATCATGCTTTCAAATTTCAATCCCAGTTGCCTTACACAGGCTGACATTTTAATCTCATGTGGTCCAGACTACGATCCTTTACTCCCATTATCCCGTTCACTTTACATAGTGTAGTACTTAATAGGCGAAAGGGATTCAGAATCTGTCACTACAATGTTTTCTATATCAGATAATAATTACATCTGTCAAAGACAAAATTTAAAATCAAGATCTATTTCAACTTATGTTTCATATTAGACTCATCACTGGAGTCGAGGATTTGGTTTTTTTCCGCACAAGAGAAAGAATTCTTGCAAGCCCTAAGTATCAGTTTCTCCATGTCACAAAACTACAATTTACTGTACTTGCTCTTTACATGAGCAAGTTTTCCTTTTCCACTAGTGCTGTTCAATATAAGTGGTAGGGGCTGAGCTGCAGAAAGGTAAGAGGAGTGCTAAGGAGACACGAAAGAGAAGACAGGGTTATCTGAGGTACAGGATGAAGCTCCAAGGCACACCCTGCACAAGCATGCTGGTTTCTAGAAAGGCTTGCCGACAGAGTAGATGTAGAGGGAAAGGAGACAGAATTGTGATGCTGGGGACACCAGGACTTACCCATCATCGCAACTGATGGGGACTGGTGGCCTTCAGTAACCACCAGTCAGCGGGCTATGCAGAACAGGCATGGGTGAAACGTTTCCCAGTAGCTAACTAGACACATGGTCTGCCTCATTTGTTTTTCCAGGTATTTCCTAGGGCAGACTCAAAGCTGTTTCACCTTTCAAATGCACAGTGAGTTTAACATCACAGTGAGATATCAACCCTACTTAATTTCTGTACAGGACTTGTCATGAGCACAACAGGAATTTTGAAGCTATCAGCAACTTTCATATTTAGCAAGAAAATTATTTTTCTTTTTGTGACAAAGGAATTCAAAACAACCATTGGAAAAAACATAAAATATTAATGATGTTGGTCTTATACAAGATTCTAAGCAGTTAGCAATTTGACTATTATCTACACAAAGCGGTTTCAGGAAACAAATGCTTCCCATCCAAGTTAATAGTAATAAACTGACTGACCAAAAATTGACAGTTTCACTGGGTTTTGAATACTGCCAAGTTTGTGTGGTCACGAATGAACAGATGTGAATATACAATTCTACGTAAAATTAATTTCCTCATTCCTGTTCTCCCTCCCTGCATTTCTAA
The DNA here is from genome assembly GCF_009769465.1 of Tauraco erythrolophus. Taxonomy (NCBI): domain Eukaryota; kingdom Metazoa; phylum Chordata; class Aves; order Musophagiformes; family Musophagidae; genus Tauraco; species Tauraco erythrolophus. Next base: position 92,848,830 of record NC_141496.1, on the reverse strand, counting down.
AACGCACTCAATGATCCAAAAATCTTTCATTATGACTTCTCTGGTCCCTCTCCCACCTTCACACCAAAACAAGTGTGGTTAAATAACACGTACTTCCATCCCAACCAATCAAGATGCCAGAAACAAAATTCCCATCGCATGAATCTCAATAATTTCAGGAGATAAACACTCATGGTTCAAGGTAGAAATTTCCCTATTCTCTTATGAACACACATGACACACTGAAAAATAAATGGCTTTTCATGTAGAAATAAGACGTGTAATTGTATTTCATACCAATGAAAAAAGTTGAGAAAGTATATGCAAGAAGGGAAAGATGCCAACGCATCAGAAAGCCAAAACAGAAAGCCGCTTTACATGGTGCAGCAAAGCTAGCAAGAATCTGAATACAGATTACGTGGGCAAAAACCACCAGCCTTTCAGTTCTATGGGTAAACAAGTGTCAGGCAGCGGCCTTAACCACCCCACTGCTCAGGAGCTGGCCAGGAAGGGTACACAGGATATCAAAGCGGTCTTCCAGCAGGCCTCAATGTCCCAAAATAAACAGCATTTCTCTCACATCTCATTAAATTTTTTAAACATTCCTCTTATTTGAAAGCTAATTCATTTTCTAGTTACATGCTTAAGCAAATAAATACCCAAGCGGTCCTCTCTTACTGCGAAAAGCATCAAAACACTCACAAGAAACAGTGTAGATAGTGTCAGAATATGCATTTCACTAATTAATTGACACCAATGCTGGTTCAGTAGTTTTTTAGAAGAACATTTATTTGGGAATGCTGATTGACAGACCATTTATAGTTTAGTTAGCTGGAACTTGAAAGCCAACTGCAGATTTATTAACAGATGTTCAAACAGTAGCATATATGTAAGTTCAATCTATTCAACTATGCTACTGCTGAACACTTGACATTCCCTAAAATAAGCCATTGAAAGCATCTCAGTAGGACACAACAAGGATGTTAAAGTCTATGTTATGCAATTAAGAATTATATTTAGCTGCCAAGGTAAACTTCCTGTTGATAATGTCAGCAATGATTGCCTGTTGCTCACAGGCATCATAATGTCAGATGATGACTGCCTGTCATACTATACTGGTATTAGAATAAAGCACGGATTATAAATTCAGGCAAATATTAAAATTTATTCTATTTTTTCTCAAGTGCCCTTTTAGTAAGAGTATCTACTTTATTTTTATCTTTCTAAGAAAAAATTATTAAACTGTATATAGAGGGGTTTTTTTGTTTGTTTGTTTGTTTAAATTCTGTGCTCAAAACACTTATTCAGAATATTTCCAAACCATTCATGGTAAAATTCTTGGTAGTCCAAAGCCTTTTCAGTGGACAAATCTCATTCGAGTCTCAGAAACAGACAGACTGAGACAAACTGTATTCCTGAACTGTAAACCAAAGCTAATTTTTTTGCATACAAGGCAGGATATAACACTATTTAAAAGCAGTCTGTTTAGCCTTACACTCCTCATTCAAGTTAACAGTAAAGAAAAGAGGCACAATAAATAAAAGCCATTCAGGTGAAATAAAGAGAAACATTTTCTATCAAAACCCCAAGACTTGAAGATACTGAAAAGCAGACAGAGAATCCCTTTGTCTCTGTAACTCCATCTTCAGTCCAGTCAATATCAAACACCACCTAAACAGAGGAACCTGCAGAATTTCATTGCTGTTCATACAACATCACCGCTCTCAGTGTTCATAACCAACAAAACTTGAATACAACATGATGTTAATAAAACATAATCCAACATAACAATTCACTCTCCGTTTGAATGGAACCCCTTTTTGGAAATGGCATGGTAACATTTCTTCTGCCTTGGTGCTCCTAGAGCAGTTTGCAGGTCTTCAGTCCCACAGCTTCTGCAAGCGCCATGAAGCTGTGGGAGCCTGAGCTGAGCAGTATGATCCCAGTTGCATGCGCTTGCTGTTAGAAGGGGCAGGGCCATGGTCACCCTTGGGGAAGAGAGATCTTTCCTCCTTTAGGAAGCTGCTGAGCTAGCCAAGGGAGAGAGGGCTGGAGAGATAGCAAGGTACAGCACAATGCCAGGATGGAGTTGAAGAGACGGCAGTGAGTGGACAGTCACATCTCAGTGGAGACAGACACAAAGACTTTACAAAGGACTCGAGTGGACCAGACAGGGCTTGCCACCGCACTCAAACCCCTGCACTGGCTGCCAGCAACGACTCCATACAAGTCCCGGTGGGATTTATGAATAAACATTTTGATTTCTCCTCTTACTACTTTCACTTTTCTCTTTTTACAAAGCTAGCCCTAGTTGTTACGCTATTTTTTACAGTGGATAATTTTAAAAACTTACCTTAAGTCTTGGTATATCTATTGTATAACGCCAACCAGCATTCTCTATCACAGTCATTAACAGCTGTTATCTCCACTAACAACTGGGGAACTGAATCAGACACTGCACGGAGATAGCGTTCCTGAAACCTTCCAGGGCCTACTCAGCAGAGCTATGCCACTTACGGACCACAGACTCTGAAATCACATCTGCCAAATTTGGTCACTTACGTTTTTAGTATTATCTTGTGAGAAAAGTGAAGAATGTTTAGGGGAAAAGTGACTTAAAGGTTGCCATTACCAACCGGCATTTGCCATTTCCAGTTTGCAAGCTTTTAATACTTGTCAGTGTTTTTTTAGTCACAAAAAAAAAAATTTAAAAATTTAGATTTTAATCTACTAGGTTTTTTTAATCTACTAGTTTTAACCTACTGTTAAATATTTTAGTAATTAATTCTTCAAATCTCACTTCTGTAAAGGATTTTTACCAAATACAAAGTAGGAATGACCCAAGGTTTTTTTGTAAAAGCAAAAGAGTCTGCATTCTCCTGCAGATGAAACAATATCAGTTCCATGAGACTGCATGGAAAGAAAATTATCTCACTGCTCTGTTGGAAACTCAAATACAGCTTCTTTAGTGGGAGATAGACAGATTTTCATCTGATGGAGTTTATATCCCTGCAGATGAGATATAGACCAGATAGCAAAGGTCAAGCCCTTTTCTCTTTTTTAAAAAATAAATAAATAAATAAACAACGGCTGGAAGCCGGTCACCTAGCTTCCCCAGGGCTCAGTGCTGGGTCCAGTTCTGTTTAACATCTTTATCAATACCTGGATGAGGGGATTGAATGCACCCTCAGTAGATTTGCGGACGACACCAAGCTGAGAGGCTGTGTTGATCTGCTTGAGGGTAGGGAGGCCCTTCAGAGGGATTTGAACAGACTAGATCGTTGGGCTGAGGCCAATGGCATGAGCTTTAATAAGGCCAAGTGCAGAGTCCTTCACTTGGGGTATAAAAACCCCAAGCATCGCTATAGGCTCGGGGAAGAGTGGCTGGAGAGCTGCCTGGCAGAGAAGGACCTGGGGGTGTTGGTTGACTACCGGCTTGATATGAGCCAGCAGTGTGCCCAGGTGGCCAAAAAGGCCAATGGGATACTGGCGTGTATCAAGAATAGTGTGACCAGCAGGAATAGGGAAGTGATCCTGCCCCTGTACTCGGCACTGGTGAGGCCGCACCTGGAATATTGTGCCCAGTTTTGGGCCCCTCGCTTTGAGAGAGATATTGAGCTCCTGGAGCGAGTCCAAAGAAGGGCGACTAAACTGGTCAAGGGGCTGGAAAATAAAACTTATGAAGAGAGGCTGAGGGAGTTGGGGCTGTTTAGCCTGGAGAAGAGGAGGCTGAGGGGAGACCTGATTACGGCCTATAAATACTTGAGAAGGGATGGTGGGGAGGTGGGGGAAGGGCTCTTTACATTAGTGATGGGTGATAGAACAAGAGGAAATGGGCATAAGCTTAGTCAGGGGAGGTTCAGGTTGGATGTTAGGAAGTATTTCTTCTCTGAAAGGGTTGTCAGCCACTGGAACAGGCTGCCCAGGGAGGTGGCTGAGTTCCCATCCCTGGATGTGTTTAAGAATAGGGTGGATGATCTACTTAGGGATATGGTTTAATGGGGATTAGGGACGGTTGGACTGGAAAATCTCTAAGGTCTTTTCCAACCTAGAAATCTATGAAATCTATAAACACATTAAAAGAAGCAGACACTACAAGGAAGTGAAAATGGAAAAGTATGTACTTACAAAGTACTGCACCTATAGCCATTGTTTAAGTATCTTTTCTTGTTCATATTCATCTCCAATAAAAATCTTTGGGTTTTAAGGCTTCATTTCATTGAAAAATAAATAGTACTAAGTAAAGCCCCTGGGCAGGGGGTCCCGCACGGCCTCGGCCCCGCCCCGCAGGCCGGCGTCGCCCCGCCCGCCCCCGCCGGGCCGACTCCCTGCGGAGGCGCGGGCGGGAGCTGCAGCCGCTGCGCGGCTCCGGCGGAGGGCGCGCGGCCCGCCGGGCTCGGCTCGGCTCGGCTCCCGCCGGGGCCCGCGGCGAGAAGCACCCGAGGTGGCGGCGGCGGGACCCGCCCGGCCGGACAGAGCCTCGGGCGGGGCGGTCCCCCCGCGCCGCCGCCCCGGGCCCCGGCGGCCGCCTCTTGCCTTCGCCGGTGCCCGGCCCCGCCGCACCCGCGCTGCCTTCTCGTTCTCCGCATTCTGGGGAAAGGCTGTAAACCACAGCTGACAGGAAAGCTCGTTTTTAGAAGTAAATAAGACAAAAAACCCATTTCCCACTGGGGAAATGGATATATGCTGGAACATAGGAGGTTCCGCTTAAACATGAGGAAGAACTTCTTCCCAGTAAGGGTACCAGAACACTGGAACAGGCTGCCCAGAGAGGCTGTGGAGTCTCCTTCTCTGGAGATGTTCCAAACCCACCTGGACGTGTTTTTGTGTGATCTGATCTAGGTGGTCCTGCTCCGGCAGGGGGATTGGGCTAGATGATCCTTTGAGGTCCCTTCCAATCCCTGATGTTCTGTGATTCTGTAAAGTTAGTGAAAGTAGCCTTTTCTAAACAGAAAGGAATGTCTCCTGAATGAAAATAACCTGTCACTCTACTGATCTGCCCTCAAAAAAGTGGGAAGTTCTGGAAAATAATTCTGACCATGCAGACAAGAGTTACATCAATGTGCAGAGTAATCCCTTTTTAGAGGCCAAATATGAAGTTCTGAGTACACCACTGACTTCAACAGGAATTTGGCTGGAGCAAGATTCTGTGTCATTTCAAAGAACTAAATTCATGAGGCTTTTGTACGCATTTGCAAGGGGAAAGCATAGTGAGGAAAACAGAAGTTTCTTCACCATTGCACACAGCTACCATGGGTCAGCCAGGAGACCAGTTCTTCTCACTGGCTGAAGTTCACCCACTCCAAGCACTAACAGGAGACTCATACCCTGGACATGTCCCCTTGGACACAATCCACCTGCCATGTGAACACCTGCAGGGCAACCTCTCATGCCAAAATTATTTCCAGAGCTCTTACAAGGGAAATGTTACGAGCAACCGCTTTATTATAATAACTAAAGCTGGGGAGGCATGTGTTTTCTGCTGACCTCTCAGCTCGATGCTGTCCTCAGACAAAACCAGACTCATGGTTAAATTGGCAAACCTGAAGAGATGGTATTCCCTGCTCATTAAAGCACAATAATCCATTGTAGATAGTCTCTCTTCCCGTTATCATTTGAAACCTTTTACACAGGAAGATAGAAGTTGGCAGGTCTATACCAGAGAGATGTAATGACTCACTCAAAACAATGTCAGTATTAGTATTACCCATGCTTGCGCACTTTTTCTTGACAAGCATTTGCTACTGACAAGAGCCAGAGCTACAGCGCCTGACGGATAGTACGTTTCTCACACACATCAGCCCTCCTTACGTTTAGCTGCCCATACAGATGCTCAAAGAAGATGTTCAATTTTAAGGTGAAATTTTACAGAATTCTGGTCACGTGCTTCCAAAAAAAGAACAAACAAATGCTCAAAGTGTGTGAAACAATACCTGCATGTGAAAATGCAGACATGCCATGCTGAAATTACACCAACATTTGAAATTTTAATCAATCACATGCTGGCACACACATCATCTGAATGTAGTTTGCAAACAAACAGGTGTAAGTTTGCACAAGAATAGTTTTCACCTGAAACCTAGCTCCCAATTTCAAAAAATGTCACCGCAACAGTTTGTGGATAATTCTGGATACAGATGTAAGAGGACAGTAAGTTCAAAAATTCAGGACTCTTACAGTGAATCCAGTTGCAAGAGTGACCAAAGACACAAACATTTTTCATTATTTCAGAAGTATCTCAGTAACTGTTTAGTGAACTAAATTAATTTCCCTGAAGGTCAGTCTCTAGAAATGTCATGTATACAAACATATAGCCTTCTTATAGAGCAGGTTGGATAATCGACTGTAACGATTTCCAATTTACACAATTCAAAATATTCCATCAGAAGAAGTATACTTAAGTGCCCTCATTCATTCATTCATTGACATCTGAATGATGCAAGTCTACAACAGAAAACAAAAGTCTAAGATACTCAATTAGCAATGCATTTGCTAATGTCCTAACCGTCCAAATACTGGTTCTGCCTGAGCAGGTAATAAAATTCATGATAGAACTTGAATGGAACAGCTTCCACCACAAAACAGGGTAATTGCTCCAGAAAGGAATTCCTCTTTCTGATCATCTTGACATACAGGCTTTTTAAATGCTTTTTTTTGGTGAAAAGGCAGCAGTAGCAAAAGTGAAACATATTCTGCTTCAGCCTATTAATGGTTAGACTAAATAGAGATAGATTTCTCTATAGAGCTCAAGGAAAATTACTTAAACCACTGATTTTATCATCTACATGGTATCTGTAGAACTGACCATATAAAATCCCAATGAACCGTGATTTTAATCACAAGGAAAAGGTCCATTTCATCCATTAGAGTTACAACCAGAGAATATTTCCTGGACATGTGTTTGGTTTTTTTTTTCCACAAGGGGCTGTGTATCAGCTGTATCTTGTATCAGGAGACTGAGGGAAAGGGCTCAGAGAAGGAAAAAGCTTGTTCCCTGTTCTTGCCCCAGGTCCTCCTGCCTTTCATGATGTGAGAAGCGTTCCATATACCCCTTCCCATTCTGGGGGGGAATATGGAGCTGACTTCTAACTTATCATAGAATCATGGAATGGCATGGGTTAGAACCGGATGTTAAAGATCATATAGTTCCACCCCTCCTTGCCATGGTCAGGGACACCTTCCACTAGATCAGGTTGATCAAAGCTTCATCCAGCCTGGCCTTCAACACTTCCAGGGATACGGCAGCCACAACTTCTCTGGGTAACCTGTTCCAGTCCCTCACCATCAGAGTAAAGGATTTCTTCCTTAGATCTAATCAAAATCTCCCCTCTTTCAATTTAAAGTCATTGCCCCATGTCCTGTCACTACATACCCTTGCAAAAGGTCCCTCTTCAGCTTTCTTGTAGGCCCCCTTTAGGTACTGGAAGGCTGCTATAAGATCTCCTTCATAGGAGAGGTGCTTCAGCCCTCTGATCATCTTCATGGCCCTCCTTTGGACTTACTCCAACAGGTCCATGTCCTTCTGTTGGGGGCCCCAGAGCTAAACGCAGTACTCCAGGTGAGGTCTCACGAGAGCAGAGTAGAGGGGCAGAATCACCTCCCTCAACCTGCTTGACACGCTTCTTTGGATGCAGCCCAGCATATGGTTGGCTTTCTGGGTTGCCAGTGCACATTGCCAGCTCATGTTGAGCTTCTCATCAAGCAACACCTCCAAGTTCTTCCCCACCGTGCTGCTTTCAATCCATTCTCTGCCCAGTCTGTACACGTGCTTGGGATTGCCCCGACCCACGTGCAGGACCTTGCACTTGGCCTTGTTGAACTTCATGAGGTTCTCACAGGCCCACCTCTCTAGCCTGTCAAGGTCTCTCTGGATGGCATCCCTTACCTCCAGCTTGTGGACCACACCACACAGCCTGGTGTCATCAGCAAACTTGCTGTGGGCGCACTTGATCCCATTGCCCATGTCGCCATGGTAAAAAAGATGGTAAACAGCACCAGCCCCAACAGCAACCCTTGAGGAACACCACTTGTCACTGCTCTCCACTTGGACACCAAGCCACTGTCGTCAGTTGCTCTTCCCTTATGCATCAATGCTGTAACCCCATCGTAGGTGGCCACCAAATTTGTCAGGCACGATTTGCCCTTACTAATTATCAAATTCAACTTCTGAAAGACCAGATATAAACAAAATAGAAAAGAAAAAAATCTCACTAGTACAGACAATTCCTGCTTTTATTCACAGAGGAATTATAGAAACACAGAATCACAGCATATCTCAAGTTGGAAGGCATCCATAAGGATCACTGAGTCCAACTCCCCGCTCCTCACAGGACTGTTTCAGGCATTTAGAACTGTGTGAGAACCCTGAAAGTAAATGAAAGATCATTTTTGCACTTTATCAGAAGAGCAGCTTCTCTTCTAATCGTTTTCCATGGATAAGGGGTAGAAGAGAGCAGTTAAAACAAAGCAGGCAGCTGGTATGCTTCCTGTTCACCATCATCAAACAGATCGCTACCAATGGGGACCAAATGAAGGAACACATTACCATGGTGTAGAATATGTTATGGTGCTGCTAGGAAAGGCAATACAGTTGAAGAACACCACTATGATAATATGCGAAAAAGCCAAATCCATCTGCAAAATTCAATATCTGCACACATTTATGCTTAACTGTGGAACAGGCTGCTTTTTGGCCCCCTTCCTCCTCCATGTAAAGGCACAAACAACCTCTTCTCTCTATATAGATGCACATATAACCCTGAAATTAATTTTGTGTTTGACATGAATAAACTGGACTTCAGCTGGAGATCTCAAAGCACTGTATAAATGTAAAAATTACTTATCCAAAATTTGCCAATGAAAAGAAAAGAGGCACAGCAAATTTAAGTGACTCACTCATATTCACAACAAAATACTCAAATCTTACTTCACTCAGAGGGAGAGATGGCCTCAATGCCAAGAGTTTCCAAGAATTTTCAGGTGCAAAAATTCCAGAACTTTCATATTTCAACTGCATTTTTATTCCAAATTTCCCCCATAAAAAGGTGGCTGAACATGCCGCCAGGAATCTCTGTGAAAACAGATTTTGCTAGTGCCATCTCCTGGTGATAAAACAAAACTGAAAAATCATGGACTAAGTTGAAGATTCTCAAACAAAGTAAAGTGAAAATACAGTTTGGCCTGTTTTGTTTTGCTTCTCTATGATGGCTTGACCTGAGGCATCAAATTTTCCCCTCTGAAAATTTTAAGGAGGATACAAAAGTCATTAGCCATTTTTAGGACGACGTAAGTGCAGATGCATAAACATCCTTTAATCAGTGACAAGAGAAAAAAAAAAAAAAAAGAAATGCAACACTCCTGAAGAGTCACACTCTAAGGAAGGCACATCTGCCTTGATTTTATTCTTTGGGAATTTTTCTGAGGTGGCATTTTCAAAGGCATGCTGAGATTTCCACTGGAGGCTGCCCACGGGGTCACAAGCTTGACGTAGCCTCCCCCATTCAGCCTTGCCATGCTTTCTTTGCAGTCCTCCAGCTGGAGATACTCTTTAGATGCTATTGACAACAGCAAGCTGTCATCACAGTTAAAACAGATGTCAAAGCTATTGATAAATACACCCCATCACCTTCAACTGGTTTGCCCCAATCTGAAAGAATAATACTTAGTCTAAAGATTATAAAGTATGAGTTTTACTTAAATCTACCCTTTTGCTATACTGTATTTTGGATAGTTGCAATTAAATTTTAAAGCTCACTGTCCATGTTTACAAAGAAGAGGATAAAGCTGTAACGTTGGGTATGAGAGAAGTTAAATTACACTCTTAACACAGAATGGGTAAGCGTTGGCAGTATGCCTAATACTCTTGAGGGATTTTAGTATGAGTAGATGTAAAGTAGATCCTTTTTGGCATTAAGCCTAACACTGTTCAGGGAATTTTTGTAAGTTGCCTGGGGCTTTTACAATACACAGTCCAACATGTGTTTTGGTATCACCAGCTGTTTTTATTTTCTTAAACATTTTGTTCTTAAGAAAAATTCTGAATGCTGAAAGTAACAACTCTAAAAGCACAGAGTCAAAGTCAATGTAAACCACTGCCTGCGAGCATTTGTGTTCAAGACTTGCCAGAACATCTGTGTTCAGGAGTTGAACCATGCCTGCAACATGACAGATAGGAAAAAAGAGTTTAACCTGAAATAAGCACTCCAAAGGAAAGTCTTGCAACAGGAATCTGTGTACCATCTTTTACGTAAGAACGAAGTAAACCTCTTGCACGTTCTATGAGTTGCATACCAAGAACTACAGTGAACCTTCTCAAACTTCATCAGAATTGCTGGTCATCCAGTCCCTAAAACTAATGGCAGAATTAAATTCAGGGAGTCTCATGTTCTCAGCTGTGCCTTTTTGGAAAGTCCTAGACCAGACAAAAGAATCCACTGAGACCTATCCCTACTTTCTTCAGAATGGATTTCCCCAACAACTGCCAGAGCTGCAAGTAATGATTTTCCTTGACTTGATGGATCCTGTGTTGTTTTTCAAGCACATGAAGGCCGCTTAAGCATATGCAAAGCTGGAAAATGTGTCATGATAGATAAAACTGAGATCATTATCACTTAATCACTTCGCTGTACCTAAACATTATCAATAACTAGGCTTTAAAACTGCTCACAATTGATTATGAAAAACAACTGAAAAAGAAAACAACCCTGAGTCAAGCTTTCTGCATAAGGAACTGCACAGAATAGTGATGAGCATCTTTTTTCAAACTGCACCAACTGAAACATAGAATCAACAGTACTAGAGAGCAAAATAAGTATGTTAAAGAGATTTCAAGTGTGGCTCAAGCTGCTTACTTATAAACACTTATGCATATAACACTCCTTACCGACCTGGGTAGTTATTGTTCAAAAGTGTAACAAGGCTGTCTTGGCAACTGGAAACAAAAGATCCTCCCTGATCGAGTTCACAGTTCTTGCACAGCTTAGCAGCATTGGAGCTGCTGCTTCTTCCAGAGCCTCTGGAGGGAAAAAAAAATCCTGATCCCAAGATTTCATGACTGTCAACTATTTCCAGAATAAAGAAGAGCTTTAATGGTCTCCAACAGGAAACATGCTCATCTTACAGATGAACGTTAGCTAACTGACGCATTTTGCTACAAAAAATGTACAGTCACATTTGCAAGAAAATAGGAAACGAAACACACAATGATTTTTCATGTCAAGGAATAAACTTAACCCTGCAGGAACCACAGAAATGGCAGATGACCACTATCTTTTCAATGGCCCTGAAAAGGAGGACAAACAGGGTCCATGCCTATCTGCACAAGTTTCTGCCTTTCTTACTAACAAATGTCCTGACTTGGGACTTGGACAAGGCCCATCTCAAGTATTTTCAGGTAAATTCTTCACTACTGTAAAACAGTCTTAGTCACATACTCCCATGTTGACTACACTGGTTTTAGTAGAGTGGTCACGGTGGAAAAAAAGGCCAGACTGGTTTCCAGAGCTTGAACTCTCCACATGTGCAGTGTCACCTGCTGCCAGGGAGAATGGGGAACGCAAGGAGATGGCTACAGCTCTCGAGACTGAGAGTGGCTCACAATTTCTAGAAAGTTGTGCCAGACATCCAGCTCAAACCACAAGGCTGCCTCTCCCCTCCCCCGTCCATGTTGGACCTCTCCACCAGGTTATGAGCATGGTGGCTGGAGATGCAGCAGCTGGAGGTGCAGCAACTCAGCACAGAATTTTGTTCACAGGGGAAATTCTCCATCAGCCCAATCCAAGCTGTTTTAAGACTACAATATATTGTCTTACAGGACAGGAAAATCCACTCCCAAACTTTGAATGAACTGCCATAAGCATGTTATGGCAGCAATTCAGACCAAGGATCCACCTCCCCCAGCAGGACCCTGTCCCCAGGGGTTCTTATGAATAACACTGAGGAAAAAATAGAAGGCATCCTCCTGAACTACTTCCACAGCCACCTTCCTCAACTCCCTACAACAGCAGAGATGTGTTTATCACTAATACCTCTTATTGGACTTCAGAAAAAATTCACTGAGTAAGAGGAACCAGCATAGGTGCTGAATATATTGGTCCTTTCAGAAAATACGTGTTGTTTTCAGAAAGATTTAGGAGTTTTAGTGCTACATGAGACATGAGAACGCTCAGGATACACCTGAATGTAGTCCAGCTCACAATCCATTGTCTGCACAGAGGAGTGAATAAAACAAGCAATAAGAACAGCCACTAGGTTTTCTAGAAAACAAAATACCATTCAGATGTGTGCAAAGTGCAGATATGCTGGTAATAAATCCTTGAATGCGTAACTATTGGACATCACTACATTTAGATCACAGTTCTCATTTCAACTACTTGAAATTCACACACTTTAAAAAAAAATATCTTAATAGAAGACTCAGGAGAAAGCCGGATTTTAAAATTATATTATTTTTCTTTTCAGGACTTCTGTCAAAAGGTCTGCATTGATGAGAGAAGTTGAAGACCAGTGCTAGTCAGGTTACGATTTTGTGTCTTCCTTTACCGCTCTCACTCTTCTTCCCTTTCTGCTCATTCTTGCCTGATATCTCTCTAGCTCACTTCCACCTCAGCAGATCTGTCAGTAAAGATCTCTTTCTAGGCCTGAGTGAATCTAAAAGGTGTGAAACCAATTATTCACAAAAAGTAGTCAAATACACATACCAAACAAAATGAGAGACTGTAGACTTCTGTCATGGTTTAATCTGGCCCAGCAATTAAACACCATGAAGCTGCTTGCTCACTCTCCCCAGCTCCCAGGGAACAGGGAAGAGAATTAAAGGGGAAAAGGGAAGGAGACTCAGGGGTTGAGAAAAGAACAAAAAAAAAAAAGAAAAAAAAACAGTAACAATAATAAATAATTAAAACTAGTAATGATAAAATAATATACAAAGAAATGAAAACCAGTAACAATAATAAATAATGATAAATTAATATATGAAAAATATATATAATTTCATAGAATTTCTAGGTTGGAAAAGACCTTAGAGATCATCCAGTCCAACCGTCCCTAGTCCCCCATTAAACCATATCCCTAAGCAGTTCATCTACCCTTTTCTTAAACACATTCAGGGATGGGGACTCAACCACCTCCCTGCATGATAATAATATATATATAATGATAATATATATATAATGATAATAATATATATACAAACATGTGATGCACAGTGTAATTTCACACCAACCAGTGACCAATGCCTGTGTCATTCCCACAAGTGATCCTGAAAAAGGTAAGTCCTGGCACTGTAATCCCAGATGAGTGAAAGTGAGAGAGAAAACTGAAAGACCAAGAGTCTCAGAGAGCCCTCAGAAGAAGAGCTCCTAACTTCGTGGTCAAGCCTCACCTACATACTGTGCATGACATGGCATGATATGGAATACTTCATTGGTCAATTTAGCCCTCAATCCTCAATCTAAATTCAAATCACAAGGGAATTTGTGGGCCCTTTGCTCCAGCTTGTGCTCCCCCCTATCCTGTTGTGCTCGTGCACGCTGGCAAGAACATGGGAGGCTGAAAAGTCCTTGATATCTCAGCACCAACTATAAACATCAGTGCACTATCAATATTGTTCTCACAACAAATCCCATACTAAATCCAAAACACAGCTCTTTTAGCTGCTGAAAAGAAAAACTAACTGTCCCAGCTAAAACCAGGAAAATTTCCAATACCAAATACATGTACTGCTATGCCTACATTTTACACCTAATTTCTATGTGAAAATATCTAACATTGGTATACAAAAGGTATATAGTCCTAGGGAAAAAAAAAAAAAAATTACTGTACTAGCACATTTTTCTGTACTTAAAAAAATCCACCATTATACTATTTTCTTTTTCATATTCACAACATAGTACTAGAAAGCATATTATACCATCAGTACCACACATGAGGTAAAGTAACTGAAGTCAGAGATGTACACCAGTGCATGTGCAGGTTTGCTTTTTTTCTCCATACAGTAACGCAGCACAACGTGATTCAGATTCTCATTATGCACAAAAGCATAACAGTTTCTCTTAATGTGACTTAAGATGACATAGTGCTTTCTAAAAAACATCTCCTTTCGAAGTTTTCTGGCATTATATAAGACAAAGAGAGTCTTCATGCAAAGTAAAGATTCTCCGCATGTTGTGGTTACTGTAGATTACTACTGTTCTCTTTCTGTGCACTCAGCACCATCTCCTCTCAAATAAAAAGACCTCTGTAAGAAACAAGGCACACAACTGGATTGCGCCAAAATATTGTATTCTTTCCTCCATCCCAAACTGAAGCTCCTGTTTTGTTTTGGTTTTTTCAAGTCATTTTATCCATTATTGAAAGAATGCAGGGAAACTACACCAAAACCACCACCTAGACATTTTGTTGTATATCTTGCTGCATTTACTATCCCATGTGTTTTGAAGTATAAAACAAACAAACAAAACCTGTCAGTAGTGCAAACTTCTGTAACTGATACTGAGACAACTGTAAAAGGAAAACTGTTGTCTTCTTGAGATAAAAGTATAACTAATATAACTACCTACCAAAAGGCATTTGCCTCCATATACCTGACACTAGAAAAGAACAAAATATGAAAGAGCTGCACAAGGGTAAACTACAGGAATAGTTTTATAAGCTTTACACTCTTATTTACATGCTTTGCTTTATATAGCATAACGAGGTTCAATGTCTTAGAAAATTATTCGGACATAACCAAGTGAATGAGACTTAGCTCTTCTATAGCAGGTATGTTCCCCTGCATTATCTTCAAATCTGCAAGCAGTCCTGCTAGTGACAAGAACTTTAAAGCATGAGGAAATACTAATCCAAATCCATAGAAACACAGAATCTGAAGTCCAACATATCTGAAGTCCACAATGTTTTGTATAACCAGCTTTATTTATACATAAGCTTTGCTAATGCCAGCCCTTCAGCTTAATTCTCTACTTGCTATCCCACAAAACAGCAATTTTACATATCAAAAAAAGCTAATCAAGCCAAGAAAGAAGACAGAAATGACAGCAGCTAGGAACAGACCCATCAGGCACAGCATATTAAAATCCCCAAACCAAGGACATTAAACTGGATGATGCTCTCTCGACCCTGTGATGTGGCTCTGCAATACATGCTGCAGCTGGATTAGCTGTTATGTAGGGCTGTTTTAGAGATCCCAGCATGGATTCCCTGCTTTTAGGCACATAATTTTGAAGACAGCAGGAATCAGGCTCTACCTGTAGTGAAAGAGAGATAGAAAAGGTCCTCCAAAGCTCATTTAAGGAGTTCACCTCTGTAGCAGAGGCTTAAAGCTGTATTTAAGAAGCTTAAAGCTGTGGATTACACCCACCACCACCACCAAAGCCATCACTTGATAGGTGATCTCATGGGTCACTCAATTAATATGTATATGCATTACCACTGGTCTGACTCAGCAGAGCGCTCAAGCATGCAGTTAACTTTCAACTTGTTGTGAAATTATACTGGTTTCAAGCCTGGAAGCTTTGCTGAAGAGAGATGGACTTCCTAAGTTTTCAAGGGAAAGCAGTGAATTAAAACAGAAAACAGAGAGAAGGAACATGCTTGGAACAAAATAGGAAATCTCTGTCTCCTTTTCTGCACTTTCACTCAGGTATCAACCCAAGCTTTTCGTGGTATTTTAAACCAAGTAATTATCTTCTATACATTAAATTCTACTGTCTATGTACATTCAGTTTTGAAAGTATGATACCAAAACTCCACTAAAAGAGTATCCTTATCTCCAGCATGACCAGAGTCAAGAAGTACTGAAAACTTAAAAGTTCTGGTTTGACTTCAAAGACCCGAGTGCAGATAGTCAAGTACTTTCTCATAGACAGGTAAATCTCTGATGCACAAGTGGTTACTTACAGACAACCAGTCTCCAAATTTTGTAAGGACTATGCATCATTATTTTCTACAGCATAAACAGTGGTTCCAAAAAACGGATTGCAAATCTATGATCGAGACATGCTCTAATGTGCTTTACAGCTTGTCCAGCCTAAGCACTCTAAAAAGCATGACTACATTGATGCTTTCATCAGTAAGCAGCTGTTAGTCATCAGTGGAAAGCTGTGTTCATGCACCCAAGAAGTAGTATTTCTGATAGCACTCAAAAAATTCTGGTGCCACAGAACATAAAATGACTACCTGGATTTGTTGAGTCAAGGGGTTAGGTTACCAAAGCAAACTACACTGTTTACACAGAACCTTAAGACAACTCAGGGATTCTGAACAACTGCTGTAATACAAAGTCCCTGTGAATAATCAAACGATGAATTACTTTTGTAGAAAATAGCAAAATATTTTGTTTCAGTATCTCTTCCCTTGCAGTAAAAGAGTGCTAAAGAGACTGGATTCCACCTACTAAAATCAATACCATCTAGGTATGTGATACTGGAGAATAAATGCTATTAGTAATAGCAATAGTAAAAGGAGTCTTACCTTCACCTGTGCAAGGGGAGAAAGTATTTCCAAATTCTTGCTGGTTTGGCTTTAAAGACTGTGAGGCTGGCAGTCGTGGGGGATGCGGGACTTGTAACAAGGGCTTCCCATTTGTAACCACTTGTTTCCTGGGACACTGAGCAGGAAGGTGAATAGTATTGTCATTGATGTTGCCCTGAGGAGCTACCCCTCCTCGAAGGGGCATCTTTAAGTGTAAGCTGGCAGATAAGTTTCCAATAGCTGGGTTTGGGGTGCTGCTATTTGAAGATGGGCAGGATGTTCCTATATGAACTCTGATAGGTGAGATCTGCTGTCCACTGATCATCCTGGGTCCAAGAGGAATACCTGTTGTCCAATGGCTCATACTGCATGACCTCCCATTCATTATTAAGATGTTAATGGAATCAAAGTGTTTTTACAGACCCACAGCTATGACTGGAGTATTGCATCCAGTTCTGGAGCCCCCAACATAAGAAGGACATGGACCAGCTGGAGAGGGTCCAGAGGAGGGCCACGAAGATGGTAAGAGGGCTGGAGCACCTTTCCTATGAGGACAGGCTGAAAGAGTTGGGGCTCTTCAGCCTGGAGAAGAGGAGGCTCCGGGGTGACCTTATAGCGGTCTTCCAGTACCTCAAGGGAGCCTACAAGAAAGATGGGGAGAGGCTGTTCAGGAGGGCCTGTTGCGATAGGACAAGGGGTAATGGTTTTAAAACAGAGGGAGGTAGATTCAGATTGGATATTAGGAAAAAATTTTTTACCATGAGAGTTGTAGAACACTGGAACAGGTTGCCCAGAGAGGTGGTGGACGCTCCATCCCTGGAGACGTTCAAGGCCAGGTTGGGCGAGGCCCTGAGCAACCTGATCTAGTTGGAGATATCCCTGTTCCTTGCAGGGGGGTTGGACTAGATGATCTTTGAAGGTCCCTTTCAGCCCTAACCATTCTATGATTCTATGATTCTATGACTGATACAAATCCAAAGTCAGTAAGTAATCCATTGCGTACTACAATGTTTAAAAGAATATATAAATAAAAATAACTGGTATTGCAGTAAATAATATATGAGAGAGGACTACACACAACTGTTAACTTTGTGACAGTACCAGCTACAAGAAACAACATACAAGCACTATGCGGTCTGTCAGGGAGAAAAGAACAAAGCCAAGCAATGAGCTCTAACACAGCGAAAACCTGCCTTTTCAAAAGCTGGAGTTTGCAATAAGGTCAGCTGCCTTCACATTAGCTAAACCAGCCATGAAATTAAGTGAATGCTGATCAAGTGCAAGAAGGCAGCCAGGAGTGAAAAGTCTCTGATAGGGAGTTATTAGGATGAACACAGCTGTCGCCCCTTTTTCTGTCCACTCCTCAATCTATTAATTAAAATGGTGCTGAAAGTAGACTACTACTGACAGAGTAGGTCAGCACTGTGCAGGTACAAAGTAGGAAAGGACTATCAGTTCACACAGTAAAGCATGTGCATACAACAAAATGAATAGGGAACAGCAAAACAGTAGAGACATCTCTATAGTCCTTCAAACTCTGTGGCACTTAACAATAGAAAAATACTTCAGTGCTGTTCTTTCTTGCAATATTCATAAACATAACTGCAATCACTTCAAAAGTGAATGCTTATTGTAGCCTTATAGCTACGTCATAATTTAAATGTAATCATACACTAGCAAATTTTCAAGGACATCTTGAAAAAAAACATTGGTATAATTTTTGAACTCTGATTTTTCATCAGTTATGTTTCCCTGTTATTTAAATCTTAGAAGACAGGACTGGTAAAGGGTTTGAGAGATCATCTCAGTCGCAACCTACTCCAAGGCAGAATCAACTAGATCTAAACACTTCCTGACATAAAAAAGATTTGTAGGCAAAACCTGCACGTGTCAGCGTAAATCACTGGGATAAGATATCGCACAGATGGAGTAATTTCAGCCCTAACTCAGCTGAACAGCACATGCCCAACTTTCATCACTGGGTTCATATGTTTAACATTAAGTCTATGTTTAAGTAGTTTGTTCACTCATAGATTCAGTGCCTAATTAACTTGTTCAGACAAAAAAATTAAGTTGAGAGAAAAAGAACTGAAGTACAACTTCAGTTATGGTTTTCATTCATGTATACATTAAGATTTTAATTAAGTATTATGATCTTGCTGCAGCAAAACACAGAACCGTAACTTTTACCTTCAGCATGTGAGGTTTTCAACACTGAAGCCAATATGACTATAACCAGTATATTCATGATTGAATTTCATATAAAACCTTCATATTTAACCCTTCACTTACTATGATTATACAATGTCTCAATTTTCTCCATCTGTGAACGGTCAAAAAAACCTAAACCATACGCATTTATTTTGTAAAACCGCATTCATGGCATGCTTCCAGATTAGAGTAAAAGCCATCTAAGTGTTTTTAGAGACATATATGCATAGATATTCACATACATTCTCCAGTTAAAACTCATTAATAATGAAAGGCCTAAGTATATTAACTTCAAAGGCAAGAGCAAAATCCCAACTGACATTAATAAGAGAGATAAGCCTTAACCACACTTAAATGGTCACAAAAAATTTATTCTACATACTATTTTGCATTGTTAAATTTTTATATTATGGGGAAAAAAATTATAGGAACACTAATTAAAAGCAATATTATTTATTTTCATGCCTGGCTGAAGCATAAATCGCTCTCTGAAATTCAACCAAGGACAGGGAGAGCTGAATGTTCTTAAATTCTCAGACCTTGTTTTAAAAGCAGAATGTACCTCGCCCTACCACAGGTGACTAGATCATTAGAAAAGGACATACAAACAAAAGCAGTTGTTTTGCTGGCAAGGCTATGCACCATGTCACTATAAATTGACTACAAATAAAAATCATTCTTGTTTGTAATTCTTACCTGCAATTCTAACTACATTAAAGAAGTACTAATATAATCAAGAAAAGATTAAACATGACAAATGCATCAGGTTTACTCAACAAGAGCACCTTCAGTTTAATCAATAGAAGAATATTTCTATATAGCTTACCCAGACCTACCAGCCTTATCAAATCCAGGTCAATATACAACTTGCGTTGTTAGAAGGTTGATATCCTTTGCTATTCTTCTCTGGTAATATTATATCTTACAACAAGTAACAGCGTTCTATGCTATGGTTGTCTCAATTTTACCATTGGCTACTGCTGGGTTTTTTACACTTGAAGAAAGGCCTCTGAGCTCATAATTTCTTTCCTCTCGCTAGTAAGCTGTATTTTGAACTGAGTGACCTAGAAGTACAAACAAAACAACTTTTTCACGAAAGCAGAAACAAGTTATTTCTCTACATTTTCTTCCTCTAGTCTCCTTCCTGATCCTGTTGTGAAAACATGTAACATTACATTAACATGCAAATCAGCGCTTTCTTTCTTTAAAATATTAAAGCACCTTGGAGAGCATAACTTTTCCTTGTTTTTTTTAATTATTATTTTGTGGTATTTTCAATATTATTTACTTGTTCATGAGTGGCTTTTCATTAATTAGATTTGTTTAGCGTCAACTTCCATCGTGATGACGAGACCTTCCCACATCAAAGTCAGAACGGCCAAACTGATTGAAACCAAAACAACGGATTACCTAGAGGTGCATTAAAGCATATGTAACTAACCAAATGCCAATTGGACACAAATTATATTCTAAAACTCTAACTGACTTTTGCATCAGATCCATAAATAGTTCTCAATTATAGCTATCTGTAATAGTAAAAAGTCACAATTAATGTAACCAAAGCAGTCTTGGAAATTGTAGGAATGCAGCACCAAATACAACAGCTTATTTAAAAATAAGCTTAGAGATCCTGGATAGAGTTGAGGCTTAATGTACTAAGTTAAAACACTAAAAAAAAAAAACAGAGCAAAGAACACTATCCTGAGACTGAAGGGCTGTGCTGAAAAATTCTGTTGTTCTACCAAAGGAACACAAGCACTTGCCACTTTTTAATGAAATATCTATGTCCATCAGTACGATGTTGTAGTGACCTTTTCATGCTCTTATGGATGTTAAAGGAAATACTACTATGTCCACTGCTTCTAAAGTCTCTTTTTTTTTTTTTAAGCTAACATTACTCAAAGCTCTATGACTCTGCCTCTGTCAATAACAGCATGACAAGGTAATTACTCAAAATCCATAACAATGATTCATCAATTCACTTTCAGAAAGCCATGTAGTAAAATCTAAATTCAAGCTGAAGCCCTGGAAAATCTGAACACTAATCCTTCAGAAAGCAAAACAAAAGAAGAATTTACAAATCTATGCCTGCAGTACAGTATGCCATATACTCTACTTTTACAGTGCAGTTTAGAAAAATAATAAGCATTGGCTTACTGCTTCACCCACTGAAATAAGCGGTAAGATACATTTCAACTTCAATACAAGTAGAATTATTCCACTGCGGAGATCAGTTTAAGGAATTGTAGTAAGTACAGCTCAGGAGACACTTTCACTGAAGTAGTTATCAGATACTGGCCCTTCACACATAGGCTAGCAAGTACTATTTCAAACCAAAGGAGAAAACTGAAAGACAACGCATCAAACAGTCCATCCTTGCTACTCTTCCACTGGAGATACCTCACCTCTACAACAGCTACCATACACTGCAGAAAGCAAACACAAACCACAATCCCCTCCCTTGGGACTGTGTGCTCCAAGACTGTGGATGCCTTCCCTCACCCCCACCACTACGAGACAGCCAAGCCTCTCTCTATATTTCCCTCCACGATCTCCTTGGCACAAGCCCAGGAAAATATTTACTTCCTACCAGGGCTGAGCCACCACAAGGCCATCCAAAGAGGCTACCTACCCTTTAAGCTCTGCTCTCCCCTGCCAGCCCTTCCCTTCTTGCATGCCCATGGTATTTGGCGCATCCCCTGTCAGTGGCACCATGGTGAAATACTCAGAAGTCACTGCCTCCCCTGACATCACAGAGCTGCTGAGTCAAGCTGGGTGGACTCGAGGACTGGGATGGAGAGGGGCAAAGGACAGCCACCAAAAGCTACAGGAATGCCTCACCTCAGCCTCACTGACCACTCAGTGTCTACAGAAATAGGGCCCTGGAGGCTCCTGAGGTTCTTGCATCTCACAAGCGCTTGTGACAAGGACGCTCCCTAACATAGGTGTAAGCCACCAACTTAACAACTCATTTTCTAAAAAGCACACACATGCATAGATGTGTTGGTATTACAGCTTTTGTACAGTTATCTGGCTATAGCTCACGGACCAAAGCATAGTAATAAGTTCTTCTTGGAAAGGAAAACCACACAGAGATTTAACTATGTAAAAAAATAATACCTGAGAGTTTGAAATCAGGCTTGGAACAACACATGCATACAGCTGCAAGAAAGGCAGGCTACATGGCTTCAAAACTGAAACTACAAAATAAGTTTTCCACTCAATTTATAGAGAATCTCTTCCCCACCTTCCATGCCATCCAACATCTCAGAAGTCATGCACTACTGAAAATTATAAATACCTCACATTAGCATGCAACGTTTTGGTCATTTGCATTTATTTCTTGACAATTGTACTCTTGGACTACCACAGGGGACTTCATTCCAAACTGCAATACTCTGAAAATATCAAATTCTTCTCAGTCCCAGGTGGTCAGCCAAGAAAAACTAGAAAAGGGTCACACAACCTGAGAGTTTCTAGTTCTCAAACACTGGCAGAATGCCTCCTTGATACAAGATCAATGAGCAAGGCACAGAAAGCTAAATGAGGTCCTCTACAGCACGCTGAGACAACCAGCCCCCAAACATGATGGAGTTTCTCAGAGCTAGAGTAATGAAATATACTAATTACTTATTACTTGCATCACTATAATTCCTAGGAAGATTAGTCACAGAAGGGAATGCCTTTGTGCAAGAGACTGTACAAACACAGAGCAAAGCACAATCACCGATACTGCTGCAAATGCCATTGAAAGGGCAGCCGTTATCAGTGCACAGGATAATGAATATCCTAGTGTAGCTGGGACCATGAATTTTTACCATTCTGCCAGAAAAACCTTCTCAGTCTTTTATTACAGTAATTAAGATCTCCTAAGCTGCTTCTTTGTTAGGACCGTAAGTGTAAGAGCTGTGCTACTGCAAGTGGTCGTTGTAACAGAACATCATGAGCTTTCCAGAAGCAACATTATTCTCATTAGGGCTAGCTACAACTTCAGACAAGCTGCTTAAAAAACCCAATAGAAACCCGGCAGCACTGAGCACCAGAGTTGGAAGCATACTTTCTGACACACTGTCAATAGCCGCAGCATCCCTACCCAGCAACCAAAGGCTCCTGCAAACTATGACTCGTGCAGCTTTTACTCACGCTGTTGCCCTGCTAGCTTTGCTATAATGACTTTGGACTCTCCAGGAGTGCAACCACAATTGCTAACGCTGCAGCGTCAGCAACGGTGAGAGCTTCTGTGCACGTAGGATACGGGAAACCACCAACAGTGTCCCCATGCGAGCCGGTGGCAACGCAGAGGCAGAAGCACCGGGCCATGGCCACTTGCCCTGCTCTGGTGCCCTCGCTGTCACCGCCACTTGCGGAGCAGCGTGGGCAACCACCACATGCTGCGGGGCACATAGCCCGCGAGATACTTACCGCCAGCCTTATCACACCCATGGCTCATCCCATAGACCTCGCAGCTAAAGCACGAGCAGCTTCAAACAGAGCCAAAAGCTGGGCACGACATGTCGGGCTTTATGCCTGCGGGGACGCTGCCCGGATGACAGCGAGCCCCGGGCAAAACACTAACTCGGCATCGGGGCCATCAGCCTTCGCGGGCCGCGCATCGCTCCGGCCGGCACCTCCGGCCGCCCCCGGGCTCCCGCCCGCGCCGCCGACACCGTCCGCGCCGCCCCCCGCACCGCTCGCGCTGCTCCGCGCTGCCTCGCCGCGCTCCCGCCGGCGGAGGGCCGGCCAGCGGGCAGGCTCTCCGCTCCGCAGCCTCCTCCTGCGGGTACCTATGTCCGCTTATTCGTCAGCGAGATGACAAATCGCCCGGGCGAGTGTCTGTCCCGTCCACCGAGACAGCACTGGCGTCCTCATATCCGCGGCGAGCTGGTCGGCGAGGTGAGTAACTGCGAAGTAACTTCACCGCAAGAGGATTTGTTGGGCTTTTTCTTGCCCCCTCCCCGTCCTCGTCCCCTCCCCGCTCTGACACAGAGGCCGGGAGCCGCCGACTTCACCCTCTCCCCACCCGGGCCGCCGGCGGGGGGCACGGAGCAGCAGAAGCGCCCGGCCACCCCTCCGCCCCCTCCTCGGGCAGCCGGGACGGGGCGCGGAGCCGCCGCGCACGGGCCGCGTCACTCACTCACCTCCAGCGTCCCCCGCCGCCGCCGGCAGCGCGCAGCCCAGCGCAGAGCCCTGCCGGGCCGCCCCGGGCCGAGCCGGCCCGTGCCCCGCGACTGTCATGTGCCCGCTGGCGCCGCTGTTAACCCTTGCGGCGGCCGGCCGGGGCGGCGGGCCGGACCTGCCGCTGCGCCGGGCTCCCCGCCGCAGCGGCGCCGCCTCTCCGCGCGCAGCGGCGCTTACTCCGCCAGGCGGGGGGGAGCGGGGCGGTCCCGCAGCCAGCGAACCGCACAGGGCTGGCTTCGTGGGGCTGCGGCGGGGGGAGGGGGGGTGTCTTGTGCGGGGGGGCGGCTATCTAGAGGCTGGGGGGACTCGGGGTTGCGCAGGCGGCGGAGGGTGGCTTGATGGGGTGGCGCCGTAGGGGCTGGAATATGCCCGGGGGGAAGCTGCGAGGGGCTGCATGGGCGCTGGAGCGTGTGGCACTGGAGGGGATGAGAGGACTGGGGGTTGCCCAGAGGCTGAAGGTAGTAGCATGGGAGACCGTGTAGGGGCGGCGGGGGGGTGGGTGAGGGAAGCGGGGGAAGCTGCGGGGCTGCGCAAGTGCCGAAGAGGGGATGTTCAGGAGCGATCCAGAGGCTGGAGGGCAGCCTAGGGGCTTTACATGCGGGCTTTATAGGGACTGCATGGGGGATTGTACGAAGGCTGTGAGGGGTCTGCATGGGACCTGTCTGTGGGGTATATGGGAAACTATGGTAGGACAGAGAAGCAGGTAAACAAGGGGGACAGTACCTTAGGAGCAGGAAAGAGGATGAAGGGGCTTGATGCCCGGTGACACTTCCCTGTGCACATCTTAGAAATGTGGTGTGAAGGCAGAAGCTCTTCTCTATTACAAGGTGGGGATCCTGCATACAAACATCAAAAAGGTAGAAGTGGGACAAAGAAAAATT
The DNA here is from genome assembly GCF_009769465.1 of Tauraco erythrolophus. NCBI lineage: Eukaryota > Metazoa > Chordata > Aves > Musophagiformes > Musophagidae > Tauraco > Tauraco erythrolophus. Next base: position 92,824,111 of record NC_141496.1, on the reverse strand, counting down.
GAAGGAAAATAACCAGGCAGATATGCTGCATCCATTCCCTTACACAGAAAGGCTCAAGGATATTTAGACCTCAGGCTTATGATCAGCCTCTTGCAGAAACACTTGCAGCCCAGAGGCAGGTGCCACAAAGAGTGCTTGTCTCTCCGGAGGAGTCTCATACACATGGAGGGCATGGCCCAGTAATTGAAACATGTTGGTTGTTTCAGTTTGAGTCGATTTAATTCCCTTTGCTGTAACTGGAGAATTGAGAGTGTAAATGAGGTGAAGATAAGCAGCTGAAAAGCCAGACTCAGAGAGCAGCAAATTGCCTTCTATTACTCTAATGGCCATGATCATGCAGACCTCATGGCAGGGCACACTGCGAGCAGTGATATCTCCTCTCCGAGCAGGGAAGCCTGCCCGCACGCGTGGGCACTGGGAGAGTGCAGCAGGCTCAGGCCCTTCGTGCAAAGCAAGGTCAGTCCAGCACTTAGAATTCTAAGATGTTAATCCCAGTTCTCCAAGAATGGCTGTCCTGATTGCCTCTTCCAAGGAGAAGGGGAGCCTGTATCCTTGCTGCACTGTGAGAGCCATTAGGTGGAGGGTGAGGAGAGTGGGACATGTCATCATGTGCCCAGATCACTGGGCTCCTTAAGGCCAGCCTTGATCTCCTTAGCTGAATAAGCTCTTCTGAGCTAAAGCTCCTTTGCCATTCACTCATATTACATCAAATCAATGTGACTGTGAAGTTGGTAAGAAGACAATGTTGTATGTTCTTTACACACCCAGAAAATATAGTGGAGATAGGAAGGCTTCAGGATTTCTTGTAAGGTTACATTGCTTTACAGTCTTTTTGTTTCTAAGTGTATGGATGCTTAGGCGGTGAGTCACTTCTAAATAAAATTACTATATATAGCGTATTTAAAACAAAAGTATTTCTAAGCTATGCCTCACTTTAAAAAGCATGTTAAAACAACTGACACTGAAGAAGGGGTCTTTACCACATGAAAGCACAGAATTTACTTGTGAGCCCAATGAGTTAAAATATCCATTTCATTTACTGTCTCTTTATTGGTACCATGTGCCAGAATTGTCTGTGCAATTATGCTCTAATTTGGACTCATCGCTAAAAATTTCAAGGATTACCCTGGACTGACACAGTGCCACTGTAATGATAGTGGTAGACTCACACTGCAAATGAGTAATACAGGTTTAGCCAACAAAAAAGGCTTGTTAAAAAAAGGAAATAGTCAAAATACTCATTGTAATTCAAATCTACCAAAGTAAACAATGCATTTGCTTTAAATAAATTGGTTTAAATAAACATGATGTTGTCAAAAACAAAATCTGACAGCCATTAAAAAAATCTGTTTTCTTTATTAAGTCGTTCTTATCTATAGGAAGAAAATTGTCTCAGTTCTTCAAGTGAAAAAAGTGATGGATCCTAGCAACATACCACCTTGAGAAACACATGGTCTAAAAGGCTAGTAAACCAAATAAAGGCTGCCTTTACACACAGGATAAGAGTTTGCTATCATCGTTGAAGCCCACTGAAGATCTCATATTACCAAAGTTAACATTAGATACTACAACACACATCTAAGGATCATCCTTAATTTTTGATGTGCTGAAGAAGCAAGTCAAATGTATACAAAATAAAACAGATAAGACTAATAAGTATATTAAAAGTGAGTACATCCGAAGTTTTCTTATTGAGTAACGCTTGTCATACATCATCGTATGTTCATATCCATCAAGAGGAGCCCATACTCATTTCACACATAAAGCTTCCATCTTGATGAAAAAGCTATGCCTTAGTCCTTCAGAAAACTACTACTCTGTATTACATTAAAATTGTTTTTCTTTATTGCAAATTTTCTCCCCTCTAGGTAAAAGCATGTATCTTTGTGTGATATCAATAGTTAACTGACACTTTTCACTAGATATTTCATACACTAGGGTTCAGGTCACAAGGTGTGAACATCACATATATCAACAAACAGGTGAAGAGAACAGAGGGACCACATTTACCTGGGAACCTCAGTCATCATGCCTGAATAGAATTTGAAGTCAAATTGAGTTTGATGTGGACCAAATTATAGTAAATGAAACATGCCTAATTTCCATTCAAAGAGTGTAAGAGATTTCATTATCAAGTGCTGGCATGACATCCATTCCATTCCCTAGTATCTTCTGATGACTGACACTGCTTGAAATAGCATTATAGGTACGATGCTAATTGAGGGTGAAGTAAGAAGTAGAGAAGGATATTTCCTACAGTCTACCTGGAAACCTTAGAAGAAAATACTGTGATAAAGTGGAACTAGTTTGTTTGTCCTACAGTAAGATCTTCTGATATTCATAATTATTTCTTTTATAGGCTCCAGCAATTTGAATTTGAACAGCTGATAAGTACAATGCTGAAACTCATTTTTCTTATTTGGGAGACTAAGCATTTTATTAATCACTTCTGTGGTATGCACATACCACTGCAATTTTTATCCTACTCTTTTTTCTGTACCTAGTCACTTCCACGCTGATTTTTAATGTTGAATTACACTTCATACCCTGCAATAGATACCTACATGTAGTCAGCTTTCATCTCTATAGTACCTTAGGATTTGCACCCAAAGAACTAATGTAGTTAAGAAAATACTGGTGGAAAGCACATTAAAAAGTAGGTCCTTAATCAATCAGATGTTGAATGATTCACCCCAAACCTGCAAAACCCACAGGCATGGCTACTCATTGAGAGATCCATTGCCTCTTTCCAGGTAAGGGGCTTTCCATGGCAATACTATACATGCAGCAGCAATAGCTTCATGGATGTGCCTCCCCCAAATCCTTTTCTAAATTCCATGTCTTATTTGGGAAGAGGCAAGCTGATTGCTGGAGGTAGCTCCAGAATTTCAGAAGTCTGCCCACTGACAGCAGGAGAAAGTTCTAATGCTTCTTTCACACTGCCTGAGATAGGGCTAGTCTGACTGTGGTCATGTAGCATGAGTTTTATCCCAAGCAATAGAAAGGAGAACAAGAGTGGGCTGTCACTTCAGTAAAATGATTTGAGAGGATTAGTCACGTTTACTGTTTTTAAATACAATAGGAGAGGAAGATGTGTGCACCATGTAGGTCACTACAATTAGTGATGCTGTATCATCCAGTCTGGTAGGTGAAAAAATTTAAAAGTTGTAAAATCAAAATATTTGGTGGTTTAGGGGCAGGGAGATAACAGAATCACAGAATGTTAGAGATTGGAAGGGACCTCAAAGGATCATCTAGTCCAATCCCCCTGCCGGAGCAGGACCACCTAGATCAGATCACACAAAAACACGTCCAGGCGGGTTTTGAACATCTCCGGAGAAGGAGGCTCCACAACCTCTCTGGGCAGCCTGTTCCAGTGTTCTGGTACCCTTACTGGGAAGAAGTTCTTCCTCATGTTTAAGCGGAACCTCCTACGTTCCAGCTTAGATCCATTTCCCCTTGCCCTATCATTGGATGCCACTGAGAAGAGCCTGGCTCCATCCTCATGACAGTCACCTTTTCCATATTTATAAACATTAATGAGGTCCCCCCTCAGTCTCCTCTTCTCCAAGCTAAAGAGACCCAGCTCCCTCAGCCTTTCCTCATAAGGGAGATGCTCCACTCCCTTCGTCATCTTTGTAGCCCTGCGCTGGACTCTCTCCAGCAGTTCCTTGTCCTTCTTGAACTGAGCGGCCCAGAACTGGGCACAATATTCCAGATGTGGCCTCACCAGGGCAGAGTAGAGGGGGAGGAGAACCTCTCTTGACCTACTGACCACATCCTTTCTAATACACCCCAGGATGCCATTGGCCTTCTTGGCCACAAGGGCACGTTGCTGGCTCATGGTCATCCTGCGGTCCACCAGCACCCCCAGGTCCCTTTCCCCTGTGCTGCTCCCCAACAGTTCAGTCCCCAACTTGTACTGGTACATGGGGTTGTTCTTACCCAGATGCAAGATTCTACACTTGCCCTTGTTGTATTTCATTAAATTTCTTCCCACCCAACTCTCCAGCCTGTCCAGGTCTCTCTGAATGGCAGCACAGCCCTCAGGTGTGTCAGCCACTCCTCCCAGTTTAGTGTCATCAGCAAACTTGCTGACCGTGCACTCTAGTCCCTCATCCAAATCATCGATGAATATGTTGAACAATACTGGTCCCAGTACCGACCCTTGAGGGACTCCACTGGATACAGGCCTCCAACTGGACTCTGTCCCATTGACCACCACTCTCTGTCTTCTATCCTTCAGCCAGTTCACAATCCACCTCACTACCCGATCATCCAGACCACACTTCCTCAGTTTAGCTGTGAGGATGCCATGGGAGACTGTGTCAAATGCTTTACTGAAGTCAAGATAGACCACATCCACTGCTGATGTCCTCATAAAAGGTTCTCAGGTTTGTCAAGCACGACTTCCCCTTAGTGAAGCCATGTTGACTGCCCCTAATGACCCTCTTACCCTTGATATGCCTAGAAATAGCACCAAGGATAAGTTGTTCCATTATCTTTCCAGGAACGGAGGTGAGGCTGACTGGTCTATACTTACCTGGGTCTTCCTTCTTGACTTTTTTGAAGACCAGAGTGACATTTGCTTTCCTCCAGTCCTCAGGCACCTCTCCCGATCCCCACGATTTAGCAAAGCTGATGGCGAGTGGTCTGGCAATGACATCTGCCAGCTCCCTCAGCACCCACGGGTGCATCCCATCAGGACCCATGGATTTATGGATGGCCAGGTTGCTTAACTGGTCCCTAACCAAGTCCTCATCAACCAGGGTAGACTCCTCCCGTATCCTGACTTCCTCAGGAGCCTCAGGGTTCCAGGGCTCACCAGGATAGCCTCCAGCAGTATAGACTGAGGCAAAGAAGGCATTTAGTAACTCTGCCTTCTTATCCTCTGTCACCAGGGCACCCTCCTCATTCACCAGTGGGCCTACATTGCCTCTAGTGTTAGTTTGATCTGCAATGGTTTTAAAGAAGCCCTTTCTGTTGCCCTTGACTTTTCTTGCAAGGTTTAATTCCAAGGAGGTCTTAGCTTTCCTAGTTGCCTCCCTACATCCTATGACAGTAGACCTATATTCCTCCCAAGTGGCCTGCCCCTCCTTCCATGATCTGTACACTATTTTTTCCTAGTATCATGTGTTTCACTGTCAGAATTTGTTTCTCTCATATCTTCTGCTTCTGCACAGTTGACTATACTTCCTAAAAGAGTATTTCCTTACTTGAGGTCAGATAAAGACTCCTATACTCTTTACTGAAGTTAAATCAATGTGCAGACATAGAGCTGGTCACACAGTATTCTCAAAAGTTTGTGTTTAGACGTATGTTAGAAATAAGAAAGATGTCTACATGCTAGCCAAGTGTCAAAAGCCTGACTTTCCCCACTTCATTCTCACAACAGTACACACATATTCCCAGCCCTGTTCATATAACTGTATACACATATCTTCCCATTTAATTAGCTCAAGGAGTATTAAGAATCTTGAAGTACAGGGATATAGTGGACTAGAAACTCAGATTCTGAGACTTGCCTTGATTTTGTGTAAAGCAACACTAACTACTTCTCTCTTTTTATCTGTTTTTGTAAAATGGATCTAGTACTACAATCTTTACTTAATTCCATTTGAGTTTTGTATTCTAAGCTGCACTAGTGTACATTGCCCAAAAAACCTGTAGCTGTTGCTAATTCCCTATTATATGATTTGCTCTTATTAAAAGGACCCTAAACAGAAAAGAATAAAAAGAGGTCACATGCTCCACTTTCACTAGGGATATGATTACTCAGAAGTAATAAAAAATCCACAAATGCACCTAAATTTATTAGTGAGTTATGGCTTATTTAGTGTGACATCAGTAAATTTGGTGTATTTTTAGTTTAACACTGTAGAATTCTGCACTGCAGAATTGCAGAAACATAGTTACGATAAAAACATTGAAATTAGACAAGTGTCTTCTTTCATAATAATTTCAAAAGTACAAGAAACTTTTGGAAACTCATTATCTTGAAATTCTGTATTTTCTCCAATCCCAAAGGTTATATCTTGACTGGTTCAGCACATTTGCATTACAGTACATGTTGCAGAGTAGATCTCACTATTTTAGTTTCTGTTTTCAGATTTCTACACCTATGTTCAGGCTATAACCCTGAGAGGCTATGGTGGAAAGTACTTCCCAAGACTTCTAGGCAGCAGCATGAAACCAAAGGCTCATGCAATGAACTTTAAAATTTACCTTAGTCACTTCAGCTTTTGAAAACTTCCTGCTGCATTTGTACTATTTCTTACACTACAGGAATTTCTACTCTGTGATGTGCCTATGCACTTTACTAACTTCTGTGAGCCTGACAGTACAAATCCATAAGCATAATTGATTTAGGTACATTTTTATCCACTTTCTCTACATTGCTAAAAACATATTCTTATCCTCCTGACATGCCACTTTTTTTCTGTAAGGATACTTAAAGCTCCCTTTTAAAATCTCTTCATACAAATCATAAGTTACTATTTTCTGTGCTCTGTAACTGAATAGGTTTGCATTTCTACAAAACCCTCTGGCATTCACAGATTTAAGATGGAGCTGACTTGGAAAATGACATTGTCGGAAAAATTCTACAATGTAAGGATTATATTGTCTGTGACGCTCAAGGACAGCCTTGGCTGCAGTGATCATGAAATGGTGGAATTCAAGATTCTTAGGGAAGCAAGGAGGGTGCACAGCAAGCTGACTACCCTGGATTTCAGAAGAGCAGACTTTGGCCTCTTCAGGGATCTCCTCGCTAGAGTACAATGGGATGAGGCCCTGGAGGGAAGAGGGGCCCAAGAAAGCTGGTTAATATTCAAGGATCACCTCCTCCAAGCTCAGGAGCGATGCATCCCAACAGAGAGAGAGTCAGGTAGGAACACCAGGAGGCCTGCATGGGTGAACAAGGAGCTACTGGACCAACTCAGATAAAAAAAGAAGGCTTATAGGGGGTGGAAGCAAGGACAGGTAGCCTGGGAAGAATACAGAGCGATTGTCCGAGCAACCAGAGATCAGGTTAGGAAAGCTAAAGCCCTGATAGAGTTAAACCTGGCCAGGGACATCAAGGGCAGCAAGAAAAACTTCTATAGATGTGTCAATGATAAAAAGAGATCTAGGGAAGATGTAGGTCCTCTCCAGAAGGAAACAGGGGACCTGGCTACCCAGGGTATGGAGAAGGCTGAGGTTCTCAATGACTTCTTTGCCTCAGTCTTCACTGGCAAGAGCTCCAGCTGCACAGCCCAAGTTACAGAAGGCAAAGGCAGGGACTGGGAGAATGAAGAACTGCCCACTGTAGGAGAAAATCAGGTTAGAGACCTAAGGAACCTGAAGATACACAAGTACATAGGACTTGATGAGATGCATCTGCAAGTCCTGAGGAAACTGGCAGATGAAGTTGCTAAGCCACTCTCCATCATATTTCAGAAGTTGAGGCAATCTGGTGAAGTTCCCAATGACTGGAAAAAGGGAAATATAGCCCCCATCTTTAAAAAGGGGAACAAAGAAGACCCAGGGAACTACAGGCCAGTCAGTCTCACCTCTGTGCCTGGCGAGATCATGGAGTAGATCCTCCTGCCAACTATGCTAAGGCACATGGAAGATAAGGAGGTGATTGGTGACAGCCAACATGGCTTCACTAAGGAAAAATCCTGCCTGACTAATTTGGTGGCCTTCTATGATGAGGTTACAGCATTGATGGATAAGGGAAGAGCAACTGCTGTCGTCTACCTGGACTTGCCCAAAGCATTTGATACTGTCCCACATGACATCCTTGTCTCTACACTGGAAAGACATGGATTTGACGGATGGACCACTCAGTGGATAAGGAATTGGCTGGATGGTCGAACTCAAAGAGTTCCGGTCAACGGTTCAATGTCCACATGGAGGCCAGTGACGAGTGGTGTTCCTCAGGGGTCAGCACCGGGGCCAGTACTATTTAACATCTTTGTTGGCAACATGGACAGTGGGATTGAGTGCACCCTCAGCAAGTTTGCAGACCACATCACGCTGTGTGGTGGAGGGAAGGGATGCCATCCAGAGAGACCAGGATAGACTGGAGAGGTGGGCGCATGCGAAGTTCATGGGCCCATGAAGTTCAACCAGGCCAAGTGCAAGGTCCTGCACATGAGTCAGAGCAAGCCCAAGCACAAGTACAGGCTGGGTCAAGAATGGATTGAAAGCAGCCCTGAGGAAAAGGACTTGGGAGTGCTGGTGGATGAGAAGCTCAACATGAACCGGCACCGTGCGCTGGCAGCCCAGAAAACCAACCGTATCCTGGGCTGCATCCAAAGAAGCGTGACCAGCAGGATGAGGGAGGTGATTCTGCCCCTCTGCTCTGCCCTCGTGAGAGCCCACCTTGAATACTGCATTAAGCTCCGGAGTTCCCAACAGAAGAAGGACATGGAGCTGCTGGAGCAGGTCCAGAGGAGGGCCACAAAGATGTTCCAAGGGCTGGAGCACCTCTGCTATGAAGACAGGCTGAGAGAGTTGGGGCTGTTCAGCCTGGAGAAGAGAAGGCTCCGGGGTGATCTTATTGCAGCCCTCCAGTACTTAAAAGGGCCCTGCAGGAAAGCTGGAGAAGGACTTTTTCCAAGGGCCTGTAGTGATAGGACAAGGGGCAATGGATTTAAACTGAAAGAGGGGAGATTTAGATTGGATATAAGGAAGAAGTGTTTCACTCCAAGGGTGGTGAGGCAGGGTAACAGGTTGCCCAGGGAAGCTGTGGCTGCCCCATCCCTGGAAGTGTTCAAGGCCAGGTTGGATGAGGCTTTGAGCAACCTGGTGTAGTGGAGGGTTTCCCTGCTTATGGCAGGGGGGCTGGAACTAGAGGATCTTTGACGTCCCTTCCAACCCAAACCATTTTATGATTGTATAGGTTAGTCCTGGCATCTAGGATATTTATTGAACCAGGCTTTTCACATGGGCTCATGGCTGCCATAGAACAACATTCTTCGGCTGATTAGAGTTTAGCTGCCACAGACCCTTCTTTATGTCTGCATTATCAGCAGCACAGGGTACTGGTTCAGTGAGCTGCTGTGGCTGAATACTTCGTTTTTTGGAGAGCTAGTTTCATCTGAATCAGCTCTGTGAACAAGCTTCCCATGAGCTGCTGGTACAAGAAAGATGTTAGAGATGTGTTGACGGGGTTAGGGAGAAGGATGTGACTTAGTGATATAAACTGCTGTGGAAAAATACTTGAATCTGAAGAACTGAGATCAGAGCAATTGAAAGACTACTTTACACTTGCCTGAAAGTACCTTCCTTGAAGTTCAGAATGCTTTGTGGCTTTCCTCTGTAGACATAACTTCAGGCTATGTTTCACAATATGAGATGTTGGATGGCAATGCTAGTTGAAGGTATTCCTGCCCCTCTGCCATGGCCTCTTGCCCTCTCAGTCTTGCCAGCACTGGTATTTCTGCAGCCATGCTACAAACTCAGTCGTGGAACTGATCTGCTCTAAAGTGAAGAAGGAGCATAAACACGTCAACCTAGTATTCATGCTGATCTTTTCATACTGTGAAGCTGTGTCCTAAAGGTAACTCCTACCAGCATGGTTCTTACGTTCTCCCTTCCTCTTGACTTAGCCTTTGCTGATGGTATAGCTAAAGCATATAGTTAGACAAATGCTGATGCCCAAGACAGTGATCCTATTCTTCTTGCAATGTGCTGCTCCCACCCTTCTCTTCTGTTGCTTCTGATGCTTATTTTTCCCCTTCCTTTTAATTTTTTTTCTTTGATTTAGCTTTTTTTGAGTTCATAAGATGAACTCATCAACAGATCACGTGAGCACCACAGTTGGTGCCACCCCTCTCATGAGCTATTTGACTAAGGCATCCGGTCTTATTAGGCACATTTGCTTCCTATTTCCACTGGTTACAGCTGAAATGTAGTTGTTAACCCTAAAAATAATTAATCCCAAGCTCCTTCATCTTTCTTCTGTATATTCTTAACTTTGAAGTCTTATTTTCTTTATTTTGAAGACATTTTAAAAGCCAAAGATTTCCCAGGTTGGAAATCATTGCTTTACTTTGCTTGAGAGATAGGGAGTGGATGGTTAAGGAAATCTATGATTCATCTCCTTCCTTAGGGAACCTGACGGAGAAGGCAGTGTCTTCCTTCTTCTGTGCATGTGTGGAACCTAAGTGGTTCTGAGATATATAATACCTACTAAAAAATACAGGCTGTCAACCACAGTAACAATGAAGAATATTTTATTGTAATTTTTGCTTCCTATCTTGCTGTTAAACACATAAAAAACTGATTAAGCAAACAAAGGAACATCAAATCTTAGAATGACATACCATATGAAAAATTAAAACTGAGCTTAGATGGGGGTACTGACTGTCTACATAGTCTCTGGACAGGTCAAAGAAACTGTCTCAGATAAAGCTTGCAGAATTGCTGAGTGGTGCACTACCTAAATTCCCATTGGCAGTCTTTGGAAGAGCACCCTTCAGAGAGGTATGAATGGATTGTGTGTTTCCTTGGCTTAGATTATGATGTCAAATAAAAATGAGGGGTGACCTTACTGCAGTCCACAACTGCCTCAAGGGGGGCAGTGGAGGAGGAGATGCTGATCTCCTCTCTCTGGTGACCAGAGATAAGATATGAGGAAATGGAATGAAGCTGTGTTAGCCGAAGTTCAAAGTGGACATTAGGAAAAGATTCTTCACTAAGAGGGTGGTTGGTCACTGGAACAGGGTCCCCAGGGAAGAGGTCATGGCACCAAGCCTCTCAGAGTTCAAGGAGCATATGGATGATGCTCTTAGTCATATGGTTTAGTTTTAGGTAGTCCTGTGAGAACCAGGGAGTTGGATTCGATGATCCATAGGGGTCTCATCCAGCTTGAGTTATTCTATAATTCTATGAAATATGTCAAGATCTGAAAATAAAACAGAAAAACAGCAACCAAGGCTAGATCTATAACAAAAATTACATTCAGTATTTGGAAGAAGAAGGATTTGATTTACATTCAAATTGATTTGAAATTACCTTCTGGTCATAATGTAAACTCTTAAATCTGCTTTCCTGTTTTTTTTGAAACTCTGTCAAATTTTGCCCTATTGTTTCTGGAATTCATAAAGACCAACTTGCTGCTTAGTTGCCTTGATCATGATTCTTTTCTCAACACAGCTAGAAGTAGATTCTCCACTTGCATTGCCTCATCGAAAACTGAATTTTTCTTCTTTTTGTAAATTAAGAGCAATCTCCCTTCATTTTATTCTCAGGCCCTTCTTTTCCAAAGGATGTACATGCTAATGACTGGCAATGTACTGCATCAATCTATTGAATCATTGAATTCACAACAACGACGCGTGGCGGGAGCAGTGCTAAGAGGGCATGCAATTCCTGAAACTGCTGTTATGTAGACAAGAGAAGGATCTTAACACTTGTCATCCTCAGAGCTTCATAGAGGCCATATAGACCATAGAGCTGTGGTCAGGGTTAGCTGTCATGAGACCAGGATGATCCAATTTAATCTGCTCTAAATAGTTGATTAAAAAGTGAATGAGAACGTATATTGTTACTGGTTAGGTTGAGCTGGATTAAAATAAATAATTCTACTTTTTTTTTCTGAAACATGACCAAATAGCATTGATCTTTTCTTTACATGAAGTTCATTTGGAGGCAGAGGAGAGAAATGAAGATATAGTCTGCAAGATAAGTCATTGTGGAGTTGTGTTATTTCCTCATTTTACCAAATATTGGACAATGTTAGATGTTTTAAAGGGATTGGACGGCACGCATCAGATCTACAGCTCAAGAGTATAACCTAGAAAATACCGCAAAAATTAAATAAATACCGCAGGGTGAGAGTGTCTGACAGCACCGAGCGTTCACACAGACGTGAGTGTAGAGACATCTCGTGACCGACGGTGTTACTGCAGGTCTGAAACAGCCACTTTATTCTGACCTCGTTAAGGGTAGAATCATAGAATCATAGAACGATTTGGGTTGGATGCGACCTCAAAGATCATCTAGTTCCAACCCTCCTGCCATGGGCAGAGACACCCCCCCACTACATCAGGTTGCTTAAAGGCTCATCCAACCTGGCCTTGAACACTTCCAGGGATGAGGCAGCCACTTCTCTGGGCAACCTGTGCCAGTGCCTCACCACCCTCAATGTAAAAAATTACCGAACACAGTATTCCAGGTGGGGTCTCACGAGAGCAGAGCACAGGGGCAGAATCCCCTCCCTCGACCTGCTGGCCACACTTCTTTTGGTGCAGCCAGGATACGGTTGGCTTTCTGGGATGCGAGCGCACATTGCTGGTTCTTGTCCAATTTTTCATATACCAGTATCCTCAAGTCCGTCTCCACTCAATTCCTTAACCACCCAGTCTGTACTGATATTGGGGATTTTGTCGACCCAGGTGCAAAGGCAAATAATCAAAACCAGATATTGTACATGCATATTAAAAGAACACACCTATGCTGAAACAAAGGATGAGAAATTTTCTTAAATGAAGCAGACTAAGAAATTTGTGAAAAAAATGGATCAAAAAATGAAAGCTGGAATACAGCCTTAGCTCATGTACGCAATGTCCAAGATTTCTGAGATATGGGAAAAAATCTGTAGAGCTATTTATGTACAGACATACACATCTGTATTTTTAGAAAAAAAGTTTTTTGTCATGGTTTTGAGGAATCAAAGGAATGTAGTTGTCTGTGTGTGAGAAATTCATGGCGTATTGCAGCCCTGACCTAGGCTATGACAGAAAAGCAAGGAGGTCTTGCGCAGCTGCAATTCTCTTCTGTAGTGAGCTGAGCAGAACTAAGGGAAATATTTGAGCAGGAAGAAGGTAAAGAACATATATATCTCCTCATACCCCCTCCCACCTAATAAATATAGATCCAAACTTCTCTGCACAAAAAATTCTTAAAACATTCCTAATAAATCTGTAGGATTATTACATTCAGCCAAATCTGCACGGTTCCTTTGGGTTTCAGAATTCGGAGAGTATTTTGGAATTCCAGAGCAGACAGTGCCAAATCCATGATAACATTTAATAGAAAAGAAGTCAGACACTTAACTATTCCCTGTTTTCAGGGAACAAATTTGTCTACTTTAATTTCCTTCATTTGCAGGCCTTTTAGACATAATTACAGGATACTAGCTAAATAACAGTTTGCTATGAGGTTGTCGGTATGGGATGTGACAGAGGATAGACACTCCAACTGAAATCAAGAGTCTTCTTCTGTGAAGACAGATGTATAATATGCTTCCAGCTGCTGGTACTGGAGCTATGAAAGTTTTCCACTGCATTGTCTGAACTCTCTATCAGTGAACTCTTTGATTTGCACGGAAAATGTCTACTTCAATACGTCTAGTTCGAATGAACTCTCTGCTCTGGTTCATTTCCTTTATGTACTCCCTTACTCTCCCATATATGTATTTTTAGTTCTGTTCATCTTATCCTTTTGCTGTAAATTCCGATTTCTTGCTGTGTCATCTGTTAACAATTTGCAAGTATCTGTTTCATGTCAAGTCACGTGAAAACAAAATCAGGAAAACGGTCTTCCTCAAAACTGACACTCTATCGGCAGCCAGAATGTCCTCATGTAACTGAGTTAAGATACTTCTGAAAACAATCACTGGCAGACAGACTGAAAAACACTAATTGTCTGGTATAATCTAAGTATACGTGTAATGAGAGCTTTATCCGTCATTAAAGTATCTAATGACATAGAAGAGAGGTTTCCTTCCCCTGGGAATGCTGATAGCTTGTTGTCCTAGGAGTTCAAGGACTTCTGGAGTCAGGACAAAGATTTTAACTAACTGCTCAGAGGTGCCACAGAGAGGCTGAATGGCAGGTCGTAGACATATAAATGCCGTCTGGACAGTCATTATAATTTTATCTCATAATGTAAAGCTATTATTGGTTTACCTTTAACACTTAGGAAAGATGTTTATTTTCATGAAAATACCAGTTGGAGAGCATGACGGTCTTCTGATATTTAAATAGCTTGTTGAGATATATAACACAGAAAAGGTCAATACAGAAATTTCTGAGAGAGCTCTGCTTTCTGCTAATGTATGAGGCCTTCGAGTATCCAAAAAGATACTGATGTTTTCTAAATTTCTGTTGATTTCACATATCTCCCAGGTGTTTCACCCAGGCTTAGAAACACAGCTATGTAATCTGTTTTACTGTAACTTATTGTCTTTTCCTATTAGCTATATTTTATGAGATGTCTAAACAATCTGTGATGAATGATTTTTATAGGATTAAAGGACTCTTAAAGACTACAAATATACCTCAAAAGAAAGACTGGGAAGACAGAAATGTTTTGCTAACAACTAAAAGACTGCTTTTGATCGTTATCAACTTGTAACCGTGTAGCCGTGTAACAAAGCATTGCCATTGCTTGTAACAGGCCATAAGCCTTGTACTGAGTTTCCAAGGCCTCAGGACTGAAACTTGTCAGACTTGCTCTGTCTAAACATTTTTTGGTCTACAGCTTTGCTTTCTTTTGTTTAACTGTGATAGCAGTTTCTCCAGTTGATGAATTTTCTATGGCTAATTTGTTTTTCTTTTTTATCTTTGCATGGTATGATGATAGTTTTAAACAGGTAACAGTAATAAGCAGGTATGCTGTGTAGAATGATATTTATGACTCTAGTATGATGAGATAATATAGAGAAATGCAGGTCTGGTACAATACCAGAGCCCTGGGAATTGGAGACATGGAATACAGCGCACATAGGCTGATAAGCTGTAGAGCATGGGGTTGACACTGAAGATTTCACAGCTGCAAACAATTCACCAGTGGTCAGTAGAGAAACGCAGACCCGGAGCTGGACACACCTGTTTTTAGGGGTAGCAAAGATGACAAAGAAACTAATAATATATGTGGAAGGCATTGTATATAGTAAACTCAGATGTAATGTGGAGCTGCAGGCTAGTGAAGAAAAAGCAAGGTGTAAAAGTGAGTTAGCAAGTGTACAGAAATAACTCCAGGTGGACCCTGGAAGGAGGAAGAGAAAACCATCAACAAGAACATCGTATTCTTCCTGATGAAGGACTCCAGGTTCTGATGACTCACTGTAACACCCGTTCCTTCATCTGAGTGAGACCACTGACCTTGGTGTCTAGAGAAGGAGGGTAGAAGGGTGAACACAATACTGGGAGAATGGTAGAAACTAAGAAGTATATGTGAAACAATTTTAACTGTATTATTATTGAAACTTTTCAGCATATACATATCCTTTCTAATTCTGTAATAATTACGTCTGGATTAATAATCACTATTGAATGAGGCTATTAAGACTTCAATTATGATAACGATAAATTTTTTACTTCATATATAAGAAGTGCTTCATCTTTGTGGTAAATAAGGTTTTGAGCGTAACAAGCTTGGTGTACAGACAGCAAATTTTTGTCTCAAGAACATACATTTCCTATAAACGTAGCATTTTGGGACAATCCTTGTTATGGATAAGTGTTAATTTGCTCTACTCAGCATCTGGGAGGAATGATTTGGGTTGGATGTGACCTCAGAGATCTAGTTCCAACCCCACTGCCACAGGCAGGGACACCTTCCACTAGATCAGGTTGCTCAAAGCCTCATCCAACCTGGCCTTGAACACTGCCAGGGATGGGGCAGCCACAGCTTCTCTGGGCAACCTGTGCCAGTGCCTCACCACCCTCAGAGGGAAGAATTTCTTCCTTATATCTAATCTAAATCTCCCCTCTTTCAGTTTAAATCCATTGCCCCTTGTCCTATCACTACACGCCCTTGTAAAAAGTCCCTCTCCGGTTTTCTTGTAGACTCCCAAGGTACTGGAAGGCTGCTAGAAGGTGTCCCCCAGGGCCTTCTCCAGGCTGAACAACTCCAACTCTCTCAGCCTGTCTCCATAGCAGAGGTGCTCCAGCCCTTGGATAAGCTTCGTGGCCTTTCTCTGGACCGGCTGTAGCAGCTCCATGTCCTTCTTGTGTTGGGAACTCCAGAGCTGAACACAGTATTCCAGATGGGGTCTCATGAGAGCAGAGTAGAGGGGCAGAATCACCTCCCTCGTCCTACTGGTCACGCTTCTTTGGATGCAGCCCAAGACACGGCTGGCTTTCTGGGCTGCCAGTGCACATTGCCAGCTCATGTGGAGCTTCTCATCAACGAACACCCCAAATATTTTTCCTCTGGACTGCTCTCAATCCATTCTCGGCTCAGCCTGTGTTTGTGCTTGGGGTTGCCCCAACCCAAGTGCAGGATCTTGCACTTGACCTTGTTGAACTTCATGAGGTTTGCACAGGCCTACCTGTCAAGCCTGTCAAGGTCCTTCTGGATGGCATCCCTTCCCTCCAGCGTGTCAACCACAGCATATAGCTTGGCGTCATCAGCAAACTTGCTGAGGGTGCACTCGATCCCACTGTCCATGCAGCTGACAAAGATGTTAAACAGTGCCAGATCCAATATGGTCCCCTGAGGAACACCACGCATCACTGGTCTTCAGCTAGACATCGAGCCATTGACAGCAACTCCTTGAGCGTGACCATCCAGCCAGTTCCTTATCCACTGAGTGGTCCATCTGTCAAATCCATGTCTCTCCAATTTAGAGATAAGAATGTTGTCCAGGAAAGTGTCACATGTTTTGGACAAGTCCAGGTAGATGATGTCAGTTGCTCTTCCCTTATCCATCAATGCTGTAACCTCATCATAGAAGGCCACCAAACTTGTCAGGCAGGATTTGCCCTTAGTGAAGCCATGTTGGCTATCACCAGCCACCTCCTTTTTTTCCATGTGCCTTAGCATAGTTTCCAGGAGGATCTGCTCCATGATCTTGCCAGGCACAGAGGTGAGACTGACTGGCCTATAGTTCCCTGGGTATTCCTTTTCCCTTTTTAAAAATGAGGATTATGTTTCTCCTTTTCCAGTTGGTGGGAACTTCACCAGACTGCCATGACTTCTCAAATACGATTAATAGCAGCTTAGCAACTTCATCTGCCAGTTTCCTCAGGACTTGCAGATGCATCTCATCAAGTCCCACGTACTTGTGTACATCAGGTTCCTTAGAAGGTCTCAAACCTGATCTTCTCCTACAGTGGGTAGTTCTTCATTCTCCCAGTCACTGCCTTTGCCTTCTATGACTTGGGTGGTGCGGCCAGAGCACTTGCTAGTGAAGACTGAGGCAAAAAAGTCGTTGAGTACCTCAGCCTTCTCCAATGCCCGGGTAGCCAGATCTCCAGCCTTCTCCAATTCCAGGGTACTTAGATCTCCAGCCCCTGAAATCAAGGACTTTTCTACTTCCCATGTTTTGCCAGTGTGCACATGCACAAGAAGGTGATTGGAAATATAGCCAGAGAAACAACCCAAATTGACCAACCGGATATTTCACACTATATGATGTCATGCTCAGTATATAAAGCTGGGGAAAGAAATAAGGAGATGTTCGGACTGGTTGTTTTTGTCTTCCAAAGTAGCATTAAATATGATGGAGTCCTGCTCTCCTGGAGATGGCTGAACACTTGCTTGCCCATGGGAAGTAGTGAATTAATTCCTTTGCTTTGCTTGCATGTGTGGCTTTTGCTTTACCTACTAAACTGTCTTTATCTCAGCCCACGAGTTTTCTTATTTTTACTCTTCTGATTCTCTTCCCTGTCTCACTGGGGGCGGCTGAGCAAGCGGCTGTGCGGGGTTTAGTTGCCAGCTGGGGTTGAACCATGACAGTCCTTTATGGTGCCCAGTGTAAGGCACAAGGGGTTCAAGATCATGACAGATTTGATTGGAATGTGCCAGATCGAATATAGCTGTTATTGCCGTTTACCTATTAATCAGCAGGCTTCTGTGCTCATAGGGCTTGCTTGCCTTACTGTATATTATGGTTTTGTGCTTGTTACTGGCTTATTTTTACTTTCTCTGCTTGCTGTACTGCTTCTTATCCTACTCTGCTGTGCCTGGGAATGTTTTGATAACAGCAATGGCCATGTGCCTGGGCTGGCAGATGGCCAGGACATCGTTGCTGTTTCTATGCTGCTGTACCAGACAGGCTGGAACTCCAGCGTGAACTCATGTCAAAGGGACTGTGATATGTGTGTGGGAGTCAGTGACCAGTCGTATGATGCTTAGTTGCCTTCTGGGGTTAAATCATGGCAATTCGTTCTGTGTTAAGATATGAAAAATTAAGTCTGAATGAAGATAATCAAATGTCACATTCCAAACATCAAAGTGATAGCTGCAGAAAAAAATAATGTCCATGTTTTTAAATACAGAATACCTGTGCAAAACACTGTATGTGAACTAACAAACCAATAACCTATTTCAGTACTACAAATCCTCCCATGATTTCGTTTTCCACTTCTGAATGTGTCACAACTATTGCACAAAACCACTAGGACAAGGTTTGGACTCTGGCGAAGACAGCCAAAGAGAGAAGAACAATCATGTATTTTACTATACAATTTTTGTCATATAAGTACCCACTTTTGTTGTGCAAAGGCCATATGTTAGTGACAGCATGTGTGTGAGAGAGAGAAGTGCCTTTCTATCCACTTGCACCCCTTCTTTGTGCATCCTTTATACCACAACAGAAGTTCAGACAGGTTTCTAAGTAGTCTTCAACAATGGGATTGTTTTAGCAGTCCTCTGTGGAGTTTTCCTGAGCTGCTCAATAGTGCCTGCAGAGAGGCTGAACCTCACATTCCATCTTTAGCAGGCAGATAAACAATTGCTGGTTTTTATACATGTTGACTTCAGAGATAAGGTTTAACAATCTCTCTTGACAAATCTAGTTATTTGTCACATATTTGTTTCATATACTACCTTCCATTTTTCCACAGATTTGCTATAGGAACACTCAGATGTTGTCTACACATTTTGTGGACTTGCACCTTTCAGAAGTCTATGAAGAGTGAAGCTTAAAATGAACGGTATGGTTTCTAACATTTAAATGGCTTTTTGTTGCCAATTTTTGTTTAAGACTGTGGTGCTTTGGCAGACTGAGATGTTGCCCTGGAAACATTCATAAAGCCTTGAATGTTTCACTCTTTCTGTCCTACTGTATTCTAGAATAAAAGTATTACTAGGTTTAGTTGTGGGGCTTCACACTGCTCAGTGTAATAAGATTTATGCTCATAAGATTTCTGTACTAAGCCAGTGCCTTCCTCCGTAATTGTTAAGGCAATTTATTTTGTTGACAAGGCAGTTTTTGGGTATATTCCCGTTTTCATACTGTTGTTAAGTACCACATGTCCATTTAAGCTTTTTTGTGTTGCCGTTACAAATCTCTTGTAAAACCATTGAAATTCAACAAGGTTTTAAAATGGAAAGCTGAATTCAGTTCATGTTTTGGGTTTAGCTCTGCTTTTCTGCGGCCCTGCTAGCTCGTAGTGGTTGAGATCTATCAGCACCTCCAGAAGCTTTAGCAGGAATGCTCACTTCTCCTGCTGCGGGCAGGACAGGGAACGCTCAGGAAGTGGTACAATCTTCTGCTTTGGCGAAAAGAACCGTGTCCTCCTGTAGCTGAGACTCACCGAACCGTCTCCGTGGGAAGGCACCGCTGGTCGTCATCTGGAAGAGCGCTGCTCCAGACAAGGCCAACCTGCAGCAGTTCACGCCCGGGTACCTTAAATAAAGCTCAGGAACAGCTTTCTAAAACTGCAGCTGCTGCTACCCCGTGCAGCTGGGGCTCGTGCGTCAGAAGCCCGCAGGAGCGGGGCTGCCGCGGGGCGGGACGGACGGGGCCGGAGGCAGCGCCCTCCGCCGCCAGCCGCAGCCCCGCGCAGCGGCAGCAGCAGGACGTGCCCGCCGCCCGGCAGCCAGCGGGTGACAGCGGGTGACAAGCCACGTCCCCGGCGCGCCTGGGAAGTGCTCGGCGACCGTTCAGAAGGGACAGCGGGAACAGGGACTGAGGGTCCGGGGGCAGCCGAATGCGGCTCCAGGGCAGAGGGGCGCGGGGAGGTCGGTCAGGGCCAGTTAGGGCAGTGACGCCCAAATGCTCTCTGACGCTTTACTTTCTAAAATGCGAATTGCCTTACTTACACCTCCCCGCGCCTCCCCCCCCGCCCCGCCGCGGTGCTTTTACGTAAAGGATCTTTCCTTCCTGCCGCTGACTGACAGCTAGAAAAGCTGCCACCGCTTTTCCCTGGGAGGACCGGCCTCGGCTTCGCCCCCCCCATCCTCCTCCCGCCTTCCCGGTGCTACGGCGGGTGGCCGAGGCGGCGCTCCCCGGGCAGGCGGCCCTCCCTCCGAGCCGCGCTCCGCCCGGCGCTCCGCGGCGCGCAGCCCCGGCCCGCAGCAGCCGCAGCAGCAGCATGGTGGTGCCGCCGCTGCTGCGCGCCGTCATCATGGGGCCGCCGGGCTCCGGGAAAGGCACCATCTCCTCTCGGATTATCAAACACTTCGGGATGAAGCACCTCTCCAGCGGCGACCTGCTGAGGGACAACATGCAGAAGAAGACAGGTGGGAACGGGGACGGGCCATAGCTTTCGGGGGGGCGGGGGGGGGGGGGTGTCGGGGACGATCCCTCCCCCGCCGCCTTCTCCGCGTCGGGAACCGGCCCCACGCAGCTCCTGCCTGACACGGCCCCGCTCTGCTGTGGCGGGGGTGGCGGGGAACGGTCCTGCGCTCGACCCGCTCCTTCCCCTTCTCTCACCCACCGTCCGGGAAGCCCCTGGGGGCTTCTTGAAGGGGGTTTGGTCCTCCTCAGTCTCACCTCTGTGTGCCCTGCCCCCCCACCCCGAAGGTTCGGCGTCTTCACGCAGCTCTTCCTGCAGGCCAGAGGCCACCGAAGTGGGCCTCAAGGCTTCAGCCGAGGATCCTCTGCAAGCTGTCACTTGGCGTCCTCTTTGTGAGCGTGAACGGGGCATTTCTGGGGTTTATCCCGTTTTTCTTGTTTTGTAACGCGCAATTGTTCCCTCATCTCGGTGTCTTGAGTGCCCAGCATTTTTTGTAGGTGTTTCTGATAGTCTTCCAGCTGAAACATCTTGAAAGGGAAAAATATTCATGTTTTTAACAGACGGGGTGAGAGGAGGACTTCTGGGCAATCAGACTTTTTCAGATCTTTGTTAGATGGCTAGAAGTATAGGTACCTAGAATTTCCAGCCATTCCAAAATTAGAAGGCCTTGTCCTGGACTGGCAGGCATAGCTGTAGTGATGCTTTCCAAAAACAGTGAGTGAAATTTTCAAGCTGCTCACCTTGTGCTTTTAAAATTGTTATTATCTTACAAAAAGTTTATATCGTGCTTAGGTTTCAGCATGGCCTGTGTTTGCATACAGAGTTGCTTGTGGCAGGTGATGATGTGAATTATACTTGTTATGTAGTCCTCACTTGACCTCTGGCTCTCTGTTGAGATGGATCTTTGCAACCATGAAAAGTCCCCTCCTAACTTCTGCATCTGCTTTGCTTCACGATGGGGTTGAAAACCCTGTAGGAACCATGTCAGGTGGAATGTGATGAAGTGAGAGTATTGTTATTTCCAGCTCTTTGAAGTGGCAGAGGACTACATTCACTTGTAAGTATCACTGCAGTGTCATGGTTAGGTAACTGGCATTCCTGGTTTTGGAAGCTTATAAGTGTGTTTGAAGGTGAAAAATTATCTGTATTATGAAATCAATTGTCATGTGTTGTGATTTTCACATCTCTTTTTGCATAGAGTATTTGCTCTCTAAGAACAATGACTTCAGCTTAGTTCACTGACTTTATTACAGTTGATATCTGCAAGTTAAATATTTGCCAGGAGCACCACCTGTGCAGGCATATCTGATCATATTCATGCTTTTTCTGTCTATTTGGTTGCACAAGCGTAAGATTTTATTTATAGAGGGTCACAAAACCAAAATCATTGCTGTTAGGAGCTTTCGATGTAAGTTAACACCTAGTGAGAAAGGAAGGCATTCCAGAAGATGAAGAAAATACGTTATTTACTAAAATCTTTAGGTTTTGTGCTCTTTCCATACATGTTGGAAGTGGGATCAAAGAGCAACAGAATCAAGCTGAAAGGTGTGTGAGAAGAGGAAATTGCAAGTGGAAATACCCTATTGCTTGACTTGAGGAGGGAGTCATGAAGTAGTGTAAGGAAAAGTGATTTGGCAAAGTGGGCTGGACAGATGAAAGAATGTGAAGAAGAACCAAGATATAAAGTAAAAGTGTAGCAGACACATTAAAACCCTGGATGCAAGGAGAGAAGCCAGTGGAGGGTAGAAGAGATGGTGAAGTTTGGTTCAAATTAACTAGTGTAGAACTTCTAGGAATCTACTACAGAGTTTTTCATTCACTAATTAGCCCAGTTGAAGCTCTGTCTTAATTTTATTGAAAGTGAGTCACTGGTTGCAGAAATGGTCTCCAAGGGATTGAGATGAATACTGAGACAGCAAGAGTAGTACACTGAAGGAGTGAGAGGGACTGAGAGACAACTCAGAGAACTTTGACAAGTTTGGTCAAGGCAAAGAGTTTATGAATTTTTATTTTAACAGAAGAGTCTTGCAATTCCCAGTTCTTTCAGAACTGTGTTAAGTTGGGCAGTAAAAACACTTGGAAAATTAAATATAATGAACAAGAGTTATACGGTGCCATTATTGGCATTTGCTGTCTTGTGAAAATGGACTTCGTCGAAAAATGCAGTTGAACATGTGAGCGTCCTTAGCAATTTGCAGTGATTGCCATGTTCTGCTGCTCTGGAGAGTCTTTGACCACCTTTCTAGTGTGAAGTGACCTGTTGTCTGAATATGGCTAGAGCTTGTTGGCCTTGGTTAGGACATGCCAATCTTTTGCAAAACCTTGAAACATGGATACCTGTTATCACCTAGACAGGAAAGAAAGCTGTGTTGCCTTTAATTTCAAAGATTTCAATGCCTGTAGTGGTTTCAGACCAAAGCTGAAAAAACAGAACGAAGTAAAACCAAAACCTCATGAAAACTCACCCCCAACAACAGGGGAAAAAAAAGAAGCTGTGGTCTAGTATACAAACTTTTTGTCCTAATGTAGCTATTTGTGTACAGTTGTGCGTATTTTTTTCTTCTGTAACAGTGATTTTCTAAACAACCTGAGGATTGTAAAGAGAGGCAGCGTATTTCCAGCTCTAATAATACGACCTTACAGACTGCTATGCTCCAAACCACTTTGGGCCCAAAAGCTCATCTGTCTTTCCAAAGTACGTTAGTACCGTTCTCTGTCAACCTTGCCTTGCGCATATTCTTAGACCGTTGTAGCTACAGCAGTGCTGCAGCGTAAATCAGTAACAGATCTCAGCATCAAATGCACGTTCAACTGTCCAGATGTAATTTAATTCCTCTTCACAGCCTACTTTTGCAGGGTACATAGTTCGAAGTGCACTAGAATAGTGAAAGAGGTATGACGTGCTGACCTTGAAGAAGGGAGTTAAGGAAAACAGACACTTTGTATCCAGGCAGACTGTCACCTTCTTTCCAGTTTGTGGTGCGCTGGAGGACTCCGGCACTGGAGTCTGAGTCTTCTACACATTGTGAGGATTATTTGAAGCCTGACCAAGGTGCATAGTGCCTATTTCTAACTGGTCTTCAAACTTTTCAGTTCCTTGTCTGAAGAAGGGCCATTGTACTATCACACGTTCCAATACCGCATCAAGCGGTGGGACCAGCGTTCTTCATTGCTTTCTGCTGAAAGTGGTTATATCTTGTGTTGTTATGTCAGTCCATCCCATTTTCTCTTCTGTTTAGTTTACTGTAACTAAATCTGAATTGGCTGCAACCAAAGGCTTCTGCAGATCCAAAGTAAAACCAAGTTAACTGCTATTCTAGGTGACTTGCATAATTGAGTGTTTATAAACAAAGGCCGCAGAGACTCTGTGCCTAGGACACAAGCCAGGCAAATGAATTTACTCCTGGCTATACCCATGATTTGGGTGAACTACCGCATGCTGCTGCCTGTCATGTAGGAGCATGATGTGATATCCAGAACAGTGATACATGGATGGCATTTTAGCGAGCCTGTGGGCTAAATGACTGGTATTAAAGGTTAGTCAGTTCCATGGGAAAATACAAGTGTCTATGCGCTCCCATAAATAGTTTACAACGTCTATAAACATCCTGTTGTAACTCTAGTAATCATAAAAATACATACCTGACAAGCGTGTCCCACTGCATACCCACTGCTCTTTCAAATACCAAAGGCGTTTCTTTCCATAGTGAAGCCATAAGGTCATAACGTCATAACTAGCCACAGCTTCTCTGGGCAGTCTGTTCCAGTGCCTCACCACGCTCAGTGTTAAGAGTTTCTTGCTTAGATCTCATCTAAATCTGCCCTCTTTCAGTTTAAATCCATTGCCCCTTGTCCTATCACTACATGCCCTTGTAAAAAGTCCCTCTCCAGCTTTCCTGTTGGCCCCCTTTCAGTACTGGAAGGCTGCTAGGAGGTCTCCCCAGAGCCTTCTCTTCTCCCAGCTGAACAAGCCCAATGCTCTCAGCCTGTCTTCATAGGACAACTTGTATCCTTGATATTTCATCTTTTCAAGACTCTTTCACCTAATGGCCTGTCCTGATTTTAGTTCATGGAAGCTAACATTTCAAACACTGAGTAGTAAAATTATTTGGAGGGTGTGGGGATAGAGGTGTGCTGAATGCCCTGTTGCCATCTGTGGAACTACAGACTCATCAAATTAATCTGATGCATCTTCTGATCTCATGATCAGATCCTAACTGATGATCTGGTTTTGGATTTCAGCAAGCATGCTGTCTGCCTTGTTTACAGCTTTACTGTTCTGCGCCAACCCTGATCAAAACAAACTTTTTGCAGGCTTTTTGGCTTTTTTTCGCTTGCAGGAGGTCAAAGATAGTGTAATGCAACTTCTCTTACTTTTACAGAAGTTGGAATCCTTGCCAAGACCTACATTGATCAAGGGCAGCTTATTCCAGATGACATCATGACACGACTGATGCTGAATGAGCTAAAAGGTCTAGATCAGTACAACTGGCTATTAGATGGTAAGTTAGCGTATCGGATATCACTATGTATGGAGAGCGAAAATCTGCACTGGTGCTTTGGTCACTTGTGGGTACCTACACTCCAGTAGCCATCCTTGAGTCATAGCAACTGGACAGTACGTGTTGCCAGCTTGTTGTGAAACTTTCAGCAGCTAGTCTGCCCCAGTCCCTTTAGCTGTAAAATACCGTGGGTGCATCCTGCCTTCAGAGTGTTACGGGAGTGTTTCATTTATGTTGGAAAGGGTAATTCAACACTTCAATAAAACTTCAAAACTGGCAATTTTGGTAATTCTTATGCTTTATTTCCCCTTTAAAATGTGCATTGAGAAGCTGCTTTTTTAAAAGCCTTTTCTTGTTGAAGTCCTTGGGGAATGGGACACTTGAAGAATGGGCCTGAGGACTCTTTTAATTAGAAAGGTAGGTATGTGATAAAGCAACGGGTTAAGTATGAAAAGCAAGTACTGCAGCAGTGCAGTGTGTAATAAATGACTAACAAAAACACTGCTTCAGTGCTCTAAAAGGACTCTTTCATTTGGTTTTTCGTTCTGTTCTCTAGAGTGAATTGTTCTGCAATTCTGCAGTGTAAGCTCATTGCTTCAGCGTTCACAGTAGAGAGAAAATGCATTTGCTGCTGTCTTCCTGGACCGAACGGCTCTTGTTAGCCCAGCCCATGGGAGTACAGCTGGATGCACAGCACAAAGATAGCGTCTAGGCTGGATGTGTTTTTGGATTCTAGCCACAACCTGTCTCAGCAGATAAAACTAAAAAGTTTATCATGTGGCTTTTTATTTAGAGGAAGTGAAAAATCCACAGTGTTCTCTGTCCCTTAGTGCTTTATTATAATTGCTTTTAGTACAGTGATCTTTTCTGATGGCTTTAGTCACAATTATGTTCCTCCTTCATGAAGACAAAGGCTTAATTCCCACAGTGAACAGCACAATGAAACCTAATCAATAAAGCAAAGAGCTGCAGCTGTTTTTTTTCTTTAGTTCCAGGCCCCGTGTACACACAGTTCCAGCCTTGTGGATCTGGATGTGTTGCAGTATAGCTGGGCACACTGGCAACTCTTACCAGGAGGATGGTGTGGAGACTGTAAGAGAATAAATCAATTTCTGCTTCATGTTAACGTGCTGCCTTCTTTAAACTTTTGGAGCAGAAGTTTTGTCTGCATCAGCATTTGTAATGAGACTCAGAGAATTACACTAAGGATAGCTCTAGCATAGTCAGCTCTGTAGGAACAATACTGTTCTGTTGAAATATGTTAGCCAGGAAGTCTTTTGTTTGATATCTGCAACTTAGAACAACAGCTGAGGTCAATGAGGTCAAACTAAATAGAGTTACTGAGCTGCTTGTATGCTCACTTAGCCAAATACCCATTTCTACTGCCTTACAATAGGTTGGTGGCTTCTAGAGTCATAGCAGATGTAGCAGTCTGAGTGGTCTGTGCATGGGTATGATCTGCTTAGATTTATGTGCTGTATAATTAGGGCACTTTTCTCTGTGTTCCTGGGTTCTACATAATTCATCAGATCTTGTAGATTATTTTTTCTGTATTGCAAAAACACTGTATGCAGCAAACACTGGTTCAGTTTCAGTGAAATGCTTTTGTAAAGACACTTTAATTTGTTGAGGAAGTTTCTCATTACTAAGTTCCAAAGCAAACTAATTTTCCAGCTGCATAACATAGATGTGTGGTGGCTGACTAGCTTGTCAATAGTAAGAAAGAACAGCAGTGCTGGAGTCCTGGCTCTCCCTGTGCTCTTAACGTTTAGAAGCACTTCCATGAGATAATGCGAATGTCAGAGAAAAAGGATGAGGGCAGTTGATGACTGTGAAGCAAACCAGGTGCGTCAGACTTAATGCACAAGCGAGAGCTTGGTCTGAGTTAATCAATTCTTTCCTTTTGTGATGTGTTAGACAAGACCCAATAGCCTGAAAAACCACAAAATATTTTTTTTCTGTTGTAAGGCTAGTTCTTGGCTGGTTCCTTACTCAGGCAATGGACTCATCAACCAATGTTAGGCAAAGAAGAGTTTCTTAAGTTTGTACCTATCAGTACATGCTTCTGTGCAGAACTTTATTTGTTTATTATAATGAAAATTACAAACTATTGAATACTGTGAAGACTGTGCAAGAGCTTTGTGGGTAGAGGTATTATTCTAGTGAATCTATGGTGCAATGGCGTGCTCTGCAGTAGCTTAGACTGCTAAAGTTCTGTGGTCAATTTTTCATTTAAAATTCTTTGTGGACACCTGGGTTTTCTTATTCTCTGTTTCTCACTCCTCCTTCCTAAGTACCACCAGATTTCTCTAGTAGTAATCTGTGCCTTTGAAGGGACACTACTGGAGCCATAGAGGTCATGGGGCAAAATGCAGTGGATTTTAAGTGAAGAGACAGATTGCTGTGCAGCCTGAGTGTTCTCACAGTCATCATTCCCGAGGATAGTTTGACACACTAGACTTTCCAGAACTCTTTTTAAAGCTACTCTTTTACATAAAATTAATACTGGACTGCCTCTGGTAGGTACATTGGGCTTACTGCAACTGATTAAAATCGATTTGTAATGGTCACCTTCTTAAGCCAGACTTAGACAACTGTGGAAGTAAGAGTTGTCACAAAGGTTTCTAGGTTGTTCCAGACCTCTGAGTGAACTGCCTGTGGCTTTTATTGTTCAAAATGTTTATACAATGCTTTTATTATTATTTTATTTGTTACACTTTTGGGCAGATGATTAACTGAAATGAGGAAATAGAAGCTGGGAGGCGTTTAACAAGTTAAAGTGCCATGTTACACAGAAAACACTTGGAAAATACAATACCTCTTCAACCCTTACAGTATAATGATGCTTTTTTTTTCTGCCTGACAATTATTTCCTCTAATGACTGAATCCAGGTAATTTTCATTATAACTCTGCCTTCAGATTTTTATAGAGCTGTTTCCTTTAAAAAGGTTTCCCCAGAACGGTTGCTCAGGCAGAAGCCCTGGATAAAGAATGTCAAATAGACACTGTGATTGACCTAGATGTACCATTTGAGACCATAAAATGTCGGCTCACAGCACGTTGGATCCACCCTGCTAGTGGCAGAGTCTACAATCTTGAGTTCAGTCCTCCCAAAGTGCAGGTAAGCAATACATGTCAGTGCTGGTGCTAAATGTTACATTGCGTTTGGTAATGGCAGTAAAATATTGTTTGCCTATATTGTTGCAAAACACAACAGCTCAGAAGAATAAGGCTCATTTAATCTCTTAGGAGCTCAGAAGCTTTCTGGTAAAACCCTGCCTCTCAGGGCATGTTAGTGCCCCGGTAGAAGCTAAAGCTGATGGGCAATGTGTTTGTCCCTTGCAGAATGAATCATAGAATCATAGAATGGTTTGAGATGGAAGGGACCTTTAAAGATCATGTAGTTTCAACCCACTGCCATGGGCAGGGACACTTTCCACAAGATCAGGTTCCTCAAAGCCTCATCCAACCCGGCCTTGAACACTTCCAGGGATGGGGCAGCCACAGCTTCTCTGGGCAACCTGTTCCAGTGTCTTACCACCCTCATTGTAAAAAATTCTTCCTTAGACCTGATCTAAAAGTACGTTGAATCTGACTTATGGCTGGAGTGGCTGCAATTCCTTTCTGCTGCTGCTCTTCAGGTGCTCTCAGATTGTCACCAGCAAGCTTGATATTATCCCTCTCCCCCTTCAAGTCTAGTTTAAAGCCCTCTCATTGTGCCCCGCTAGCTCATGAACAAGGACCCTCCTTCCCCTTTGAGAAAGGTGAATCCCATCTGGCACCAGCAAGCCTGGTGCCATGTAGGCCATCCTGTTATCGAAAATCCCAAAATTGTGGCAATGACACCAGCCACAGAGCCACGCATTAATAGAGTGAGCTCATCTGTTTCTTCCAGTGTCACTGCTCACAACTGGAAGGTGGAGGAAATGGTAACCTGTGCTCCAGATTCCCTTACCAACCGCCCCAGGGCCCTGAAGTCTCTTTTGATCGCCCTTGGACTACATGTTGTGGCTTCATCACCACCCACATGGGAGAGCAGTAATGGGTACTAGGCCGAGGGCCACACTAGTCTTGGAAGTTTCCTAGTGATGTCCCTAACCCAGGCCTCAGGGAGGCAACAAATTTCATTAAGAGGAGGGTCTTTCTGGCATATCGATCCCTCTGTTCCCCTCAGAAGGGTGTCACCTACAGCTATAACCTGTTTTCTTCCTCATGGAGGTGGTCGTGATACTGGGGCCAGGCCTTTCTGACCCTGGCAACAGCTCTGGTGTAGATGGACCATCATCCACATCACCCATTAACTGTCTTTCCACCTCCAGAGCCTCACACCTGCTGTACAGAGGCATCTAGGAGGACGAGGTGAACAAGGAGGGGGTTCACCTGTAGCCCTGAGCACAGACTTGCCTCCAATCACTCCTTTCCTTTGAGCTACTGCCTTCTGTCTGATGGGGGGAGGATACAGAATCCCCTTCATCTTGTTTTTTTTTCTGTGGCTCTTCCTGTTTGTGTCTCAGGTTGAGCAGAGCGTGACCCCACCAGGCTGTCTCTTTCTCAGACTCCCTGATGCTCCTGAACCTTTCTCCTTCCTCTCGCAGCTCTGCTGCCACGCGGAGCAGATGGTCTGCCTGGTCACACCATGGTGTTATGTAAACTCTTGTTAAAGCTGTTCACTGATCTGGAAGACTCTAAGTCTTGCACACTGGCGTAGGAGTTGGGCATGTTCTTTGCCTGTTCTGCAAGTTTGCAGCCTGTACAGTCCAAAATGTACAGTTTTCTTCTCCTTCGTCCTTCTTTTTATCTAGGAAGCACACTGTGTTTATGCTTAACTGGGACAGGTATTTTCAAGGTAACAGTTGTCATTATTGCAAAATTAGATGTAGAAACTTGCCAGTCAGGGAAGTTTCTCAACAGATCAAAGAGCTTACGGCTTGAAGCATCCTAGAGCAGAATAATAAACTTGAAGATAACGATTGTACATTGTTACCTCAACATTTTTGAGGAACTCAGATTAGCCTTAGTGCAACTCAGCTTAAGCTATATTTCATCCTTAACTCAAAATAACTTACCTGTTGCCATCACATTTCACCTGGAAGCTCTGTTTAAAGTTACGTCAGAAGCACAGCAGGCCTTGTAGTTTTGGGATTTCAGTGTTGCAGCAAAAGAGACCAGCTGAAATAGCAAGTAAGCACTGGAAGTGAGCAACTAGGAACACTGCCTTTGTATTGTTTAAAATACAGTGGTTTAAGTCATGGTTATTTTTTAGGCAACCTGCAACAGAGAATTATCAGACCTATCAAAGAGTGGGCTTCAGCTGCAACAGCTTTACTATTAGGAACACTCTACTCTGCCTTCCACTAATTAGCACACTTATCACAACATAGTGAAGTGGATTGCAACATTTAAGTGAAACCATGGAATGGAGCTGAACAGCTCAAATACAATTGTCTCTGTTGTCTAATAGACCTGAAAAATGTTTACTTACTTCACAGAACCAAAAGATTATGGCTTTAGAGTTAACGCAAGGCTGAAGGCTCAATATTTGATAGGTACAGTGAAGGCACTAGTATGATTGTCTGCACAGATGCTAAAAGAAACACTTCGAGTGTGTTATATATTCCAGGTGAAATGTGATAGCAACAGGTAAGTTATTTTGAGTTAAGGATGTATTATATAAGCAAGGTAAGTTTGAGCATATAAATCCATCTCTAATATGACACAGATGTTCTGGAACACTTTTCTTCACACCTTCATGAACAGAGAAGCTTACTGAACATTCACGGTTACTGATTTTCTGAAACTGACTGCCACAATGCAGGCAGGAAAGCATTTTTGTGGTCTAATTGGCTTTGTACTTGCCAGATCACTCATGTTTCCACTCCAAATGTCAGATTAAACTTGTATTTAGGGAAAATCAAAATTCTTCAGGATTTAATTAATATGTACGAAGGATAAAGAGGCCCTTATATCTGTGGTGGGTCATACTCCGTCCTTAGACGCACAATTTGATGCACCTAAGAAGGAGCCAACTTTTATGCCACTAGCTAGTCCTTCATAAAATATTCCTGTGGTCAATAATTTCTTCCATCATTGCTGGTTTCAAGGCTTAAAAGCTCTGTAATCACTTAAAACAATTCAGTAAATTGGAGGTGAAATGTGCAGTAGGAATAGGAGCTGTCATAGCTGACACATTAGGTCTCTACCCCTGTTTACCGAATCCCAGAAAAACTTCAGCTGGCTTTTATGCCATTTTTTGTACAGCTGTTGCTAAATGATAACTCTTCCATTTTGCAACTTAAAGGGCCATTAACTCCTTTCCCCATTTCAGTAATGTCAAACAAAGGTCAAATTGGTCTCCTGCTTGTTTCCTGTTATGCAGGAACTTATCACCAACAATATTTTTCCTCATATATGAAGGTTTTGTCTACGTATTTCCCATATTCAACAAATGTTCCAGAGGACAAATTAGTCAAGTTACTATGACCTGATGTTCATTGCCACTACTGAGAAAATATTTTTAACTGATGGACTGTTTTATTGGAAAGTCAACATCTTATATTCCAGATAAGATATGGACAGTAGCCTTTCTCTTTACAAGCAGAAATCTGCATCTTGAGTAACTGGAAACTGATCATCATCAAAATAGAAAATTACACAAAACATACTGAAATGGAAATACACGCCTGTTGTTTGCTTTTAAACATGATTAGGGCATTGATGACATTACTGGAGAGCCACTTGTTCAGCGAGATGATGATAAGCCAGAGACGGTTACCAAGAGGCTGCAGGCTTATGACGCACAAACAAAACCTGTTCTAGAATATTATCGGTAAGTAGTAAAATCTATTCTTCCACATTCTAAAAGCTTCTCCCGTGTTAGCGAGGAACAGATCTCATCAATTACAGAGATGCTGCAACAGTGAACGTGGTACGAGTAGCAGCATATCTTTCATCAGCTCAGCAGGACATCAGCCCTGTAAAATGTTTTCCACTGTTGCATGAACAGCGGAGCCTGCTTAGCAGAATAGCCTTTCACTGCAGCCATATTTAACTTTACAAAGAGCACTATGCATTGTGTTGGATTTTGGTAGCAGAGGAGGGGCTGCAGGGGTGGCTCCTGTGAGAAGGTGCTAGAAGCTTCCTTGGCTCCAAGTGAGACTCACCTCTGGCCAGGGCCGAGCCCATCGGTGCCTCTGTGAATGAAATATTTAAGAAAGCACAAAGAAACCTCCACCACTTGTGACTTGCAGCAGAGAGAGGGAGAAGGCGCAGGCGGCTGTCTGCGCTGGGCTGCCGCTGTCCTCACCTGGTGGTGGTGGGCTGTGGCTTGGAGTGCCCCGAAGCACCCTGCTCCTGGAGCGTCCGTGGTGTGGAACTCATCTTGGCAGAGCTGCCAGTGTTTGTTGGGTCAGTTGGGCCCAGCGCAGCTGCAGCAGAGAGAGGACTGAGATCTGAGAGAAACAACTCTGCAGACACTGACGCCAGTGAAGATGGAGCAGGAGGAGGTGTGCCAGAGCTGAGATTCCCCTGCATCCTATGGGGAGACAGCAGGTGGCCCCCTTGAAGCCCATCAGAGAAATGATGGAGCAGAAATCCACCCGCAACTCATGGAGGAACCCACACTGGACCAGGTGGCTGTGCCCAAAGAAGGCCATGACTCCATGGGAAGTGACCACAGAATCACAGAATGGTTTAGGTTGGAAGTGTCCTTAAAGATCATGTAGTTCCAACACCCCTGCCATGGGCAGGGACACCTTCCATGAGATCAGGTTCCTCAAAGCCTCATCCAACCTGGCCTTGAACACTTCCAGGGATGGGGGCAGCCACAGCTTCTCTGGGCAACCTGTTCCAGTGTCTCACCACCCTCATTGTAAAAAATTCTTCCTTAGACCAGATTGAAATCTCCCCTTTCAGTTTGAATTCATTGCTCCTTGTCCTATCTCTACACGCCCTTGTAAAAAGTCTCTCTCCAGCTTTTTGTAGACCCCCTTTAGGTACCGGAAGACTGCTTCAGGATCTCCTTGGAGCCTTCTCCAGGCTAAGCAACCCCAACTCTCTCAGCCTGTCTTCATAGGAGAGGCATTCCAGCCCTCGGATCATCTTCGTGGCCCTCCTCTGGACTTGCTCCAAAGGGTCCATCTCCTTCTTGTGTTGGAGGCCCCTTAGCTGAACACAGTATTCTAGGTGGGGTCTCAGGAAAGTAGAGCAGAGCAGAGGGGCAGAATCTCCTCCCTAGACCTGCTGGTTACATTTCTTTTGATGCAGCCCAGGATATGGGTGGCTTTCTGGGCTGCGAGTGCACGTTGTCGACTCATGTTGAGTTTCTCATCAAGCAACACCCCCATGTCCTTCTAGTGTGTCAACCACATCACACAGCTTGGTGTTGTCAGCAAACTTGCTGAGGGTGCACTCGATCCCACTGTCCATGTCGCCAACAAAGATATTAAACAGCTCCAGCCCCAGTACCGACCCCGGAGAACCACCCTCCCTGTCCTTGTGTGGAAGCCGAAGCCTTTTGTTACATTTTATTCTCTATCCCACCAAGGCAAGGAGTGAGCAAGGGGCTGCATAGTGTTTTGTTCTCAGCCAAGGGAGCCATAGGTATTCAATACATTATAGTACTGTTCTGAGCAACACGGCACTGGTTAGTGAGGGTAACAGAGACAGTTCCTCTTTTGGGAAGCTTTAACAGTATTTTCTCTTCTGGATGTGTAAGTAGAAGCCCTCCTGACAAGAGCAAGAGGTCAAGAAGCAATACATAAATAGAGAAACTGTTAATGTGGATTTAAAAGTGGCTGTTCTAAGACCAGGACTGTGATAGGCATAGCTAGCAAGACTCTTTGGGATAAGTAGCTTTTTGCGAATACTGCCATTTGCACTGCAGAGTAATTACAAATTATTAGTTCTTTTAAGAGCCAAAATTAAACACAAAGTTTCTCTTCATGTAGAGCTGCAAATATCACATTGTTAATACATGGAAAATAGTAGGTCACCATGCAGAGCTGTCTTCTCTTGCCTAGACAAAGAAATCAGACTCTTTGACAACATGCTGAAGTGACTGTCTTTCTTCTATCTCCACATCTACCACCCCTCATTATGCTTTACCAAAACTTTTGAGCAGAAAACTAGAAGCTCCATCTTTGGGGTAGTTAAGTTTTAAAGAAGGAGTTTTTCTGGATTGACAATGATTTTTCTGATGTTCAGGCATTTTCACTTCAGAAAGCTACAAAAGCACCACAGTAAGACATAGGCCTAAGCTATTATTACTGATAATAACATACTTTACAGATAAAACTAGCTACTAGAACGAATTTAAAATCACTTGATTGTGTCTAGTTGACTTGCTTGTTCTGATGCACCTTCTTTGATCCTTGAGGTGTAACTTTACAATACCTATCGTAGTCACAGTTGTGTGGATGACTGCTGTACAGCATGTGCTATATGATTGCATTACTGCTTCTTGTTTTTACCCTTCATTGTTTGTTATTAGGTACTCTGTGGACATCTGTCAGTTTTATGAACTGATGTGACCAATAACTTACTGTTTGAGGAACAGAGTAATGCATGTCCAGCCTGCATTCCCAATGTTATGGCTGTTCTTGATGTTAAATCACACGTATATTCACACACTCCTTCCAGGGCAATCTTAAAAGAGGCAGAGATCCTGGAACTATTAGACAATTTCAATTCTGTAATGCTTTCCTCTTTTTCTTCCTTAGGGAAAAAGGATTATTGAAATCCTTCTCTGGAACAGAAACCAATAAGATCTGGCCACATATTTATGCTTTCCTCCAAACCAAGTTGCCAGATGTGAGCCAGAAAGATGCTGCCACTCCCAGGTGAAAACAGGTCTAACTTCTGCTTATCTGTCATAGCTCACACTTGATTACATGAGATGCAGCAATCAAGGATTTATCTAAGTAGTATACCAGACTGGTCAGTAATTAAAGTGTAATGTTCTTAACTTACATTATGATAAAACTTTGTTGCCTAAGGTTCTCACTTTAATGCTGTGGTTTTTTATATTAAATATATCTTTTTTTTTTTTTTAACAAAAGCAGCTACTCTTGTGTCTCTTATTCAGAAAATACTTATGTTTGCAAATACTGACTGGTGAAGGAAACACATTTCAGACTACAGCTTAATTACAAAGCACATTGATTGATTTAGTCACTTGCGGATTGTAGTGTGCAGTACTGATAAGGACATGAAAGCATGCTTCTTGAATGTGTGATTAGTTGGGGCCAGCCAGAACCTGTGGGCCGCCATAACCACCATTCTGCAAAAAGCCATTTCAGACCAGAACTGGCATACATAGAGGTTGACTTCATGGAATACGGTCACCTTCTATGAGCTTTGCTTGCAGAGATGTTAGTTGATTTTGCTGGGCTTAAATTACCCTTAACGCTTGGAGGATTGGCCTTATTACTATGTTTATATTTCTGCCCTCAGAGCATCTATGGTACAGACATGAGAAACAGAGTTTCAATGATGTGTAACACATTCGGTAAAGCCTCTGTCTTTGTGCATTTATATAAGACTTTATTAGTAAAAAGACAGCAGACACTGGACACGTGAAGTGTAATCTGGTAAGCCTGTAGGCTAGATGATCTTGACTATTGAACGTGTCTTTTCTAATGTTTTGAAAAACCAACTGCTCATTGATGCCAGTGCGATTTCTACTGGCCAAATTACTAACTTTGTCATATTCCTGCAGCAAGTTTTTTTTTTGTAGCTCATGAGTTCAAATGACTAACTCATGTCTCTGTATTCATTTACTCACGAGATAACTGGAGTTACAGACCTCCACAGGCCACACTTTTTAACAGTCCAGGTAATGCAGACATTTCTATTTTTCAGTGAACTCTCCTAGCCCTCTTTTTTATGCTAAGCAGTTTGAGAGTTTCAAGTCAGCAAAACCTAAGGAACAAACAACTCTGTCTAGGCAATATCTGAAGCAGTTGTGTCCTACTTATGCAGGTTCCAGTCTCCTTTTGCAGTGACTGTTTGTAAACGACTACAGAACTGTGGTGCTGACAAATGCTGGACTATATTTGCAAGTCTGGTTTTAGCATTATCAACATCGAGACACATTTGAGTCTAAAAAAGATGGTTATTGTAGAATTTGTAAAGCTTTCCCTTTGCTGTAAAGGAACAATATGGACAGCAGCTATCACTGCAAGCAGCTTTCCTCACACTTCAAAGAAAGCCTGCCAAAAGGCTGACCACTTGTCCTTTCATCTTCAGAAACGTCTACGTGGAGGCTGTAGACTGAGCTTAGAGATGCACTTCCTTTAAAAAGTCACGGTTAGGAAACAGTAGCTACCACATTACAATGAGAAACCCTGATGTGCTGCTTACTTCTATTTATGCATTTTATTTTCAATAAAAAGCAGATGCACTCAGGTAGCCAATCTGCTTACCATTTGACACTTATTCCCACACTACCCAATTTTAGCCCCTTAGAAACTTTAAAAATAACTTTCAGTATATCACAGGTTCCTAGATCAATGTGGCTCTACTGCTAATGGTAGTAATTGCAAGTCACTACTACACTGCCCTTACTACTCTTGCACATAACATTCAGTTAAGAAACAACCTAAAGTTACTAGTTTCCCTTAATAATTATCTATTAAGGAGGAGACAGTGTTCACTTCTCCAGAGTATCTGTCAAACTTTGAAAAAAAAAAAATTACTTTACAACTGAAGGTGGTTATCTCTAATTTGCACCTGGGACAAAGCTCGTGCTTGCTCCTTTATCCTCAGTGTGCCTGCAAAAGAACTGGCAGAGAGCACAAGGCACATGAAAAGCTACTTCTATCAGTGGACCTGCAGTTCCTACTTTTGCTACTGCATTTGTACTAATACTCACTTTGGTATACATTGCAGGCTTACACCTTTCCCTATCTCTGCTATAGCCTAAACTAAAAATTACTGAAAAATCACTGGATCTCAGCACAGCTTTTAATTAGCAACTGCAGGTAGACTGTGTTCATCAAACTATTAAAATCTAGATGCCTTCCAGACCTTAGATACAATCAGAACAATACAGTAAAGGATCATGAGTGTGTACTGATACCATTTGAGATAGGAGCTGTCTTCACAGGAGTCTTCCAACTGAAGTACACGTTTTTATGGATAGAACTGCTGTAATAGCAGTAAGTTAGAAATGCACAGTAGAATTTTGGATTGCAGAGGGTCTGTCAAAGGCCTCATCTGGAAATAGAATTTGGATTTCCAGCTCCTCAAACTGGAAGCTTTTAATGATTTTCCACTTTCATTGTTTGAGTTGGCAATGACAGAAATCCACTTTATAAGTGTAGTAGCATATGAAATACCTTTCAAACCCCATATGATGGCTTACCCTATATGAACTGCAACAAAGCTTTTTCTTCAAACTGAAGTCTTAGCCTAACCCTTGTACCTCAAGTTCCCTCCATCCTCTCCATCAAATACTTCTCACCATAACGAGACTTGGTTTAAAAAAATCTGAAGTTAGCCTTATGAACAAGAAAAGTCAGACTCCCAGAAATCATACAACTCAGCACTCATATGTAGACAAGCATTGCTTACACGTTAGGACAAAACCAAGTTATGTTTAATGAAAGCACAATGTAACATTTAAATCCCCTTAGTAGAGGTAGAAAGCCAGTGTTTTAATCTAATCCATTCAGATCTGAAATACTGATAACCAGATATTGATTTATTGCTATTAGTGATGATCAAATTTGAGAGCTTATCATGTCTGCAAGGTAGCATGAATACAGTTGTGATCTCAAATTTCATAGAGTAAAACATGTCCACCTCTGTAGTAAGACAATAGCAGATTCTATCAAGAATCTGTTGCTTCTTGTAAACATTGTATTTGTGCAGATTTTTTTTTCACACTTTAATTTCTAAAGTCATGAAAGGCAAGGTTAGTAGCAGAAAACACATCCAGTTTCACATTCGGCAATATGAGAACCCTGCTCTTCAAGGACAACCAAAAACCTAGCAGCACATTTTCAAACAATATTAAAAGTTTTTCTGAATTACTCACCCTTCAAAATCCCTTCCCTGCTAAAACCAAACAACAACAACAACAAAAAAATCTGACACCAAAAATAAAGTGCAGTACCCAGAAGAATAAGTGTCAAGAAAACACCCATGTTTGTTTCTTCAGAAAAAAAAAAAAGAAAAGAAAAAAAAGAATACTTGGCCTCAGTCTTAAGAGTACTATACTGTGTCCATCATTTTGGATTCTTCTTCATCTCTTTGTATCATAGAGTTTAAACTGCAGGCATCTGTGTTTATGGAACCTTGTAGCTCCCCTGTGTTCTGCAACAGATAAAAAATAGCTTAATTCTTCGTAACTGTATATGTGGGGGGGAGAGCGAGAGAGAAACATACTTTAAGTTGGACTCTTTGTGTTGTCCATCTTAAGATAAGACAGATTTGCAATAGTGAGGAAATAAGCTCTAAAAAATTCTTCAGCTGATGTTATCTCACTGTGTCAGGAAGCTTTAAATTTGCTGGCATAGATTGTATTTGGTCTCAGTACTTCTAGCAATTGACTGCACATTTACTTAAAATACAGCTGTTTGATATTACTTGAGAGGTACTTAAATTATTTCAAATAGGTAGTGTCAATTGTGACTCCTTCCCTAATACCTAATTTTTGACAATTTTAAGTTGCTTCTTCATTCCAGAATGTGGTCATCACTAGTACTATAACAAGAGACCTAAGTACTCCCAATTTCCTTTTGTCACAACAGGAGACTTTTCTTAGGCTTGACTTAGCTGAACGATAGGATTAGTCATTTTACACTGAAAGCTCATTTCGTGGTACAGACTATGATTATAGTTCTAGCGTCTGATCGGTTTTATGATGCAGTGTTTATTTTAAGCATGAAAATGCAAGGGCAGTGAACTATCATATGCTTTTGACCTTATGCTGAGGCTTTCTGAATTCCAACAAGTAAAAAGAAAGCCCATGTATGCCTTGCATATTGATAATACTGCATGTTATATCCTGAGCACTAGCAGTTCTAGGAATAATCCTCTTTATATTTCAGAAAGGTACAGCTTCTCAAGGCAGGACCTAATCCTACTTTAGTTACATTAACTTCTAGAAATAATACACCTACTTGTGAAAAAGATGTCAGCTCTCCTACAAGACCAGGATTGACACTGAAATCGTGTAGTAGCACAGTTTGGAAGCCATGTGATTGTGACCAGATTCTCACTCTCATCTTGAATGCTTCAAGTTCATTTTTAAAAGCCTCAAAATAGCCTTCTCCTGTCTGCAAAGAGAAAAATGAAATATTGGCACTTCAGCCAGATTTACTTTCCAGTTGTAAGCGCATATAGTCCTGAAAAACCCCACACAGTAATGCATGTTATACGCTTTGGGGAATAGCAACTGTGAACAACACAAGAAAAATGTTCGTCAATTGAAAATGAAATTTCAGGTAGATTTCTTTTTAAGACAATCTGTATTTATATGTAGAAGCAAAGTAATCGATTTATCTAAAGACAGGTAAAAATAAATCTAATTTTAGCCCTTCCTTTATTCCAACTCAGAAGCCAGTACCCTTAGAAGAATAGGTGCTTCTGGTCAAAAGTAAAGCACCAATTGACTCGCTTTAATGGAGCTCCTTTAGGCAATATTGAGATCCATCAGAGTCTTGTGAGTACAGTTGTTGTGGTTTAACCCAGCTGGCAAATAGACACCATGCAGCTGCTCACTCACTCTCCTCTGCCCCTGGGGAACTGGGCAACTCGTAGGTTGAGATAAGAACAATTTAATAATTGAAATAAAATAAATGATAAAAATAATAAAATTATAATAATAATATAATAATACATACAAATGAGTGGTGCACAGTGCATTTTTTCACCATCTGCTAACCACTGCCCATCCCGTCCCCAGCTAGTGATGCTGAAGAAGAGAGATCGTGAAACTGCAATCCCAGAAGAGAGGGAGCCCCAAAGAGAGAGAGCTTCTCAGCCACCCCTCATCTATATACTGAGCATGATGTTGCATGATATGGAATATTCCACTGGCCATTTTGGGCCTCAAGTTTAAACGTAAACTCAAATACTGAACTAGGAGTTGCGAGCCCTTCGCTCCAGCTGTGCTCCCTCCCAGCTTCTGGTGCACCTGCACACTGGCGAGGCGTGGGAAGCTGAAATTGACATCTTCACAATAACTAAAAACATCAGTTGTTTTCAACATTCTTCTCATACCAAATCCCATACTAAATCCAAAACACAGCGCTTTTCGAACTACTAAAAAGAAAACTAACTCTATTCCAGCTGAAACCAGGACAAGAGTCTGCAGCAAACCACAGCTTCAGCTGCTGCACAGCTCTGGATTGCTCTATTTCAGTAATGAAAGGGACACTGTTCTGGGCCCCACGGTAAACTGCCGACGAAATGGAAAGTTGTGACAATACACAGGTACACTGTGAAAACACAGATGTAATTACCAAAATCAGTCCTTTGACTGGTCTGTGTTTGCTGTTGTTGCTTAGTTATTACTCGTCTATAACACCCTCATTGTATCTTGCTTTCCCTCTGGAATAAGCAAAATTCATTAAACTTTCATCTTCAGAACTGGAATTACACCAAAATATTCTGCCTAGAAAGAAAGTTCCTAATAAAACTCTCCCAATAAGCCTGAGTCAGCAGATCAAATAATTAGCCTCTTACGGTTAAGAAGAAAGCTTCTCTAAAACATTGGTCTTCTGTACAGCATCAAGAGTTTCTCCCATCATTACGTAAGTTGACTTACTTTGGCTTTTTGGAAGAAGAGACGAAAACAGCCTCTTGGATCCACATTGCAGCTTCTGGCAATTTCTATAATAAACTGCATAACGACTGCTTGGTGTGCTACTTGCTCCATCAGAGCTCTTTTCTGAAAAAAAGTTCAAGTTATAATTTAAAGATATTTTTTGTGACATTTCTAAAATTCAGCATAATTTCCTTTTCTTTTAGTTCCTAAACAGATGAGAACTGATATTCACAGAAGCAAGGGGACTGATAACTAGACCGATAACTGCTTTAACTAGACATATATGTGACAATGCCCTATAGAGTCATTCACAGAGAGAGGGTGGGAAAAACAGCTAAACAGCTAATCAAGTCGGTCAGCTTTTCTATAGTGCAAGTGGGAAACTATTCATTCATAGATTCATAGATTTCTAGGTTGGAAAAGACCTTAGAGATCATCGAGTCCAACCATCCCTAATCCCCATTAAACCATATCCTCAAGTAGCTCATCCACCCTATTCTTAAACACATCCAGAGATGGGGACTCAACCACCTCCCTGGGCAGCTTATTCCAGTGGCTGACAACCCTTTCAGAGAAGAAATACTTCCTAACATCCAACCTGAATCTGCCCTGACTAAGCTTATACCCATTTCCTCTTGTTCTATCACCCATCACTAATGTAAAGAGCCCTTCCCCTAACTCCCCACCATCTTTTCTCAAGTATTTATAGGCCGTAAATGCTATGCTTTCAAACAATTTAAACATCATCTTCATACCTGTTCAGCTTCTAGATGAAAACACCACAACATGAGATATCTAGATGTTTCTTCACATACAAGATATGGGTGATCAGACAAAAATCTTTGACTATCATCCCATCTGCTCAGCATACCTAGTAAGAGACACACAGTTAAGATATTCTAAATTGATGAATGAATTAATGCAGCAAGGAAGTTACTTGCGTTGATACCCAAGTATATGTAACACCTTTGTCATTTACTAACCTCAGAACAACAGCATGCAGCTACATTTGGAGGTTTTATTTATACATCTAACCAACACTGAAAAAGCATTACCAGAAAGTATAATAAGACTTTGAGGATACTAAAAGTAGATTAACAGTGGCAATTTCCTATATTTTTAATGCCTTTCTAGCACAATTGGCAAGTTATGTTTAATCAGTTCTCATACACACTAACAAGTGGTGTAGGTATCTATTAGTTATATTACCAAATAGATTAAAAAGTTTATGGATAGACATTTACATTCAGTGATTCTGACATACACAAATCCTCTAAATGTTTGTGAATAAGAATACAAATAAAAGAACGTGCAATCTTTCAAAAATGAAAGCGCTTCTAAAACATGATCTGCTTGGGTTTTAGGAAACATGAATTTAATTACAAGAACAGCTTGATCTCAAAAAGAAAAGCCATATCAGTATTGGAAAGTTAACTACAAGATTGAATTATGATATCATGAAGCTACCTTCATGTAAAGAGCTGAGTTTAAAAATCAGAGCTCGATACTCAGACCACTTCTTAAAATTGTCCTTTATGTATCACTGTGAAGTAAGTACTGGCAACAGGTACCAGATGTACAGCTTTACCAATCTATCAGCATACAATTATAACTGGGCTAAAGATAATTCAGTGGTAACGACCTAAGCTAATCTTAGTTCTAGCAAACAAATGCCTAAAGAGAAAGCAATGGCTAATTCTTCTTTTGGCCGTTTTGAAGAGAGCTATTCCACATAAGTTTTTCATTTCTTGGAACCCAGAGCAAGATCCTAAAACAGGACTCGTGCAGTACGGCTAGTGAAGTCCACACCAGCAGCTAACACAGAACAAGAGACTTCAAAGAGTATTCATATACTGTCCCTTTTTATCGTAGACTTATGTAATTAGAATTAAAATAACAACATGGCTTTGAATTTAGGAGGTAAGAAAAAAATCGATGACCTTCTGTAATAAGTTTGTTGCTGTAACAGCTTAATCTGAATTTACACAACAAAGTACTTTTCCCAACTCTTGGCTAGGAAACCTGCAAGAAAGCCTCTTTTTTTCTGCTGCAATGCACAGCAGGGGACACATCTTCTGATTCCACTATCATCACACTTAGCAGTTAAGGGATTTGAGTGAACCTGTGCCTCTCACTGCTGTTTACATACTCTGACAGCATTGTGTCTCAACATGCTACACGTAAGGCTTGCTAAGGCTAACAGGTCTAGAAACTTTCTAGAAAGTTTAAGATCCTCAGAAGCCAAATAGCTTAGTAAAAATGAGTTTATACAAAGAATGGAATTTTGTCAACTCAGTCCTGTTCTTGATTGTTCTAGAACTCCAAATATAGCTATGCTATACCATAGTCTGGAACCAGCCTGTAACTAAGAATGGAAAGTACTTCAGAGAACCATCGAAATTTCAGATTATTTTACAAGATCTGCTTCACCAGCTGGATGCCCACAAGTCTATGGGGCCTGATGGTATCCACCCGAGGGTCCTGAGAGAGCTGGCGGATGTCATTGCCAAACCCCTGTCCATGATCTTTGGGCAGTCTTGGCTCACTGGGGAAGTTCCGCTGGACTGGAGGCTG
Organism: Tauraco erythrolophus; assembly: GCF_009769465.1. Classification (NCBI taxonomy): domain Eukaryota; kingdom Metazoa; phylum Chordata; class Aves; order Musophagiformes; family Musophagidae; genus Tauraco; species Tauraco erythrolophus. The sequence continues at coordinate 92,780,857 of NC_141496.1, read as the reverse complement.
GCGGGTGTTACCCCCATTTACAAAAAAGGGCGGAAGGAGGATCCGGGGAACTACAGGCCGGTCAGTTTGACCTCGGTGACGGGCAAAGTCATGGAACAGGTTATCTTGAGTGCTATTAACGAGCACATACAGGTTAACCGGGTGATCAGGCCCAGTCAACATGGGTTTATGAAAGGCAGGTCTTGCCAATCAAACCTGATCACCTTCTATGACAGGGTGACCCGCCTGGTTGACGAGGGAAGGGCTGTGGATGTAGTTTTCCTGGACCTCAGTAAAGCCTTTGATACAGTTTCTCATAGTGTTCTGGTTGAGAAACTGGTAACTGCTGGCCTGGATAGGCACACCCTCCTTTGGGTTAAAAACTGGCTGGATGGCCGGGCCCAAAGAGTGGTGGTAAATGGGGCTAAATCCGGCTGGAGGCCGGTCACCAGTGGGGTTCCCCAGGGCTCAGTGCTGGGTCCAGTTCTGTTTAACATCTTTATCAATGACCTGGATGAGGGAATTGAATGCACCCTCAGTAAATTTGCGGACGACACCAAGCTGGGAGGCTGTGTCCATCTGCTCGAGGGTAGGGAGGCCCTTCAGAGGGATTTGAACAGGCTGGATCGTTGGGCTGAGGCCAATGGCATGAGCTTTAATAAGGCCAAGTGCAGAGTCCTTCACTTGGGGTATAAAAACCCCAAGCATCGCTACAGGCTCGGGGAAGAGTGGCTGGAGAGCTGCCTGGCGGAGAAGGACCTGGGGGTGTTGGTTGACTACCGGCTTGATATGAGCCAGCAGTGTGCCCAGGTGGCCAAAAAGGCCAATGGGATACTGGCGTGTATCAAGAATAGTGTGACCAGCAGGAGCAGGGAAGTGATCCTGCCCCTGTACTCGGCACTGGTGAGGCCGCACCTGGAATATTGTGCCCAGTTTTGGGCCCCTCGCTTTAAGAGAGATATTGAGCTCCTGGAGCGAGTCCAGAGAAGGGCGACTAAACTGGTCAAGGGGCTGGAAAATAAAACTTATGGGGAGCGGCTGAGGGAGTTGGGGCTGTTTAGCCTGGAGAAGAGGAGGCTGAGGGGAGACCTGATTACGGCCTACAAATACTTGAGAAGGGATGGTGGGGAGGTGGGGGAAGGGCTCTTTACATTAGTGATGGGTGATAGGACAAGAGGAAATGGGTATAAGCTTAGTCAGGGCAGATTCAGGTTGCATGTTAGAAAGTATTTCTTCTCTGAAAGGGTTGTCAGCCACTGGAATAAGCTGCCCAGGGAGGTGGCTGAGTCCTCATCCCTGGATGTGTTTAAGAAAAGGGTGGATGAACTACTTAGGGGTATGGTTTAATGGGGGATTAGGGACGGTTGGACTGGATGATCTCTGAGGTCTTTTCCAACCTAGAAATCTATGAATAAGATCAGCTTTGTGCTTAATTGGGTTCAACAATTATGACTGAGCTAAAGTGAAACCTAGTGAGTAATTAAATGTAATTTTAAGAAACGCACGATTCCATGCACACACACTCTCAGTAGGTGTTTACAGACATTACCCCTTGATCCGTCATTACCCTTGTAGCTTAACAGCCACTAGAAAATATGTATTAAAAGGAGGTGGCTATGGACAATCCCATGCACTTTTATACACAACTTATATTTCCATGAATCTCCCTGCCTTTTCCCACTGAGCAGCAGAAAAAGTTGCTAGAACTTTAGTTTTCAGGGTTTAAGCTCATTTAAATTAAAAAAAAAAAAGTTAATATTCAAGTTCTTATTGGTCACAGATACTAACAAGCTTCTACGATTTTCACTGTCCCCACTTGCCACAGTTACCTTATTTCACTTTGAAATTATTACCTGTTGTGATAAAATACAGCTGAACAGTCTGTTAGCCAGATCTTTCATTTGCTGGCATTCATTCTGCACAATAAGAAGCAAACCTACAGAAATGCTGTAGAAGTTTAAACTGCAAAATGTTGATAGAAGCACACTCACCAAAGTGTCTGATCTTTTGTTCGTGTTTTTGCATAAGTGGTTCAGACACATCTTCATCTTCTCTTTCTTTTCTTTTTTGATTAATAAAACTCTGAGGAAGAAAAAAAATTGTACCATCACAGAAACTCCAGACATACCTTTTTGTGATACAAAGGAATATTACATTTTACTATGTTACTATTTAAAGGGCTGTGTTCTAATTTTACAGTCATGTCATAAATTTGAGAAGGTTTTCTTTAAGAAAGTGCATTACCTAATAATAAAGATTAAAAGTCTCAAAGAACTCTGAGAAACTTCTGTCCTCAGGTAGGAACTTACTGACCTGTCAACAATGAGATTCATGTACCTTGAAGCCTGGGTGCAGCTACATCAGTGAAGTTGTAAGATGCATTAGCTGTTCAAATTAAATTGTGAAATCAAAGCTGAGATTCTACTATTAAAAGGTTTGTGCTACATAATCTGCATTACAGTAGTCAGTATTAGAGGCAAGCTAACTGTTTCACATTTTAAGAATTTAGCACAGTAGAGAAGCACTACTATTCAGCCCATTTGGCAACACTTGCATTACATAGAATCAGAGTGGTTTGGGTTGGAAGGCACATTTAAAGATCATCTAGTTCCAATCCTCCTGCCACAGGCAGGGACACCTTCCACGAGATCAGGTTGCCCAAAGCCCCATCCCACCTGGCCTCAAACACTGCCAGGAATAGGGCAGCCACAGCTTCTCTGGGCAACCTGTGCCAGTGTTTCACTACCCTCATCATAAAAAAATTTCTTCCTTACATTGAATCTAAATCTCCCCTCTTTCAGTTTAAAACCATTGCCCCATGTCCTACGGCTACAGACCAGATAAAAAAAAAATATATATATATATATTCATCTTTCTTTTAAGCCCCCTTTCAGTATTGAAAGTCTGCAATAAGGTCAATAAGGGCTCCCCAGCACTGCTCCACGCTGAACAACCCCAATTCTCTCAGCTTTTTTCCTAGGAGAGGTGTTCCATCCATCTGACCGTTTTCATGGTCCTGCTCTGGACCCACTGCAAGAGGTCCATGTCTTTATTGTACTTGTGGCTTCGACATCTGAACACAGTACTCCAGGTGGGGTCTCACGAGAGCAGAGCAGAGGGGCAGAACCCCCTCCCTCGACCTGCTGGCCACACTTCTTTTGAAGCAGCCCAGGATACAGTTGGCTTTCTGGGCTGCAAGCGCACATTGCTGGCTCATATCTAATACCTAGATGACCCACGTAAGTTCTGATCCACACTTCCGGTGGAGAAACGTCCTCAAGATTTGTAGTATAAGTGCAGCTTGCTCTCTTTCATAAGGCAAAGTGAGGAAAAAAAACCCACACTTTTAACACATACTGTAGCTTCTGTATGTAACACATACAGAAGACACTCTAGACTAGTAACAAGTGGAATGAAAATAAAAGGCTAATACTTGTTTTCATGCACACTGATATAGGTCATACCTTATTAAATACCTCCTTACTAACAGGATCTGTGTTCCATAGATTCTGTCTTTCCCTCTGGTTTAGTGCTTCTTCTTTTCTTCTCCACTCTTCCTCTCTCCATCTCAACTCTGCAGCTTCAGTCTTTGCTTGAGCAGATTCCTGATCGCAGGATTCTGAATTATGCAGTGCTAAGCTACCAAGTTTTTGCTGGGCGTCTGCTAGGTTCCACGTGCATTCTACAGAATGCTTCACAAACTCTCTTTCTTTTTGGCAGGCTAATTCAATCCCTTGGCTGTACGTCTGTGAGGAAAATCAGATATGATAAATACGGAGGGAAAATTGAGTTTACAGTTTGTATAGAAGCAGACAGGCCTAAATCCCAAAGATAATGCATCCAGAAACCACCTTAGATATGCAGCATTATATTTGCAGGAGTGATGAACAGTGAAGTGGACATTGTACAGCTAGATTCTTAGAAAGAGACTCCTAATTCAAGCTGGCTCAACTTTGTTAAGTGTGTTTGCAAAATCATGGATCAAGTACTGCTAACAGTCATAGTCTCCAGACCGTAACAATACATTTGCCACAGCTGAAACCCCTCTGGCTATCTTCGGCCTGCAATGCCAGCAACAGCCAAGTGTGAGAATACTCTGAATATATACTTCTGAAAAGAAAGTATCAGTTTTGTGAGTTAGATCTCACCAGTAAAGTAACTGCTGCTGCCTGCATTCCAATGTGGATTAGTATTTAACAGATGGCCAACATCTCCCCTTGAACGGACAGTGAAAGTGGAATTTAAGTTATGAAGTGGTTGAGGCCCACCACGAGCATACGTTCCTTTTGGCCAAATCTAGCGAGGAGGTCAGCACTCACAGCTGGGAGACAAAAGTGACCTCTTAAGCAACATTGCTTATATTACTTCTAGGTGTGCACTGGGAACTCACGCTTAGTAACTTAAGAAATTATCCTCTAAAACATCCATTCGCACTAGTTCCTCAGCTCTCCTGTGCCCAATAACCTCTGGCAGAGAGACCTGAAGGACAACACAAATTGGGAAAGATTACTTGAAGAAAACTTTAATGAAGGCACATCAAAGTTCTTGTGCCAACTTCGTTTGGGAATTGCAGCGTTTTTACTTTTTTATAACAAGATGAAAATTTCACTGTTTGGAAAACTACAGTAATGACAGCTTCTTGCAAGAACAGACAGAATTCCTGACGGCGTATTTGTCAAACGCCGACTTGCCCTAGCCAACGGAGAAACACACCGCCCGCCTATCTGCTTTTTAGGCACAAGGATGCCGGGAAAACTTCAGCCCAGCTCCTGCCACATCGCTCGTCAAACGTGGAACCGTTCCTCTTGGGCGGTGGCAGACGGAGACTCCCACCGCCACCGCGGCAGCGCATCTGCCCCTCCTGGCGTGCTCCGGGCGGCGGAGCGGCCCCGGGGGGGAGCAGGCGCTTCCGCACACCCCCACCCCCACAAGCGCGGGGCTCCGCCGTGACCCACGTCCCCCCCGCGGCCCCCTCCGCGCGGCGGGGCCGGGCTCGGGCCGCGGGGCAGCCAAAGCGCCCCCCGCACCGACCCGCTTCGCTCCGCACCGGCCGGGGCCGAGGAGGTGCGCCACCGGGGGCGGGAAGCGGCCGGGGGTGGGGAACACGGATGTACCTGCACGTCCGGCAGGCGCTGACAGGAGGCGGGAGCCTGCCCCCGCTCCTTGTCCTCCTCTGACGGAGGGTCGCCGTCCCGTGAGCGCGGGAGCCACAGCGCCATCCCCGCCGCCGAGCCCCCGCCGACCGCCGTCCCCAGCCACCCGCGGCGCTTCTACGCCTCACCGGAAGTGAGGCGGCACGCCACTTCCGGCGACCGAAGCGGGCCGTCGGGCGGGGCCTGCGGCAGGCGCAGCCCCAGCCCCGGCCCCTGCGCCTGCCCCGTCGGGGGGGGGTCCGCCTGCGCGCGCGCCTCCTGCCGCGGCGTGGACGCGCCGAAGCCCCCGCCAGGCGTGGCTGCCGGTGGCGCGCGGTGGCGAGCGGTTATGACGCCGAGGCGCTCCCGCGTGTCCTTGCCCAGAGTACCGTGTGTCGGGCCTCTTCCGTGCCGGCGGAAGGCCAGCCAGCCACCTCCCTGGAGGCTCCTGCAGGACGCTGGCCAGTGACGCGTGTGTGTACAGGCACGACCCAGATGTATGTTTCAAAAAACGCCGCCGCCCGCCCCGCGCTGCCGTGAGGGCCCCGCCGCGCGCGCCGCCGCCCGAGGGGGCGGGGCGAGGCCGCGCGCCACGGCCGGGGTTGGGGGGGGGGGGGGGTGTGCCGCGGTCGCCGTGGCAACGCCGGTCAGGCCGGGCCGGCGCCCCGCCCCGCCGCCGCCCGCCCCAGCCCCGCGGCCCGGGACCGCCGAAAGGGCTCATGGGGCCGCGGGGCCGCGCGGTGCGGCTGCGGGCGGAGCGCGGCGTCCGGAGCGGCAGCGGGGGAGGGGGAGGGGCGGCCCGCGCAGCCGGTGCGGGAGGGAGAGAGGGAGGGCGGCGGAGAGCGCGGGGAGGCAGAAACTTGTCCCCGTGGTTACTGCGGGACCCCGCGGTGCCACGGCGTACAGCAAAACCGCCCGTGTGAACAGGGGTATGTATAGAGCCGCTGTCTGCCGGTGCCTGTACTCCGTACGTGCGCGTGTGCATACACAAACACCGTGTTCGAATGTTTGTGTGTGTACGCCTGTGAACGAACCTGCAGTTCCGAAAGCTGCTGGGGAGCTGCGTGGGTTTTCACCGCTTGGTTCTCATCTGGGAAAGGAAGTTAGCGTGAAATGACGTCATACCTTTGCAGTCGTAATACCCTGTGAAGATTAAAACGTGCCCGCATCGTAGCCATATGGGTTATTTAGCTCTTCTTCCGAACAGGGGACACTGGCTGGTTCTTCGAGACTGCAGGCATAAAGACTGCTAGAAAGAGGGATTCTAAAGAGTGTGCAAGGAGAAGGTTAGATTAAATGTGGAGCTTCTCTTACTGTGTGATGTTTATTTGATGAAGGGGATTACTGCTGTTGTGCAAATGGACAATACTAAAATGTTGCTCTTAACAGGCCTTGTCATCAGATGTAAGAAGAAAAATGGTCATTTTTCACTTACTCAGTTCCTTGGAGGTATCAGATGTTTCTGTTGTGTATAATACTAAGGTCTACGAAATCAGTCCCTGTTACATTAAGTAATACAGAAAAGTCCAAAATACAAAATGGGAGAACTCCCAGTGATAGATCTTAATCTGGCACCCTTTCAAGATTATCTAAGGCCTACTGAGTCCCTTCTGCAATAGAGTCCTGCAGACTCAGACTGATATGTGTGTAAGTCTGGGCTAAGGAGTCTCACGTGAACACGTTTTTTTCTTTCCTACGGTTACATATCCTGGTATGTTTCTGCCTGAGAAACATGGCATTTTTCTCAGTATATGCATCTTGGGTCAAAACAAAGAGACAGAATGCCTTTCTCCTGTCCTCTCTCTTGTTTCAGGAGAAGGTGTCCTTTGAAAAGGTGACTTTCATTTGTGAGATGCCTTGGGCTGAAAAGTCAAACGTCTCAAGCCTTGTACAATCTATAACTCACACATAGCCTTATTTTTCTTTACAACTGATAGGTTGTTCTTGTGTCACATGTATTTCAACATAATAAGATGAAGTGTTAGGCCCATTCCTAGAATGGAATAGATTTTAACATTTCTTTAAGTTTGTATGTGGTTACGAGAGGTCATCTCTGACACAGACAGTTCTTACCTAATCTCAGTAATGGCCACAGCCTATATGAGGGTAATTGAATTTATTCTGTTTCAGATTATTGTTCTGGAAGCAATATGATACCTCATTTCTAACATGGCTATCATCTATGCAAGATAGCAGGCATGTGATGTAAATGAAGATCCAAATAAATGATAGACAAATAGTTTTCCTGCCGTTTTGCATGCTGGGCTGGGTTGACTCTGGCTGGGTGACAAGTGCCCACAAAGCTGCGCTTTCACTCACTCCCCCTCTTCAACTGGACAGGGAAGAGAAAATATATTGAAAGGCCTGTGGGTCGAGGTAAGGATGGGGGAGATCATTAGATCATTCACCAATTACTATCATGGGTGAAACAGGCTCAACTTGGAGAAATTAGTTTAATTTATTACCAATCAAATCAGAGTAGGAAAATGAGAAATAAACCCAGATCTTAAAAAAAAAACACCTTCCCCCCACCTCTCCCTCATTCAAAGGCTTAACTTTACGACTGAGTTCTCTGCCTTCTCCCCACCAGTGGTGCAGGGGGATGGGGGATGGAGTTGCAGTCAGTTTGTCACACATTGTCTCTGCTACTCCTTCCTCAGGAGGAGAACTCCTCAAATTTTTCCCCTGCTGTAGCATGGAGTCCTTCCTACAGGAGACAGTCTTCTGCAGTGTGAATCCTTCCCATGGGCTGCAGTTCTTCACTGCTACAGCATGGGTCTATCCACAAGGTGTAGTCCTTCAGGAACATGGGTCCCCTGCGGGGTCACAAGTCCTGCCAGCAAACCTGCGCCAGCATGGCCTTCTCTCTCCATGGGGCCATAGGTTCTGCCAGGAGCTTGCAGCATGGGTGTCCCATGGGGTCACAGCCTTCTTTGGGTGCATCCACCTGCTCTGGCGTGGAGTCCTCCATGGGCTATAGGTGGATCTCTGCTTCACTGTTCACTGTTAACCTCCATGGGCTGCAGGGGAACAGCCTGCCTCACCATGGTCTTCACCACGGGCTGCAGGGGAATCTCTGCTCCAGTGCCTGGAGCGTCTTCTCCTCTTCCTTCTTCACTGACCTTTGTGTCTGCATAGTTGTTTCTCTCACGGATTCTCACTTCTCTCTCCAGCTGCAGGTTGTTGCACAGGGTTTTTTTCCCTTCTTCAATATGTTATCACAGAGTCACTACCACTGTTGCTGATGGGCTCGGCCTTGGCCAGCAGCAGGTCTGTCTTGGAGCTGGCTGGCATTGGCTCTATCAGACATGGGGGAAGCTTTTAGCAGCTTCTCACAGAAGCCACTCTTGTAGCCCCACTGCTACCATAACCTTCCCATGTGTTGTGGTATAGGCTGCTCCAGCAGCTAAACTCCTGACAGCTGCTCACTCACCCTCTCCCACCTGCTGGGGATGAGAAAGAGAATTAAAGGAGAAAAAGAAAAGAGACCCGTGGGTTGAGATAAGAACAATTTACTCCTACCGCTGCCAATGTCTATATGTACGGATATGTACAGGGGTAAATAGATACAAACGGGTGATGTACGGTGCGATTGCTCACCACCTCCTGACCTATGGCATCCAATCATTATTACCCAGCTGGACTGAGTTGAATATAATGAAATAATTAACTAATTAACTCAAGGTACAGACCCTGCCTACAAAAGGCAGGCCATTTCCTCCTGGCTGTGGAAGATGCAACAGTGGCCTTGGTGCTGCAGCCCAGGCTGGTGAGCAATGCTGACCGAGGCCTGTCTCATCCCGAACTAACAGTCCCAAAACAGATAAGTCCCAATATCGCAATCCCGGGTGAACGTGAGGCCCGAAAATAGAGAGCGGGACAGAGAGAGCACTCAGAGTCTGAGGGTGAGAGTCCTGGAAGGGCAAAGGCCCTTCTTTCCGGCTGACCCTCACTTTTGTACTGGGCATGACGCTGCGTGATATGGAATGCTGATTGGCCAGTTTGGCCTCAATCCTGAGTCCAAGTCATGGACCCCCCATCCTGGCCATGCTCCCCCCTGTCCTGTTGTGCTCCTGCACACTGGCAAGAACACGGCAGCTGAAAAGTCCTTGAGACCCCAGTGCCAACCACAAACATCAGCTTGCTATCAGCATTCTTCTCAGAGCGAGCCTCTGAGTAAAACCAAAACACAGAGCTCTTCTAGCTGCTAAAAAGAAGAGCTAACTCTGTCCCAGCTAAACCAGGACACCATGCAAACCCAATACACGTGCCACGCTGGCACCTGGAACTACTCAGCTCTCGTGAGACCCCACCTGGAATACTGTGTTCAGCTCTGGAGTTCCCAACAGAAGAAGGACATGGAGCTGCTGGAGCCCTCCAGAGGAGGGCCACAAAGATGATCCAAGGGCTGGAGCACCTCTGCTATGAAGACAGGCTGAGAGAGTTGGGGCTGTTCAGCCTGGAGAAGAGAAGGCTCCGGGGTGATCTTATAGCAGCTTTCCAGTACCTAAAGGGGGCCTACAGGAAAGCTGGAGAGGGGCTTTTTCCAAGGGTGTGTAGTGATAGGACAAGGGGCAATGGATTTAAACTGAAAGAGGGCAGATTTAGGTTAGATACAAGAAAGAAATTCTTTACATTGAGGGTGGTGAGGCACTGAAACAGGTTGCCCAGAGAAGTTGTGGATGTCCCATCCCTGGAAGTGTTCAAGGCCAGGTTGGATGAGGCTTTGGGCAACCTGGTGTAGTGGAGGGTGTCCCTGCCCATGGCAGGGGGGTTGGAAGTGGATGATCTTTGAGGTCCCTTCCAACCTTAACCATTCTATGATTCTATGATAGGGAGATAGGTATAGGAGTAGGCATAAGACCATATAAAACTATACTAGCTATTATTTCTATGGACAGGTATAAGAATAGGCATAAGACTACAGAAGACTCTGTGAAATACATAGCTCTGTGAAATAGCTCTGTGAAATGTTAGAAGTTATCAAGTACTAATCCCTGCTGTGAAACACTAACTACCCAAAAAGGCCGGTAAGAGAGACAAAACAAATGTGAGCAAGGTTGTAACTCGTGACCTGTAGGGAGAAAGACGGTCAGATAGGAGAGATAAGGACTAACAAGAACTGACATTTGCCTTCAAACAATAACAAGTAGGAGACAACCAGGTGTCCACTCAAGGCCAGGCCAGGCTGGGAACTGGTTTGGCTCTGCAAGCTCAGCCAAAACAAGAATTCTAGGGAAGAAGTGAAAAATACACAGTGAGGAAGACCTACAGCCTTCATCCTGAAGACCCGTGCCCACCACCACCAGGAGGCGTGTCGAGGAGGAGCCTGAGGTGGATCCTGAGGCGGGGGCTATGGAAATGTTCTCCTGGGAGAGACTGCCCTTTTGGGGAGGGGGTTATGAATGTGTCTGTATAAATACAAGAAAACTGCTACGGCAGGTGTGCACGTTTGTGGTGGAGCGATCCCCTGTGCACCCAGCACTGCAACGAACATACCTACTGGGCAACTTTCCCAGTTGTGGAGTCTATTTCCGCATGTCAGTTCTGTTGATTTGTACTTTGTGTTTGAAAATTATTTTTTTGTAAATGATTTTAAGAGACAATGGCTGTGTCTATTCACAAGAAAAGCCATGCTGAAGCCATTGAAAAATAGGAATAGACAAAGTTTAGAGGAACAGTGTCTTTCTTCTCCATTTATTCAGGCTGAGAGAGTTGGGGCTGTTCAGCCTGGAGAAGAGAAGGCTCCGGGGTGATCTTATTGCAGCCTTCCAGTACTTCAAGGGGGCCTATAGGAAAGCTGGAGAGGGACATTTTACAAGGGCATGTAGTGACAGGACAAGGGGAAATGGCTTTAAACTGAAAGAGGGGAGATTAGATTGGATATAAGAAATTTTTCCCTCTGAGGGTGGTGAAGGCACTGGCACAGGTTGCCCAGAGAAGCTGTGGCTGCCCCATCCCTGGCAGTGTTCAAGGCCAGGTTGGATGGGGCTTTGGGCAACCTGGTGTAGTGGAGGGTGTCCCAGCCCATGGCAGGGGGGTTGGAAGTGGATGATCTTTGAGGTCCCTTCCAACCCAAACCCTTCTATGATTCTATGATTTCAGATTCTTCTCTATTCTTTTTCAAACCACTCTCTCTGCCTGTCTCTAAAATTCTTTTAATCTCCCTGGCAAGAGTCCTTCCCTTGAGGGATGCGACTACCTTGGCTTCCCTCCGTGGTTGTTATTGGCACAAGCATAATTGATTGTTATTGTAGCCAATTATTGGCTACATAATTGATACGTCTGAAAGCCACAGAGTATGCTTTTGCTTGAGACCTTCACCCTGCCTCAAGGGGAACACAGCTCTGAGCACGGGACTCTTCAGCCCCTGTACAATAAAAGCCCATAGCCACATTCTGACTGGAAATGGGTAGTATAAATCACTTCTATAGAAGAGTAGTTTCTTGTACATTTACCTAGTCATAAGAGGAGCATCAAAGTAATTACCATGAAGTAGATGTTGTTAGTTATCTTTTATCTTACTTGACAGTAACATGTTCTTGTGCCTGAAATATTGTCTGAAAACACTGATGCTGTTTGGAGAAGGATATTGACCCATTTGAAAGAAACAAGAAAGTAGCAAATATTGATAAAATAAGTGGGATGAAGCTGAAGGCAAATCTTAGGTAGAATTTCAAGCATGAATACCTAAATAAAATTAGTGGTAAAGTTCCCATTTACTTCAAAGGGGTCAGAATTTCACTCCAAGGCATGAGATTATCTTTGAATAAGGCATAATTCATTGCAGTAAAACAGACAAGCTAAGTTCAGGCAAATGCATTTAATTTTTTTTCTTAAAAGACATTGCATAGATGACATTTTAATTCATTTTATTTTTGTAAAATATTTGCTCAATCTTTACATAATATAATGAAACATACAAGAAAACTTCCTCATACCTTCTAATTTGTCTATAATCCCTGTGGAAGATTACCTATGCTTTAAGGTGCTTGCAACTGGGGCTTTTAATTTTTTCTTTAGGGATGCATTTTATAGGATTGGCCAAGAATTCAAGTGTTTTCTGAACATAAATTTCCTAATTGTACTTGTGGTTCTGTGTTTTACAGTTCATAGAATTGCATTTATGGTACTGTATTCATGATAATTTTCTCTACAAAGTATAGACTGTTCTGAAGTTGACGCAGACATGGATGAATATGCAATTTCAGCTTTGAATTATTTTTTCCAAAATATAGCGTAACTTTAGAAATGTAGATGACATCTTAAAGTACACAAACATATATAGTATTAGTTAAGTTTAATTTTGCTTAATGGCAGCTTGACAAAGAATAGGGGAATTGTTTTGAATAAGTGTTAAATTGTTTCTATGAATGCTAGATTGTTAAATTAGTTGGTGTTATAATGAATTTGTTTGCTTCTTACTGTTTTCCTGAAGGTATTTGAAAGTGCCGTAGATCACGCTACAATAACTGAAATGCTTGAAAGTAAGTATGATCTTTAAAATGCTTGAATAGTTGAATAACTAAAAATGGTGAAGTAGGTCCATGCATTCCCATAGTCTGTTTGTCTGTTTGTTTGCTTGTCTGACTGTCTTTCTAAAGCGCGTGATCTGGAACACGTTGTTCCCCTTACATGTTGCTCTGAATTGAGCCATTTGAGCGTCAGCCTCTACTACCTCCACTCGAGTCAATGACATGATTTTTCCATTCTTAGGCCACGCTGTGTTCTGACACATAGTGTAACACTAGGCTAACCTGACAGGTCTGTTGTTTTTTTTTTTTCCATCAGCAATTCTTCATTTTGAAGTCTGTGAGAAGTCGTGAATTTCATGACTAAGCAGTCTTTTAAAAGCCAAAATCTTATTTATTGTTTGTAGGGAGGTGAGGGGAGAGAAAAAAAGATTTATGACAACCATCTGGCTACATTCTATTTCATCATTGCAAGTAACCTTTGGCCAGACTTTTTCAGTCATACCTACAGGAGCAGGTGTCGTATTAATTTAAAAAATTTTCATCTCTTAGCTTTAGTTCAGTTAGCATTCCTTTGTCCTTCCTGGGTCTCAGGTTTTTATCTTTTTGGAGCAAGCCACTCCTGTAAAGTCAACAGAAGGCTTGTGTCTTCAGGTAATAGGCAAGTAAATATTTTCCACATGCTAGTTAATTTGAAACTGGAAAGGATATTAGTGGGTGTTAGTTTTATGCCATGTCCCACAGCTTTCTATCACAAATTTCAGGACCTCCACCAATGTGATTTCCTTCTACTCCGTCACTTCTGAGGTACAGGTATTCTTGGGTATACACTTGAGGAGAAAAAAAAACTCTTCTAACTATACTAATTGAATAGTTTGTTAGGATTGGTCATGTTTCTTTATTCATAGATTCATAGATTTCTAGGTTGGAAAAGACCTCAGAGATCATCGAGTCCAACCATCCCTAATCCCCATTAAACCATATCCTCAAGTAGATCATCCACCCTATTCTTAAACACATCCAGGGATGGGGACTCAACCACCTCCCTGGGCAGCCTATTAGTGGCTGACAACCCTTTCAGAGAAGAAATACTTCCTAACATCCAACCTGAATCTCCCCTGACTAAGCTTATGCCCATTTCCTCTTGTTCTATCACCCATCACTAATGTAAAGAGTCCTTCCCCCACCTCCCCACCATCCCTTCTCAAGTATTTATAGGCCGTAATCAGGTCTCCCTTCAGCCTCCTCTTCTCCAGGCTAAACAGCCCCAACTCCCTCAGCCTCTCTTCATAAGTTTTATTTTCCAGCCCCTTGACCAGTTTAGTCGCCCTTCTTTGGACTCGCTCCAGGAGCTCAATATCTCTCTTAAAGCGAGGGGCCCAAAACTGGGCACAATATTCCAGGTGCGGCCTCACCAGTGCTGAGTACAGGGGCAGGATCACTTCCCTGCTCCTGCTGGTCACACTATTCTTGATACACGCCAGTATCCCATTGGCCTTTTTGGCCACCTGGGCACACTGCTGGCTCATATCAAGCCGGTAGTCAACCAACACCCCCAGGTCCTTCTCCGCCAGGCAGCTCTCCAGCCACTCTTCCCCGAGCCTATAGCGATGCTTGGAGTTTTTATACCCCAAGTGAAGGACTCTGCACTTGGCCTTATTAAAGCTCATGCCATTGGCCTCAGCCCAACGATCCAGTCTGTTCAAATCCCTCTGAAGGGCCTCCCTACCCTCGAGCAGATCGACACAGCCTCCCAGCTTGGTGTCATCCGCAAATTTACTGAGGGTACATTCAATTCCCTCATCCAGGACATTGATAAAGATGTTAAACAGAACTGGACCCAGCACTGAGCCCTGGGGAACCCCACTGGTGACCGGCCTCCAGCCGGATTTAGCCCCATTTACCACCACTCTTTGGGCCCGGCCATCCAGCCAGTTTTTAACCCAAAGGAGGGTGTGCCTATCCAGGCCAGCAGTTACCAGTTTCTCAACCAGAACACTATGAGAAACTGTATCAAAGGCTTTACTGAGGTCCAGGAAAACTACATCCACAGCCCTTCCCTCGTCAACCAGGCGGGTCACCCTGTCATAGAAGGTGATCAGGTTTGATTGGCAAGACCTGCCTTTCATAAACCCATGTTGACTGGGCCTGATCACCCGGTTAACCTGTATGTGCTCGTTAATAGCACTCAAGATAACCTGTTCCATGACTTTGCCCGTCACCGAGGTCAAACTGACCGGCCTGTAGTTCCCCGGATCCTCCTTCCGCCCTTTTTTGTAAATGGGGGTAACACCCGCCAGCCTCCAGTCCAGCGGAACTTCCCCAGTGAGCCAAGACTGCCCAAAGATCATGGACAGGGGTTTGGCAATGACATCCGCCAGCTCTCTCAGGACCCTCGGGTGGATACCATCAGGGCCCATAGACTTGTGGGCATCCAGCCGAAGGAGCAGTTCCTTGACCCGTTCCTCTGGGATCACAGGAGCTTCGATTTGCTCTCCCTCCCTGCACTCAGACACCGAAGGCCAGCTCACCTGGGAACTGCTGACCTTATTATTAAAGACTGAGGCAAAGAAGGCATTAAGGACCTCAGCCTTGTCCTCATCCCTAGTGACTAACGCACCCCCTGAGTCCAGTAGGGGCTGGAGGTGATCTTTAGCCCTCCTTTTGTTATTAATATATTTATAGAAAGACTTTTTGTTGTCCCTTACGGAGCAGGCTAGTCTAAGTTCCAATTGGGCTTTTGCCCCCCTGATTATCTCCCTACATGCCCTAACTTCCTCCCTGTATTGATTCCTGGATGCCTGCCCATTCTTCCAAGACTTACAGACATCCCTTTTTCTTTTGAGATGTTCCCAAATCTCCTTTGTCATCCAAGCTGGTTTTCTACCCCGGCGGCTCGACTTCCAGCACACAGGGACAGCTCGCTCCTGTGCCTCCAGAATTTCCTTTTTGAAAAAGTGTCAAATAGTATCTGTACCCTAATTTTCTTATTTCTAACAGTAGTTAAGTTTGCTAGTAACATTGAAATAGAACATGAATAACAACGTAGAGTTCATCTAGGCAGATGATACTCTTGGTCTTCTACAGACTTCATGTTGTGTGTCTTTATGAGACTGATTGGCATTTATGAATGCTGTTGTTAAGGTCACTGATTATGGAGCATTCGGATATAGTCTAAAGCCGCAGGCAATTTGTTAAAATTGGTTGTTGTTCTATTACAGCAAATTCAAAATATACTTCATGTTCCCTGTGTAACAAATGTTGCTTGTACATTTTGTATTGATTTTTCAAAATGTTTTGGTTCAGATAATCATCTTTCCCTTTCTTCATTGCATTTTGCTTTTAAGGGTTGATGATATAATAAAGGGCTATTTGTGATGTCATTCCAGGTTCAAAAACAGTCAGTGATACTGGAAAATGGAGATGCAAAGACTCAAATGGAGAATTTGTCATTATCTCTACATAAAAGCCTAAACAAGGCCAAAAAAAAAGTGATCTATGTTAGTCCAGAGAGTTCTCATCTTCTCATATGATTACTTTCATGCAAGCTTTGTGAGTATTGCACTGTCATGTAACTATATGTAGTATATAATGCTTGTTTGTTCCCTGGGCATAGCAGATTTTCTCTGTCCATTGTAGGGCAGAAAAGACTGTTCAGTGATAACTCTAAAAGGTATGAGACTGTTTTAAAAACTGCTAAAGGATTTAACAGTCTCCTCAGCATATTCTGGCACTATAGAACACCTGTTCTTTATTCTGTATAGTAGCTACATGTCTTTCATGACTCAAACTTCAGATGTTTTCCTTTTTTTTTTTTTTGGCTCTGCAAAAATATGCAGCTTAGAAATTTTGCTTACTTCTTGTACAATGGGATATGTTGTTTGCTTAAATTTAACTTCTTAAATTCAAAATTTATTCAAAAAACCTGAGTATATTCCTCATGAGAGGAACCAGTGCCTACCTATGCCCTTACTACATCAGAAGCCAGACCTCATATGGCATAACTGACTGTTTGCTTTCTTTTTGTAGTGTCAAAAGCTCACAAAAGAATTTTTCCTGGTGATTGTAAAGAATTAGAAAGAAAATCCTTATCAGCAATGTGACTAGAAAAAATGAAACTTTGCATAGGATTAAAAGCATTACTCTCATTATTAACTTTTTCTGAAAATTTTCTTCCTCATGCCATTGTTTTTTACGACGTGCTGGCTTTCTGGAGACAGTAATGTTTCAAAAGTTATGTCAACTCTCTTCCAACACTGTTTTATGATGATGCATTTGCTGATATCAACCTTTTTTATTTTATTCCTGCAGGCGGCTGATTAGAATAATTAGTTGTTTTCCCAGTGAAGTGACTTCTGGTCATACTTGAAAGCACTGAGAAATCAGCTGGACCAAGATTTAGCATGCTGTGTATAAAAACATGCATTTTACATACATTATATGCATTATAAACAGGCGTTACATATCATTATCCTCTGTCACAGCTTTGGACATTGTCTACACTGTGACTAGGTAGTCTGCCTTCAAGCCTTGCAGCCATCTTCATCCTCAAAATATTTTGGGGCATTTGTGACAGTTGGAAAGTTAATGACAGCAACAAACTCCAGTCCTGCTCTGTTAAGCCAAATCTTTCAAAACTAATAAAAATGTAAATGTCTTCCTTCCCTTTTGCACTCTTCATTTTATGTTTGGAAGACAAAGTAATCACGTGTAGCATAGTGAGAGCACTGGAGATGAAGTGAATAAGCTGTTTGCTGGAGAAGCAGTTACTCTCTCAGTCAAGCAGGCAAAAAAAAAAACCCTAATGTTGCCATGTTCTTTCTTGTATACAAATACAGAAATGAATGGTTTGGATTTGCTGCTTTTCTGTGGCTTTGTTTGCTGTGACCCTTAAGAATGTGAACTGAAAGGTTCCCTGCCACAGAGGAGGACGTTATACTAAAAAGGAACTGCTGTCTTAAACATTTCCAATGCTAAATAATTCTAAATCATGCTGAGCATGCGCCATCCTTATACCACTCTTCCTAGGCCCACTGATGTCCTAACCACCACCTTTTACTGACAACGTCTTTATGAGAGAGGCAACATTCTGTCAAGGACGTTAATAATTTACTGAGTTTCCATTGTATAGCTATTAATGAAAATTCCATGTAACAATCTTGACAGCTATTTTTATGTGGACCTTCCAGTAAAGGTTGACCTTGCATTTTATGAAGAGAACACACAAGGCTTTCTCTTCCCAGAGAGCAAGCTGACTCCTGCATATCCTGGTGTGGATAGAGAATTGCTCATGAAAACTTGTTTCCCAGCAAGTTGCCTGAAGCTGGTAATTACCATATGCGTCTGAAGAAGGAAGGAAGGAAGGAAGGAAGGAAAGAATTCGGCTACTTAGTAGCAACTTTATGAAGACTGGAGTTTGGCTGTCTCTTTGGTCCTTCTGAGCAGAGATAGATGCTCATGTGCTCTTTTGAATACGAAGTGCCTCAGAGAATGTCCTGAGTGTGTGCTATCCTAACTATTAAATCTCAGTCACAGACAGTAAGAATAATCTCTCTGCATAGGCAAGTTAGAAGCCCTAATAGCAACATTTTATGTTCAGTTATGTACCTCCATCCACAGATTATGTGAAAGGGCCAGGCGCTTAAAAGATTTTCAAGATTTTTTGTACCAATTGCCCTTGAGAATGCCAGCTTTCTATTCATTTTCTTTCTTTCATGTACAGGCCTTGTTTTTTTACTCTGCCTGTTCTCACTCATCGCTTGAGGGTCTTTCATTTTCATATCTTCTTTGTAAATCCTTCCAGTGCCTATTCTTGCTACGGTTCATTGTTTCCTGAAGCAGCAATAGCCTAAAATTATTACTTTTTCATCCTTCTCACTGCATTATGGATTAGATTCTGCAAAAGAAGCAATAAAACTAGCTTGAATATTATTAATCTGAGTCCATCGCAGCTTAGAATTGGTTTGAACAGGGAGGAGCATCCTTCATGCAGGCTCAATTTTGCATTGATTCATTCAGAATGTTCTTATAGCTACTTTACAAACTAGGCATTTCATTATTTCACATGAAAAGCTGGGGTTTTGTGCATAAATTGCAGATAAAGAAAATACTAGACTTAAGAAAAATTAAATGTTAGAAAGTTCTGCCTAATATAATAACACTTTCTATACATTTAGGAAAAAATATTAGAAATGTACTCCCTGGTTAACCAAATGCTACATCGTATGATTCCTTAACTTGGTCCTAAAGAACCAGCTGAAGGCAAAGAAGGTGACAACATACTGGTAAAAGAGTAGGTGATTTGGGAGTACCGTCAGACTAGCTCAGATCCAGCCAGAGAAGTGTCAGCATCACCTCATTTCTTTAGCCGGATCTGGGCCAGTCAGATGCTTCCCTCAGATCACCTGTTCTTTTACCAGTGTGTCATCACCCTGTTTCTCTTCAGATGCAGAGCTCATTTCTTTGCCTCTTCATCACTACTGCATCACCAAACCCCAAGCCCTCCCATGATATTTCCCACTAATTTTAGCTGTATTTACCAGATATTTCGGCTACATCTGCCTGTGGCATGGTTGCGCACTCTTTGTTTCAGCACCTGAAATGGCATCTGCTAACCTGTTTATACTTACAATACAGCAGTGGGAAAATTCAATATCCAGTCGTAAATTTGTTTAGCAAGAAGTTGAGAATGAGAGGAGGTGGAAAACTGTACAACCGATACTTCAGGCACAGCACCATGAAAGCATATTCTGTAACGCGTGGTGTCTGCTGTCATAGATACTTAGCTTCCACTCTCAACTGGAAGCCCTAGTTTTGGCCCGAGCAACGTTGTCTGCCAATCCCCTCAAGAATGTAAGAGTTTATTTTCACCTTCAACTATGAAACAGAGGAGGGAGAGCAATACCACCTATGAACCTACATTAGAGAGTGCTGCGCATAAAACACAGCCAGCAGAAGTAATGGTTTATCTATTTGTGAGCGTGTTAGCAGCCGCTATTGCCCTGTCTTCCTGCTGTCTCTGACCTCGAACACTGAAGAACAAAATTCTTGATGAAATCTAATGGTGTTTCTTTCCTCACCAGCACTGATGTTTTCTAACGAGGAAGTTCATTTTCTGCAGTCGTCTGTGTAGTTATGTCTACTTTGGTGGGGTTTATGCAGGAATGACTTTGAGATTGGCAATTGATGCCACAGCAACTGGCATATAGAATCATAGAATCATAGAATCGTTAGGGCTGGAAGGGACCTTCAAAGGTCATCTAGTCCAACCCCCCTGCAAGGAACAGGGATATCTCCAACTAGATCAGGTTGCTCAGGGCCTCATCCAACCGGGCCTTGAACGTCTCCAGGGATGGAGCATCCACCACCTCTCTGGGCAACCTGTTCCAGTGTTCTACAACTCTCATGGTAAAAAATTTTTTCCTAATATCCAACCTGAATCTACCTCCCTCTATTTTAAAACCATTACCCCTTGTCCTATCACAACTGGCCCTCCTGAACAGCCTCTCCCCATCTTTCTTGTAGGCCCCCTTGAGGTACTGGAAGACCGCTATAAGGTCACGCCGGAGCCTCCTCTTCTCCAGGCTGAACAGCCCCAACTCTTTCAGCCTGTCCTCATAGGAAAGGTGCTCCAGCCCTCTTATCATCTTCGTGGCCCTCCTCTGGACCCTCTCCAACTGGTCCATGTCCTTCTTATGTTGGGGACTCCAGAACTGGACGCAATACTCCAAGTGAGGTCTCACGAGGGCAGAGTAGAGGGGGAGAATCACCTCCCTTGACCTGCTGGCCACGCTCCTCTTGATGCAGCCCAGGATGCGGTTGGCCTTCTGGGCCGCAAGAGCACATTGCCGGCTCATATTGAGCTTCTTGTCCACCAGTACTCCCAAGTCCTTCTCCTCAGGGCTGCTCACGATCCATTCTCCGCCCAGTCTGTATTTGTGCCTGGGATTGCCATGACCCAGATGTAGGACCTTGCACTTGGCCTGGTTAAACTTCATGAGGTTGGTACGGGCCCACCTCTCCAGCCTGTCGAGGTCCCTCTGGATGGCATCCCTCCCTTCCAGCGTGTCAACGGCACCACACAGCTTGGTGTCATCGGCGAACTTGCTGAGGGTGCACTCCATGCCACTGTCCACGTCACCAACAAAGATGTTGAAGAGGGCCGGGCCCAACACGGACCCCTGAGGGACGCCACTCGTGACCGGTCTCCACATGGACATCGAGCCGTTGACCACTACTCTCTGAGTACGGCCATTGAGCCAATTCCTTATCCACCGAGTGGTCCATCCATCAAACCCATGCCTCTCTAGTTTAGAGAGAAGAATGTCGTGCGGGACAGTGTCAAAAGCTTTGCACAAGTCCAGGTAGATGATATCCGTTGGTCGACCCTTGTCCACCGATGCTGTCACCCCATCATAAAAGGCCACCAAGTTGGTCAGGCACGATCTGCCTTTGGTGAAGCCATGTTGGCTGTCACCCACCACCTCCTTGCTCTCCATGTGCCTTAGCATGGTTCCCAGGAGAATCTGCTCCATGACCTTGCCAGGCACAGAGGTGAGGCTGACCGGCCTGTAGTTGCCCGGGTCCTCCTTGTTCCCCTTTTTAAAAATGGGGGTTATGTTCCCTCTCTTCCAGTCATCGGGGACCTCGCCAGACCACCATGACTTCTCAAATACAATGGCCAGTGGCTTGGCAACTTCATCCGCCAGTTCCTTCAGGACCCGCGGATGGATCTCATCAGGTCCCATGGACTTGTGCACCTTCAAGTTCCTCAGATGTTCCCGAACCTGCTCTTCAAGTACAGTGGGCGGTGGTTCATCCTCACAGTCCCTGCTAGTTCTTTCCACAGCTTGGGTGGTAAGACAAGAGGCTTTATCAGTGAAGACTGAGGCAAAAAATTCATTGAGTACCTCAGCCTTCTCTATGTCGCGGGTGACCAGAGCACCAGTATCCTTCCGGAGGGGGCCTACATTCTCCTTGGACTTCCTTTTGTCCCCTACATACCTATAGAAGCATTTCTTATTGCTTTTTATATCCCTTGCCAAATTCAATTCCTTCAGGGCTTTAGCCTTCCTCACCTGATCCCTGGTCACTCGTACAGCTTCTCTGTATTCCTCCCAGGCTATCTGTCTCCGCTTCCACCCTCTATAGGCTAACCTCTTCATTTTCAGTTGGTCCAGGAGCTCCTTGCTCATCCACGCAGGCCTCCTGGTCTTTTTGCCCGACTTGTTCTTCATCGGGATGCACCTCTGCTGAGCTTGGAGGAGGTGCTCCTTGAATGTGGACCAACTTTCCTGGGCCCCTCGTCCCTCCAGGGCCACCTCCCACGGCACTTTGCCCATCAAGTCCTTGAAGAGGCCGAAGTCCGCCTTCTTAAAGTCTAGGGTACAGAGTTTGCTGAATGGTTTCCTTGCTGCCCCATGGATCTTGAACTCCACCGTGTCGTGGTCACTGCAGCCAAGGCTGTCCTTAAGTTTCACCTCACCCACCAGTCCCTCCCTGTTGGTGAGCACAAGGTCGAGCATGGCACCCCTCCTTGTCGGCTCCTCTATCACCTGCAGGAGGAAGTTGTCATCCACGCATTCCAGGAACCTCCTGGACTGCCTGTGCCCTGCCGTATTGTCTCTCCAACAGATGTCAGGGTGGTTGAAGTCCCCCATGAGGACCAGGGCTTGTGACCGCGAGGCTGCTCCTATCTGGCTATAAAGCGCCTCATCTGCTCTGTCCTCCTGGCCAGGTGGCCTGTAACAGACCCCTACCGTAACATCCCCTATCCGTCTCCATCCTCTAATCTTGACCCATAAGCTCTCTGTCAGCTCCTCCTCCGACCCCAGGCGAAGCTCCACGCATTCCAGCCGGTTGCTGACATAGAGAGCGACACCCCCTCCTCGTCTCCCCTTCCTGTCCTTTCTAAAAAGCTTATACCCCTCCATGTTGACACTCCAGTCATAGGAGTCGTCCCACCACGTCTCCGTGATGCCAATAAGGTCGTAGCCCTGCTCATGTGCGCGCATCTCCAGCTCATCCTGTTTATTTCCCATGCTGCGTGCGTTGGTGTACATATATAGGAATGGGTTCCTAGATCGTCTTCTGTCCTCTGACTCTCAGCAGCCCTTTGGAATGTTGACTGCTACTTACCTAAGCACATTAAACACTTGTCTGATGACAAAAATTTGTAATTCCAAACAATTCCGTTATATTCAGTGTAGCCGTTCCATCGGTCAGAGACTGGTTTTATTGCAACCTTTAGATGGCGACAGAGGCCCAGTGAATTTTTTGTGGCATTTCTTTTGGCCCTGTCTTGCTAAAAGGCATCTTAGTAATGAGGCATCCAGCTCTTGAGTAGGCTGCAAGAGACAGAGGACAGTGTCTGTTGCCCTGAACTGGCTCAACTCTATTGGAAATAAGTGAAAGGTTTACTTTGGACTAGACGGTTCGACCAGTTCTCTCGAAGATAAGCAATGAATGAACTTGAGGTGGTTTTGCTAGGAAGCTCCTAAGAATGAGACTGAGGATGTCCTTGAAAGACGTCTAGAAAGGTCTGTCTCTCTGAGGTGTTCCCTGTATGACGACTCAAAGGAGTGAAGTAGTTCTTATCAGAGCGGTACGCAGCCTGGGGCTTAGCCTTTTGGTAGCGTGAATTTATGCCAGATCCAGAAAGATTATAAGCGAGCTACCATATCAGCAAGAGAAACTGTAGTGAAAATAGTCTAAGCAATCCTATTTCCTCATTCTGGAACTGCAGGTGGTTGTGACCACCATCTCTTTCATCTTTTTAGCTATCCAGTCACTTAAACTCACACTCTAAACTCAGGGATCTGATAGATAGATTCTGCGTTAGGAATTTTGCGTAGGATTTCTGATTAGATTTTCAAAGAGGGTAGGTATTACACTATTAAAGTTTAGTGCATCGTAATGGCATTGGAGCACCTAGCTGTCTTGGACTTTCTGAGAAGTTCAGCTCTTTTTCAGATCTGTCATACCAACACAGCAAGTAAAACTGGCAAAATACAGTAAAAAACCACAGCTGTCCATTTTGGTGGCAACACAACCGTAAGACCTATGACTAAGACTTGCTGAAGAGTAAGATGCTGTATTTGCAGTGTCCCTCCAGGTCTCATTTCTATGTATTTTTTCTTTGCTTGAATCCCAGTTCCGAGGCATTATAGTTGCATGCAGCTGTCAAAACAAATGGCAGATGCTCTCATCCTTCAACTCAGCGAAACTCCCATAAAGCAGACTATGTAAATGAACCTCTGTTAGCAATTGCAGAATCCATGTGTGTGTTCCAATTTTGCATTGGCGCACTTCGTTAAGATTTTAAAGGCCAAACACAGTGACTAACACATCTTTCCCAAATGCCAGCAGATCCATACAAAGGGCTTTGCATCAGTTCTTTCTTAACCACGCTTGATTTCAATCTTCTTGTTGATATTCCACTTTTGTGAGTAAAAAGTGAGCAAATTCTGACCCTGTGCAGTGGTCTTACCTTTAGGTAATTTGCCTGCATATAAGTGAAAGCAGCCTTGAGCATTTCCTTACACAACCACTTCAACAGTCTCCTGGAGAGTGTGGCGATATATGTAGCATACCTGTCATGTGGCCATTTCCTCTCATGGCTTCTGTTGGAAACAAAGGGTTTGGACTGTCCCTTCAGCCTCAGGACCCTTTTCTGCACGGCCAGGTTGAAACGGCTGAAACGGAGTGAAGAAACAGCCGGCCACATCCTGGAGTCTTCCCTCAAGACTTAAAGCAAATTCAGTGGGATTTTCAGTTTACTAGAGACACAGGATTGGTTCCTTTATCTTTGTGACACAGACCCTAGTAACTCTAAAGCAGCACATCGAATTGGTTTGTGCTTGAGTCTGAAACCTTTAATGAAAAGCCTGTTTCTCACAGCTTATTCTTAAGCCCAGTTATCTCGGAGATCACCCTTGAGAAGTGTTGTGATAAAGCACTCTTGCAGATAACTCTTGTTCTTGGGCAGTAAAGTTATTCTTGTTTCTGCAGGTGGAACAGCTCAGTGACTGCTGGATTCTGACCTGAAGAACATACTGAGACTGATCATAGAATTATAGAATGATTTGGATTGGAAGGGACATGAAGATCATCTATTTCCAATCACCCTGCAAGGGCAAGGAACACCTTCCATTAGATCAGGTTACTTAAAGCCTCATCCTACTTGGCCTTGAACACTTCCAGGGATTGGGCAGTGACAACTTCTCTGAGCAACCTGCACCACCCTCAGAGGAAAGAATTTTTTTCTTAGATCTAATTGAAATCCACCTGTTTTCAGTTTAAGCCATTGCCCCTTGTCCGAAAACACTACACTCTCTTGCAAACAGTCCCTCTCCAGCTTTCTTGTAGGCCCCCTTTAAGTACTGGAAGGCTGCTATGAGGTCTCCCTGGAGTCTTCTCTTCTCCAGGCTGAACAACCGCAGCGCTCTCAGCCTGTCTTCATAGGAGAGGTGCCCCAGCCCTTGGGTCAGCTACGTGGCCCTCCTCTGGACTCACTTCAGCAGCTCCATGTCCTTCTTCTGTTGGTGACCCCCAGAGCTGAACAAAGACTTCAAGTGGGGTCTCACAAGAGCAGAGCAGAGGGGCAGAATCCCCTCCCTCGCCCTGCTGCCCACGCTGCTTTGGCTGCAGCCCAGGACACGGTTGGCTCTCTGGGCTGCCAGCGCACGGTGCCGGCTCATGCTGAGCTTCTCATCCACCAGCACTCCCAAGTCCTTTTCCTCAGGGCTGCTTTCAATCCATTCTCCACCCAGCCTGTACTTGTGCTTGGGATTGCCCTGACCCACGTGCAGGACCTTGTGCTTGGCCTTGTTGAACTTCATGAGGTTTGCATGGGCCCACCTCCCAATCCTGTCAAAGTCCCTCTGCTTGGCAGCCCTTCCCTCCGGCGTGTTGACCACACCACACAGCTTGGTGTCTTCAGCAAACTTGCTGAGGGTGCACTCGATCCCACTGTCCATGTCAGCAACAAAAATGTTAAATAGCACTGGCCTCAGTACTGACCCCTGAGGAACACCACTTGTTACTGGTATCCACTTGGACATCAAGCCATTGACCACATTCTTTGAATGTGTCCATCCAGCCATTTCCTCATCTACTGAGTGGTCTATCCGTCAAATCCATGTCTCTCCAACTTAAAGACCAGGATGTCATGTGGGACAGTGTCGAATGCTCTGGAGAAGTCCAGGTAAATGATGTCAGTTGCTCTTCCTTTATCCAACAATGCTGTAACCCCATCGTAGAAGGCCACCAGATTTGGCAGGCAGGATTTTCCCTTAGTGAAGCCGTTTTGGCTGTCACAAATCACCTCCTTATTTTCCATGTGCCTTAGCATAGTCGCCAGGAGGATCTGCTCCATGATCTTGCCGGCCACAGAGGTGAGTCTGACTGGCCTCTAGTACCCTGGGTCTTCTTTTTTCCTTTTCTAAAAATGGGTGTTGTGTTTTCCCTTTTCCAGTCCGTGGGATCTTCACTGCACTGTCACAGCCTCTCAAATATGATGGATAGTGGCTTAGCAACTTCATATGCCAGTTTACTCAGGACCCATGGTTGCATCTCAGCAGGTCCCAGGGACTTGTCCACCTTCAGGTTCCATAGAAGGTCTCGAACCTGATCTTCTCCTACTGTAGGTGGTTCTTCATTCTCCCAGTCCCTGTCTTTGCATTTTGTGACTTGGGCAGTGTGGCTAGAGAACTTGATACTGAAGACTGTGGCAAAAAAGTCTTTGAGTACCTCAGCCTTCTCCATATCCTGGGTAACCAGGTCTCCTGTTTGCTTCCGGACAAGGCCTTCATTTTCCGTAATCCCCCTTTGATCACTGACATACCTATAGAAGCTTTTCTTCTCACCTTTGATGTCCCTGGTCAGATTTAGTTCTATCAGGACTTTAGCTTTCCTAACCTGATTGCTGACTGCTCAGACAATTTCTCTGTATTCCTCCCAGGCTACCTGTCCTTGTTCCCACCGTCTAAACTTCCCTTTTATATTTGCATTTGTCCAGGAACAACTTGTTCATCCATGCAGGCCTCCTGGTGTTTTTGCCCTAGTTTCTCTTTGTTGGGATGCATTGGTCCTGAGCTTGGAGGAGGTGATCCTTGAATATTATCCAGCTTTTGGGGGCTCTTCTTCTCTCCAGGGCTTTAACCTTTGGTACTCTGCCATGCAGATTCCTGAAGAGGCTGAAGCTCTCCTGAAATCCAGGGTAGTGAGCTTGCTGAGCACCCTCCTTGCCTCCCTAAAGATCTTGAACTCCACCATTTCATGGTAACTACAGCCAAGGTTGCTTTTGAATTTTGCATTCTCCACCACCTCCTCCTTTTTGATGAAAATAAGATCCAGTATATAAGATCTCCTCTTTGGTTCCTCTATCACTGGGAGATATCTCTATTCTCGCTGAGTGTGAGCTTCTTTTTGTATTATACTGTGTCATATCTCTTAATCAATAATAAAATCTTTAAATCTGAAAATCTAAATTTGAATTTAAATTTTCTTTCTCTAAGATTTTGGTTTTTGCAATCTGATGTTGGATAAAAGTGGTTAATTGAACGATTACACTGACATAGCAGCTATAATTTTCAGAAAGGTTTGAAGTAACTAGCTTATTAACTAAGCTTATTAGCTTCCAGTACTTAAAGGCCCCCTTTAAGTACTGGAAGGCTGCTATAAGATCACCCCAGAGCCTTCTCTTCTCCAGGCTGAACAGCCCCAACTCTCTCAAACTGTCTTCATAGGAGAGGTCCCCCAGCCCTCGGATCATCTTCGTGGCCTCCTCTGGACCCGCTCCAGCAGCTCCATGTCCTTCTTCTGTTGGGGACTCCAGAGCTGAACGCAGTATTCCAGGTTGGGTCTCACGAGAGCAGAGCAGAGGGGCAGAATCCCCTCCCTGAACCTGCTGCCCACGCTGCTTTGGATGCAGCCCAGGACACGGTTGGCTTTCTGGGCTGCCAGTGCACAGTGCCGGCTCATGCTGAGCTTCTCATCCACCAGCACTCCCAAGTCCTTTTCCTCAGGGCTGCTCTCCATCCATTCTCCTCCCAGCCTGTACTTGTGCTTGGGATTGCCCCGATCCAT
Organism: Tauraco erythrolophus; assembly: GCF_009769465.1. Classification (NCBI taxonomy): domain Eukaryota; kingdom Metazoa; phylum Chordata; class Aves; order Musophagiformes; family Musophagidae; genus Tauraco; species Tauraco erythrolophus. The sequence goes on along the minus strand of NC_141496.1, from coordinate 92,753,187 downwards.
GTGCAGGACCTAGTACTTGCCCTTGTTGAACTTCATTAGATTCTCACAGTCCCACCTCTCCAGCCTGTTCAGGTCCTTCTCCAGTTTAGAGACAAGGATGTCATGTGGGACAGTGTCAAATGCTTTGGACAAGTCCAGGTAGATGATGTCAGCTGCTCTTTCCTTATCCATCAATGCTGTAACCTCATCATAGAAGGCCACCAAATTAGGCAGGCAGGATTTGCCCTTAGTGAAGCCATGTTGGCTGTCACAAATCACCTCCTTATTTTCCATGTGCCTTAGCATAGTTGCCAGGAGGATCTGCTCCATGATCTTTCCGGGCACAGATGGGAGACTGATTGGCCTCTAGTACCCTGGGTCTTGTTTTTTCCCCTTTTTAAAGATGGGGGCTATATTTCCCCTTTTCCAGTCATTGGGAACTTCACCAGATTGCCTCAACTTCTGAAATATGATGGATAGTGGCTTGGCAACTTCATCCGTCAGTTCCCTCAAGACCCGTGGATGAACGTCATCAGGTCCCATGGACTTGTGCACCTCCAGGTTCTTTAGAAGGTCTCGAACCTGATCTTATCCTACAGTGGGTGGTTCTTCATTCTCCCAGTCCCTGCCTTTGCCTTCTGTGACTTGGGCTGTGCAGCTGCAGCTCTTGCCAGTGAAGACTGACACAAATGAGTTGTTTAGTACCTGAGCCTTCTCCATATCCTGGGTAGCCAGACCCCCTGTTTCCTTCTGGAGAGGGCCTACAATTTCCCTATATCTCTTTTTATCACTGACAATAAAATTCCCTACAACTTGTTATTATATTACACTGAAGAGTCAGCCAAGTCCTATGTTTGATACTAAAAGATTACACAATGGGTAAGCAGATGTTATCTATTTTATATTAGCCAGTGTTTAACTCTCTCCTACAGTGCTGGAGAAAGCACTCAATGCTTTTTATTTGAAAGTGCATCTTTTGCGACGGATAATGTTATGAGATAAAGCTCTGAAAGGCAGAGGGGCTCAAGAAAGTTTGTTGGTATTCAAAGATCCCCTCCTCCAAGCTCAGGGGTCGTGCATCCCAACAAAGCAGAAGTCAGGCAAAAACACCAGGAGGCCTGCATGGATGAACAAGGTGTTCCTGGACAAAATCAAGCACAAAAAGGAAGCCTACACAGATTGGTAGCAAGGACTGGTAGCCTGGGATGCAAAGACATAAATAATTGAAGAGCAATGGAGGTTCAAATTAGTTTTTCTGGCTCACAAACACAGAAAACGATGAAGGCCTTTAAAGTTTCTGTCTATGAAGTGAAATGAAAATGCCCTCCAGAGAGGAGACAAAAAATCTAAGTGATGTGGCTTCTCTTTATAGTGATGCTTATGCAAGATCTGAGCTTCACAAGACATATAGAAGCAATATGCTAACTCTCCCTAATTGAACTAATAACAAATTAGAAGCCTGTATCCTTCTGAAAAAGTAAGAAAGCAGAAAATCTGATTGATCATTTTAAGTTTCCCTATCATTAAAATCTTTCTGAGGAGTGAATGAGTGAGTACACATTACCTTCAGGCATGTGCTGAACCAACACATCAAAGACTTTGGGACAATGAGAAGCTCCAGTGTCCAAAGCAGTGATCATCTGTCACTGACTGGCTCTTTAAAACATGCTGCAGTAGCACAGCACTGAACGTACCCTTCATTTAAATGCTGTTTCGAAGGCAAGTTGCCATCCTTTTCAGGCTGTAGTGAAAGATCATCTCTGCTACCCTGCAGTAGGCAGCCTTTCAAATACAGTAGACATCAGTTTCAATATTCTCCCTGTTGCTGTCATTGGTCCAAGGAGAGTCACGTTAAAAAACAGAAATATTCTTAAAAATGGAGATACCAATCTAGATATACATCATGAAGTCTGTAGCAACCCATGCTAAATCATGTCAACAAAGGAAGTTTTAATTAAAGTCACAAAGCACACATTTACATATGGTATCACCTGTATTCTAAGGAATCTCTGTGCAATAGCCTACAGAAATACGACGTATTTTGCCTGTCGTGGTTTAGCTCAGCTGGTGATTAAGCCACCACAAAGTCACTCGCTCACTCCTCCCTTCAGTGGGGTGGAGGGGAGAAGAGTGTATCCAAAGGCCTGAGGGTCAAGACAAGAATGGAGAGGGAGCACCCACCAGCAATGGTCCTGGGCAAAACAGACTCGGATTAGGGACAAAATTCAATTTATTAAGTTACTTGAGAGGATAAAGAGAAACAAAGCAAGATCTTAAAAACTACCCCTCCCCTCTCCCGCCTTTCCTCTCTTCCCATCTCTACCTCGTTTCCCAGCGGCACATGAAACGGGGAATGGAGGAGTGCAGGTCAGTTCATCATACTTTGTTCCTGCTGCTCCTTTTCTTAAAGGAGGAGGAGTCCTTACACTCTTTTCCCCTGCTCCAGTGGATTCCTTTCTCATGAGGCAGTCCACAGACTTCTCCAATGTGAGCCCTTCCCACAGGATGCAATCCTTACCCAGCAGATTGCTCCAGCACGGCAACTCTTAGGGAGTGGCCACTTGCTCCTGGGCAATTCGCAGAGGTGCTGATTGGCACGATCCTGGCCTGAGGGGTATGGGGGTCTGACCTGGTGGCCAGAGACTAGTCAGATCCAGTCCCGAAGCCAGGGAAGTTACAGGGGGTGAATCCCCTCTCCTGCCACCAGAACCCCGTCACACAAACTCAACACATTGCCATAACACAGTTAGAAATAAGTACTAATCGAGTAGGTAAGTGGTAAGTTTTAATTCCTGTTTTTCTGCTAAACTGTCACTGAAATTTCGCAGTCCATCAGTGTTCTCAAGCTCTATCAGACAAATAGAGGACTGATCTCTGGGGCAGAGAACGTTTCTTATTTATTTAGGTGTACAACACTAGGGATCATTGCTTTACTGATTTTCCCTTGCACTGCTTTAATATAAACAGCATGTGCCTCAGTAGACTGCTCTGTGCTTTAATAAAGACATTTCCTTCATTTAGGCTACATATCCTTTCCTCTCACTGAAAAAGAATGTAAGTATTTTCTCACTGTATCATATGTAATTATGGAAGTGCAAGTAGGAAACAAACGATTCACGCTAAAAAGTTCACATTTGGATTCTCTTCTTCGGTGGCCGCTGCAGTGGACAAACAGATGAAAAACACAGTAACTCCACTCAGTAGCCTGGATAGTAGCATTTTAAACTGACCTTAAGTATATGTTGGCACAAAGGTTTTCCTATGTACTTTTATAAGCTACTAGCTTCAAAGATAGGTCATCAATGGGGCTTTTTAGAAATAGATGGAATAAGACACAGTCTAAAGTCTTAATATGTGTGGCATACTGTTTTTAGAGAACTGAAGTAGACATACCCAAGTAGTCTTCATGTTTATAATACTACAGAAGTAGCCACTATGGCCAAGCTACAAATGAAGAAAATAAAGCCCCAAGAAGACAGGAAGCTGCTACGAAGTTAACTCAGAATAGCACCTGCATGATGCACAATCACTTATTGGAAAAAAGAACTAGTTCCTTGCTATGTCCTACTTGCTTTACAGCAGAGTTAATCCAGGGAACTTATGCACCCACCAAAAGGTATTAACCTAGTGCTGAAGTATTCAAATGCATAAGAAGGTTGAAGAGCTTATTTTTCAGATGTCATTTTTGCAGCTTGCAAGGAGATCTTCGTGGTCTTTATTTTCTCACTGTCTCATGCTCCAAAAATACAAAAAAAAAAAAAAAAGGAGGATAAAGCTATTTAACAAGCTTACAAAAGGAGGAAGTCAGGAGTTCATGGTTATTTACCCACGGAACAGCAGATCAGGCTGAAATCATGCAAAGCCAGGCTTCTTCATCTACAGAAAAAAAAACTTTTGTCTGCTATAATTTTTTTACTACTGAGCCATTCAGTTCATTGGTACTTTGTTCAAAATACACAATTTTGCTTATCATAAAGCAAACACCTGACTTGTTTCTATTCTTTCTCTACCATTCCATAGTAGCTTCTGAGGGGGTTATTTTCATATAGGACATATTCCAATATAGGTTGTGAGACTTGTTCAACATACTCTAAGGTTTGGCAGTAACAAGCAGCAGTGCACTCACTTGCTAAAAAGATTTCGTCAAAGAAAATTTAATTCTTGGAAACAGAACACAGTGTTCTTATTTCTGTCTCCTTTCCCTTATTATATGCATATCACTAAGGATATCCAGAACATACCTGATTGAGATGTTAATAAACTAGATATTGCTAACTTACTACCTTACAAAACTATCTCAGAACAAGGTGATCATTCTAATAAAAAACATTTCATTTTTGTATCCTGTTATATTTCACATATCAGAGCCTCCAAGTCATGAAGAATCTCATAGATTAATTCAAAATTCCCTAAGTGGTCTGTTTGCTTATATGTGTACCTTAAAATGGTTTTGTATAAACACAATCCAGAAGATTCCAAATTCAACAGGTTGCTCATATAATCTACCAGGTGATCATATTCCTCTGTTTACCATTCCTCTCGATGTTATTTGTGACCAACCAGTCAAGCTTCAGAAGCACACAGGTTATTTATCTGGGATAGCTGCCTGGAGAGGCTTGTGTATCATCCAGTATAGTTTGTTCTCCATTATATGTCTGAAGACAGGCTGCTTGCAGAGAAAAAAGAGACCTTCCACTTGACTGCTGTGGATGTCCAGGACAAGTCCTTACTTCGTGGCTCGATTCTAGTAAACTGAATGGCTTCACTGCAGCAATCTCAGGTCCACAGGAAGTTTCCTTCTATCACTATAGAGACCTGTTTGTTCATCTGCTTACTGCTTCCTTGTGCTGTAGGCTCCCAGCTACTTGCTGTGATGCTATGCCTTCTTTTTCAAGGAATGTAGCCAAGAAGAGTGTCTACATGAAGCAGCTTGGAGGATTCCCTCTAAAAAGCTTTATCTTGAACTAGTACAGCACCATGCAGAAAGACAGATTTGACCTGAGGTCTGAAAACACTGTAGCCATGCCAGTATGATGTATGCTCATTCGCTGTACAGCATCTGTGCCTGGTGTCAGTCTACACAGGAGCACTCTGTGTGCTTCTCAGCTGTCCTGCTGCATCTCAAGATCATCATGGGGCCAGCTTTTGCAGGGCATATTGTTATGTCCACATGAACCTGTACTACTCATTAGAGAAGGCTGGTCTTTGTTAGACCAAGATCTTGCCAGAGCCAGTACTGCTCTCCATAGTTTCAGCACTGATTTCCCCTCCGAAGTCTACGGGCTTATTTCCACTCTCTATATATGGCATACAGTTGTGGTTGGTGTTTTGGGATGTTTTTTAAAAGCCTCTGTTACTCAGAAAAATCATTCTTTCATAAAAACATAACTGTGCTTGCCAGGAAAATCTAACATTTCGTTAAGTTGAAAAACTACAAGATTTCATTAAATTATTTAAAATTAAATTCTATATATAAAAATTATATATATATTCTATATATTTTCTATATATATAAGTGATGTTCCAAGTACATCTTGGACATATTCAAGATCCATTTCAACAGATTTCTTCACGAAGGAGGAAGAATACATGACACAGTTATTAAGCAAGCGAAGAGTCTTTACTCTTTTTATGAATATGCAATCTTTTCAGATTAACAGTTCCAGTGCTATAAAATTTTGGTGGTAATTTCAAGTGTCTAGCCCTGACAAAATACAGATGACAGTAAGGATTCAAAGACTTCCATTTGCATCAGTAATAAGCTAGTTACTTCAAACCTTTCTGAAAATTATAGCTGCTATGTCAGTGTAATCGTTCAATTAACCACTTTTATCCAACATCAGATTGCAAAAACCAAAATCTTAGAGAAAGAAAATTTAAATTCAAATTTAGATTTTCAGATTTAAAGATTTTATTATTGATTAAGAGATATGACACAGTATAATACAAAAAGAAGCTCACACTCAGCGAGAATAGAGATATCTCCCAGTGATAGAGGAACCAAAGAGGAGATCTTATATACTGGATCTTATTTTCATCAAAAAGGAGGAGGTGGTGGAGAATGCAAAATTCAAAAGCAACCTTGGCTGTAGTTACCATGAAATGGTGGAGTTCAAGATCTTTAGGGAGGCAAGGAGGGTGCTCAGCAAGCTCACTACCCTGGATTTCAGGAGAGCTTCAGCCTCTTCAGGAATCTGCATGGCAGAGTACCAAAGGTTAAAGCCCTGGAGAGAAGAAGAGCCCCCAAAAGCTGGATAATATTCAAGGATCACCTCCTCCAAGCTCAGGACCAATGCATCCCAACAAAGAGAAACTAGGGCAAAAACACCAGGAGGCCTGCATGGATGAACAAGTTGTTCCTGGACAAATGCAAATATAAAAGGGAAGTTTAGACGGTGGGAACAAGGACAGGTAGCCTGGGAGGAATACAGAGAAATTGTCTGAGCAGTCAGCAATCAGGTTAGGAAAGCTAAAGTCCTGATAGAACTAAATCTGACCAGGGACATCAAAGGTGAGAAGAAAAGCTTCTATAGGTATGTCAGTGATCAAAGGGGGATTACGGAAAATGAAGGCCTTGTCCGGAAGCAAACAGGAGACCTGGTTACCCAGGATATGGAGAAGGCTGAGGTACTCAAAGACTTTTTGCCACAGTCTTCAGTATCAAGTTCTCTAGCCACACTGCCCAAGTCACAAAATGCAAAGACAGGGACTGGGAGAATGAAGAACCACCTACAGTAGGAGAAGATCAGGTTCGAGACCTTCTATGGAACCTGAAGGTGGACAAGTCCCTGGGACCTGCTGAGATGCAACCATGGGTCCTGAGTAAACTGGCATATGAAGTTGCTAAGCCACTATCCATCATATTTGAGAGGCTGTGACAGTGCAGTGAAGATCCCACGGACTGGAAAAGGGAAAACACAACACCCATTTTTAGAAAAGGAAAAAAGAAGACCCAGGGTACTAGAGGCCAGTCAGACTCACCTCTGTGGCCGGCAAGATCATGGAGCAGATCCTCCTGGCGACTATGCTAAGGCACATGGAAAATAAGGAGGTGATTTGTGACAGCCAAAACGGCTTCACTAAGGGAAAATCCTGCCTGCCAAATCTGGTGGCCTTCTACGATGGGGTTACAGCATTGTTGGATAAAGGAAGAGCAACTGACATCATTTACCTGGACTTCTCCAGAGCATTCGACACTGTCCCACATGACATCCTGGTCTTTAAGTTGGAGAGACATGGATTTGACGGATAGACCACTCAGTAGATGAGGAAATGGCTGGATGGACACATTCAAAGAATGTGGTCAATGGCTTGATGTCCAAGTGGATACCAGTAACAAGTGGTGTTCCTCAGGGGTCAGTACTGAGGCCAGTGCTATTTAACATTTTTGTTGCTGACATGGACAGTGGGATCGAGTGCACCCTCAGCAAGTTTGCTGAAGACACCAAGCTGTGTGGTGTGGTCAACACGCCGGAGGGAAGGGCTGCCAAGCAGAGGGACTTTGACAGGATTGGGAGGTGGGCCCATGCAAACCTCATGAAGTTCAACAAGGCCAAGCACAAGGTCCTGCACGTGGGTCAGGGCAATCCCAAGCACAAGTACAGGCTGGGTGGAGAATGGATTGAAAGCAGCCCTGAGGAAAAGGACTTGGGAGTGCTGGTGGATGAGAAGCTCAGCATGAGCCGGCACCGTGCGCTGGCAGCCCAGAGAGCCAACCGTGTCCTGGGCTGCAGCCAAAGCAGCGTGGGCAGCAGGGCGAGGGAGGGGATTCTGCCCCTCTGCTCTGCTCTTGTGAGACCCCACTTGAAGTCTTTGTTCAGCTCTGGGGGTCACCAACAGAAGAAGGACATGGAGCTGCTGAAGTGAGTCCAGAGGAGGGCCACGTAGCTGACCCAAGGGCTGGGGCACCTCTCCTATGAAGACAGGCTGAGAGCGCTGCGGTTGTTCAGCCTGGAGAAGAGAAGACTCCAGGGAGACCTCATAGCAGCCTTCCAGTACTTAAAGGGGGCCTACAAGAAAGCTGGAGAGGGACTGTTTGCAAGAGAGTGTAGTGTTTCGGACAAGGGGCAATGGCTTAAACTGAAAACAGGTGGATTTCAATTAGATCTAAGAAAAAAATTCTTTCCTCTGAGGGTGGTGCAGGTTGCTCAGAGAAGTTGTCACTGCCCAATCCCTGGAAGTGTTCAAGGCCAAGTAGGATGAGGCTTTAAGTAACCTGATCTAATGGAAGGTGTTCCTTGCCCTTGCAGGGTGATTGGAAATAGATGATCTTCATGTCCCTTCCAATCCAAATCATTCTATAATTCTATGATCAGTCTCAGTATGTTCTTCAGGTCAGAATCCAGCAGTCACTGAGCTGTTCCACCTGCAGAAACAAGAATAACTTTACTGCCCAAGAACAAGAGTTATCTGCAAGAGTGCTTTATCACAACACTTCTCAAGGGTGATCTCCGAGATAACTGGGCTTAAGAATAAGCTGTGAGAAACAGGCTTTTCATTAAAGGTTTCAGACTCAAGCACAAACCAATTCGATGTGCTGCTTTAGAGTTACTAGGGTCTGTGTCACAAAGATAAAGGAACCAATCCTGTGTCTCTAGTAAACTGAAAATCCCACTGAATTTGCTTTAAGTCTTGAGGGAAGACTCCAGGATGTGGCCGGCTGTTTCTTCACTCCGTTTCAGCCGTTTCAACCTGGCCGTGCAGAAAAGGGTCCTGAGGCTGAAGGGACAGTCCAAACCCTTTGTTTCCAACAGAAGCCATGAGAGGAAATGGCCACATGACAGGTATGCTACATATATCGCCACACTCTCCAGGAGACTGTTGAAGTGGTTGTGTAAGGAAATGCTCAAGGCTGCTTTCACTTATATGCAGGCAAATTACCTAAAGGTAAGACCACTGCACAGGGTCAGAATTTGCTCACTTTTTACTCACAAAAGTGGAATATCAACAAGAAGATTGAAATCAAGCGTGGTTAAGAAAGAACTGATGCAAAGCCCTTAGTATGGATCTGCTGGCATTTGGGAAAGATGTGTTAGTCACTGTGTTTGGCCTTTAAAATCTTAACGAAGTGCGCCAATGCAAAATTGGAACACACACATGGATTCTGCAATTGCTAACAGAGGTTCATTTACATAGTCTGCTTTATGGGAGTTTCGCTGAGTTGAAGGATGAGAGCATCTGCCATTTGTTTTGACAGCTGCATGCAACTATAATGCCTCGGAACTGGGATTCAAGCAAAGAAAAAATACATAGAAATGAGACCTGGAGGGACACTGCAAATACAGCATCTTACTCTTCAGCAAGTCTTAGTCATAGGTCTTACGGTTGTGTTGCCACCAAAATGGACAGCTGTGGTTTTTTACTGTATTTTGCCAGTTTTACTTGCTGTGTTGGTATGACAGATCTGAAAAAGAGCTGAACTTCTCAGAAAGTCCAAGACAGCTAGGTGCTCCAATGCCATTACGATGCACTAAACTTTAATAGTGTAATACCTACCCTCTTTGAAAATCTAATCAGAAATCCTACGCAAAATTCCTAACGCAGAATCTATCTATCAGATCCCTGAGTTTAGAGTGTGAGTTTAAGTGACTGGATAGCTAAAAAGATGAAAGAGATGGTGGTCACAACCACCTGCAGTTCCAGAATGAGGAAATAGGATTGCTTAGACTATTTTCACTACAGTTTCTCTTGCTGATATGGTAGCTCGCTTATAATCTTTCTGGATCTGGCATAAATTCACGCTACCAAAAGGCTAAGCCCCAGGCTGCGTACCGCTCTGATAAGAACTACTTCACTCCTTTGAGTCGTCATACAGGGAACACCTCAGAGAGACAGACCTTTCTAGACGTCTTTCAAGGACATCCTCAGTCTCATTCTTAGGAGCTTCCTAGCAAAACCACCTCAAGTTCATTCATTGCTTATCTTCGAGAGAACTGGTCGAACCGTCTAGTCCAAAGTAAACCTTTCACTTATTTCCAATAGAGTTGAGCCAGTTCAGGGCAACAGACACTGTCCTCTGTCTCTTGCAGCCTACTCAAGAGCTGGATGCCTCATTACTAAGATGCCTTTTAGCAAGACAGGGCCAAAAGAAATGCCACAAAAAATTCACTGGGCCTCTGTCGCCATCTAAAGGTTGCAATAAAACCAGTCTCTGACCGATGGAACGGCTACACTGAATATAACGGAATTGTTTGGAATTACAAATTTTTGTCATCAGACAAGTGTTTAATGTGCTTAGGTAAGTAGCAGTCAACATTCCAAAGGGCTGCTGAGAGTCAGAGGACAGAAGACGATCTAGGAACCCATTCCTATATGCCAGTTGCTGTGGCATCAATTGCCAATCTCAAAGTCATTCCTGCATAAACCCCACCAAAGTAGACATAACTACACAGACGACTGCAGAAAATGAACTTCCTCGTTAGAAAACATCAGTGCTGGTGAGGAAAGAAACACCATTAGATTTCATCAAGAATTTTGTTCTTCAGTGTTCGAGGTCAGAGACAGCAGGAAGACAGGGCAATAGCGGCTGCTAACACGCTCACAAATAGATAAACCATTACTTCTGCTGGCTGTGTTTTATGCGCAGCACTCTCTAATGTAGGTTCATAGGTGGTATTGCTCTCCCTCCTCTGTTTCATAGTTGAAGGTGAAAATAAACTCTTACATTCTTGAGGGGATTGGCAGACAACGTTGCTCGGGCCAAAACTAGGGCTTCCAGTTGAGAGTGGAAGCTAAGTATCTATGACAGCAGACACCACGCGTTACAGAATATGCTTTCATGGTGCTGTGCCTGAAGTATCGGTTGTACAGTTTTCCACCTCCTCTCATTCTCAACTTCTTGCTAAACAAATTTACGACTGGATATTGAATTTTCCCACTGCTGTATTGTAAGTATAAACAGGTTAGCAGATGCCATTTCAGGTGCTGAAACAAAGAGTGCGCAACCATGCCACAGGCAGATGTAGCCGAAATATCTGGTAAATACAGCTAAAATTAGTGGGAAATATCATGGGAGGGCTTGGGGTTTGGTGATGCAAATTTCCTCAGTTGAAGCATCTGACCCTATCCCTGTGTACACTTTTAACTTGTAACTAATTAGGGGGCTGGGAGCCGTGTGCCTCTTTACAGCAACGGCTAGATGTGTTGAATAAAGCAGTCTGTAGAACTAGAAAGCAAAAGGAAACGTTAATTTGATTTCTGCGTCATGCACTGAACTAGCAACACTGATTCTTTCATCCTCGTTCATACGTTCCCCTTCCTCTACAAGAAGAGTCAGAAAGAGGATTCCAGGAACTACATGTCTGTCAGTCTCACCTCAGTGCTTGGGAAGATTATGGAGCAGATCATCTTGAGTGACACCACACAGCACTTAGAGAACACCCAGGTGATCAGGCCCAGTCAGCATGGCTTTATGAAAGGCAGGTCCTTCTTGGCTAACTCCATCTCCTTCTGTCACGGTCTAACCCAGTGGGCAGCTAAGCCACCATGAGGTCGCTTGCTCACTCCTCCCCCTCGGTGAGGTGGAGAGGAGAAAAATGTAATAAAAGGCCTGAGGGTCGAGATAAGAACAGGGAGGGATCACCCACCAACCATGGCCCTGGACAAAATGGACTCAGTCTGGGGATAAATCACCCTTTTCCCCTGCTCCAATGGATCCTCTCCTCCAGAGAGGTCCATCTCAAGCCTAATGGTTTCATGATTCTCATGCAAAACTGGATTTGAAGAATGTAACCTTTCACAAATTACCGTATTTGTGGAAACACTTAAAAAAAAACACTTACACAGGACAGTTAAATATAGGGCTGGTAAAACACACGCACACTGGAACAGGACTGTGGAATAAAAGACTAGGACCTACACAAACCTCAGTTACTCTACATAGCTACCACTTTACCTTGAAAGTACCGATCACCTGAGAAGCACTGTTTCCCTCTCTCTAAACCAGGCAAAGTCTGAAGAACACTGTCCTAGTAATTGTTAGTGCTTTGAAGGATTCGGATGGTACACCCTATTGGCTAAAGGCAAAGGTTTATCAATGAAACCCCAGAAACACTTTCCACTTACTTGAGTGACTGACAAACGACTTTGATGGATCTAAGTAGAACCGTGGGGACTGGCAATCACTGCCATATCAGGTAGCTCAGTTCACTGGCCCATCAGAAAGTACAACCAGTCTCAGAGATTTCAGGAGGAAGCAGAAGGACTATTTCAAAAATATGAAATAAACTGCCTATAGATTCCTTACTAAGTACAGAAATGTACAGATTGGTTTATGTCCTAAAGAAAAGGAGAGGGTTAAAACGTATTATATTTTTATAGTACCTAAATGTATCTTTGAATTCTTTGTTTGAAATATCTTTTCCTTTCCTGAATGTTGTTAATTGACTGACCTGATTTCCATCAGCCCTCAGTGAGTTTGACAAGCCAATTACATACTGAACAAAAAAATATTTCTGTTTATATTCTCAAATTTGTTGCTAAATTTGTTCAGTCTTCTGTCAATCTAGTAGACCAAGACAGGATAGACTTACATGCTGAAATTAATACTAATAAAATTCACCTTCTTAATGCAGTGGAGAAATTTTAAGACTTACACATCTGACTACAAATGGTGTGCTGTCGTCTTTTGATTTGTGCTAAGCAGATTCTAGGTTCAGTCTTGATGAATGCTACTGATTTTCTCTGCAGAGTTCACAGAAGTGGACTCTAGTATTTAGAGAAGGAGATTGTTATTTTAAGGACCTTGTAAGCCTTCTGTCGCTTTTATCTCTTTTCACTGATGTCTTGCATTGAGTCAATGTTAGATTCCTTCATTTTGGTGATGCAGATGCAGATCTTTGATTCCTTGTTCTATTTTGTCCTTGGTAGAGAACTTATCTGTAGTACAATTACCTAAGTAAAAAGAAGTACAAGACATTTGCAACTCCCTGGAAAGAAGGCTAAGCTCTAAGCAGAAATTAGGCCAGCAGGAATTGACCATATGATAGTAGAATTTAGATCTTTGTATGTACAAAATGGAAGAATCTGTGATTCTGTGTTGGAATGTGACAAAGTCAAAACCAGAAAGAAGTCAACATGGGCTCACATATCCTATCTCCTTTCACGTTATCTCAGTTGTATAACCTCTCTAGGGCTCAGTCCTGAAAGATTGTTTCCTGGTTGTCGCAGAGCTCAGAAGTACTGAAGTTTCTGAAGTACTTCAGAAAAGCACTGTGAGCTTAGAAAATTCAGAACTTAGGTTAAAATCTTGAAATCCTGACTTCTGTGAGAACTTATTCAAGTAAACCTTGTAAGTATCTCAAGCTAAGAGACAATTTATGGGGGACAAATTCAGCAGCTGTTTCTCAAACAAAAGTACTTTATCTGCTGTGAGTGTCTTGTTCCAGCTAGGAGGGCAGAATTTTGTCTCCACAGAATATTACCTAATAGATAACCTATTAGACACATAGCCACTAAACAGGGCACAGAAAGCACTGGTAGAACTTTCTCAGAGGAGGACTAACTGGTTGCAATTCATTCTGGATCAGAGGATGCAATGATAAATAGGGAAGCATGAATTCACTAAGCAAAAGCACGCAAAGAGAAACATTTATAAAAGCCAGATATAAACCACCGTCAGCAAAAGACAGGACGCAGTGAAATGCCATCAAATCAAGAGATTGTTATCTACTCAAACCTTACCTTTGTTAGAAAGAAATACAAGGATTATTTGTTTTTGTGGGCTTTCCCTGGAACAAAATATTTAATAATTAGGAAATGAGAACATCTAGGATAGCAGACAACAGACTGAGAAATGGATGGCTTTGGTTCAGCCAGTCAGATTTGCTGTTGTTACCACAAAATGTAGGACCTTTAGCATGCTGCCTGACCTATCTAGACACAAAGACAACAGTAAAGCTAGTCTCAGACTCAGTCAAAGGTTACAAAAGTGTAACCTGGTCTGCATCCTTGCCATAAATACTTGCATTAATTCTTCCTCCTGTACTGAAGTGGAAGCTCTGTAATGGTTGTTCTGTGGAGAACTCTATTTTTGGTGCTATTCCCTTAAAAATAAGTTAAGAGAAAAGGATTAAAAATATAATCACTGCATATACATCCCCTTTACAAGCAGAACACTTCAAGTCCTTCACTGCACCTGCAGAATCAAAAGTGACTAAATGAGGCACTGCAGCTAAAAAACACCTGTGGTAAACTCACCAGCAAAGAGCAGTTGTAAAGCAATTTTGCTATGAAAAGCAATACTTTGGTTTTAGTCTGCTCTCTTAATAGGTATAAACCATGCAAGAAGGGAAATATGATGCACAGGGCCAGCAAGATCAAAACGTATGCTTGAGGCACCAGCTCTGCCCCAGAGCATTTCTTCATAAAGAAATTCATAGAGTGAATCCAGTTGGTGGCCAGTCATAAGTTGTGTTCCCAGAGCTCTTTACTAGGGCTGATTCTGTTTAATATCTTTATCCATGGTCTGGGCGAGGGAATTGAGTGCCCCCTCAGTATGTTTGCAGACAACACGACGTTGGGTGGCAATGTTGATCTGCTTGAGGGTAGGAAGGCTCCACAGAGGGATCTGCACAGGTGAAATTGATGGGCCAAGGCCAATTGTATGAGGATCAACTAGGCTGAGTGCCGGGTCCTGCACTTGGGTCACAACAACCCTATGCAACACTGCAAGCTTGGGAAAAGTGGCAGGAAAAATGCTTGGAGGAAAGGACTTGAGGGTGTTGGTCAACCGCTGGCTGAATAGGAGCTGGCAGTGTGCCCAGGTGGCCAAGAAGGCCAATAGCATCCTGTCTTGTATCAGAAACAGTGTGGCCAGTAGAACTAGGGACATGATTGCACTCAGCACTGGTGAGGCTGCACCTCGAACACTGTTCAGTTTTGGGCCCCTCACGACAAGAAAGAAATTGAGGTGCTGGAGCGTGTCCAATGAAGGGTTACGAAGATGGTGAAGGGTCTAGAGAATAAGTCTTAGGAGGAGCAGCTGAGGGAACTGGGGTTGTTTAACCTGGAGAGAAGGAGGCTGAGGGGACACCCTCTACAGCTACCTGAAAGCAGGTTGTAGCAAGGTGTGTGCAAGAGACAGGATGAGAGGAAATGGACTCAAGTTGAGCCAGAGGCGGTTCAGTTTGGATATTAGGAAAAATTTCTTCACCAAAAGGTTCTCAAGCACTGGAACAGGCTTCCCAGGGAAGTGGTTCTGTCACCATCCCTGGAGGTATTTAAAAGATATAGAGATGTGTTACTTAGGGATATGGTTTAGTGGTGGACCCAGCAGTGTTAGGTTAACAGTTGAACTCGGTGATTTTCAAGGTCTCTTCCAACCTAAACAATTCTATGATTCTATTATTTTCTTTTAGGGTGGTTCCTTCAGGCTAGTGCAAGGCCAACCAAGATTTGCAATGCTTGTGAAACTCCAACCCATAAACAAATGCTACCAATTAGCTAAACAATTGGAAATTACCTCAGTGAAATGAAGGGCCTTATCCTGAAAACCTAACTCATACAAGATCTCCTACCATCTAACTCCTACAAGGTTATTAATCATTACGGTCTTGTTTAGGCTGTTTTACAACCCAAAAAGTTAGAGAGTAAAAGCATGAATTCTCTCACTTCTTCCATCTGAGGTGGGTAGTTCCTACTCATAGCCTATATAGAAGAGGGAGAGAGAGAAGGAGGGAAGAAGAGAGGGAGGGAGGAAGCATCGGTGATTTGGATTTATAGCCCTTCCCTTGACTGTGAAATAAATACCTCAGTCTTGGACTTGTCATTGAAGTAAAAATCAGTGACAGACTGAAATAATCTTCTATATGCCAGTGTAGAAGAGCAGGGTTGCAGTAGCCTTTTTGGAAGACAGGCAGAAAAGAGATACATGGACTTTAGAGAAAGATAATGTCCTGTTG
The DNA here is from genome assembly GCF_009769465.1 of Tauraco erythrolophus. Taxonomy (NCBI): domain Eukaryota; kingdom Metazoa; phylum Chordata; class Aves; order Musophagiformes; family Musophagidae; genus Tauraco; species Tauraco erythrolophus. The sequence continues at coordinate 92,737,309 of NC_141496.1, read as the reverse complement.
GACCAGATATTATTACTGTAGCTGGAAAAAAGAGAACAAAATACAGTGATTTGTGCACAAATTGCAGGGTCTAGATCTTTGAAAGGATGTAAGACAGACAAGTCTGCCAGGCATCTCAAAGCAAAGTTAATGTTATTGCCACAACCTCCATGCAGTCTGGACATATATGCCGTGCAAGACTTTCACTACCAAGGGAACAAGTACCTATGTCAAAACAGGAAAGAAATGAAGACACAGGGTGACTGAACTTCATGAGGTTGGCATGGGCCCACCTCTCCAGCCTGTCGAGGTCCCTCTGGATGGCATCCCTCCCTTCCAGCGTGTCGACGGCACCATTAGGCTAACAAGCAGTCCTCCCAGCTAGTTGCGCTGGCCCTTGACATGTGAGAGCATCAGGAAAAAGGTGCCCTGAGAGAGGTTTTTATGAAACCTGCATTTTCGCCTTCTTTTGCCAAGTGGAAGTTCAAGTGACTTGTGACTAAATAATGAAAAAGAAACAGAGTAGCAACCCTCTGTGATGAAAGCGGTTCGTTTCAGTGATGAGTAGGGAGATACTGAAAGACCGTTCGGTCTCGTCTTTGATATCTGACATAATTAGCAGCATGCCTGATTTTTGAGAGAAAAACGATGGCATTCATTGATAGGACCTAAAACTGTGTCTCGTAATTACTTTTGCAAACCTGCAATCCTTACTCAGAGGAGGATAAATGAAATGGCTCAAGGCAAATTCTAGTGTCTAGAACAAGCGATGATATGTGACTTCAAAATTTATCTAATTCCTCTGACAACGCTGACCACAGGTTAGTATGTGCGCTGTTCATCTCACTTAACGTTGGTTATATGAAAGCTTGGCATTCTGTTTTGACTACTTGTCCATTTTAGATAATCAATGAAGAGAGGTAAGACTGCTAGTCTCTGATACACCCCAGTTGCCTTAAACTGTGATTTTATGAAAGAACAAATCACCATCTTTCCACCATCTATGGAAAGAACTGAGATGTTTAGCTGAGGCTAGATGTCAAACCCAAACCTGGCTGTAATTACCTTAGATGATTTCAACTTCACTGTTCTCTGTTCAGTGTTCTTTCTGATGCGACTATAGATGTCAGTTCAATTAATAATGAACATCAATTAAACCCACATGAAATATCATTATATTTGGTTCTACCAGTCCCTTGTTGCAAAGGCTGGAGTCTGACTGAACCTTGAGGTTAGTCAATGAATGACAGACAGAGAATGACCAAGAAAAATACACAGGAAGAGCAAATGTCCTTTTCCACTACAAATTCGGTATTTTGTTTGAGCAGTACTCAACAGAGATAGTCAGGACACGAAACCTTTCACCACATGGCTTTACCTCCACATGCAGGGCAATTACTCTAGAGCCTTTTCTTACTAATACCAATTACTTTCTGCTACTGCTAATCTAAGGCAGGTTTGAACTCACGACTGAGAGTGAACCAACCCCTCTGTCGTATTGCTATAACGACCCGTGCCAGCTACAGCTTTTGTGTGAAAACCTTTTCCACATTTGACATAGCTACAACTTCTTGGGTACAACTGCCATGTAATCTGATGTGGCAATGCAGCATATGACAAAATGCTGACCAGGTCTTTTAGTGTGCTAGCAGTGACTTTCTTTAGCAACTGTACAAGGAATCCTAGACCAAAGGTTGTATTTGCATAGGAAACTCCCATTCAAAATCATATTATATGGGTTTTGCTGCTGCTAATCGTCAAGTCAGTTAGACTAGTGCTGACACGAGTATGTTTTTTCTTACTACACCTCCAAGTGAAATGCAGGCATTGGCAAAGAGCTGTTTGGTTTTCTCCATTTTGGCCTAGTTGTAGGCCACTTAGACTAGATTTCCCTACAGTTTTTATTAAAATGTGGTCTGTAAACAGTTGTAAACAGCATAGTTGATGGGGAAACTTCAGTATAGCCTACCACTATTTTTTTTCAAAATTAAAGATTTGGGGTGAATATATTTTTTTTTAATACTTCTGATTACTTCTGTGGGTCTTTCATCTTCCCTCTGTACAAGTATCATGTCCCTCACATTTTCTCCATGACAAATAACTAGAATTACCCATTACTGTCTTCTGAACCATCAACCAACCTCATGGAACTGTTCCATTAGAATACATAGTAACAGAAGAGACACAATTTTCCACTTTAATTACCTTAACTGAGGTGTTTAATGCTTCACAGTTCTCAAAAGATGAAGCTAAAATAAAATTTTAAAAAAAGTATTTCAGTGATTACTATTGGCAATTAATCTTATATTGGTACTTTCAAGACATTAGCACTGAAGTTAAAAAGATATCACAAAACGTTTCTTACAGAAAATGCTCTTTGTAATCTCAATTACATTATGTATTTGTGTTACAGTCTTTCCATTTGGAACATTTAATTTTCCAATATGCTGACTGGATTATGAATAGTTCACATATGATGAGGGGCAGAACAGACAACACATGAAAATTGGTACATCATCATATTGATGCAGGGGTTTGGCTGCCCTGGCTGTAGGTATTCCTATTCACATTAGTAGACTTTGGATGAGGACCTTTAGAAGTCCTCACTGAAACAACAAACAACTGGAGTAACACATACAAACCTTACTCAGTGAAGAGGAAAGACATCGGGATGCTCTTTTCGTGAAACGACTTCAAGATCAGTTTTCTTCAGAGATATGTGCTGCTTAACAAGGGGGAAATCACTCACTGGAACTCCCACCTACGTGTTTACTAGCCAGCTATTGCCACCTGTCCATCCCAAACTGTTTTCTTTCGTGAACAGTTCATATGAACTGAAAAACAGCACAAGCCTTCACATAGTTTTAGAAAGATTTGTTTGAGATAGGTGGTATTATCAGCAGCGGTATCAGCCCTGTTCTATTACTAGCAGTGAATTATTAGTACCTTTTTTCACAGAGAATTTAAAAGAATCTTTTGTCTATTTCACATTTTGCTTCACCCTATGCTAAGGTAACGGCAAGGTTACTTCACTGAATGATTTAGAACTATCCACCTAAAAATGAAGAAATAATATCAGGATGCACTTCTTAATGTACAAAAATTTGGTCTAATGTAAAGCATCCCCAGCCTTCACAGACAATAATACACTCACTCATCCTGCCTTTCTTATTCTTTGTTTTTTTCTCCTCAAAAGTGCAAAAGTATGTACACAGCATAATGCAAACATTTTTTGCAAAATCACGTCCTCTAAAAATACAGTTTTCTCTGCTTTTTAGATTTAATTTCACAACTAGACACTTCCCACACAATGTAAAGTTTCAGGACAAAAGGTACATCAAGACACATGAGCATGTTTTAGGAATATAAAGTGACATACTATTTCTGGAAGTAAGAACAACTTTTCTACCCTCAGTTCCCTGCTCTGGCCCTCAACTCTCTGCAGTGAAAATCATTCTAAAGCAAAATATCTTCTTTTAAAGGTTAAGAAACGCTGCTATGAATGAAGCCATCAGAGTTGTTACTGTGAGAGGCAGGTTCTTTCTTTCTCGGAGAAACATGTCCTAGGCTCCCAGCTCCTGTCCACTGGGTCCCGGCTCCTGAGTAGGAAAAAGATGCCTTTTTCCCTCTTTCAAGCACTGATTACATCAATAGACAGACTTTTAGTGCTAGGCTCATAGTCCCGATAGCCACCCGCTACACTGTCTCTGCTTTCCACTCTGAAATATAAATCCCCTCAAAGGACTGGCAGTGTTCATCAGTGGGAACAGGGTGGATGGGCTGGAGCCTTTTGTGCGATCTCAGCAAGTCTCACTGCCCACTTCCTCAAGGGAGGCAGTGGAGTAGGAGATGCTGATCTCCTCTCTCTGATGACCAGCTATAAGACATGAGGAAATGGAATGAAGCTGCATCAGGGGAAGTTTAGCATGGACATTCAGAAAAGCTTCTTCATTGAGAGGGTGGTTGGTCACTGGAAGAGGGTCCCCAGGGAAGTGGTCATGACGCCATGCCTGTCAGAGTTCAAGGAGCATCTGGACAATACTCTCAGTCATATGATTTAGTTTTAGGTAGTCCTGTGAGGAATTGGACTCAATGATCCTGAGAGGTCCTTTCCAATTTGAGATATTCCATGATTCTACAATTCTTTTTAAACATGTTTGGCAGCAAGATGGTAAAGAACATGAAGACAAAACTCAGGTCAGCAAGATTAGGAGTCTGTTTCTGTTGCTAAATATTGTGTGGATGTTTCAATAAGGTCATGGACACTACGTTACTGGCTAATTCACACCAGGAACACCTGGTTGCGGATATGAAGGTCAAGGGCAGCCTTGGCTGCAGCAACCATGTAACATTGGAGTTCAGCACTCCGAGAGATAGTATCAAGGCAAAAACCAGGACCACAACCCTGGTTTTCAGGAGAACAGACTTTGGCCTCTTCAGGAATCTGCTTGGAAAAACCCTATGGAATGTGGTCCAGGAAAGAAAAGGGCTCCCTGAGAGCTGATTGATATTCGAAGATCACCTCATCCAAGACCAAGAATGCTCCATCCCAACAAGTACGAAATCAAAGAAAGGCAGCAGGAGCCTGGCAGGAGTAAGGAGCTCCAAACTGAACTCAGTCCTAAAAAGGAAGAGTGTTAAGTAGTGGAAGCTGTAATTGGTGACCCAGAAGGAGTATATAGTTGCTGACTGATCTTGCAGCAGTACCAACAGGAGAGCCGAGGCTGACCTGGAGTTGAATCTGGCAACATTCCTGGATGTGAATACATGGAGATAAGTTTTTGGTTTTGATAGGTTTTCCCTATCAATTTATAAAGAGAAACAAGATCTTCATGGCAAACTAATCCTTGCAGTTTTAAATTTACATTTCCTCTGAAAACACATAAAGTGGCATCACCATGAATTATTTCTCATTTAATAATAAATTACCAAGGTACAGTGACCATGGAAACCCATAGAGCAGTCAATCACTTTTACAATTTTAGCTCCTACTGCTGTGGCGTGGTGACAGTTGTCCTAATTTGAATTGGGTTACGGACTTTTTTCTTGATTCATCTTTGCATGTTGTGGTTGATGACATGGTTTCACAGTTTTTTGATCTCTGCAACATATACTGCCATTATCTTACTCTGCAGTGGTGTTTCAAAGGTAGCATCTTTGCTGATGTTATCCCAGCTGTGCAAGAACTGTATTTCTTGCAAGAAAGGTCAAGGACACCAGAAAGGGCTTCTTCAAATACCTTGCAGATAAAACTAGCACTAGAGGCAATGTAGGCCCACTGGTGAATGAGGAGGGTGCCCTGGTGACAGAGGATGAGAAGGCGGCAGGGTAATAAAATGCCTTCTTTGCCTCAGTCTATACTGCTGGAGGCTATCCTGGTGAGCCCCGGAACCCTGAGGCTCCTGAGGAAGTCAGGATACGGGAGGAGTCTACCCTGGTTGATGAGGACTTGGTTAGGGACCAGTTAAGCAACCTGGCCATCCATAAATCCATGGGTCCTGATGGGATGCACCCGCGGGTGCTGAGGGAGCTGGCGGATGTCATTGCCAGACCACTCGCCATCATCTTTGCTAAATCGTGGGGATCGGGAGAGGTGCCTGAGGACTGGAGGAAAGCAAATGTCACTCTGGTCTTCAAAAAGGGCAAGAAGGAAGATCCAGGTAAGTATAGACCTGGAGTAGTCAGCCTCACCTCCGTTCCTGGAAAGATAATGGAACAACTTATCCTTGGCGCTGTCTCTAGGCACATCAAGGATAAGAGGGTCATTAGGGGCAGTCAACATGGCTTCACTAAGGGGAAGTCGTGCTTGACAAACCTGAGAGCCTTTTATGAGGACATCAGCAGTGGATGTGGTCTATCTTGACTTCAGTAAAGCATTTGACACAGTCTCCCACGGCATCCTCACAGATAAACTGAGGAAGTGTGGTCTGGATGATCGGGTAGTGAGGTGGATTGTGAACTGGCTGAAGGATAGAAGACAGAGAGTGGTGGTCAGTGGGACAGAGTCCAGTTGGAGGCCTGTATCCAGTGGAGCTCCTCAAGGGTCGGTACTGGGACCAGTATTGTTCAACATATTCATCAATGACTTGGATGAGGGACTAGAGTGCACGGTCAGCAAGTTTGCTGATGACACTAAACTGGGAGGAGTGGCTGACACACCTGAAGGCTGTGCTGCCATTCAGAGAGACCTGGACAGGCTGGAGAGTTGGGCGGGGAGAAATTTAATGAAATACAAGGGCAAGTGTAGAGTCTTGCATCTGGGTAAGAACAACCCCATGTACCAGTACAAGTTGGGGACTGAACTGCTGGGGAGCAGCACAGGGGAAAGGGACCTGGGGGTGCTGGTGGACAGCAGGATGACCATGAGCCAGCAACGTGCCCTTGTGGCCAAGAAGGCCAATGGCATCCTGGGGTGTATTAGAAGGGGTATGGTGAGTAGGTCGAGAGAGGTTCTCCTCCCCCTCTACTCTGCCCTGGTGAGGCCGCATCTGGAATATTGTGCCCAGTTCTGGGCCCCTCAGTTCAAGAAGGACAAGGAACTGCTGGAGAGAGTCCAACGCAGGGCTACAAAGATGACGAAGGGAGTGGAGCATCTCCCTTCTGAGGAAAGGCTGAGGGAGCTGGGGCTCTTTAGCTTGGAGAAGAGGAGACTGAGGGGGGACCTCATTAATGTTTATAAATATGGAAAGGGTGACTGTCATGAGGATGGAGCCAGGCTCTTCTCAGTGGCATTCAGTGACAGGACAAGGGGAAATGGATCTAAGCTGGAACACAGGAGGTTCTGCTTAAACATGAGGAAGAACTTCTTCCCAGTAAGGGTACCAGAACACTGGAACAGGCTGCCCAGAGAGGTTGTGGAGTCTCCTTCTCTGGAGATGTTCCAAACCCACCTGGACGCATTCTTGTGTGATCTGATCTAGGTGGTCCTGCTCCGGCAGGGGGATTGGACTAGATGATTCTTTGAGGTCCCTTCCAATCCCTGACATTCTGTGATTCTGTGATATCCATCAGCCTCACCTACCACTTTCCCGAGGACTCAAAGTGCCTCACCAGCTCAAAAGTTCAACATCAAAGTTCATGCTGGTGTATTGTGGAAAATGATGCTGGTGCTGGCATTGCTGGGCAGCATGATGTTCTACAATTCATCTTCTTCCACCTTTCCTTTTTCCCTTGCCAATCACTACATAGTCTGGATGCAGGAGTGTCCTGTCTAACTGTTCAGTTTCTGGCAGCAGCCCTACCGCTTCTCCAGCAATTGTTTTCTTTCTTCCTTTTCCTTCTGCAGTGATGTTCTCCCCAATTCTGTAGATTCTGTCCTCATCAGGATTCATTTTTTGAAGTTCTTTAGGGTAAAATGTCTCCTCATTTGCTTTGTGATCATAATCTGTTAAGTAGTATGTAGGTTGTTGTACCCTTCTCACAATTTCAACTACAAAAATTTCATCTATGAACTTCTGCTCATAACCTCTCTCAAATCTCCCTCTTGTTCTAGACTCCCTGATGAGGTCTACTTTTTTGAGCAGAGGTGAAGATTCTTTAATTCTAAACACAACCCCATAAATAGTTTTCCAAACCCTTGCAGAGTTTAAAGCGTTGATGTCCACAGACCTGGCTCTGATAGCTTGGTGGAAGATATAGTTATAGCTCTTCATAAGCTTTGAAACGTATCAGCGTAGCAAGAAGTGTTACATGTTGTAAAATATCTCCACACCTTGGTTTGGAGCATCCTGTTCAAACGCTCTGTGACAGAGCCTTTTTTTTTAGTAATAACGTGGTGAATATTATCAGCTTTAACAGCTTTTTTTTAAAGGCTGGTTTAAAAATTCCTTTCCCTGGTACATCTGTAATTTCTTAGGCTTGCACTGTCTTCTAAAATTGTTTTAGAAGCCCCAGCTGCCTCAGAACATGTTTTGCCTTTTGGATTAATGGCTGAGGCAAGCTTGGATAGCATGGCTATCACTGATAAGATGTACTAAACACCGTCATTATGATAGAAAACTGTTGCATATCCACCAAATCTGCTTACCATGGTGCAGCTATCTCTGCCACAACTATCCATTTCTTTTGAAGTCCTTTCTTGCTGCCTTGTCTAAGCTATAAGCATGCTGGTTTGAAAGCCAGGTTGCCATTTGGCTACTATTGAAATCACCAGTTCACCTTTTAGCAGCTTCAAAAAAGGGATTTATACCCGCAAAGCTTCCTACCTCCCCAGGACGACAGTAGATCTCTGCTAATAGAAGCTGTGGCATAGAGGTCTACTCACATGCCATTACACATCCTTACATGTAAGGAACCACTGGACTACCAATTCAACTCCAGTACAGAGAAGCTTTGCTAGCAGCGCATGATGGGAGCTGGTTGCCAGTCAGACTTCTCCAGGCTTTTCCCTTTCGTCCTTGAACACCGCTGCCAGTTCTGTGCCCATGTTTTATTTCCTTGGCTGCTGCAGACCCAGACAGGAAGGCAGACAAGTCATGGCACACTTCCAATTCCCCCTCACTGTGTCACACAGAGCTTTCCAAAACCTTTTGTAAGGTCATCAACCTAAGGATAAGGTAATATACATAGCAGCAGCCTGCACCCCATAGTGGTCTTACAGGTATCTTCCTGTCATGGTTTGATGTGGAGGGGGTGGGGGTTCTGGTGGCAGGAGAGGGGTTTTGCTCCCTGTGACCTCCCCGGTTTTCAAACCGGGTTAAACTTGGTTCTGGCCACCAGATCAGACTCCCATCCCCCTCGGGGTTGAGCCAATAGGGCGCCTCTGCGAATTGCCCTATTTAAGTCGGGACAAAGGAACTGGAAAAGGTGCTTTGCCCAGGAGCGAGGAGAGAAGGGAGGAGGGCACTGCCCCCGCTCCCTGGCTCCCGGCCAGGCAGCTGCCTGCGTCGGGCCGGCGCCGCCCACGGAGAATGGCGGCGGCGGGGCCAGCTGGGGAACTCGGGGGCACCCCACTCCCGGGGTGCCCACTGGGCTGAGTTCACCTGGAGAGGACTGAGATCTGAGAGAAACAGCCGCATCGACAGCAGGTCAGTGAGGATGGAGCGGGAGGAGGTGTGCCGGAGCCGAGTTTCCCCTGCGGCTGATGGTGAGATGGCAGGCGGCCCCCCTGCAACCAGGACGGCCTCGGTGGAGCAGAGACCCACTCGCAGCCCGTGGGGAGAAGATGCCTGAGCCTGAGGATGGTCGTGTTGGGGTGCACGACAAGGCAGAGAGGCATCTGGAGTCTGCGTGACGACCCACGCCGGAGCGAGTGGCTACAGCTCCCTAAGTACCCGAGACTGTGGTGCAGCCCACACCGGAGCAATCTGTGGGGAAGGATTGTTTCCAGTGGGCTGGACTCACGCTGGTGAAGTTTGTGGATTTTTCCTCGTGGGTAGGGGATCCACTGGAGCAGGGGAAAAGGGTGTAAGGACTCCTCCTCCTTTAGGAAAGAAGCAGCAGTAACAGCACGGAATGAACTGACCTGCACTCCCCCAGTCCCTGCCCCCTGTGCTGCTGGGGGGAGGAGGTAGAGCCGGGAGGAAAAGGAAGGTGGGGGGGGGGGAAGGTGTCGGTTTTAAGATCTGGTTTTGTTTCTTTCTGTCCTCTCGAGTAACCGGTTTTGTTTCCCTTTGTCCTTCTAAGTAACCATTAATAAACTGTTTTGCTTTAAGAAAGCCCAGTCTGTTTTGCCCAGGACCATGGTTGGTGGGTGCTCCCTCTGTTCTTGTCTCAACCCTCAGTCCCTTTATTTTTTTTTTTTCTTTCTCCTCTCTACTTTACTGGAGAAGGAGAGACTGTGTGAGTTTTAGTTGCTGGATCAGCCTAAAACCACGACACTCCCACAGCTCTCCCCTTCCAGCCGCCCTCTCTGCATGATACCTCCACATTCAGTTTGTGGTTCACAAGCTGATTCTTCTCGTTCACATGGCCGTTCGAGGGATTTGCATAAGGTCTTTCCTCATTGGTCCAGCTCACAGGATCAGTCTCTGCAGGTGACATGATTTGCACCAGGGGCCTCTTGGTGGCCTCCACAGCCCTCAGGCATGTTCCAATGTATCTGTGCCCCACCACCTTCTTAGTGTTCATCTGCCCTTTTCAAGTTCCCCATCCCAGATATGTAGACCTTGTTCTACAGCCTGGTAAAGCGCAGGAGCCTGCCTGGCCTATTCATTCCATTACCTGTTACTAAAGAATGTTTTACCCATTTTATACCTTTGCTTTCAGGGCTATATATATTTCTATATCTTGATAAATCATAGAATCATAGAATGGTTTAGGTTGGAAGGAATCTTGAAGATCATCTAGTTCCAACCCACCTGCCACAGGCAGGGACACCCTCCACTACACCAGGTTGCCCAAAGCCTCATCCAATCTGGCCTTGAACACTTCCAGGGATGGGGCAGCTACAACTTCTCTGGGCAACCTGTGCCAGTGCCTCACCACCCTCTGAGTGAAAAATTTCTTCCTTACATCCAATCTAAATCTCTCTTCTTTCAGTTTAAAGCCATTGCCCCTTACACCCTTGTAAAAAGTCCCTCCCCAGCTTTCCTGTAGGCCCCCTTTAGGTACTGGAAGGCTGCTGTAAGATCCGAACAGCACCAACTCTCTCAGCCTGTCGTCACAGGAGAGGAGCTCCAGCCGTCAGATCATCTTCATGGCCCTCCTCTGGACCTGCTCCAGCAGCTCCATGTCCTTCTTCTGTTGGAGACCCCAGAGCTGAACACATTATTCCAGGTGGGGTCTCACAAGGGCAGAGCAGAGGGGCAGAATCCCCTCCCTCGACCTGCTGCCCACGCTGCTCTGGATGCAGCCCAGGACACGGTTGGCTTTCTGGGCTGCCAGCGCACATTGTCAGCTCATGTTGAGCTTCTCATCCACCAGCACTCCCAAGTCCTTCTCCTCAGGGCTGCTCTCAATCCATTCTCCACCCAGATGTGTGTATATTATCTATTGTACAGTGTAGGACAGTAGTAGTGGTAGCTCTATCATGTAGTACAGTGTATAGTGTATCCATGTATAAATAAATAAAATATATATTTACAAACATTTATGCAGTCTATTTATGATTCTATGTATGTAGATATTGTATATAACATTATGGTGGGCTAGCCTTCACCAGCTCCCAGCTGCCCATCCAGCCACTCTCTCATGCCTCCTCAACAGGACAGGGGTTGGAAAATAAGATGGTAAAGCTCATGGGTTGAGATAAGGACAGGGAGATCACTGCCAAATTACTGTCAGCCAAATGGACTCGACTTGGGGAAAATGAATTTAATTTTTTGCAAACTAAAAATAAGAGTTGGATAGAGAGAAAAAAAAATCTAATCCACCTTCCCACCCATCTCCCTCCTTTTTCCCAGGTTCAATTTCACTTCTTCATTGCTGACTCCTCTACTTCCAACCCACCCTGAGCATCCCAGGGGAATGGGGATTAGGGTCAGTCCATACAGCTCCTCTCTGCCATTCCTTCCTCCTCACACATTTTTCTGAATAGTGGTGATGATGTAGGGTTTTTTTGGCCAATTGAGACTGTCCAGAACAGTGCAACATTTGATAAACTCTACAAGGAGTCGTAGGTCAGGGAAAAAAATCTCATCTCCTCAAGATTTTGCCTTTGCCCAGTAGCCAATGGAGATACCGGCTTTCAGAAAGTGTGTTTATGAAGAGGTCATGGCCTTTCTCCATTACACTCTCCACACTTTCAGCACGTGATACTGGTCTGGTGGTCAAGAGGCTGTGATTTGGTTGCTGTTCCTCACCTGGTCTGCCTCCTATGTCCTGGGAATCCTGCAGTCCTCCAATCTGCAGTCCGCCAAGTGCTGCCGGGTGTTGGGCCAGGAAAAACTGCAGGCGGAAAACACAGAAAAAGGAAAACCAGGAAAATAGCCTGGCTGTAGCTCTACAGAGCTGTGCATGCTCCATTGTTTGGCATCTCATTCAGTGGGTGACAGGAGATGCTCCAAGGTACATTGTACATAGTCAAACGGGGCCTGAAAGTGTAACTTAGGGGAGGGACCTAACCAGGAGCCTGGGGAAGTAACTGGCCCTGTCTCTGAAGATCTCAAACTGGACAGTTTCTGCTCCAATCAGGGAAGATTAAAGAACAAGTGAACTGCACGTCATGACTGTTTTTAAGCAGTGTAAACTCTTGTGCAGCTGATATGGCTGACCTGTGCATGTTGACAGACCTGTGTATGCTTATGTCCAGGTGCTTCCTTTTCTCAGTGTTAAGAGTCAAATACAAGTCTCTGAGTATTTCAGCAAGGATGTGTGAGTGGGTAGCCTTGTCTTCCATGACTTAAAACCACACATGCTATTCAAAATGCAGGGTCCAATTCTGTGACAGCTTCTGCAGCCCCAATGACCTACAGGAACATAACACGGGGTAGACGGTCAAAACCTGTGGGGGATTTTCTGATGAGAGACTCTCCACCACTCTCCAAATCTTCTAGATCGTAGGCCATGGTGGAGAGGATGCACTGTCCATGCAGGTTGTTTCCATGTATATAGAAGGCACGTAACTCAGAATATTGTGTCAGGAAAAGCATCCTTGGACTTAACGGTATCTTCAGTAAATGGTTTGGTCTCTTGGTGGTGAACAGATGGTAAAACAGGACCATCAACTCCTGCTTAGTTGAATCTCACTCATACAAATGAATAATAAATAAATAAATAATCCCCTGCTTAGTGTGTGCTTAATAGTACACTCCCAACCCAGATCATCCATAGATAGGGGGCTTTCTTGCAATCTCAGTACTGTGCTCTTAAGCATTTATTTTAATGGAAGAAGAGAGTAATTCTTGTCAAAACTACAGCTGAGTCACTAGTGAAGATAACATAAATCCTAAATTCTAGTGGTTTTGTCTTTCTTGCTATAGCTAAAGGAACAATATTCTACAGTAAGGACAGGATAGTAGGCTAAAATAAGAGTAAAGAGAGAAATCATTTATTTAGAACACGTTAGGAACACTATTCACAGTACATCGTAACAGGGTGACTACATAGTGGGGTGATCACAAAAGAGTGACTTAAAAAAGCAAAGACAAAGCATAGATTATAGGCCAGTTGTGGAAATCAGTGGTTTTTTTCTTCCCATAAGCAAAGCAGTACAAATAAAGACTGTCTCATACTATTTCTGCACAGGTAAAAGACTGATTTACTCAGTCTGTACATTTTCTTTATTTTGTATAAACATACCAATACTTAGATTAACACTTCCATAGAGTTTACAATGTTTAATTTAAATACAGTATTATCTTTCATTGACTTGTTGATTTAAGGTGCAATTTATCAAAACCTACAGTAAATATTTTCTTTTCTTAATCAGTTCTCTTTGGCACGCCTCTGGTTTATTTAAATACAAAAGTGTAGGACTGAATCGAGTATATAACACTGCAGGAACTTGAAGCTTTTTTTTCTCAGCATATGAGTGCAATTTGAGGTTTGCCACAAGCTTATTTACAAAGAACTGTATATGAATTTCAGTTTACTTTACATATAAAATCACTAACAACTTTGATGTGCAAGGCAAAAAAATTTGTTACAGCAACTCCTCCCTTGAGAGAGCGATTTTTGCACCATGGAAATCTTATATAAAATGTTTTAGAAAATGGAGATTTCTTATGAGGAAGTTCTTGGTGCTTCTTATCCTACAGCAAGCCACCTGAACACATGACTTTCTGGGTCCAGAAATTGCTTCATAAGATACAGTTTGGCTGATATGTTGGCACTGTAGCAGTGTTGCAGCTACAAATTTGCATGTTCAACTGGCAAACTAAACCAAGGAGCCAAAACCCAACTAATTTGTGTAAAAAAGCTTAGTGACAGTGGCTTCTTTCTAGAAAAAGGTACACCTCCTATATTCCTGATTTTATATCTGTTTTTATTCCAAGGAGGAAAGGTTTAGAATTTGCACTATGCGTTGCTCTACAGTCTATTTTCATCTTCATGACCTCTGCCTACTTTTGGGCTGATCAATATTTGGTTAGTCAAAAGGTGAACAACAGCAAAAGGCCTTATTTCTGCTTCTGATGGAAATGTACTAGAAGGCCATCAAAGCAGACGTAAATCAGTGAAGTATCACTTTACCAAAACTCTTCAAATGCCAGAAGAGGAAACCCACAGCAATTTATTTCACATCTGAAGGTCAATCCCAGCAGGTGGCATTCACATGAAAGGCATGGAGAAACCTAGCTACATAAACACTGGAAATTCTTTGATCCCCAATTATTTCACAATTAAAGAAAAATGAAACCCTGTTCACAGTAAAATTCTTATTACAAGGCCTTTCCGGTCTGTTCCTCCTGAATCACCCAAGTGGTATCCTCTCAGCTGCAGAAATGAGTATATTGGCACATGATCAAGTTACAGTAGGTGTCAAGTACAGTGCAATCTGTTTAGAAGGCAAGGATGTTAAAAGGGATTTCGTACAGGTGCTTTGTAATGTGGGTAAGATGTGGAATGCTGTGCTACTCCTGAGTAAAACACATTTGGCTATCCCAGCTAAGATACCCATTTATCAGCATGCTGATGCCGAAGAGGCATTTGATAGCCTCAGCAATAGTGTATATTCTTTAAAAAAAAAAAAAAAAAAGTATTTTACAACTTCCTTTTTCTTCAATCTACCAGCAAGGACTAAAAGTGGTGAGTTCAAATTGTTGGGAGAGGTAAAAAGAAGTGGGTAGAATGGGTAAGGAGAATCAGAGTCTGTGTAGTAAATCAAATGCATGTGAGATGTAATTCATTCTCAATTATTCTTTAACCTTTTTGAGATATTGCATATGGCCATCTCCTTTAGCACTCCTTTTTCACCTGAAAGCTATCAGCCTTAGAACTGAGATGTCTGTGTGAAAGATATGGTATCAGACTTATCTACAGCAAAGCCTCCGTTGACGTACGATTTCTTGGTCTCTGTTTCATCATTATCAAGTATTGTTTCCAAGGCAAAAGGATTGACTATGTTGACTTCAGAGGTGACATCCATCTGCTTCAGCTCCTCTTTAGAGAGCTTCTCCACTATTCCTGTACCAAAGGCATCTCCCAAGACATTCACCATTGTTCTGAATCGATCCCTACGGAATAAAAATGTTGTCAGACAAACCATTCTGTATGTTACTTAGAAAATCCATTTAGTAGAAGTAAGCTGCTCTAGTAAATGCAGAGCTGTTTTTTTCCCAGTACAGATTCAGAGTTATTCTGCAAGTAAGAGGAAAAAAAATCATGTAGAATGAGAAAATGAATTTTCCTTAAATATATTTGAAGAAATCTGGAGTCACTTTCATGACAAATTACTTTGAGCAAGGTGTGTAAAACTGCAGGTCATGTCACTAGCCTGCTAGAGCAGTAATCACGCTGCTGTGCATAGCCTTACAAGACATTGTAGAGACCATTTCTCAGGCCCTGAAGTGTTCTATACACCTGGTTCTTGGTGTGATGAGACTGCTTTTGTTGGGAGGAGAGACTGTGAGGAGCAGCAGAAGAGTCTGTGTTGTGCCTTTTGTCTTTCTAACAGTCATTTCCTCAGCCAGAGGAGTGCCTAGCCTAGTATCTTCACCATTCCAGGCCAAACCCTAGCAATGGGAAGGGCTATTTTCTGTTAGCTTCTCATTAAATGGTTGAAGTAGAAATTTGTCTTAAACAAGTCACTTAAAGGAATATGATGCTTCTACACTGTTGATTTTTCTCTCAACAGAAATGTGACTTGCAGGCCTTAAAAATCTGCTGCTACTTGGCAGAGGAGCAACAAAACCATGCAATGCAGCAAAGTTTGAAAATTGGCATGAGAGTAAGGTAGGGACGGTGGAAGGTCATGCCTCCCTGTTTTGCTTTTCAGCTATGCAGCACCACAAGGGCTTCGTGGCAGAATGAGTGGCTCTGTCTGTGCAGAGATGTTGAGGTGGATATATTCACACATAGAAGGGACTGCAAAAACAATAGCAAAGTGAATCAGTGTGTCTTATATACATACTCTTCCGGTACAACTGCTGAACTCCAGTGCTAAAAAGAGCCCATATGTTCTCCATGTGGAAAGGAAATACAAGGTAGGTAAAGGAAGGAGAGGGGTAAAGTAAAATTCTGGTTGGATCAGTGTGGCAAGTGAGGAAATCAACAGCACTAGAAATTCGTATTTCATAATATTTCTATTCTCAAAGTTTTTCTATTCTTCATTAAAAACACAGAAGTACTCCTCAAGCCTATGTAAAAAAATCTCCATAAGTTCAGAATTAACTAGAGGATTGTTAATGAGCCACTACTAGCAGGTTGTAAAATAATACATTTTAGGCAATAAGTACAAAAGGTGGAAGTGTTAATAATCTACGTGGCATCATGATGTGCATTCCATCTGCTGAGATGCAAAATGCACTGGCAGTGATTCTTGGTACGTGAAATTAATCTTTAATTTGCTTTACGCAGCAAGACACCTTTATCTGAAACATATCTCAGTTAGAATCAGAAACAGCTTGAATTCTTTGTCTGTTTCACGGTGGAACAGGTAGCCTCCATGAATACATATTGTGCCTAGGAATCATATAAATTGTGGACTTTCAAAGTGGAGACAAGATCTGATCTGTAAAATTATGATTACTATGAGAAATAGGAAATTTGTTCTCTTTCTCTCTCTCTCAATCCCATCAAAGAATTAGGAGGAATTGAATAAAATTATTAGGATGTAGATTAAAACCAAACAAAATTAAATATGTCTCTGTGCAACACATTGTTACGTTGTGGAATTCCTCTCCACAGGACTTGGAGAAGTCTAAAAGTTTGTATGGGTCCCAAAAGCAATGAGGCATTCATAGAAGAAGAAGAAATCTGTTCAAAACTGTTAAAATGAAATCACCTCTAGCTCAGAACTCCGTAAGCTGCAATTTGCAGGAGGCTAGGAGAGTACTTCGGGAAAAGAACCAAAATACATTTGTTTTGTTCTTACACTCTTCTTTAGATATGTGCTTTAAGCCAGCGGTTCGTACTGGTCTTCATTATCCTTAACAAAACTAAATGCCCACTGGGAAAAGAAGAGAGCTGGAGAAAATGAAATGATCATGGAGCATAGCAAACAAACCTATTAGACCTTGTTGCAGACAGCCGATGGGGAGAATGTACTTGTGGCTGAAGCTGCTTTGTTTGGAGCAATTATGCTTATACAGAAATTGAATGGATTCTCAGATTCATTCAACAGCCCTGGTTTTCTGGAGACCAGCATTTCTCTCTACAGCTTGCAAAATTGAGTTATATAATCAAGTAAATCAGATATATCTGTGAAATATATAGGTTGCTGCCAGAAAGCCTTCAAGAAAATGATTGTTAAGCTCGAGGCAGGAACAGGAATGTGTCTCTACCTTGAGTGTAAATATAAGCCTAAGAAGAAGATACGCAGAGACTACAAAATTATTATGATCTCTGCATTGCTACCAATAAAATATCATCCATACTGAGTTACTGCAAGTGAACAAGGCCTTGGTCTGGGCACTAAAGCTTGCACAGTTTAGGAAGCAAAAAGCTGTATTACAAACTAAAGTCATACTTAACTTCTGACTCCTGTTACTCTTTCCCAGTGAAACACGGGACAAAACTGAATGCTGATGTCCTTCTGAAAGCTCTAGAATACACTCTCAATCTTTGGGCTTTTGCAAAAGTAGCAGAGAAACACTTTGGTGTAAGCTGAACAGAAAAGACCTCTGGTGAAAATGCTTCTCTCTAGAAAGAGCTGCTTAATGGGACTAAGAGGTTTTGATGTGCTCTGACGAGACGGTTGGCATCAGGCATAAGGAATGCTTTCTGAGTTGGCATGTGTGTGCTTGTTGCTCAAGGGGTAGAGCCTTTAAAAAACTCTCGGTGAAGAACAGCCCTAGCAAAGTAATGCTGGCAGCACAGACTCACGTACAGCCCACCACGAGTGTGCACGCGGAGTCAAGGACTAGCTTCGCTTTGTTCTCATTGTGCTTCACTCCTTCCTCACTAGTGTATGGATTGTATGTGCTTTGTGGAAATCAGCTAGACATTCTGCTTGTGGTCCCATTTGGTTTTTAGGAACAGAGTATGAATTTGGCATAATGCGGTGACACCTGAGACACTCCAGAGGCATTCCTTGGTACTGTCAAATTTGTCCTTCCCGAGTGTTGCGCTGATGATTTCTTAAAGCTGTGACCACTAACTTAAGGTTGATAGCACCTCTGGATGTGAGGTTATTCACTGGCATCCCATGCAGCAGGACTTCTCTCGAAATTACAGCCACTACTGCATTCAGCTGTATATCGAACAACTCTGGCCATAAAGAGAATCTTTGTCAAATTCCTGCAACAGTTCTAAATGATTTTGTTGCTTACTTTCTCACACCCACATGTTCCTACACAACTTACGTAAACATTAAAAAAAAAGGATAAATAATTAAATATCAAGTGCCTTAAACTTACAGAAGCCAGTCAACTGCAATGATCAGGGTAACATCTTCAGCAGGCAGGCCGACAGCGCTCAGTACAATCACCATGGTGACGAGTCCGGCTTGGGGGATGCCTGCAGCCCCAATGCTGGCTGCTGTAGCTGTGACACTAAATCCCAAATAAAGCCCAGAAAAGGCATTCAGAATACATCTTGTTCACAGAAACTCTGTTTTCTGGCACAAACAGGCTTATTTCACTGCAAGAAAGAAGCCCAAATGTTCCAGTTTTCCTCTTGAACAGTATCTACTAGAAGTCTGGTGATAAGTTTATGGGACAAGTCATGTATAGATACTGCCATGGTTACACTGCAGAATAACAGGCAGCAAACAAGCAAACTGGATAGACCCAAGGTACAGGCCGTGTTGGGTTTGAAAGTGTTTGCAGTGGAAGAATAATGGCAATTTCTGGAACGAGGCTATATACCAGCTGCATGTCCTGGTCCATTACCCCTCCTCACCAGGTTGCACAGGCAGGGCCTTGGACCAAGAAGTGAGAATGTTTCTGTTACTTACTGTGCTGTGAATGATAGTTTCAACTTTCCCATGGGGTATCCAAAGTTAATGTACCATTCACTAAAAAAAACCACCTCCATCAAAACGCATGTGATGATTTCAGTCTTACCTAATGGTAACTATCTGGCCAATATCCAGTTCTAAGTCATTCAGTTGTGCAATGAACACAGCTGCTACTGCTTCGTAGAGAGCTGTGCCGTCCATGTTGATGGTAGCTCCAACTGGAAGAACGAACCTGGTAATTCTTTTGTCGATGCAGTTTTTTTCTTCAGCACAGCGGAAGGTGACAGGCAAAGTTGCTGAACTGGCACACAGAGAAACACACAAAGTGACAGCATACCATTTTCCCAATTTTTCCTTTCCCTCAAAGCCTTATCTGCTCTGATACTCAAACAGAGATCTAAGGCAGGCAGGAAGGCTGCACCATGAAAGTGAGAGTTGGCTTTTAAAACAAGTAACTTTTGTTATCTCTTCTAGTTATGGGAAGAAATAACAAAGTCTTAGGTTATTCTAAAAATCACATGGTAAAATCATCATGATGTATGTAGTCACAGAAACAGAGTAACATCTTAAACTCTAGCAAGTCTGTGACTGATGAACTGAAAGGCAAAGAACTGTCTCCTCCTGGGAGGGGCAGACTCTCGTTTGGTGTAATGCCAGCGTAATCTATAGTGCCCCTTTGGCTACTACAGAAATAATGACGAAAGTAATATTTCAACTTCCAGGGGGTTTAGAACTGTCCAGGTGTCCTGGTTTCAGCTGGGACAGAGTTAGCTCTACTTTTTAGCAGCCAGAAGAGCTCCGTGTTTTGGTTTTAGTCTGGGATTCACTATGAGCAGAACGCTGACAGCGCACTGATGTTTGTAGTTGGCACTGCGGCCACAAGGACTGAAGGCGGCTGGTGCGCGGTGCAGCGGTGCGCTGTGGACATGGCGGTTCCTCCTGCCCCTTCGCGACCAGAGAGCCTTTATTCCGGCTGACCCTCACTTCTACACTGGGCATGACGCTGCACGATATGGAATACTAATTGGCCAGTTTGGCCTCAATCCTGAGTCTGAGTTCAGATCATAAGGAGAGTCATGGACCCCCCATCCCAGCCATGCTCCCCCCCATCCTGTTGTGCTCCTGCACACTGGCAAGAACACGGCAGCTGAAAAGTCCTTGAGACCCCAGTGCCAACCACAAACATCAGTGCGCCATCAGCGATCTTCTCAGAGCAAGTCCCAGACTACAACCCAACCACAGAGCTCTTCTGGCTGTTAAAAAGAAGTGCCAACTCTGTCCTAGCTGAAATCAGGACACCAGGTAAAATCAGGGTATGTAACAAAGTACCAATAAAATCAGAGCACAAACAATGCAATTACCACAAAGAATATTACAGAAAATAAATGTTTCTTTTGTTTACCTGGAAGAAATCATGAGGGCTGTCAGAAGTGCCTGAGCCATCCCCATGGCAAATCGAAAAGGATTCTTCCTCACTATTATTAAGTAGATCAGTGGCAGAATTATAATGGAATGGATTGCAAGTCTGCAAAATAAAATGGACTAGTTAAACAAATAGGTCTATCTTATTGCCTGTTTTCGTAAGCCAGTGATAACAGGTACCTAGCTCTGTCCTCAAGTACACTTACTAGATTTATAGAATTATAGAGTGGTTTGAGTTGGAAGGGACTTTAAAGATCATCTAGTTCCAACCCCACTACCATGGGCAGGGGCACCTTCCACTAGATCAAGTTGCTCAAAGCCTCATCCAACCTGGCCTGGAACACTTCCAGGGATGGGGCAGACACAACTTCTCTGGGCAACCTGTTCCACTGCCTCACCACCCTCTGAGTAAAAAATTTCTTCCTTAGATCTAATCAAAATCCACCTGCTTTCAGTTTAAATCCATTGCCCCTTGTCCTATCACTATACACCTTTGTAAAAAGTCCCTCTCCAGCTTTCCTATAGGCCACCTTCAGGTACTGGAAGAGTGCTATGAGATCTTGCTGGTGTCTTCTCTTCTCCAGCTTGAACAACTCCAACTCTCTCAGCCTGTCTTCATAGAAGAGGTGTTCCAGCCCTCAGATCATCTTCATGACCTTCCTCTGGACTCAATCCAACAGGTCCATGTCCTTCTTCTGTTGGGAGCCCCAGAGCTGAACACGGTATTCCAGGTGGGATCTCATGAGAGCAGAGCGGCAGAATCCCCTCCGTTGACCGGCTGCCCACGCTTCTTTGGATGCAGCCGAGGATACAGTTGGCTTTCTGGGCTGCAAGCACACATTGCCAGCTTATGCTGAGCTTTTCATCACCCAACACTCCCAAGTCCTTTTCCTCAGGGCTGCTCTCAATCCATTCTCCACCCAGCCTGTCCTTGTACTTGGGACTGCCCCGACCCACGTGCAGGACCTTGCACTTGGCTTTGTTCAACTTTAGTAGGTTCTCACAGGCCCACTTCTCTCCAGCCTGTCAAGGTCCCTCTGGATGGCAACCCTTCCCTCCCGGGTGTCCACAACACCACACAGCTTGGTGTCATCAGCAAACTTGCTGAGGGTGCACTCAATCCCAATGTCCATGTTGCCAACAAAGATGATAAACAGCACTGGCTCGAATACCGACCCTCGAGGAATGCCACTCGTCACTGAATTCCACTTGGACATCGAGCCATTGACCACAACTCTTAGAGTGCGACCATCCAGCCAATTCCTTATCCACCGACTGGTCCACCTGTCAAATCCATGTCTCTCCGAATTAGAGACAAGGACGTCGTGCAGGTCAGTGAAATGCTTTGGACAATTCCAGGTAGATGATATCGGTTGCTGTTCCCTTATCCACCAACACTGTAACCTCATCATAGAAGGCCACCAAATTAGTCAGGCAGGATTTGCCCTTAGTGAAGCCATGTTGGCTGTCACCAATCACCTCCTTGTTTTCTATGTGCCTTAGCATAATTTCCAGGAGGATCTGCTCTATGATCTCACTGGGCACAGAGGTGAGACTGATTGGCCTGTTGTTTCTTGGCTCTTCCATTTTTCGCCTTTGTCGTGGTTCAGCCCAGCCAGCGGCTAAGCCACCATGAGATCGCTCACTCACTCCTTCCCTGAAGTGAGGTGGAGAGGAGAAGAATGTAACAAAGGCCTGAGGGTCCAGATAAGAACAGGGAGGGATCACCCACCCACCAGGGCCCTGGGAAAAACGACTCAGCTTGGGAACAAACCAATTTAACTCATTAATGGCTCATTCAGAGAGGATAAATAGAAACAAAGTCAGATTGCAAAGAAAAAAAACCAGCACCTTCCCCCCACGCCTCCCTACTTCCTCCCCCAACGGCGCATGGGATGGGGAGTGGGGGGTTGCATGTCAGTTCATCACACGTTCTTACTGCCATTCCTTTCTTAAAGGAGGAGAACTCCTCACACTCTTTTCCCCTGCTCCAATGGATCTCCTCCTCATGGGTCAGTCCACGGACTTCTCCAACGTGAGTCCTTCCAGCAGGATGCAATCCTTATCCATCAGATTGCTCTGGCACAGCCTTCTTCTCCACAGAATCATGGCTTCTTAGGAGCTGCTGCCCACTCCGGCATGGGGTTCTCCACAGGTTTCAGATGCCTCTCCACCTCGTCGTCAGCCTCCAGCAGCTCATGGAGACCATTCACTATGACCTCTTTCAGGCACAGGCATCTCTGTTCCAGAATGGGGTTCTCCAAGAGCTGCAGGTGGATCTCTGCTCCACCACTAATCTCCATGTGCGGCAGAAGGGCCACTGCCATCTCACCACAGGTTGCAGGGGAATCTCAGCTCCAGCACAACTTCTCCCGTTCCATCTTTGCTATCCTTCATGTCTGCGCGCCCGTTTCTCTCAGGTCTCAGTCCCCTCTCTGCTGCAGCTGTCTTCAGTCAGGTAGTGGTGGTCCAGCATGGGCAGGCACCCACTCAGGAAGCCGGGGACCAGCCCGCCGCCTCCCTGCTCTCTTCAGTGCAGGTCCAGCCTCCGTTCGGGCTCCTTTGTCCCCGTCTCAAATATGGCATTGGCAGAGGCGCTGATGACTCGGCCCCGGCCTGAGGGGATGGGGAGGGCCTCACCTGGCCAGAGGCTAGTCCAACCAGTTTTGGAGCTGGGGAAGCTTTTCACAGCTACTTACAGGGGCCATTTCTGCAGCCCTCCCGTAAACCCAGCGCATCCTTTTTAAAAATGGGGATTATGTTTCCCTTTTTCCAGTCAATGGGAACTTCAAGGGACTGTCACGACTTCTGAAATATGATGGATAATGGCTCAGCAACTTCATCTGCCAGTTCCCTCAGGATCCATGGATGCATCTCATCAGGTCCCACAGACTTGTGCATATTCAGGTGTAACTTGTACACAAGTTATTAAAGGTGACTTTAGTGAAATCTATGTTCAAAATTTAAGGAGTATACTGTCTAAAAAAATGCACACTAATGCTCTTCTACAGTTTCTTTTGGAAGGGAGAAAGAGATTATTAATTGCCTCTCTTTCCAAAGTAGAACAAGAATTAACTAATATATTGGAAATCATTTTAAACTGATGAAGATGAAAAACTAAAGTAATAAATAATATTTAAACTGATATGCAGAGAGTGATTTGAAATACAGTAAAACACTCCACTCTCCTGCCTGAGGATAGCGATAAATCATGGTACCATTTGTTCTGCCAAAAATAGGCAATTATGAGAGCAGAATACAGAAATCCTTACAACACATACCAGAGACAAATCATAAAACAAATGATTTTTCTAAGTTTACCTGTCTTTATTACAGAACACATTTCAGAATTAAAGTTACATATGGTTCTCAGTCAAGGACATGTGAAGTCTACATCTTTCTGCAGAAACTTCAAACCTGATCCCACAAAAAATTCCACACTTACTTTGTGGAAAACTGTGTAAGCTTAGCTCTGCAATTAAAACGTAGTGAGGTACTTCAGACTGTGCAAATGAGCTGTATGTAGTCTCACCATGTTTCATGTTGTAAGATGCTGAAATACTGTCTTTTGAAGCTATTAAATTTTAAAATTAAGTGTGTTGACATGCAAAAGATCAAATTATGCTCTTGACTTTAACTGTTCAGGTGTATTTGCCTGGATATTTGGGTAGGTCTCAAGGACAAATTAATCCTTTAACTTGTGCATTAATTTTGAACACTGTGCACTAATCCTGAAAGCATATGAGCTTTGTGGGCATTAAGATTAGAGGTAAACAGCCTGCTGTGAGCACATTTGAGATTAAATACACGTGAGGGTCTGTGAAATATTTCCTATGTTCCAAGGTCACAACCAATTACAGCAGCATCGGCATCTTGTGAAAAGAAATTATCATAGCTTAGAAACACAAAGCTTAGAAACAGAAAGCTTAGAACTGTTGTCATGTATGACCTTGGGATTTCTATTCTGTCCTCACGAGATGTTCTTGCGAACATTACTGTGTTGTAATAGTGCTTTATGATTTCACAGCAACTGATAAAGATTGCCATAAATCATGATACCATTTGTTCTGCCAAAAATAGGCAATTATGAGAGCAGTAGTTACAGTACAGAAATCCACAACAGCACAAAAAAAACCCACCTATTTGCTTCCTTGGTAAACTTATCTTTTTAAAAGCAATAGCAATTAAAGTTTTCGTTCTGTATGCGAACAAATTATTTAGTGGAATGTAAATATCAGCACACAACATGTATTGATAAAATTTTGTAAAAAACTCTAGAAAGAAACCAAACAAGTTATATAATGGTACCTGAGAACAAACTGAATTCTGCAGAACATATAGAAAAAAACAGAAAGTGGTATGGGTATCGCTGAGTATCTTAACAAAATGCTAATGACAGTAAACATTCCAAGTATGTCCAAGTCTGATTTCCAATAGCTATTTTGAAAAATTTAGATCTGCACTTTTTCAGTCACAGCATGAACATGGCATTATTCAAAATAAACTATTTGTGTATATCTGCTTTGTTACTACTGATTTTCATTGAACAAATTTGAAGCAATACTTATTTTCATGCGTAAAATGCAACTCACAGCAAACACCAGGAATTCTAGTACCAAAAATCACAATCAACAACTGAAAACAGAAATTCTAATAGCACCCAATTTTAAGACAGAGAGAATCTTGTCCCTCGGAATCCCAAACTGGCATTCCTTATAGCAGCCAGAGATGCAGCTGCCTTGCCGCTTTCAGAAGAGACAAAGGCACAGGCAAGAGAGTCTGCTTGCTCCAGTTTTCTTTTTTTTTTCTCCATCTCAGTCTGTGAGTTCTCTGGCACTTGTATTATGCCTTTTACTTTGATTTTCCTCCTCCGTGACTGCTAACATGTGCTTATTGTGACACTGCCACCATTGAAAGTGAGAGGCCTAAGATACTTCGTGGCCAACTGGAGCAGAGGCACTGGGGGAAGTCTGTTCCCTCATGATGACCCGAATGAGACGCAAAGACTGAGACATGTTGCAGACAATGGTGGGTGAGAGCTGGTAGGGCTGAGAACGCGGAAGGTCATGAATAATAAAGCTAGGAAGAAGGTAAACTAGAAGATGAGCTGGAGAGAGAAGTTAAAGGAAAGGAAGAGGAGGATAAGACACTCCAGTCCTCACGCTCTTGCACATTTTTCTTGATAGAGAATATAAGAAATATTATAAGACAACCCGTAGTTCTGAGGATGAAGCTTGCAGGGAGGATGATAGAGACAGTTACAGAAGACACTGATGAACAGAACACACTGCAAACAGACAAGGTCAAGCAAATAAAGACGAGAACAAAAAAGATGATGGGAACAGCAGTGTTTAAGAAACCAAAACAAAGGAGTACAACTCCTCCTGTTTGCCAAGAGGTGGGAAAAAAGGGTATTCTTGCAGATGCAGAACAAGCACCTCTTCCCTGCAGCCTATAGCCTTATGTGTACATAGACATCTTTGCTCCTGTGATCGGATTACAGCATGCCTTCCCTGATGGTCAGTTTTGCAGAGAATGTGCTGTTGCTAGCCCTCCTCCACAACACCTTGAGCATCACCTGCTGTAGGTCATCCTGTAAAAGACAGAAATGCTGTACAAATCTACCCTAGCAGCCATCAGGGAAAATAGCGGCATGTGCAAAGGAGTTCGGTGGAACAGACACTTTTCCTCTCCGAGGATGTAAAGGTGGGCACCCTTACTACGTACAATCTTTCTGATGACACCCGGGAACCTACCAAGCCCACAGTCAGCAACCAAATGGGAGACCGTATGTGGTTGCCGTTTACTTTGCAATCAAAGCGCTCTGGAGAAGGCACTGTGTCTTCACACACCTTAAGGAAGATATGCCCTGTCCCAGTACAAATAGCAACCATTAATAGTTAAACAGTCATAAAACTTGCTATCAGACCTAAAACCGTAAAACTTGCTATCTGATCTAAAACTGAAGTCAAAGGGCAGTAATAATCCCTCCCATATATTCCTGCTCTGAGTTACTTGGAGGTAATAACGTAGAAAACCTGCAGAAGCAATACAGCATCATCCTATAAAAGACTTTTACCTAACTTGTGGTTATGGTCTCATTTATAATTTATATAGAAAATATTAGTCTCTTTATTTACAGTCTCTTGGTAAACATCAGCTTTTGCATCCTTTAAAAATTTGATTTCTTTTCCAAGTCTAAATGGAAACTAAAAAAAACCTGCATTATGCATTAGATGAACATAACGTGTACTCATCTCTGTAACATTTTGAAAAAGTCATGATTCAGTGCTATTTATGGAGATGTAATTTTTACTTAGAAAGTCATTATATCTCAAATTATTTTTGAACAGCTAGTCCAAACATACTGGCTTATGCTTAAAACAAAACAACAACTTTAAAATAAATACAATTATCTAGCAAAGATTAAAGCAAAAAAAAAGAGATCCTTCTTGACCACTTATAGAGAAGTTTGCATTTGAGACTGATATATTACCCGTGTCTCTGCTTGGTTGTCAGAAAGCATGAGAAGTTTGAAGAACAGCATGCATATACATAAAGTGAGACGAAAGAAGCTCTTGAACAACTTTAGATCCAGCTTCTAGACAAAACATGAATAAATCCTTAGTATAATGAAGGAATTATAGGAGTGGATGCTAAGGCAATGAACCAAGATACCCTAGAAGTTATGCTTCACTGAACTGGAAAGAGAAATTTAAATGCATTTAACTTATTGGGACTGTAATGTCCATTTATCTATCAAAAAGGTTCTTTGTAGGATAGTCTTCAGAGATATATAATGATCTAGTATTAAAACCTGTATCACTCAGAGGAGTTTCAGTTGCCCCTTCTAAGGCTCCATATCTGCAAGGCTCCACCTTGTGCAGGTGTAACCTCCTCCACCCCAGACTATTTTACACAGTCAAGGGTCTAGAAAAAGAAGAGAGAAAGAGTTTTGACGCTTGCATAAGTTATTCGGACAGCAACTTCTGCTTTTGCAGCTTCATCAGCTACCTCTGCCCTGAAGACGTAGCTAACAAACAGCACAGTCCCTGGGGCTTCTCTTGATGTCAGCTGCCTGCTCTGCATGGAGGTGGGAAGGAATCAGTTTCCTCTTCATCACCATTTATTGCACACTGCACTTACTATGCATTTGCACTAGGCAGCGGAGCTGGGCCTGTGCTGGTACATCTCGGGCCCACAGGTCCCATGGACGTTCCCAACTTGATCCAGATATTCGTGTATTTTCAATAGGTTGGCAGCTTCCAATAAGCTGTAATTCACAACCTCACCCTTTTCCAACTTCTTTTAGTATCTAAGAGAAGCATTACTGCTTTCAAAAATACAATGATATTATCTGTTTCAGCACTAAACTGAGAAGATTAAAAAATGAATACAAGAACAGCATTTGCTTTTTTTTTAGAACGCAAGGCAGTGACTTTTTAAAACAAAACATGCATTCAGCAAACTACGCATTCAAAACATTCTCACATAATTTTCACAGACAAGAAGTTTTGTCTCTGATCTGGAAGAGTGTTCTGACTGAGTTGTAATCAACTGAGCTCTAAAAACTGCACAGATTTAATTTCGTCTTTAAGAAATTACATACCCACTTAGTACTGTAGCCATATAAAGACCCAGTTTACGAAAGATTTCCCAGTCCTCAACTTCTATTATCTTCCCAGCAATTAAAAACACAATACCAATTGGCATATACCTAGAAAGCAAAAATAAAGCAATTAAAAATGCATTCTCAGAAACATTGCGTGCTCATCATGGAATAATTTATTGAAGAGTATAACTTTTTACAGCAGATGGAAGATTTTTTTTTAATTCTGTAATATAACTGATTTTATATACTTGCAACAAGACTAGAACAGAGGTGACGAAAAAAAAGATTAGAAAATCAGAGTAAATATAACCCTATGTATAGTCTAACAAGTACCATATGACGTGGTGTCGCAGAATACACAGAAGTTGGGAAGGAGTGTGGGCTTTACCTTACTGCAGCAAATGTTTATGCACAGCCATAAGCTTAGTTGGAGCTGGAAGTCTGCAAGGGTGAGACCAATATCTGTGTGTTCTGCAACCCCACACAGATGGGAAAGGTCTCCTATGCTTACAGCAGCAGACCTGCAGCACTGGGGACTGAGTCACTCGCACAGAATAAGAGTGATTTTCCTATGTTGGGATAGTACAATCATCAGTGTGTTGTTTGATGGATGGGTCCTCACCCCACCGTAAACTTACACAAGAATAGCAGCATGAGCTACTGACTACAGACAATTGAAGGTAAAAATCAGGACCCATGCTTGCACCAGCTCCACTGCATTCCTTTTGGTACCAGATAGCAGGCTGTCACAGAGGCAAGTTGCCACTCCAGAGTTTTGAGTAGTATAAATTAATTTATAAATTTATGGATATATAAAATGTAAATAAAATACTCATTTAAAAATACAGATTATCAATTTATAAAATCTGTGCGTGCTGCCTCACAAATAAAATAGTACCTTGTGCCTGTGCAAAGTAGGGACTCCTACACCCTTCTGAGTCCTGAACTTGGTGAAACCAGAACTAATTCCTCATGCTGCCAGCATCAAACTTGATCTTATTCAAGGCAACAGCTCCCACATCTGTAGAAACATGGGCAGCCTGCAGACACAGCTTCAGGCACATGCAAGACAATGGATAGCCAGCTTACGGGTAGGATCCTGTATTTGTCGTGTGTGCTAACTCTCAGGTCTCGTTAGTGGCAATTTGTTTCAGAGGGAAGCAGCGTATTTCACAGGGCAGTAACTCAGCTGGGGATTGAACCAGATGCCTAGAACAGGACAAGTTGCAGAAACTACTTCACCTTTCTTCAAAGGCAGCAAGAAGTGCGCAACTAAAGCCTGGACAGGTTTACTCTTCTACAGGCGTCTTGGTGTGCTAGGATGGCAGAAAAATCCATGGAAGGGCCAGATCTGATAAGCTACTGTTTGCGTGGAACGTGGATATGAGCAGAGTATTGCATTAAATGGCACAGTGCACTCCACATGTAGCATCAAACTCTGGAAAGGATTGTGTATGCTTATAGTCCTGGTCCTGTAATTGTGATCTGCATGGACAAAAGCTCTGTGAATAGCTGTGAAGCCCAACCAAACACTATCAGATGAGTTGCTACATTTTTAAATTGTTTTTTCTATCTGAGAATATTATGAGAGAATATTTTGGGAATGCTGTCTCACAAAACTATTAGCAGAAGGTAAATGATGTTGAGTTGTATTTTGAATAGCAATTTGGATTTTGCTCTGTGATGTGACTTGTATATTAATTTATATTTCTGAAGGAACTTAGCTCCAAGGACAGCTATCCTGTGAACACAACAGCTATCAGGGAGTAGTGTCCAAGACTGAGAACGGCATGTGGGTGGTAATGCTTCTACAGTCCTCAAATCACTAGCGCAGTTGTATGGGTTTGATATCAACCTCTAGAAAGAATGCCTGAAAACCTCAGGTTATACTGTTTCTCTAGTATAAAGAAAGTGGAAGCCTTGTCTCCAGTTTCCTCAAAAGGATAAAATTCTGCAGAAAGGAAGCTTTCACCAGCCTTTCTTTTGAAGTTGTTTGCTGCAAGTATTATACAAAAGCAAGTATGAGTCTGCTCCTACCTCTTCAATGACAAAACACACTTAAAGAAGTTGTTAGAAAATGCCAGTATGTCCTTGGACTTACCACATAATTATCTGAACTATTCTCATTGTAGCTTCATTCAGTGCATTGAAAAAATCCAACAGCACTTGTCCTTTCTCTCCCATTTTCCCAATAACCATTCCAAAAACAAAACAAAAGACGATCAACCCCAGCACATTGATGCCATCGGAATACGAGCCCACGATTGTGTATTCTTGAGTTTTGTTCTATAGATTAAAGAGAAAAAAGTGACTATCTGAAAACATTGCATTTACTTTAAAGAGTTCTAAAATGAAAACACATCCAGATCTTTCTTTGAAAAGATAAAGAGCTCTTCCTCAGTCACTCTACTCGCTTTCTGGCAGTGTCAAGTGGGCAAGTTCAGGAATGAATGTAGAACTAAATTGTCTTTGCAAGTTTTGGATTGTAAAGCTATGCAAGAATCTCATCAAATCCTAGCAGGGGATAAAGTACCCCTTAATTTTTGTTCTATAGACTTCTGGCACGAAGTATGGCAAGGTCTAGGTATCTACAGTCATGCCTTCAACATACTCAAGACTTACTCCCTATTGTGGAGAACAAAACACAGCTGATGTAGAATCTTTGTGGTTATTTCTGAGCAACTCAAGAGTTTGTGTCTGGATTTAAGATAAATAGTCCATTGTGTAAGAACTGAGACAATGGAGTCCAATTTTGCTTCAAGTTGAAGATCTATTGTTCAGTTGAAATAAATGAAATTACATAATTTACAGCAGAATGGGATGCATATAACAAAAATCCTGCTACTGCTAGGATAGTTCACACATTGCTCTGCGTTTGTGTAGTATGAACACATGAAGGAAAGGGTGTGATTCTTCATTGCATCCTGCTTCAGAATTTAATTAATGTATTTTCATATAGCTCATGTTCTCATGCTCTCATCACTATGACATGAAATTTGGAAGGAGTGTAAAAAAATGCATTTTGATTTTGTACTGTTTATAGTTCTGTGTTCATATTGTATTGAATTCTTTTCTCCCTCTCCTTCAATGTAATTCTAGTCTTCATAAGCCATCAACACCCATCAGCTTTCCACACCTCTAATGAGAGGCATGTTAAATCTCTTCTTCACTTTTGTCTCTTCACATTTTTTTTTGCAGATTAACAAACTATTAATTAACACATGCCTTCCATTGTTTTGGTTTCCATTAAAAAAAAATTACGATATTCCAGTCCTTTCTTTCTGCAGTGTTTACAGTTATCTTTGCTGCTCAAACATCTCATGCCAATATACATCTAGCCTTTCCACAGTGACTGTTTTCTTTCTCAGCAAATTTGCAATTCATTACCATACACATTTAATGGAGTATATGAATGGATTACTTTCTCACATCGTCTATTATCATTGGACTGCTTAATTACCAGTGGAGTTGTCTGGTGTTTTTAAAACTGGTTGAAGATCCTCATAATCACCTCTAGCATTTGCTTATACAGTTTTGTGCCCTTGCTAAAATCTACCCAGGTTCTATTTCTTTTCTTTTCTCCACCACTAAACATACGAACGAAATTTATTCTACGTTCTTTCTCTCCACATATTATGAAGGAATACAACAATTAAGGTCATACCTCTGAAGCCTCTGTAGTTGTAGCAGTTGTAACAGGTCCTTCTGTAAATGCGGAGCTATTATTATCCACATCAGTTGTATCTTCAACTTTTTCACGTTTGGTTTTATACTGGAAAAGTTTTTAAAAAAATAGAAGAGCTTATTTACAATCACAACGAAACAGAAGAATGGACAAAGGCATAGCCTTTGCCCAGTAAAAAAAAGGGAAAAACTACCTAATCTGACTTGAAGGTAGCAAACACAGACAAACATGTTATTTCCCAACTCATGTGAGCCATCACGGTTCTGCAGAGTGAACAAGTGATTCACGGATAACACGCTATGAGTTCCGCTCCCCAGGCTCTCGCGTGCCCTGTGAACCTGGTGCAGTCTTGTGGGGGATGAGATACAGATCCTGACAACAGCAAGGGGACTTTTTGCTGGGATGAACAGTGTGGAGAGAATTGCTGACAGCCACCCCAGGAGAGGTATGTAAAGCAGATGCACCTGACACAATCAGATCCCCGACATTGTGGTTAGCATGACTAACGTCATTATATAAAGCAAACAGTCATTCTCTGTGGCCAAGCTAGTCACTTATTAGTCTCCTTTCCCCTTGTTATCAGGCCCTCAAGGTCCTGTGAACCAAACAGATGAACCAAACAGATTTCTTCTTCCCCTCCTTATCAGCCTCAAGATTCCTGGGCACCAGGCTGACTTCTCCCCTCCTTACTGGCCTCGAAGGTCCCAGGCACTCAGCCAGCCAGATGCTGTTGATGACCCCGCCACAGAATAGGCAAGAGTAACAGCGCCCAGAGTACCGATCGTAAAATCAAGCAGTTACAAGTGCTAAGGGGGAACTTGGACCAGAGCTGCTGCTGGGCAGTGAGATCAGGACCTTCTGGTGGTGAGGGACACTTCCACCGTCATATGCTTCCTCTGAGGACTGAGTGACTCCTATCCTTTTATACGATTTTTGAGTCTAGATTATGATTGTTATGTTGATACAGCAAACCAAGTATTAAGATTTGACCCAATCTGCAGAGGGTCCAGGTGATTAGAAGCCATAAGCTAAGTGGTGGTATTATAAAACTGTACTATACCGATCCTGCTTATAGAAATCCTATCAATTCTGCACTATACTAATCGTAATATCCTGTTAAGAAAAGAAATCTTTAATTGTAACTACAATCTCGTGCTGTCAGCATTCTGCCAAGGACCCCTAAAAGAACACGTCTGTCCCCTTAGTGTCAGGTGACAGTAACTAACATATGAGCAAAACTACATGAAAGAATTTTATAAACTGGAAATACATTCAGTGCTGTGAACAGCAGGACAGTTAACGTAATTTCCTAGGAAAGGTTAACTACTTCACGTAAGAACCTCAGATAAACTGGTAGGCAGCTGCAGGGCAAAACAAAAAAGGGAAGCAGAGAGCATCACAAAAACCAGTTATGTATTTACAGACAAAGATAACCGAATCTGAAGCAAACCTAATATACAGACAGCAGTTTCCTCTTTTGTCTTGCAAACCTCACTTTTTCTGAAAGATGTCTCAAATAGACTCTACCAATTGGTTGCCTTTTCCTTAAGATAGATCATCAGGTCTGGCAATGGGCATTAGATGTGAGGCACAGCAGGGTAAGGGCTAAGTTATACAGATTTCATCAGGCACTGAGGCTTTTTAAGAAGAAAGAAATAGATGCTCATGACCTGGTTCTTCTAACTCTGCCTGTCCCAAAAGGAAAAATCTTGTCTTATACACGGCTCGCCTTCGGCACCAAGCTCATAAACATTGCCTTTTTGCAAGGGATGACCAAGGACTTAGCAGCTGATAACGGAGTGTTTATCATAATGGAAATGAAACCAAGATGCCTTAAAAAAAGTCTTTTTATGGGAGATTAAGATACTTCTGGATTTCTCATAAATAATTGTTACCTGACATAGTTTTGGGGGATATAAAAGAATAATTTGTAGCCAGCAATGAAAACTACAGTAGTGAAGAGGAATGTTCAAATTTACCTGTTGAAAACAGGCCTGGACAAGGTTTTCTGGGAACATATTCCTGTTAAAAAAGTAGAGATATTTCAACATTATAGCATACTAAGAATAAGTTGTTTATACAAACAAAACGATAAAATCTGCTGCTTGAAAAACAGATCAGGTTGTATTCTTTTATCTAGAAAGCAGTGTATTTAGCACCATCAGATATAAAGTTGAAAGAAATTAAAGGTTCAGGACTCCCAGTGATCAGTTGACTGTTTTCCTACTGTTGAATTTTCAGTTGTATTTTCACTGTTTGACATTTCTGTAGGTAAGTTACTAACTCTAGTGTTTTTTTTCCCTACTGTATCATCTCCATCATTTGTATGAGGAATATGAGGATTCATCATTTTTATTGGATTTGTTAAATATAGGCAGAAAAAAAATAATAACTCTTATAAACACTATGCTGGAAGAATCAGATATTTGGTGTGCTCTATTGTAGTTTTAAATTCAGAAATTAATCTTAGCTGATGGAACATTCCCATGTGTTGTTCCAGGTCAAGGATCATTTCTGCACACCGAAAAATTAGGAAATTAGATCAGAAGCAGTAAGACCCAGTTGCGGGCCTCCTTTCCGACCACGAATTTCAGATTCAAATCATTTCAGAAAAAAGTATTAATTAGGTATTTACTGAATACCCAGTCCAGTGCAGAAAAAGGCAGGTTACATATTGAAACTAAAGTCTTTATTTCCCTTCCAGATCTTTCACAAACTCCTGCCTTTAATTTTCAAGTTTTTAAAGCAAAATTTCCTCAAAGGCAAGAGTAGTTTGTACAAGCTTGGGAATTTCCTTAACCTTTACAAGACTGTCTGGATTTGGATCTTAAATCTGATTAATATAAGTAAACAGGGAAAGTAACTATAATTCCTTTAAAAAAAATTTCAGATCTCATTACAGTCTTACATGTGTTTACAATAAGTTGAGCTATAACCTGTAGCAAAACCTCAAACTACTCTGAATTACAATTCACACTGCTTCTTACTACAGGAAGACATTTTTGTGCATGAAACTACATTAGCTCTGTGAAGATGTGTGGAAACGTTCATGTGAAAGTTACTGGTAACAGACTGCATTAAGTTCTATAATGCAGCCGATTGCACAGTTCCCTCATTGATTCCTGGGCAAAGTGACCATGAGGAATGAGATGAGCCATCCAAGGAGCTGCCACACTCATCATGCACAGGCAGGAGGGGACAGAGGCTATGGATTGTTGAACATGGGGCTGGGGGGTTGAGGACTGTTAACTATCCCACATACACACCTTAGACAAATTGAGATATTCTCAAAGAGGTCTACCTTGATGTGTGTTGGGGCAGAGATGCCTCAGATGACAGCAGACTTCTGCTATCAAATAGGATGGTGAATTTTTCAAGGGAGATATATACATATATGTACATATGCATGAGTGTATTTCACAAGCGTCAAAGAACTGTGAATCTGGAGTTGTATCTGCAAATGCCAGTCACATTTCCTGAAATGAAAAATGCTGAGAAAGCCAATTTTAGATCTGTGGCAGTTGATTCTTACATGATAGATTAGTAAATATTCTACAAAAATAAAACAGTGGGCATGAATAGTGACACAGAACAGAGACTAACTGCAGCTGGAGAAAAAAAATAATCCACAGAAACATTTTTGAGGTAACTACTTAGCCACTATTGGAAAAGCAGCCCTGTTCTGTGATTTTTTCTCTAATTCCTTAACCATGTTAGCCCTGAAAACCTGCTCATGTCTTCTACAGATTTTTCTTGGGTTTTCTGTCTTCTAACCATTGTATCTATCACCTTCCAGGACGCTAATGGGGAAAGACTCATTATAAGCTTGCCTTAGATACTGGTGATGGAGCAAATTTGTTGATTGTGCAACCCTAAGAAACCTTTGCCTACTGTGTCTGTTACCC
This sequence comes from Tauraco erythrolophus, assembly GCF_009769465.1. Classification (NCBI taxonomy): domain Eukaryota; kingdom Metazoa; phylum Chordata; class Aves; order Musophagiformes; family Musophagidae; genus Tauraco; species Tauraco erythrolophus. Next base: position 92,701,769 of record NC_141496.1, on the reverse strand, counting down.
TGCATCCTGCCTCGAGGAGGACAAACGTAACACTGCAATTTCAGTGGTTGTCTACACTGAATGACACAGAAGCTGCTAATCAGTACTCCGCCAACCATTCAGTCCTTTCTGGATATTTTCTTCATACTAGGTAAATCTTGCATATCAATTTCTGCAAAGGAGGGAATTTTTGTTGTTGCTGGTTTATTAACCAAAGTCTATGGTGTAAAGAGAAATTTTTTTTAACAAACTGCTTTGAATATACTCTAAAATGTCTCCCCTGATGGAATACAAGTTTTTCTCTCCTTATTGATCCAAACAAGTTAAAAAGCATTTTTGTTGTATCACACATCACAACTTTATCTGCATTCCTTTCAACTTTCGCAGCAAGGGTATGGAAACCGAAAAATAAAACCTCACCTGATCAGATCCAGCATGGCATCAACAGTAGTGACTTCCACGGCACTGCCCACTCTGTCGATCTCATTTGCTGTTTGAGGCACACCGGGTTTAATGGTCACAACTAAGACAATCCCTGCAGGAGAACCAGAAGAGCTCACAGTGCAAGCAGAGGCATTGGTGCATCCTGCCTCAGTGTATCCTGTGTCGCTAAATTCTTCGTGAGCTAAGCTCATCAAATGCTTTCCCTGGGTGTTCATGCAGGGCTGTTCAGAAAAGAGAAGCCTACAGGTAGAGTAATTAAATGTGTAGGTTTTCCCAACACAGGAGCTACTTGTGGCTTTGCCAATGGACTCCAGTACTCCAGCGTTTTTCATAGAAATATTGTACTAAATCACTACTGCTCACCAAGAGGGTAAATTCCTTCAGCTGGGCTTCAGCCAAAGTGTTCTGCAACTTTTGCGTGGTGATATTTTGAACTGCTATTTAAGTTTTCCCTTATGCAGCTCTTCTTGTTACTAGCCTTCAGATATGAACACAAGTGCGCTGTCCTGTGGCACCAAAGTACAACAGGATGTTTTGAAAAGTTAGTTAACAATAAAGTTACATAAGAGAAGGGCTTCAGAAACACACTGAAATAAAAAATATGGGCAAGAAATACTAGCCTTGACCTTGTGAATACTGAAATCAATGACAAATTTTCCATTTACTTTAGTAGCTTCATTTTAGGCATTTTTAGTATTAGGAAAACTAGTAGGCCCTTCCAAATGTAATTTTTTTATTCTATTTTTTTTCCTCCCCAAATTCAAACAAACTTAAAGCAGATGAAACTATTAAATCTGAGTGTAAGGAGAAAGAGGCATTTGGATGACCCTTCAACTAGCTGGGACAAGGCTTTCTAATGACAGCTGTGAATAAAAGCAGGACTGAATTTGTGTAACCCCGCACAATGAAACAAGTAATATCATAATATCATAATATCATAGAACAGCAGGGGCCTCTAGAGATTTTCTGGTTTAACCTCTCTCTCAGGGTAGCGACAATTTCAAAGTTAGGTATGTATTAATGTTAGTTTTTGTTAATTTCCCTCACTGTGTATTCACAGAAAATTCCCAGACAAATGAGGTAGCCCAAATTATTTAACTAGAGTGAAACATTATTCCAAATGATGCAACCTCTAGAAATTAATCTGGCCTTATATGTCTATATGTGATCCTTCTCCTATTGTTAAATACTGCTTTGCTTTACAAGTAGGCCATACATGATATACATTTTGTCCTTCAAACACGTATTTCCTTTCAGTGGGTGATATCTAGGCACAGTATTCACTTAGGCTCAACAAAATACAAAGATAAGCCACAAACTACATGTCAGCTGACACAGCAGGGTTTAATTTTATTTCTTAATTAAGAAGGCAGGTTGAAGATTTTTGTTTAAGCAAATATGGAAGATGTCAAGGTTGTCTGTAGGGAACGAACTTCTTGCAAGAGGAGATGTGGACTTCAGAGAGGTAGTAGTGGAGCCTGGCAGTGACAGAGCAGACCAAAACCTTTTAGGAAGGGAATGAGACGACAAGCAAAGCGCTATTTTCTGAGACACCTTATACATTCTCTTATCTGAGAATCAGTGACAATCTATCATTTTGCTACTGAGGAAATTCACTTTGTAGTTAAGGCTGGCCTTTGATATTCATTCAGATTTCCCACTGCTGGTCACTGTTTACCTAAGCACACAGCTCCTGATCTTCCCTGAGCTGAAATGTATGGACAAATTGGCTGTGGCTTCACACTGGTTATGAACACAGCCCAACTGTGAACAGCGGGACTAACTTCTCCCTGTATCTGCCTACAAGTATGTGAGACGTTTGGTATGATTCCTGCCTTTTCTCCCCATCCTGTCTTGGGAAATTAGTCATGTCACAGTGCTGTATAATTGCAACCAGGCAATGCTGCAGATTTTAAAAGTTACAGTATTACAGAGTACCTAGTATTACAGCAATGACTGTAGTGGAGAAATAATATAAGACTGCTCGCAAACCAATCTTCCCAGAAACGCTGGAATCCAAAGCAGCAACACCTGAAAAAGAACCACAAAACCAAAACACTAAAAAACAGTCTTAGAGAAACTTATTGTAGAGACAATTATTTATTGTCTCTTATTTCTACGCAGGAAATTTTTCCGTATCAATATATTTCTAGATACCTAACTGCCAGTTGCACTTCTGAAAATGTCTGTAGCAGACCAACACATTTACTCCTGCTTCTATGCAAAAATTCAGTTTCCCTGTGTTTTTATAGGAAAAAGATAATTGAGCATTTCTGATTCCCTGATGTTGGTGATGAATTAGACCTATTTGGCTTATGAAAGTATGTTACAATTTGTTTCCATATTCACTGAAATAATAGCTTCACCTTCTTCAGATCTGTAACATTTTGGCTTTAAAACTAAACGCCATGGGATGGGAGATGTTCAGGGCTGTTACACCGTGTTGCTCAAAGGCACACAGACAAGTAAAACTCATTTCTGGTGGGCTCACCTTTACTAACAGGTTCACTTTTTTTTTTTTTTTAACTACAGCTTTTCTGAAGTCTGGGCTGTTCCCACTCCTCATTGCCAGGAACTGAGGGCAGTTTTTGCTAATGGAGGTAGGGAAAGTGCTGAGGCAGGTGTTATACTGAAGTCAGGTTAACTTCTGGCAGCAATATTATATCAAACTACTCATAAAATATTTTTCAACTGTTTAAAAGATTTACAGTCACACCGGTACACATACAATTCAGTAACCAGGGCAAAATGAGCACTGTGACTGTAAAACTTGATTGTCTATAACCACACTAGTTAATAATTCACCGCTCTCTCTTTATTATACGTTTGTGATTCATTTATATTTTTATGTTTATTGAGTCAGATTATCAAAGACTGGCTAGATTCCCTTGTATAGGAAAGTAAAAATACCATGAGGATAATTAACCTCAGAGAAGTATGATTTTGTAGGAAAATATGAAGTTTCAAAAACTAAGGAAGAAAAATCAAAAGATCTTTCTGACATAAATGTGACTTATTGATCTTTGAGCTCAAAAGCAAGCACACTTTAACCATGTGTCGATGTCTCTTTCAGAAGGTATATTAACAGCAGTAACAACTTGTCCCTAGAGCGTTCATATAATGCCTTACTCGTTCTGTTAATTGTTATTCAAAATGCAAACAGTACTGGGAGGGAAGAATGAAGGTTATTTTATTTCATCATCTGTTTGAGTATTTTGGGGTCTTCCATGGGATAGTGTATCATCAGACTAACTACAGAAGAACTACATATACCTGCAGAAGTCATAATGTAAAACTATCTCACCTGTACAGCAAATAAGGATAATAAAAGAACTATCCATATGGCGAGGGAACACAGACCAGTGCACAGAAAAAAGCAATGTCACAACGTAGCACAGGAGGCTGTGAGCACTAAGGATGTTTTCTGAGGCACAAACAACAGAATGGACACAGAATCTGTGCCATCATTTTTATTTCTCAGTTTGGGAACTGGAGAAAAACAGAAAGGAGAATTCCTGCATTGCTGTAGGCTGAGCTGTAGAAATTATGGCAGTAAGAACTTTCGAGAATGGATAGTAGTAAATAATGGGTTCTGTGGACAATACAAGAGCTGGTTTCAAAGGCTGTCAACGTTGAAACTTTTGCACCTGATAACTTACAAGACTTTACAACATGTTTTTCAAAGACAGCAAACTGATATTGCCAAAGTTCTGCATCTTTTAATGAAAAGCTCATAAAAAACAGAAATCATGGAATTTTATTCTAAAACTTGTTATATCGACTGTTAATAGCAGTTAGATAGACAGTGGAGGTAAGATAATAATCTTTTTGTGGGATGGAGTGCTTCACAAAGCTTGCCTTAAGATTTTTTTTCCCTGACAAGTCTTGCTGACTCAGCCAAGAGCCTAATAATCTTGCAAGACTATTTCCCTGGAGTATCCAGTTATAAAGATTCTACAATTAGTACGACACAAAGTTCCTGTGACAGCCATTCTACTGGCTCCGAATGAAATCCCATTGCAAACTGTTATGCTCACTGGAGTTACAGAGGAATAATTAAGGGAAAACTTTGTCCTTGCATTTTTAAACTGGATAATGATCCTGTTAGTGAGTGAGCTGTGCTGTAATCCAGCTTGTGCTTCCACTGTCATGTCGGTGCTGCTTTACTAGTAGCTACAAAAACACGCAAATCAGTCAGGCAGACGTGATCGAGTAAGTATTCTCTGAGGATGACAGGTGTGGAGTTGTCTTTTTTTCAGACTACTGTACTCTGACACAAAACTGCATTTAGGATTATGTGTCACCACAAGCGCCACAGACACAGGTTTGCACTGGGTGCTTTATGCGCTAAGCCGCTTATTTTTTGTGTTAGCTTGTTACACCTAGGAAAACATAACACATAAAAATAGATTTTCCTCTAGATATCATAGAATCATAGAAGGGTTTGGGTTGGAAGGGACCTCAAAGATCATCCAGTTCCAACCCCCCTGCCATGGGCAGGGAAACCCTCCACTACATCAGGTTGCCCAAAGCCCCATCCAACCTGGCCTTGAACACTTCCAGGGATGGGGCAGCCACAGCTTCTCTGGGCAACCTGTGCCAGTGCCTCACCACCCTCTGAGTGAAAAATTTCTCCCTTATATCCAATCTAAATCTCCCCTCTTTCAGTTTAAAGCCTTTGCCCCTTGTCCTATCACTACACACCCTTGGAAAAAGTCCCTCTCCAGCTTTCCTGTAGGCCCTTTAGGTACTGGAAGGCTGCTATAAGATCACCCCGGAGCCTTCTCTTCTCCAGGCTGAACAGCCCCAACTCTTTTGGCCTGTCTCCATAGCAGAGGTGCTCCAGCCCTCGGATCATCTTTGTGGCCTCCTCTGGACCCGTTCCAGCAGCTCCATGTCCTGCTTATGTTGGGGACCCCAAAGCTGAACACAGTATTCCAGGTGGGGTCTCACGAGAGCAGAGTAGAGGGGCAGAATCACTTCCCTCGACCTGCTATATGTCCTACTGTCATTAGTAAGCAATTGATAATATATTATAATTGATAGCTACTGGCTGCCTTCTTTAAATTTCCTTTGAAGTAACATCATGGCTTTATAATGGTTGGTGTTGAGGGGTGCTGAGGTGCCGAGGGAGCTGGCAGATGTCATTGCCAGACCACTCGCCATCAGCTTTGCTAAATCGTGGGGAACGGGAGAGGTGCCTGAGGACTGGAGGAAAGCAAATGTCACTCTGGTCTTCAAACAGGGCAAGAAGGAAGATCTAGGTAACTATAGACCGGTCAGCCTCACCTCCGTTCCTGGTAAGATAATGAAACAACTTATCCTTGGTGCTGTCTCTAGGCACATCAAGGATAAGAGGGTCATTAGGGGCAGTCAACATGGCTTCACTAAGGGGAAGTCGTGCTTGACAAACCTGAGAGCATTTTATGAGGACATCAGCAGTGGATGTGGTCTATCTTGACTTCAGTAAAGCATTTGACACAGTCTCCCACGGCATCCTCACAGATAAACTGAGGAAGTGTGGTCTGGATGATCGGGTAGTGAGGTGGATTGTGAACTGGCTGAAGGATAGAAGACAGAGAGTGGTGGTCAGTGGGACAGAGTCCAGTTGGAGGCCTGTATCCAGTGGAGTCCCTCAAGGGTTGGTACTGGGACCAGTATTGTTCAACATATTCATCAATGACTTGGATGAGGGAATAGAGTGCATGGCCAGCAAGTTTGCTGATGACACTAAACTGGGAGGAGTGGCTGACACACCTGAGGGCTGTGCTGCCATTCAGAGAGACCTGGACAGGCTGGAGAGTTGGGCGGGGAGAAATTTAATGAAATACAACAAGGGCAAGTGTAGAGTCTTGCACCTGGGTAAGAACAACTCCATGTACCAGTACAAGTTGGGGACTGAACTGCTGGGGAGCAGCACAGGGGAAAGGGACCTGGGGGTCCTGGTGGACAGCAGGATGACCATGAGCCAGCAACGTGCCCTTGTGGCCAAGAAGGCCAATGGCATCCTGGGGTGTATTAGAAGGGGTATGGTGAGTAGGTCGAGAGAGGTTCTCCTCCCCCTCTACTCTGCCCTGGTGAGGCCGCATCTGGAATATTGTGCCCAGTTCTGGGCCCCTCAGTTCAAGAAGGACAAGGAACTGCTGGAGAGAGTCCAGCACAGGGCCACAAAGATGATGAAGGGAGTGGAGCATCTCCCTTCTGAGGAAAGGCTGAGGGAGCTGGGTCTCTTTAGCTTGGAGAAGAGGAGACTGAGGGGGGACCTCATTAATGTTTATAAATATGGAAAGGGTGACTGGCATGAGGATGGAGTCAGGTTCTTCTCACTGGCATTCAATGACAGGAGAAGGGGAAATGTATCTAAGCTGGAACATAGGAGGTTCCGCTTAAACATGAGGAAGAACTTCTTCCCAGTAAGGGTACCAGAGCACTGGAAGAGGCTGCCCAGAGAGGTTGTGGAGTCTCCTTCTCTGGAGATGTTCCAAAGCCCCCTGGACGCGTTTTGGTGTGATCTGATCTGCATGGTCCTGCTCCGGCAGGGGGATTGGACTAGGTGATCCTTTGAGGTCTCTTCCAATGCCTAACATTCTGTGATATTTTTGGATGCAACTGAAAGAGTTAATGGAAGATGTATTAAACAAAGCATACAACTAACACTGATTCAGTTCATAAGAAAACTTATTTCTCAAACTAAGATGGCACACATGCTACTGAAAATGGAAAGCCTGCAGTGTTGTAAATAAAGATAAGATCATAAAAACAATGTAATTAAACTTGGGTATCTACCCACTAAAGATTATCACTAAACTTTTATAGCTATTTTATTTGCTCTTTTCCTCCTTCAGCCTATCCTTAAGTTTTAAATTGTTTAAACAGGTTTGAGCAGACAAACTGTAAATGTATTCTGCTGTAGAGAATTTAAACAGGCATCGTGGATTCTCCTCCACCCCAGGCACTTCAAAACTGCAGTATTTCAGATTAGTTCCTTAAATTTTCCTGCAAGAGATGTTCTACTTCAGCTATAGCCACTGAAGTATGGAATGCAATTCTGTGGCTGTGATATAAAAGACTTAAAGGAGATGATCAGAAAAGACACCAACTGGTGTTAAAAACTGTTAATCTATCTACCTCTCTGAATATATTTTTTTAGCAGAATAGAGTTAAGGTTTTATTATCTGAAGCCAAATTTGGAATCGTCAAGTCTTCTGTAATTTAGCTTTCATGTTTTCTATGTTACAGTCTTCAACTTAGAGCTTTTTGTACCGTTTTTCTCTTTTGCACAATCTTCTCTAATTTGCAACACATACACCTGTAAAAGAATAAAAAGGAAATAATCACTGAAATCAAGTCTCTCACATCTTCTCTTTCTGGTCCCAGGATCTAAAAATCCTAGCAAAATGCAATGTTGTACTGTATATGCACCTCTTTTTTTTTTTTTTGAGGAAAAGATGGGAGGGTAAATTATAAAACTGACGTTAATTATTTTGTTTGACAAAGTATTAGAGGGCATCAAAACACAACAGGGACAAGGACGGTACAAGACTCTCAATCAAACAGAAGAGGCACATACTTTTGGGTAAGGTATGTAGACATCTTATTTTAAATACTGTGGAAAAAAAGGAAAACTCTAATCCAGCTATTTCTCATATTCTAATAACTTTTTTAAAATTCTGTATACAGTCTTTTACCTGAATCTTTTGGTTGCTATTTCCAGGAAGCTTACCAATTTAATTTTTTTTTATTTTTACAGCCATTATTTTTGCTCTATTACCACAGGAATCCTGGGACTTCCCTCTTTAAAAAATAACCAGAAATGAGGACAATATCATGAAACTTGCAAAAAATCAGAAGTGGAAAAATGGAATGATTACAACTGACTAGTTTAATCCTGTGTTGTGTTCAACTACTGATTTCTGCATGTGGAACATGTGTTGCCAAAGATAGAAAAAGACGTACAGCTTCCCCAACTCTTACTTTAGAACTTGTGTCTACCTTGTCAAGAGCATCAAACCAAGAGTCCTGTTAAGACTGGATGACAGCATCATCAGTCGTCTGCAACTTTCGAAGTCCCCCTGAAATGTCTTCCATAATCTTGTTTTATGGTATGTATCTAGAGCTGATTCACATAAATGCTACTGTATGAAGTTACTTTACCTAAGTGAAGAGTCTAATTTAAACAAAACTGAATCTAAATATGAAACATAGTGTTCCAGAAATTTTTACCAGTAGCCACTGATGGAAGCATGAATCATTATCTCAGTTACCCACAGACTTAAAAAAATTACACTTAAAAAAATAACACAGGGTTTCAACTTCATGAAGGGCCAACATTTACTTGTCTATTTCCTCTCTGACAAGAGTGATTTTTTTTTCCTGTTTTGGTGTCACAGGGGAATAGAGAACGCTCCTAAACAAAGCTATAATTTTCAAAGTGCTGGAAAAAGTTATAATGAAGTCTTGAAAAATCATCAAAATCTTGAAATACATGTTTCAACGGTACTGACTCTGTTGAAGCTTCATGCAAATCCAAGAAATTGATTTTCTAAACCTTTGGTGATAAATACTTGTCTTTCTTTGCCTTGCTGCTTACAAAGGTTGTTTTGAAACATTCTGAGCACAAACCACTCTTTAGATTTTCTTTCTTTGTCCTCTCTTTGCCGCTAATGATAACTCCACTGCCATTAAACACAGGAGTGTCTTTGGTCCATTGCCAACAGTCAACCTCTTTCCACTGCTTCCAGGTTGGTCTACAGTTTTCTTATTACTTCCTAGTAAATGTAATAAAATTTGCAATGATTTCTGTACTTCCCTTCTAGTTTTCAAAAACAGTAACTCAGATCTTTGAGAATACAAATAATGCATAACGTTTCAGGTAAAAGAAATCACGTAGCTAATCAAACAAACTCCGCAGGTGCTGGAGTCAGCTAGGCCATTCAGACAAATTCATAGTCACAAACCGCACCTGTCTGCCACTTCCAAATGGTCCCTGGAAAATGAAATACCCACAGTTTTTTGTTGAACAAAAATCGAGCTCTAGGGTGCTAGCAAAACTGCTGTGAGGCAGGGTAACTATATATCTTTGCATCACGGAAAGTACTGTGGACTTCATAACAAATCCTAGAGCAATGTGCTTCATGTTCTCTATGTTTGAGGCATTCATTCAGAAAATAGGGAAATTGTATTTTCTTCCTCTCCTGACGCAGGAGTGGTGGAAAGTGCCACCAATTAGCTACACTGCCATGTAGAAATTCCAAACCAGTTGTAAGGAAGTATCTTTCATCATCTGTGTAACTGGATTGCAGACTGTGTTGTCTTTGAGTGTTGCTGAGGCCAAGAGCTGAGTAGGAGACAGAGGTATTGAATCTGTACAGAGGTTGTAGAAATACTCAAAATCACAACAGTTAATAAACGTGAAAGATAAGAGAGACCAGTTGTTTCAGTTCACAAAAACTAGGTTAAACTGAAACCTCTGTGGTTTGAAATTATTTTGCATCTGGATATTATAAAGCTTTTTTATCTTTTCTGAAGCTGGCCATTAAGACAGATTTTAAGAGCTGATGGCAGCTGCTAAGAAGCAACCTATAGAGTCAGGTAAAAAAATCAAATACTCATTAATATTAATATTTTCATTTTATTTAATGGGGTGCAGGAGAGAGAATCACTTGCAGTGCATTAACAAAACCTTCAAAGATGTTGAAAAGTTACTACTGCCTTAGCTCCTCCTCCTATTTTGTTCCTGCCTGTTAGAATGACCTACATTTCTAACATAAAATAGAAATTTTATGCTGGTATCAACGTGTGGGAACCCTGTAAGAAAATCCATTATAGAACTACATTTTTATACAGCACGGAGTGAAAAGCCAAGTGACTGACTGCAGCTGCTACCATCACATAAAAATTACCACCACTTGAGAGATCTACTGTCCAGGGTAGAACACTTGCTCTGTACCACAGGTACCACCAACCCCCAGCAAAAACTGAAACCGTGTGACCCATGAATCACAGAACTTTTTTTCCCGCTATGTACAGTTGGGATAAATATTTTAAACTGAAACAATAACTGAAACTGTTATTCCCTCAGGGATAACACCTACATCCTTAGAGTTTGTCATTCCATTCTACAGAAGTGTTCCAACTGTGCACAAGGATTTATGCTTCCAGGTGTTCTTTTTCAATACTTTATAAGAGACTATATCTACAATTTGGTGCTATGGTTGACTCTGTTCAGCAGCAACAATCATACCTAGACACCTTGGCATTTTTTTTTCACTGATCTACAAATTTCAGCGTCATCATGAAGTGCACCACCTGCAGTACTTCTTGGCTGCTCTGAAAGCTTCTGAAGTTGAGTGGAAGCTGATAGGATCCGTTCACCATCTCACTTCATCTGCACGACAATTTGATCATTAAGTATAAACCAGCAGAAGACTAGGCTGTTTACCTCCCTTTGCCAGCACTGCTACACTTCTCTGCACGAGGATCGATGCTGCTTAGCCAGCTCCTAGCACTGGTGGTAGGCTCTCCTCTCTTAAGAGTGACTCAGTGCCAGAGGAAAGAGTCTGCCGCAGAGGCCTTCCATGTCCACACAACTGCCAGCCACATTATAGCTTTCTTGATCAGTTTTAGGAGCTAATCACATTTCTGAGGAGAAATAACTGAAGTATGGTATGGTGCACATCAGCTGTGCACAATTCTCTCAGGGTTCTGATATCTAATTCACTATTATAACAAAAGTATAGCAACAAAAGTTCCTGAAGAGTAGAATGTTACAGCTTTTACACCTTCTCATCTATGACTAAGATGCTGATTCAAGGACAAAATGCAGTTATAAAACTGCTCCAAACTGTCAGCAGCCTCATTGCTTCAATGGAAGAATTTCTGCAGATGCTAGAGGAACCACTAAAGAATTCTCAACTTCTTCCAAGTGTACATCTTAATCCTTCTCTTCCGTCTTGGCTCTTCTGGCTGCAATGTGCAGTCACTAGGTCACAGAAGTGATACAATGGACATAGATTCATAGTTTTCTAGGTTGGAAAAGACCTTAGAGATCATTCAGTCCAACCGTCCCTAATCCCCATTAAACCATATCCTCAAGTAGCTCATCCACCCTATTCTTAAACACATCCAGGGATGGGAACTCAGCCACCTCCCTGGGCAGCCTATTCCAGTGGCTGACAACCCTTTCAGAGAAGAAATACTTCCTAACATCCAACCTGAACCTCCCCTGACTAAGCTTATGCCCATTTCCTCTTGTTCTATCACCCATCACTAATGTAAAGAGCCCTTCCCCCACCTCCCCACCATCCCTTCTCAAGTATTTATAGGCCGTAATCAGGTCTCCCCTCAGCCTCCTCTTCTCCAGGCTACACAGCCCCAACTCCCTCAGCCGCTCCTCATAAGTTTTATTTTCCAGCCCCTTGACCAGTTTAGTCGCCCTTCTCTGGACCCGCTCCAGGAGCTCAATATCTCTCTTAAAGCGAGGGGCCCAAAACTGGGCACAATATTCCAGGTGCGGCCTCACCAGTGCCGAGTACAGGGGCAGGATCACTTCCCTGCTCCTGCTGGTCACACTATTCTTGATACATCCAGGATAGTCAGGTCCATTTAAAAATTTTTTTACAGAACCTTGCAACAGACATATGACAATAAACAAAAAAAATAGGAGAATCTTAAAGAGCAGTGTTGTTTTATTGCCAGGGGTGCACTATGTCATGTGTTGTTGCACAAATGTAAGATTTACTCTTCGAAAAAAACTAGGAGGGGGGCAAAAAGAATCAGTGCAGACACAGTGCCTTTGATGAACGGATAGCTGTCTGAAATGCATGAAGTTACTTGGCTTTGAAAGATGGAGCTGGGAGTAAGTGTTTCTAATTTAGGACATGAGCAGTATCAACATTTCAACTGCACCTGACTATATAGTATGACCCCTCCGTTTTAATTTGGTTTTGGAATGTCATTTACCTCGTACTGACCGTTCTCATTTAATCCTCTGATCATCACAGAGATGATGGTCAAGTCATACCAGCAAAAAATCTTAGAGGCAAGTGACCATTTTGAATTAGTTGTCACACTTTTCTTCTACTCGCAACGGGAAACACTGCTAATATTAAAACAGTATTTGGCCTGTGTCTTTGGAAGTGACACGTGATTTTTGCTTGAGGAACCGAACACCAAATTCTAGCTCCAGTGTTGACTCGTGTAGTAAGCTTATTGCTTATTTTCTTATTTCTCTATGTTTAAGAGAATCCAAATTTGTATTCTTGTTCCATGGGCTACTGCCGGCTCTACTCAGCTACTGCCAGGAAAAGAAGGAATCTCACACGTGTAAGATTAGACTTCATCCTATTTCCATGTAAATTTTGTCACTGTTTGACAGTTGAGTGATGGATACAAGTGGGAAAGTTTCCTTTACGCAGTAGGGAAAGGTCCTCTCTGCTGTCCTATGAATTTGGGAGAATTGACAAACATAGATCTTTGTGCTCAAATTGCTGGCATCACCTATGCAATCTCCCTTGTGACTCATCAGTCTGAAGTGATTCTTCTTAAACAGGGACACATGTTGGAGTCACACTCCTTGAGACTCAGAAAGGGTACAAATAGATGAAATGTTAAATTCATCAACTAATTTTAACTTTTTTTTCACCCATCCAGTCTCTTGGTGACACGGTTATATCCACTTCAGATGTCTGCTTTTGCAAGGCAACCCTACCACTACCTCTTCACCTCCTGTGCAAAGAATGCTCTTCTCAGGGCTTCTGAAAAACAAGGAAGAGCACCAAAGACAGCTGTCCTCTATCGTTTTGTCTGGGCCCAGCATTTGCTTTTGTTCTTGGCCTACGCTCACCTTTCAAAGGGAAAACAGTGCTGCATCTTTGACTCATCTGTGATTTTTCCCTCTTCCCATTCCAGACTCTGAGTCTTTTCTCTCTCATTATGCCCTTTTAGTTGGAATGATCTTGCAGTATAAGTTAACCCTGACCGTGATTAATCTCCTGAAAGCTCTCTTTCTTCATATTTTCCCTGAAATCTAAGTTTACAGTTAGGTTCAACAGGAATTACTGTTGTTTCCTTCCAAGGGCTGAACGATTAATCTTTTGCTCTTTTTCCCTTTGCTATGTGGAATTCTCTAGGAAATGCAATACTGTATCCCTTGCATATAAACAAGACTGTCAGGACCGAGCAAGTAATTCACAAGTGTCTATTGAAATACCACCCGCATTCAGGACTTCAGACAGCATGATTCTATGCATGACTTCACCATTCAGCTGAGACACAGGACTCAGGTGCTGCTATCTGTTATTACCTGGAGATCATTCTCAACCATCTTTCACTTGATATGCATCTCATAATTTTATTTTTTCCTCTTGTTTACAGTGACATGGGGCTCTGAATTATCTTTTGTATCTAGTCTTCGACTAGCTAAATAAATGACATATATAGCTACGTCTCATTAGGAGTACAGTTATGAGTCAGATGTTGGCTGAGAAGACCAGATAATGAAGAAGCTATGGCAAACTAAAGCCCTAAAGACATGGCGATATTCTGTCTCTGAAATGAGATTTTTGGTGACTCATCACCTCTGTTTTTAATGTTTGTTACTAGAAGGCTTCCATTCCTACTCTGTCAGTCCCCTTATAACAGCAGTTATCCCGTCTATTCAAATTTCGTTGCTACTTATTGTAAAGGAAAAGGATTTCGACACCAGCTTGTAGCAATCACCTTTTCAATAGACTCAACAGAAATTTAACTCTCTCTCTTCTTTGGAGCAAACGATATTTATTCCACTAGTACTGTTGTGTAAATGCAACAGAAGAATGTCTTAGGAATGAACTGAAAAAAACTACCAACTTGAGAGAGGGGAGCACAGAGGGAGAAGTGGGGAGAGAGAGAGAGATGCATGCAGGTAATGAATAAGCATTTGCTAGTGCTATTTAAACACCATAAAAACCAAAATCAGAAAATTCCCAGTTCTTTCTTACATGATTTAGCGAGACTACCACTGGATTAACATGACAAATATCGGTCTTCTAACTTTGAAGAGGCATTAAAAAAAGATTATTTTAAAAAAAAAACAAAACAGACTAAAACATGGAATGCAATAATAATTATAAAGAATATTCCAAATACTCGAAGGGGATATCCTGGATGATTTAGGATAGGCTTGAAGAAGCAGCTGTTACAAACCTTTCTAAATACCAGATAGAAAGAGAGGAATAAATGGGAGATGAATGGTCTACAACAATGCAAGTGACGAAATCATTATAAAATGGAAGGAAGTTCAGGTAAAATGCAAAGAAAATTTCCCACCCTGGATATCAGTTTGCTAAGGGACTGCTGTGCTGCCCTATAGGTAGCTAGCACATTCAGCATTGCAGCATTGTATTAGGATCTTTCCCTACAGAGTTTATTGGACTAGATGCATAGAAAGAAGGTTATTAGTACTGCCTTCCATTCCTCTTATTTGCAAACAGTATCACTTGTAAGAAAACTTGAATTTTCCTCTAGAAAGCTCTTAGAGGTTATATAATCTCAGGTTAATGTCTTTTCAGGAGATATGATGTTCCTTGTCTGGAATATAATAAGAGCTTATAAGGGGGAAGATGACACATCAATCTGCCAACATGGACAGGCTAGCGAGATTCATAACAGAAATTAGATTCAGTTCATGGATGTAGCAGAAATACAGCCTCCACACTGTTGCAGGGGAAATACGTATGGAGTGAATACAGAAAATCTGCAGTGCTGAAAGTACTTGAATTACCTCAAAACTTCTGGTGGTAAAACATACAGGTGGACAAGTTCTTGCTTCCAGACTCTCAAATAAAAGAAAACTTTAACATGACACATTTTTAAACAAATCATGATGTTCACACACAAGGAAATGGAGTAAAAAAGTGAACGCAATCTATTTTATACAGTGGAATTGTTGTTTACATCCTGAGCTCCAGGAAAACAGAAGATACTAACTCACTTCAGACCCATTCACAGCGGTGCCAACAGCAGCGTACCAGTGATACGGCTGGGACAGGAGGCAGAGACTGCCAACCCGATGTTGCCGAATGGCTGTTGTGTTGCGGCTCTTTGCCCTTGAGAGCTGGTGTAATCACGCTCCATGAACCACAAGTGCACTTCAAAATTTTATTACTATAATTTAAAACCTTAAATAACGTAGGGGCTGTCTTGGTTGCATAAGGTCAACTGATATTGATGGAAAAGGAGTAGATGACTGTGATAGAAGTAATCTGAAGAGGATGGGCACAAAGCCTTGTCCATTAATAGCCCATGACTCTGCAGTCCTCCCTGCCTCAATGACTGCGCATGGACAGGGGACAGGACTTCCAGCATTCCTCAGTACAACTGAAGGCAAAATTCATCAACAGTAGTGTAACACCTTCCGTCCTTTGCAAAATGTACATCATTCAAAGGAAAAAGGTGAATTTCCTGCCTAAGTCCAGGTAACTAGTTTACTAGTACCACAGAATGAACCTGCTTTCTCAGAGGTTCTTGTGGCTTCAGAAACAGAAAAGCAAGAGAAGTACATGCAGATATCCCAAGAGACAGTCTCTGAGTACACTACGCTAGATCAAGGATTCCCCAAGGAGTGGAAACTAGTGTGCCTGCTGGTGATGCACAGAGCCTGTTAAGGATGCCTCGGTCACAGAGCATCTCTCAATAGCTGCATTTCTTGGACTTGCAGAAATGGAAACTGCTGAGGCAGCTGCCACCCCAGGAATGGTGATACCAAAGGAAAATTGATTTGGAAGCCCTGCATTATAGGAAACAAAATAGATTTGTTCTCCCATGGTTTCCTTGCCTGTGCTCCTTTACAGTACTTTAAATCTGTGAATGTTTTATATCTAATGGAACTGGCAGGTCTATTCCTGAGCATAGGCACAGCCTCAGTGTGTTTTAACTTCAATTACTAACACAGTGGACAAAAAAAAAAAAATGTTCTAGTCTGATCTGTTCTTACTCTCAAAGATAAAAATAAGAAATAAGAACAATCTGATTAATACTCTAATATTTTTCTCATTGCATTCCAGCTCTTTTGTCTCCCATTTTGTACATTTTGCCTCCATTCACCAAACTTGGTGGCACTGTGATAAAGCAAACTAGTAACTTCCAAGGTAGGAAACCGACACTTTACTTTTGAACAATGGAAAAGATCAAATAACTTACTCAGATATCCATCTATCAGCCATGATTCAGCACCTTCTTTCCACAGGGAAAGCCACAGTCTCTGCAAATGGCGAAAGTCACATGGCCCGGCTACCTCACTGGGACATTCTTCTCTCTCACATAGTTTTGATACGCCATTGTCGGCTAGAATAAGCCAGATTTGTTGTGGAATGATTATCTTTGCACCATGAGCAAGAAGTGCAAATAAAAGAGTGTGCTGTTGGTACTGGAAAGGTGGAACTGGCAGGATGCTTCAGATAGTACTGCAGCAGTAATCAAAGCAGGCCCAGGAGAAAAAGAAGAGTTCATTTCTATAGTCATGGAAACCTAGTCGTTGGAGCAGCACGGGACCCACAGCAAGGCAGATGTTGTATTTATAGCTCACATACCGCTGCCCTCAGAAAGGCCATTGATACCGCATGTTTTTTTACTGTTCCTGAGGTAGCTGTGTGGAACCTACAAGTACCTCATCAATTGCTTTAAGGAATTCTGGTGGTCCCCATAGCTGATGCTGCACAAATTTACGAGCCAGGAAACTCTCATGCATCTGTTCTAGCCTCTTTGGAGCTGCCTGTGAAGACCGGAAGTGCAGGGAAGGTCAGAAATATAAGGAAAAGCTTTATTAATGTTTTTTCAGGGAAAAAAGAAATGAGGGAGAGGTTATTATAGAACTTGAGAGATGTTGAATAGCTGATAAAATCATGTCATCAATATCGAGATGTGAGATATGGACCTCCCATGATACATGTAACATCTTTAAACCCAAAGCATGATGCAGAAAACAGAACAGACATGACCACTACACAGCTATGATTTCTGGCATTTATGAGTAACCCTGGAAACAACATTAAAGAAAAGGCATTTATCAGACACGTGATGCCAGCTTTTAGGAGAATTTTTTGACAGAAAACATTCTAGCAGTGAAGAAAGACCTCCACATCATGGTCCATGGCTTGAAAAATCAGTAAGACAAGTAGTCTGGAACAACCCCAGCTTCGAAGGGTCTAGAGCTGCCTCACGTTCACGAGCCCTGGTCTTCATGAGGGACTTCAACCACACCAATATCTGTTGGAAGAACAACACAGCAGAGCATAGGCAATCCAGGAGGTGCCTGGAATGCATGGATGATAACTTCCTTCTCCAAGTGGTAGAGGCACCAAAGAGAAGAGGTGCTTTGCTGGACCTTGTTCTCACCAACAAAGAAGGGCTGGTGGGGAACGTGACGCGCAAGGACAGCCTTGGCTGCAGTGATCATGAAATGGTGGAATTCAAGATTCTTAGGGAAGCAAGGAGGGTGCACAGCAAGCTCACTACCCTGGATTTCAGAAGAGCAGACTTTGGCCTCTTCAGGGATCTCCTCACTAGAGTACAATGGGATGAGGCCCTGGAGGGAAGAGGGGCCCAAGAAAGCTGGTTAATATTCAAGGATCACCTCCTCCAAGCTCAGGAGCGGTGCATCCCAACAAAGACAGAGTCAGGTAGGAACACCAGGAGGCCTGCATGGATGAACAAGGAGCTACTGGACCAACTCGGATAAAAAAAGAAGGCTTATAGGGGGTGGAAGCAAGGACAGGTAGCCTGGGAAGAACACAGAGCGATTGTCCGAGCAACCAGAGATCAGGTTAGGAAAGCTAAAGCCCTGATAGAGTTAAATCTGGCCAGGGACATCAAGGGCAACAAGAAAAACTTCTATAGATGTGCCAATGATAAAAAGGGATCTAGGGAAAATGTAGGTCCTCTCTGGAAGGAAACGGGGGACCTCGTGACCTGGGATATGGAGAAGGCTGAGGTTCTCAATGACTTCTTTGCCTCAGTCTTCACTGGCAAGAGCTCCAGCTGCACAGCCCAAGCCACAGAAGGCAAAGGCAGGGACTGGGAGAATGAAGAACCGCCCACTGTAGAAGATCAGGTTTGAGACCTTCTAAAGAACCTTCTGGTGGACAAGTCCATGGGACCTGATGAGGTGCATCCATGGGTCCTGAGGGAACTGGCAGATGAAGTTGCTAAGCCACTCTCCATCATATTTCAGAAGTCGTGGCAATCTGGTGAAATTCCCACTGACTGGAAGAGGGGAAACATAGCCCGCATCTTTAAAAAAGGGGAAAAAAGAAGACCCAGGGAACTACAGGCCAGTCAGTCTCACCTCTGTGCCCGGCAATATCATGGAGCAGATCCTCCTGGCAACTATGGTAAGGCACATGGAAAATAAGGAGGTGATTGGTGACAGCCAACATGGCTTCACTAAGGCCAAATCCTGCCTGACTGATTTGGTGACCTTCTATGATGAGGTTACAGCATTGATGGATAGGGGAAGAGCAACTGACACTGTCTACCTGGACTTAGCCAAAGCATTTCACACTGTCCCACAGGACATGCTTGTCTCTAAACTGGAAAGACATGGTTTTGATGGATGGACCACTTGGTGGATAAGGAATTGGCTGGATGGTATCACTCAAAGAGTTGTGGTCCATGGTTCAATATCCAAGTGGAGGCCAGTGACGAGTGGTGTCCCTCAGGGGTCGGTACTGGGACCAGTGCTATTTAACATCTTTGTTGGTGACATGGACAGTGGGATCAAGTGCACCCTCAGCAAGTTTGCAGATGACACCAAGCTGTGTGGTGTTGTGGACACGCTGGAGGGAAGGGATGCCATCCAGAGGGACCTGGACAGGCTGGAGAGGTGGGCCTGTGAGCACCTTATGAAGTTCAACAAGGCCAAGTGCAAGGTCCTGCACGTGTGTCGGGGCAATCCCAAGCACAAGTACAGGCTGGGTGGAGAATGGATTGAGAGCAGCCCTGAGGAAAACGACTTGGTATTTCTGGTTGACGAGAAGCTCAACATGAGCTGGCAATGTGCGCTGGCAGCCCAGAAAGTCAAACGTATCCTGGGCTGCTTCAAAAGAACCACGGCCAGTAGGTCGAGGGAGGTGATTCTGCCCCTCTGCTCTGCTCTCCTGAGACCCCACCTGGAATACTATTTTCAGCTCTGGGGTCTCCAACACAAGAAGGACATGGAGCTGCTGGAGCATGTCCAGAGGAGGGCCACGAAGATGATGCAAGGGCTGGAGCACTTCTGCTCTGGAGACAGGCCAAAAGAGTTGGGGCTGTTCAGCCTGGAGAAGAGAAGGCTCCGGGGTGATCTTATAGCAGCCTTCCAGTACTTAAAGGGGCCTACAGGAAAGCTGGAGAGGGACTTTTTACAAGGGTGTGTAGTGATAGGACGCGGGGCAATGGATTCAAACTGAAAGAGGGGAGATTTAGATTGGATCTAAGGAAGAAATTTTTCACTCAGAGGGTGGTGAGGCACTGGCACAGGTTGCCCAGAGAAGCTGTGGCTGCCCCATCCCTGGAAGTGTTCAAGGCCAGGTTGGATGAGGCTTTGGGCAATCTGGTGTAGTGGAGGGTTTCCCTGCCCATGGCAGGGGGTTTGGAACTAGATGATCTTTGAGGTCCCTTCCAAGCCAAACCATTCTATGATTCTGCAAAGGACTGATGGAAGAGAGACGGGAAGCAGAACCATGACACTTCGGCAGCATCTGGAGGGCTGGGGGTTTTGGGTAAGATCAAGATTTCCTGACATGAGCTACTAACATGGGACTTAGGTGCAGGAAGGAAGGCCAGACAGTTTGTGTTCATTATTTAGCTCCTGGCTGGGACAGGGGAACAATTGTCCAGGAAACTGGACAGCTGTCTCCAGACTATGTTGCGATCCATAGAAAACAGATTTGCAAACATTTACCGCCATTACATAATCTGTGAATCTCAGTCCATGAAAAAGATGGCTTAGAGTGATTATAAGGGGCTAGTGTAGTCAGTATGCAGACGTGATGAAATATACTGCACAACTCTAGAGAAGATTCATTCTCTGAAGGAAATCAGGGTTGTGAATTTCCAAGACTTTCAAAGACATTTTATAGGCTTTTAAGTACTCCTGGAATGATTAGATTTAAACCTCAGAATTCCCAGGAAGCACGCCAGAGATTCCTCGCAATTCTTTCTCCCTACAGGGCACCTAAAAATAATATACTTCTGGTATCTGTCTAATTATTTCTTCTTTTAGAGCATTACTTCAAAGAAGTGGGTTTGGGGTGTGGAGTATTACACTCAGTACAGGTGTAGGTCTGGACGTCATAGCAATTGTCTTGAGTAACACCCTAGATTTTAGATTTTCATTTTCAATTTTCCCATGCCACTACAGCAGGAAACAGAAAATACAAATAATTCCTTCACATGAAGGATGCATTAGTTTACTACTAGCTAATTTGAGGGATAGAAATCTCATGGAGATCCAAAAGAGCTAGATGTTTTGAAATCAATTATCAGCGGTGGGCTTATGAGTCAGAGTAAATTAAATTTACATCTGCCAACCATTAAAATAATTATGAGAAGAAGAGAACAATTAAAATTTGGCTTTGAGGTAAACTAAGATTAATTTAAGAGCATGGTATTTTTAGACTCTTCTGTCCACAAAGCAAGGATCTATAGGAGGATCTAACCACACTTTTCAAATTTTTCCAAACAAATAAATCCTTCGCGTTTATGTTAGTTTTTTCACTAGGTTACAGTTCAGCCTCTAGCCAGGTCAGTGGAAAAATTCCAGATACCACAACTCATAAGGTATGTAAAATAAGTATGTAAACAATGCCTTCCCTCTTTTACACTCTGATGAAATAGGTTTGCAAAGGAATAGCACATTCTACACCCCTCCATTTAACTAAAGAGGGAGAAATTTGCTTCTTTCAATTTGAAAATAAACTGTGTTCCTTCTCTCCTTGAAGAAGTCAGTGAGAGTTTTTCCACTAAGACAGGATTTCCCCCAACAAGTTAAAATTACTAATCGTTTAAATTTTGCAGAAACTCCTGTAATCTCAAGGAGCGATTCCTACCCTCACTGTCTTTGCTGTGGGCTTGATTTACATCATGATGTCCGAATGGACAGGGATCCGGTCACGGGACGTGCATTGGTACCATAGCTCACTGTATCAAAAGCATATGTATAAGTTATGTTTTTCATGATGTGGTATTACCTTTTAAGACATTCTAAAGAAGAAAACTACAGATTGCATTTTCAATAATGTCTTGGTGATTCTTGTGAAAAAATGTCACCAAAATCCAGTATTTTGACATGAAATACATTCAAAAAATAGCCTCCTGTAGGCATCAGAACTTCCTAGAGGCCTCTGAACGTAACACTATGGTCTGGTTACAGTTCTGCACAACACGAGCACAACTGTGGTTGTCTCTGTGCACGCTCTTCACCTGCAGCAAAGGCTCAGTGAGATGACTTAATGTTTAACTTTCTCTCATGGTGGTGAGTAGCATCCGCTTAGCTCATGAACTAAAGACAGCCACTCAGGCCCAGCACATGTGCTGTCACAAGTTTTACCGCAGTGAACTTCATAAGTCCTGGGGCCCTAAACGTCACATGAACACGTATGCAGGTCCGACGGCTGTGATCATCAGGCACAAGCCCTACAGGGGTCTGCATAATATGCAAATCCTGAGGAGGTGGGCATACTCAGAACACAACTGGTCCCAGCAATCCTTGTATGCTGTCCTTGGTGCTATCCTTGTATGTCCTGCATTCAGTTAATAATGATGAGGTTACTTTTTAGGAAAATATTTTTGTGTCTCATTCCAGGGAAGGTTCACAGTCAAATGCAGAGAGATGTGCCCTTGCCACTAACAGTGAGGTGTCTGTCTTGTTTACAGACATAGCTGAACACACATCCTTGATTTTTCTTAATTTTTTCCTTCCCCTCCTTGTTTCATTCTTTACAGTTCTCTGTGAGGTGTTTCTTTTTTTTTCAAATGTGAATTTTGCTGTGGTGCTAACATTCAGAATTGCAGAGAGGTCATGTTGTCTACCTTGACTTTAGTAAGGCTTTTGATATTGTCTCCCACAACATGCCCACAGGAAAACTGACAAAGTACAGGTTAAATAATTGCACAGCAAGGTGAATTGAAAACTGGCTGAATGGCTGGGCCTAGAAGGTTTTCTGTTGGAGGCAAGTCCACTACTGATGCACCCCTGAGGTCCACACTGAGGCCAATATCATTCAACACCTTCACCAATGACCCAGATGATGGGGAGGAGTGGGCAACATATGACATGGTTTTACTGCTATTCAAAGGTACCTGGATGGGATGAAGAATTCATCTGAGAGAAATCTCATGAAGATCAACAAGGATAAATGCAAAGCTCTACATCTGGGGAGGAATAATGCAAGGCACCAGTATAAGCTGGAGGCTGACTGGTTGGAGAACAGCTCAAGGCCCTGGTGGACAACAAGCTGACCATAAGACAGTAAGATCTCATAGCAAATACAGCCAACAACCTCCTGGGCAGTATTATGAAAGGCACTGCCAGCATGTGGAGGGAGATGATAACACCAGTGAGGCCACACCTGGAGTACTGTGTCCAGTTCTGGGTTCCCCAGCACAAGAAAGAGACAAATTTACTGGAGAGAGTCCAGCAAAGTGTCACAAAAATGATGAAGGGATTGGAACATCTCTCACATGATGAGAGGCTGAGAGCTGGAACTGTTCAGCCTGGAGAAGGGAAGGCTCAAAGGGATCTTATTCATGTGTATAAATACCTGATGGATGGGAATGAAGAAAGTAGAGCCAGGCTCTTCACAGTGGTGCCCACACACCAGACAAGAAACAACAGGCAAAAATTGAAACCCATGAAATTTCATCTGATCAGGAAAACACCGTTTTACTGTGAGGCTGGTCTAACACTTTGCCCTGAGGGGTTGTGTCATCTCTGTGCTTGAAGGTATTCAAACCCTGACTGGGCAACCTGCTCTAGCTGACCTTGCTTGAGCAGTGGGAGGGTTGAACTAGATGGTCTCAGGAGGTCCCTTGCAATTTCAATCACTCTCTTGTGAAAGAGGAAGAATGACTAGTGTGCTTTATGATTACACACAGGCCTACTTACTCAATTCAACTATGCATTTCTGATGCTTGCAAGGTTACCATATTTCTTTTAGAAGAGGCAAAATATCTTATCAACTTCCTGAAGAAAGATGCAGGTGAACAGTGAAAACCATCATGCACGGATATGCCTGGTCCAGCTGCTTCGCACATTTCAGCATTATTTGCACAGAAGCAGCTAGTGCTTTTGTCTTCAAAAGCAGCAAATCTCTATGTACTCTATTGAAGTTGCTTCTGTTCTTTATCAATCTTGTTTCTTTTTTCTTGTCTAAAAACCTAACATAGAAGTGTAGAAAAAATAAGCCCTTCTTTACTATGTAAATTGGATATGCCAAGGTCAGAATCTGGTTCTCACCTCTGTATATGAATTTAACTCCCACAATCTGCAATCTTTAAAATCCAAGCTCATGTTAGCAGTTACAAATGCAGTTTACTCATACTGGAACGTTTAAATAGCAGCATAATATTTTTAACAGCATGATTCTTGTTTCCCCTTGCAAGAGCTGGACAGGGATACATTTAATAAATAATTGATTTCACGGTTATCCTAAAGATACCGTTTATTTCTGAAGACAGAGGCCCAACTTCACTCAAAAATAAAAGCTTGCTCAAAAAAAGGAATATATTAGTCTCATCTTGGCAGCTTTTCCTGGATCTCCTGTCACAGACTCAAGTTCCAATACGATAAAAGTAGAGTTCAGTTTTCCTTTGCTTTCTGTCTCATTTCCTCCTCTATACAAAAATGCTGCTGTCTTGTCTATTAATTAAAACACCAAGCTCTTTTCATCTCTCTCTCTGTTCTTCTCTTCTTTACATACTAATAACTGATCATCTCCCTTCATTCTTTTGGACACAGTCCTTGACTATTTTCTGCTGTCATTTCTCACTCTGCCTCTTGCAGCTTTCCTTTCTGGATGTATCCATCCTGCAGCTCTTCAAATTCTCCATTTCAATTCTAACACTGGGTCGCTGTCACCCTGCATTATAGATTTGCCCGAAAGGCCTTGGCAGCTTCCCTTAGGCTCTTCCTATCATAGGCCCACTTTGAGGTGCACTGTTGAAATTAGTGGTATTTTTGGCCATGATGAACTTTGAGGAGCTTGGGAGTTTGTGTTCAATATCCTATTCTTGAAAGCACCTTCACAGCATGATTGAAATTCCCCTTTCATTTTCTGATCACAACACCCTCTTCTTTCCTGCAGTCAAATGTCTGATGTATTTCCATGACCATCCAACCAAACAACAAGCACCTCGACATGAGTACATTCACAAAACAGAGGCTTGTGGAGACAAAAGGGGACAGTATAGTGACAGATGTGTCCTCATTCATTGTAGGAAGCAAAAAGAAAATAGTCATAACGCTTGTTCCCTCAGTAAAGGCTTAAAGAATAAAGACAAGTTTGTTTGGCTTTCTTTACCTCTTCCGCCACCCCAGAAAAGGCTATCTGACATCCAGTTCCGCCTCTTCACTTCAGGCTTGCTCCAGCAAATCCTCCCTAATCCGGGCGTTGTTAGCAAATTCTAACATGCCATGGTGGGGTTCCAGCCAACGGCTTGCTTGCTTTTCCAAAAGTGGGAAGCTTTGCTCTGCTTTCCATAAGCCCTTCCTGGCTACACAGTCTCCCTGCTCTCTTGCACTTGCCCAAAACTCCTTTGAAACAAGCATACCAAACAGATTTTTTTTTTTTTTTTCCTAATTTATAGTTTTCTGTCAGGTCAGTGAATTGAATGGACTCACGGAAGGATTCAGAGCTCATGCATGGTACCTCATGAGAGTTTGTTGAGACCAGGGAAGTGTAGGTGGGGAATCTCCTCTTTTTCTGACAGTCAACTACGAGATCAGCTCTCCTTTCCTTGTGAAACGGCAGCATGAGACTACTTACAATAGTTAACTCTGTACCTGAGAATA
Organism: Tauraco erythrolophus; assembly: GCF_009769465.1. Lineage (NCBI taxonomy): Eukaryota > Metazoa > Chordata > Aves > Musophagiformes > Musophagidae > Tauraco > Tauraco erythrolophus. The sequence continues at coordinate 92,676,319 of NC_141496.1, read as the reverse complement.
GGCAGTTGCAGCTTTGGGCTTGCAATTTGCAACTGTTTAACCCACTCCTGAAAACAGGGAGAAAGAGATACAAGTATCTACAAACATGTTAAGTTTTTATCTCACAGCTCTTTATAACTTATTTACCAGATAATGGTGCTAATCCTTCCAAATCCATTCTCATTATACAGAGAAAATCTTAATCGAAATATATGAAATCTATACTTTTTATTATAGACTCCCATCAAATTGTTTTTAAAGGTTATTTCTTTTAGAAAAAAAGCTAAGCCACAATGATGATAATCTCATCAGCTAATAGTACATTTCCAGTCATACCTGTGATCATACTTGATATGATTAATGGCAGAATGATGAGTTTGAGCATTCTCATAAGCACTTCCCCGGGAAAGGAAAAGTACAATTTATCCAGGTTAGACAGTTTGCCATGTTCTCGTACCAACATGCCGACTCCAATACCTAGAAGGCACATAAAACATACGACACAAATTAGCAGTAATTTATAGTAGGCATGGGAAAAAAAGGAAGAAAAACAGAAGAACAGTAAAACAACAAGAACGAGCAATAGACACGTTTTCACAACCATGGTGGAATTTCTAAAGCAAATTAGAGAAGATATATTTCCTTTTCTGTTCTATATATTGATGATAACAATAATAACAGCAGTAACACATATAATTCTGAACTTGAAGGATGTCTTTAGGTATGCCTTTGGAAAAATCTTGATTATGCCTTCTGATTATCAGTCCAGTCCAGCAGTGACATTTTACTTCGTTTCATCAGCTCTAGAAGACCCATAACTTGCATTAGAAAAAAAATCAATACAACATATCAACACTACCAAACATTAAAAAAAGACAGTGATGTAATTATTTTAGATAATTTGTACTGGTGAAAATATGTCTATCCAGCAGTAATACTTCCAGTAACTGAAAGTAATTGAAAGCAATACTTTCAGTAATTGCTGCTCTACATAATTAGAAGAGAGAGTGACTACAATCACTAAAAATTAACCTAATAATTTCCAGGAAATTGATCAACAAAAATACACTCAGAATATTTCACACTTACACCACTACATGATCGATCTACAAAATACCAGACTGTAAGTATAATCTGTGATTTAGCCACGGCACAAGGCACCTTTGTACTTCCTCATGTTTCGATTAAATTAATTATCAGACAGTTCTAGCTTCTGAGACAAATCACAGATAAGAGTTCTATCAAAAGAAAATAAATCACAGGCCAAAAGACATATTTCTTCAGTTCGACAGGCTTATTTTCCATCTCAACATGGTTTTCAAAAGAAAATCACCGGTATAGGAAAAGTGTTGGCGAATGTTTAGAAAGCCTTATGACTTGTTTCACATATGAAGTTCATAATGCTTCAGTCCTGGCTAAACTGGGTATCAAGAGATCAAATTTGTAACTGGACTCAGTGAGAGACACAGCAACTCAGAACCCTTCATTACCCACTGAGTGCTCAAAGGTCTTATGAGTAGCCCCACTGAAGTTAATAGAATTTTTTACACCTCTTGGTATTTTAACGACATTAATGGTGTGTATTTTGCAGCAGAATTGTTACAACAGCACAAGAAGGTGCTACCAGTCTACCTTTACCAGCCGCAGTGGCTCATGTAAACTTTCAGGGTCCCAGGAAAGCTGCTAGTGCCCAAGCCAAATGCACCTCTTCCCCTAGTTTTATTTCTGATGATACACAAGACATTTAAGTTGGATGTTGTTAAAGAAGGTGGTGTAAAAGTTTGACTAAGTAGGCTTATAAGATAGGTTCCTTATTTTAAGTAATTGAAGTTGTGGAGGCACACAATATCACCAGGTTCAAAATCAGTTTAGGCAAATCCACAGACAACTGGTCCATACTATTGATACTGAAGGAAACAGACAGGGATCCCATACCAAGTTCTCAACTAAAGAAGAAATTCATTAATGTTTTTTTTCTAGAAAGTTAAGGATTTTTGCAAAAATCCTCCATAAAGATTCACCATGGCTGTGGCTTGTGCTAGTTCACAGGTTATCTGGACGTTAGTTATGTAGAAATGTAAACTACTAGTTAACTTGACAGAATGTGACTCTGAGAGCACAAAAAGATAATGACTGTTCCTCACAACAATCTTGAATCCTAATAGTTTTGAAGATACTTGTGATATTACATAAAGGCCCTTGATCGGTGACAAAGACACAATGAGCTCTATTTCTAATCTAGTGACTAAACTAAATGTGTTGAAAACAATTAGTCCACACTTTTAGATAACCCAAGCAAAAAACCACAACTCTGTAAAATGCTAAGGCTTTGATCCTGAAAACACTAGTGTAAATAGATGAATCTAAGCATACAGGTATTCTCCATGTATTCGGACTATTCGCATGAGTTAGGGTAGGCATATGCTTAAACTGCAGCGAGACTTGACTGTATGTTTACCAAAAGCTGTGTAATGCTGCTTTAGTTTAAGCAGGTGTGACTAGGATATGTTCTAACTATGCGCCTTTCATTCCAGGTGGTGACTGTCATGTTTGACCAGCTGAGAATTGGATCATTGTACATTTAGCAGGACTACTAGCAGGTAAAAAGGTTCTTTCTCATTTTCATTTTTCAGTGTTCTCTTTTCCACCTCTTTAGATTACAGTACAAAAACTTCCCCTGTGCTTTCAAAATTTTAGTAGGGTTTCCTTAAGCTTTTTCACTTACATATTTACATCTGTTTAATTTTTTTTGGTGAGGATATTATTTATCTAGTGGCAGTAACTGAGAATAGACTTCCTCATTCCAACAATCTCTTGAAATTACAGTATTGCTCTCACTTCCTTGTTGATGCTATGCCTTTACCAGAAAGAGCACTTACATCTATATTAACTTGTCATGCCTAGTATGTCAAAATACAGTAAAATGCAGCTACCTTTTAACTGGAGCTACCATCTAGCATATGCTGTTTGAATTTAGCATGGGAATATAGGAAGCAATTTTATTTTGAAACAGTAACAAGAGAAGGTTAGACAGTCAGCAGAATAAATTTGCTTAGGTACTGGAAATGGATGGAAACAGAACTTTTCCATCCTCTTCTCAAGCTCAGTTGGAATTTTCTTCCTGGGAATTATAACACACAGAAAGAGGTGTGGCCCAGCATAAACATATTTCACATAGTCACCAGTGCTTTTAACATCACACTGATTACAGCAGCCCTAAGCTAGTATAGATTAAAGTCTTATAAAACGTTAATTTCTCTACACGCATGCTACCGATACGCCACCATTTTCTTACATGTGCAATTACTTCTAATAAGCACAAAACACCCTATGGTAGGTAAGGCCTCTACTATACATTAGGATTTTTCCTTTCTTTTCATTTCTTTTTCATTTACAGCATAATTTGCTTCTGCTTTTTTTTTAAAGAGCGAGACATCACTTTTCCTGCTTCTCCTCTTCCTTCTTCCTGTTTCAACCACTTCACCTTTCCTCTTGTCCATGCTAAACTGTTTTTTCTTTCTTTTCCATCCCCTCTCCTTGCTTTTCCTTCTTGTTAGGATACGATTTTTACTACACAAGCAATCCTCTGCTTACAGCTCAATGGCATGTATTGCTTAAGGTCCCGATTTCTGCAATACTGGGCAGAAGTGAAGAATGAAGGTGGAAAAACCAGTACAGTCCCATGTCTTTAATTTTCTAAGGCAAATATCACTTTGCAACTGTGTATAGCACAGCACATGCTGCATAGCATGGTGTCTACATTTTCTCTCCCAGCAGACACTGACACAGAAAGCAAAAGGTGCAGTCTGGGTTCCTGGGATTGCAACGAAGGAAAGGCCACGGGATGCTTCTCTTGTCTGAACCCATATGAAACAACACATGCCTTGACTCTTTAGCACTACTCTCCCAGGGAGCACACAGTGTTTTTGCAAGCTTGGTAACAGACAGAAGAGAGGCTGTAAATGCAGACTAAGAGAAGCGAGGAGTGAGGGTGAGAAGAACAAGAGAAGAAAAACAGAGCAGAAGAAAATCGTTGAAAATTAGCATACCGACAGCAATCTGTCAGCACTCATCTTTCAGGTAGTCCCAGCAGTCCCAGCATAAAAAGCTAGAGGGAATATATGCTTCCTCTATATGGGATGACCTGTTTCTTGTTGTGTTACCCAGGGAAAGGGGAGCAGGAAGTACTGCACGGGGATATCACCTGCAACTGGCTGCACTGCGTGTACCACTCAATCCATCACATCTGCCAAGCCTGAGGCTTTCCAGGGCCAGGGAGATGATGGTAGTGTGTAATAATAAGGCAGCAGAACTAGTCTGGCCTGCGTACGTGTGTACAGTCAGTGAACCACTAGGTAAAATGTGTCTTGGGAGACCATTATGTTGTAGGTTCTGCATATCAGCAGAGCTAACTCTGTGACATTTGGTTATCTGGTGAAGACTCATTTATCACAATCTGCCCTACATCTACAGTACGTCTTCTTGCGAATTGCTGTTGTTTCTGAAATGTTGTCTAAGGAAAAAAGGCAAATTATTTGCATGGGAACAACTATAGGACTACTACATTTTTCTTCAAGTACTGTGCTGCAGTTCATGACACAGATTTGGAAACAAGTAAGAAAAGAAACACACACCCTGTTCAAATAAATTCTGTAATCTCTGGGCTCATCTATGCTAGCACACATGAGGAGTGTCACAGATTGTCCTATAGCTATTGTAAACTTGTAAAAATGCACTGTCTTCTCAGCAGCCACCTCAGCAACCAAATACAGAGACTATTTACAATTTTTCAGAGAGTGATGGCTAAATCCTGAAGCCTTTTTTGTATAATTATGAGGGGTCAACACAATTCAGATCTTCAATTTGGAAACTCAGAACCCTGAGTAAATGAATCCGTTCAGGACATGCAGTGTATGAAGTGACTGTAGTTACTTGTTTTACATCATTGCCATTGTGGGTTAGATGCTCTTCAGAACCTGAACGCATTTTTGATAACAAGACAGCAGGACACTATGCACCTTTACCTTCTCTACCTTCATTCACAGGTAAAACAACTCACGATTTAGAAACAAATAACTGCAGTCCACATAGACATGCTGGGTCCTATTTCTCACTGAAACAGAATATAAACCAAACAAAATTGGCATCTAACAGGTAGGACTTCCTAACATGTTATTTGCACTCATGGATGACAACAATGATACGAGATGCATGCTGTTAATTCACAGGGAGTTCTCATTCCACCAGTGTGCATGACACCGCAGAAATAGCACATCGCCTTCAACTCCCACTAACTTTATTATGGGAATGATCCTTAGGAACGATAAAGACAATGAGAAAAGAAATCCAGCATATACTTCTGGAGAACAAATAATCTGTTTTGTACAATGATCTGTTCTGAACGACACCACGTCTCTCTCTGAAAAAAGTTGTCGTATTTATTTTTCCCGTTTTCAAATAATTCTAGCATGTAGAAACTCCCTTTCAAAGGAGCAGTTAGCGATTCTGGCTGATAATGACAGCCACTGGGGGAATTCTAGGAATTTTTCTTTGATATGGTATTCAAAGAAGAAAAACATGGGCACATCCCACGGTTCACACCTGATATTATTTAATTGTACTGCAGCAACATGGATTGTGCTATTAACAAAGTGATTAAGATCTTCACAATTTCACACTATATGCTGTTCATTGGTAGACTAACAGACAATTACTTCTATCATATTGGTGGGTCTTAATTGGATTATCTTTACAGTAGATGATTCATGGGACTGAAAGGCTGGCAAACAAAGTTCACTGACTTGATCTGAAATACAATGCAAAACATTCAAAATAAACATGTCAAATTGCACCACAGGCAGGCAAGATTTTTGCAGTCTGTGATACAGTTTGAGTCCTTTTGTAATATTTTATAAAATCCATTCTTTTTCTGCTCTCTTGAGTTTCTGTAATATCACTGGCTGTCTCTTAACTACAAAGAAATACCCAGTGCCAACTACAGTACACTAAAATAGAGGGTGTAGAAGATATTCTTACTTATAATAATACTTTATAAACTTATTATTTCAGCTTATTAATTCAGCTTTCTTTGGATTATTTTTAATATTTTCTAATGTTACGCATTTTACTGTTTTACATTCTACTTAACAATCAATATTAATTCTAATAAACATACTGATGTTGACTGAAAAAACCAAGATTCTTAGAAAACTGCAGACAACTACTAAGGTAGGATTTAGAGTCTCTGGAGAATTACTGCATGACAATTGATCTTAACTCTCTGGATGCTGGTGTTGCCCAGACTACCAGCTTGCTTCCAAAGATACATTAAGAAAAGTCCTCCCAGAAATCCTGCAGAAGAAAGTTCCCAAGTCACACGTCAGCCTACTGAGAAAGATTTAGTAAGAATGTACTGGAGGAAGGTGTGCTCATTCCTCCACCTTGGTAAGGCCTCCTGTGTCCTCCTGTTGAGAGTGCAGGGGTTGTAAATTCCTTCACACAAACAACACATTGCCATCTGACTGCAGCGTGAAGAAAGTTTGGGTGGACAGTGACTCCCTGTGATGGACCTTCAGGAATGGAGGCAAGGTGGAGAACTTCCCAGAGGGGTAAAAACCAGCTTCCCCAGCGTGGGCTACTCCCCTACTCACAGCAGGCGTAAAGGCCACTGCAATCAGCAAAGCCACATCACTCCTGTGACTTTCTGTGCTGTGGGAGCCTGTAGCAGGGCTGATAACACAGAGTGGCCTGTAGCAGTCACTGATAGCACAGACCAGCCGCTCTGCAACACAGCGCCGCACAGGACCCACCCCACTCTTAGCCAGACCAAGAGCTGGTATTTCATTCAGCCAGGAAAAGGGAAATAATGGCCAATTCTCCTGTGACTGCAAGTGACCAAAGTTGGGCTGAACGCTGAACCAGTGTTGCCCCAGAACGACAACGTGCTAATGGCTAAGCAGTTTGATAATTTAACAGTCTCTCTTATTGGACACTTAGTTTCACAGAATGGTTTGGGTTGGAAGGGACCTTAGAGATCATCTAGTTCCAACCTCCCTGCCATGCGCAGGGACACCTTCCGCTAGAGCAGGTTGCTCAAAGCCTCATCCAATCTGGCCTTCGACACCTCAAGCAATAAGGCATTCACAACCTCTCTGGGTAACCTGTTCCAGTTTCCTCTCATTTATCTAAATATGCTGTAGATTAATTTCATGTGTACATATCTTCCAAATATTTTCAGTATGCAGATGTCACTTCTATCTGAGCAAGTCAAGATGAAAGAATACAGTTGAAGGAAAGAAAAAAACTGTTATGATCATGCTTCATCTGTGTATGTATCTCAGTACATTAGCAAGAATTGCCATACAGAACCTATCCATAGAAACAGTTCACTGACATATAGAAAAAAATACAGAGAGGAATTGTGAAGAATTCATTCCTTGGTTTGTCCTTAACTCTGTTAAAATAAATTAAGCTGTATCAGAGATACGATCTGCCTCTTTCACAGCTTTTCAGCAAACTCGGTGACTCATTAGATTTGCACAGTTAAGTACGACACTTAGAGCCTTAACATAATAAACACCATATTATAAAGATCATGTCACAAATTCAGTAATTTCAGGAAAATGACAGTTCTTTCCCAGCAGCTATACAACCTGTATTTCCTCATGAATTTGGATGTGTTCCGGTGAAAGCACCTGTTCTGTTGGGCAATACTGTGTGAAATGCAGTATAGACTGTAGAGTGATGTACAGTACAGTAGGACTGTAGAGTGATGAAGAGAACAAGGATGCTACCTTCTGAAAGGAGATTAAAGAGCTTAGTTTGTCCAACAGAGATGAGTAAGCTAGAAATACAGAAAATGGTTGAATAGCAGAGAAAGAGCAATGTTTTAACAAGCGGAGGCATATTCAACCTGAATACATTTAGACTGGAAATTGTACGGTTTTCAACAATCAGACTGATGAGTATGGCTTCCTAGGAGGACGTGCAGCACCAAGAAGGCTCTCCAGCTTCAAGGTCGAGCATGATATGTTACAGAAGTTTATATAAAATGTTGTAACCTGAAGCAGCAGCAGACTAGATGCGATAACCCAGGCCATATCTTTCTACTTCATATTTCTGTGTTTTACAGTAAAATTGAAACATAATCTGACAACAGTAACTTACCCTTCTTTTGCAGACCTTCCCTATGACTCCTTTCAGCTTTCACTTGTAAAACCACTACCATTCTCCTTCACCCCACCTATCTGTAGCTTAGGTGCCTTCTTTAACCATGACCTCTCTCCTCTGCAGTTATACAGACATGTATACTTCTTATTGCTTCCTCCACATCTCCAAATCCACTCAATTTTATTAAAAAGTGCTTTCATTTGGACCACTCTTGTGACTCATTCAAGATACTGTCATGTCCCTAATTGTGGTGTTCCTGGTGTCTAACATTTTGCTCACATGGCCTAACATATTACACGACCACCAATGGCACCATTCCACTGCCACCCAAAGAACTGGAGCTTCTCACCCTTTCTTGTAAAAGCCCACTGATCTTCTGTTCTCTTTCCACAACTGTTGCTTGCTATCCGAAAGCTATATGAGCACCTTTGCACATCCTGTATAGCCCAAGAGACAGTAGCTCAACAGAGCATATCAGGAAAAACACATCTTCATTTAAGACCCCTGAAACACACATGGAACTAAATGGTTGGCAATGGCATAAGAAAGGTAAAACGCTAGTAACTGGGAATATCTGTCAGATTCTGAGCCCTGTTATACCTTCTGTTTTAAACTGTGGTGAGAGGAAAGGACAGTAAACAGGATATACTGTTCTACCTGTCTCCTTGCTGGAAGGGTAGTGGAATGGTTCTGACTGCAATAAATTGAGATAAGCAGCCAGAAAGGCAATTTAATGGAAACTAAAGAGTGACAGATAGTGACATGAGGAAAACATTATTCTGAAACTAATGAAGACATCAAAGCCTTGCAAAATCAGAGGTATGACTTAGAAAATTAATTCAGACTAAGCATGGCCAGGCTGTTTGTGATTCCAAAAGCACGAAAGGACCAAGAAGTGACTGTTTTGCAATACATTGTGAAAATACTCAGATTATATATAATCTAGAAGAAATTGCTATCACGTCACATTTAATTTTCTGGCATGCTATTGCGTTCTCATGGAATGTGTCTACAAGGGTAGACACAAAAATAAATCCGGAACATTTAGTTCAATGTAGCCCTGATCTTCAGCACAGTATATGATAGAGACGTGATCTCACACCATGAGATACTGTTGTGGGGCCATAAGTAAGAATGTCTTCCACAAATCTTACAAAGCTTTTGTAAAAATCAAAAGGCATATTTGCAAACAGTACAAGTGTTGTTTGTAAGTAGCCTCAACCTGAACATTATCTATTTGCTGGAGTAGGTAAGAAGAAAGCATCTTTACGCTTTGTTAAGATATAAACAGAAAACAAAATATTTTCGTAATCACTAATTCCCAGTATCATTTTCCCTTAAATGATATTGGGAAATTTGAAACAGTAAATATTTTGCTGGTATTTGTATTGGTGTTATTGTTTCAAATGGAAAGAAATATTTCATTGACTTTGGTAGCTTTGAGGCTTTGTAGAGTGTAAATTGACCCGAGGCTCGCTCCTTCTAAAAGTCTCCTTATTCAGAAGTTCAGCTCTAGTGATAGTTTCATTTCACTCCTATAAAGTGAAACCCAGGCTTTACGTTAAAACAAGACATGAAATACATGGAAAACAGGCACTTCAGCTATCTTTGTTTTCTTTTGTTGACTGAGTTTCTGGCTCAGAGCATTTTTGATCCTCAGTAGTATGTGAAACTCTCAGAAGAAACTGTTGACCTTTCTCCATTTTACTTTCTGTCTTTAAAATTAATTTCAGACATTCTTTCAGAATTGCTGGGTTTCACATATTTCTGAACAGATCTCATCCTGTATTGAACTGTATGTAGTGAAATGGAGAAGAATTGACAGATAAGCACCACAACTGTCTAGAGAGGCATAAAAAGTCACAAGTATCATCTACACTGCTCTAAATCACATCAGGAAGAAATTAGTCTTCTGTTAGATATCCATGCTACCGCAGTTGATTCAGGACATCTGGTTTTCACCTGTTATAAATTCCAAATTAATAAAACGTTATGCTTCAAAATTCACGAAAGGAATCAGATGTTTGCTTTACAATTATACTTGTCAGAAACTTGACAGGGTAATAATTCCTTCATTTCAGGATATTCTCTATTTTTTTTCCTGCAGTGAAGAAAAGAGCTCTGGTTTTGCTAGTGTATTTCAAGAGGCAATTAATGTGCTTGATTGTTCGTAACCCTCACACTGTGTCGTGCAAGGAAAGAGAAATGGTACAGGAGACAGCCTAAACTAGGTTTATAGGTCACTTTTTGGTAAATATACGAGGATGTGAAAATGAAAAACAGTGAAGTCTTATTCCGTATCCAGAATGGGTTTTTTATTTTTAAACTATACTTCTCAGAGACAAGAGCAACTTACTGAGAGAAACTGAAAGACTTTACAGGTTTATGGCATTTAGAGGCTGTAGGCTACGTTTGCAAAAGAAACTTCCCACCCTCAGGAGTATGGCGAGATCCCTGGATTCACGGTGGCCTTCCTCATGGTGAGAAGCCATCCATGAAGTGGTATGTTACTAATTGTTCTGTTGTTGTCTTCACCCTGAGACATTCATTCTTGCAAGAACGCACTGGTGGGCTTCCAGTAGTGCTAGCACGTGCTGCACTGCTCTGACATGGATGACTTTTAAAGGAACTAGTGTTTTTAAAAGCAGCTGTCAAATCTCCTCGTATCTAATTACAGAGGGAGCCCACCCTCTCTAGCTACAGTTAGCAGATGTGAATGCACAATGCACCTGACAATTTTTTTTAAGAATACAGACCTGTGAACAAAAAATATTCTTATAGGGAGATACTACTACATAACACTATAATATAAAATAATATTTTTCATTAAAATGAAAAAGAACAAATTTTTGGCATATAGACTGCTAGGGTGATAACATACAGCACAAAACAGAAGCTCCAGAGGCTGCTGCACTCATCAAATCCTGGCAAATAGCTATAGCTGCACCACTCAAAGTTCCTGCAGTGCTGGTGGTACAGGCAGGAACTACGTATATTTCAGTCCCGCTCTCAAACGCGGTGGAACAGGAGCTCAGATGCCAGCCTCAATCTCCCAACACGGGAACCGCGCAAGCAAGGCGTCTGATCCTGCACGGACTGACTCCCCTTCACTTCGGAGGTGCCAAAATCAGCTGTACCCCCACCCCCTCCCTCTCTCAGTCACTTCTGGCTGCTGACGCCCGCAGCCCCGCACGCCGCCGGGCTCGCCCCGCTGCACCGCGGACAGCTCCCGCGCCCCCGCACGGCCGTGGCCCGGGAGACCCCTCCTCAGCAGATCCGAGGGGCACGGCACGGGTGCCGGGAGCCGTGCACATCCGCGACGAGGAGAGCGAAGGAGCAAGTCAAAGTCAGAGTACAAAAGTGTCCTTCACTGCATTTATGGACCGTTGATAAACGTGATTTATGGCCGGCTGAAGAAAGGACACTGCCATGCACAGCCCCTTGAGACTGGTGGCTGTATCCATCTAAACATTGCGTATCTCGTATCTTCCTCATGACTACCTGAACAACTTCAGTGTCCCCCATGCTCTGGTGAAAAAACACTTCAGAGTCACACGGAGGCTCACAGGAGTCTGAAGTTTTGAATTTGTTTAGGAATTGACAGACAGACATTCCATTAGTGACAAATAAAAGTACTTGCAACGTGCAAACTGATGCAAACTGAATCCCTTAGAACCACGTTCCCCAACAACAGAACTATTACAAAAAGATATTAGTCTAATAGATTTTAAAAATATACGTATTCAGAAAAATTGCAGCCTATTTCTGTATACTCTCTGAGTACGTAAAAAGATCTCTGCTGTAGTATGGTGTGCTACTGCAAATCAGTACTCGAGAACATATGTCCTCTAATTGCTTACACTTTTATTTCCACAGTAAGAAAAAAGCTGTTTGCTGAAGAATTGCCCAGGACTACCAGCTATTAGGTTACGACCCACAGACTAATGAATGAGTATTTACACATCATCAGCCTTTTTACCTTCATGACTGGCTTGGTTGCTTCGCAACAGTGACTTCTTGGAGACAAAGCAACGATAAAAAATAGATGCTTTATGAGAATCCTACGAAGTGTGACTTACACTCTCCTTTTGCAATTGTCCTTTCGAAACCTGTTTCAGGGTGAGTAAATTTCAGGGATATTTTTGGTTTATTTTGACTTGATTGTACAAACTGGAAGCAATATAGCTTTATTTAATAAAAGCTGAAGAAGCACTTGAAGTAAGTTGACTTTCTAACTGCCTTTGTTGGCTCAGCTGCTGTGGGCTCAGTAAGGCCAGTGGAGCAAAAAGACGCAAGATATCCCTTTTTTTGCAGCTACCTATGCGAGGCTGCTGCTCTCCCACCCCTCTGCCTCCTACAGAAGGGCAGTGAGACAGGCGAGGCACAGATGAGCCCAAACATCACCTCTGAGTCACTGGCCAGCACAGGTGACCCACTGCATGCCCTAAGGACACACTAAGAAGTAATGAACAACAAACTCGCTTCTCAGGCCCCATATTCGGGCAAACCTACCACTGAAATTACGCAAACCACAAGCCTCAGAACTAGCCCTGAATCTAGCCTCTTCCAGTACCTCAAGGGGGCCTACAGGAAAGATGGGGAGAGGCTGTTCAGGAGGGCCTGTTGTGATAGGACAAGGGGTAATGGTTTTAAAATAGAGGGAGGTAGATTCAGATTGGATATTAGGAAAAAATTGTTTACCATGAGAGTTGTAGAACACTGGAACAGGTTGCCCAGAGAGGTGGTGGATGCTCCATCCCTGGAGACGTTCAAGGCCAGGTTGGACGAGGCCCTGAGCAACCTGATCTAGTTGGAGATATCCCTGTTCCTTGCAGGGGGGTTGGACTAGATGACCTTTGAAGGTCCCTTCCAGCCCTAACCATTCTATGATTCTATGATTAATCTGAAATTCAGTCAATTTCAGACTCCAAATCTTGAGTTCACAGATCTCTCCCCATCAGTTTGGCAGTCTGAAACAGAATCTCTATTAAGGTAAGAAAAATAACCTCTTGAGTCTCATGTTTTATTTTCTCTGAATAATACACACGTGTTTTCACAAAAAGGAGGTGACATTCTTAAGATATTTCATTTCATATAATTCTTCCCTCCAAATTCTATAAAAAAAATTTCAGTGTTTTGAAAACGTAAGTGACAGGCAAATGATTGAATGCTTCAAATATAGCACACAAAATATTTACTCTTGAAGGAAGAGGTGTTTGGAATTCTGAGGGGTTTCTGTCTCCTCTTGCCAGAGATGGGCAAAACAAGTAATCAGGAAAACTTTTTGGCTTAGTAAGGGTACTAGCAAAGTTAAGCGTCTCACTAGGATGCTGAGCATAACTCTGATAACGATGAGCAAAAGTCATGATTCTACATGATACTGTTGGAATATTGGGCACTTTGCAGCACAGCTGGAGAGCTTTCACAGTACATTTCCACAGCTTGCTGCACTTCATATTTCCACTCCTCACTCACGCGCACTTTTCTGAAAAGTCTAAACATATCTTCTGCTTTCAAAATAAGTGCTACTCATCTGTTCACGAATGCTAAATTGTTCGTCCAAACTAAGTAGATTAATAAACCTCAGGGCAATTCCCCAGTGTATATTAGAAAAGAATAAATATATAAATTTAATTATTAAGGGTTTGCAGACTCCAAGTATATTACTAACATTCCTCAAGTTGTAACAAAAAGATCCTTACAAAGTTTCACTGTTCTCTTCGCGTAACTTATTTCACCAATATATTTTCTCCAACAAATATTGAAAATGCAGCAGATACGTAGCTTCTTGCAAAATGTAATCTAGTCCAAAGCTCAAGGTATTTTTATGAAGACTCTCTTTGCCACACTATAGAGCTCCCCTGAGTTCTGGACTGTTAATTACAGCATAGCAGGTAGAGAAGTCCAAAGACACAGGAGGTATTTGGGTGACTGTCACTCTCTCACTGCAAATTGCCATTGGTTTTGGGGGGATTAGGATCAAATGGACCTACAGTTCCAACACTGCCAAGTTCTGTGGCTCTCAGGGAAATCTCATTTCAGAATGATCAACTTGCAGGATCACATCACACACCTGAGTTCTACCTACATTCATTGAAGATAATGAGAGGGGAATATTTCTTAACCACTTCTGTAATTGGGAAGTAAGTATTTGAACTCACAGAAGTGTACCTGACAGGACTACACAAAAAAGCAACTGTACACACACAAACACGGACACATATACACACCCCTCCAGTTGTTACAGCCAGATTTTCAAAGCAAGCCTTTAGCACTTGGTACATAGAACTCACAAAAATCTTTCCACTTACTAAAGAGGTGAAAAAGAACTGAGATCTTTCAAATATCGAATGTGTGCAAGGAAACATACATGTATACATAAGTACACCTCTGATCACTGCCTATAAATAGCTGGGTGGAATTCCAAAAGAATAATTCTCTCCTGAATAAACACGTACAGAAATAGATACATTCCAGCCAAATTCAAATCCGCAGAAAAGTCATCTGAAAGAGACCCATCAAACAGAAGTGCTGTTAATAAAGTATTTAAAGCACAACACTTCTCTACAGGAGCAATAACGCCAAGGAAGCTCTGCTTGCTTAGCATCAAAACAATCACCAGGAGAAAATGCAAAGGCTGTGTGACTAGGACCAAAATTACGTCCCACCGAAAAGTCTCTTCAGCCACGTCATTTGACTGCTAGGACCTTTTGCCCACCTATTCTTAGTAAGATGGCGTTCAATTCATTTCTCCTTCCGAAACTTGTCAGCGAGCGGAGGAGAAATCCTCCTACCTTCGCAACGACACGAAAAACCTGAAAAGCCCACTGAAAGCGGGGTGGCATTGCCGAACTTCGCCAGTTGTGTCACTTGCTCCGGCCGCGAGCAGCACCCCGAAGCCACATCCAGGCTCTCCTGCCCGGCGGCCTCCACCTCAGCGGGGCTCCGACCTGCCCACCCGCCGCAGGCGCCGTGAGCCGGCCCGGCCCCCCGCCGCCGGCCCAGCCGCGCTCCCCGCACCGTGAGCAAACGTGGCGCAAGGCGCAGCCCGCCCGCGCCGGCGGGGCAGCCCCCGCTGACAGCCATCGGCGCGGGGCTGCCCCGCTAATGACCAGACCTTTGTCACCAGCGCGGAGGGCCCCGGCCACCCCGCACCTCGGCGCCCCGCTGCCGACCTGGTCGCTCGGGCTCGGGGCGCGCTTTGTCCACCCACCCGAAACCCCGTTTTAGACCGGCCGCCGCAGCGCCGTGCCGCTGCCGACCTGTTCCCCGCGGCCACGGCTGAGCGACGCCCCGGAGCACCTCAGCCGGCCTGCGCGGCGCCGCGGGAGGGCAGCCGGCTCCCCTCGCCCTTCAGAACCGCTACCCTCCCGCGGCACGGCGGCGGGCGGCATGGAGGCGGCGGGCGGCATGGAGACGGCGGGCGGCATGGAGACGGCGGGCCCGCGCTTCGCCCTGCACCGCCCGGCTCGGCCCGGTCCCGCGGCCGCGGAGCGCCCCTCGGCTGGCGCTGCCCGGCGCTCCGCCGCGGGCCCCGGTCTGGCGCCGCGCCGGCCCTGCGACGGGCAGGGCCATAACGTGCCGGGTAAGGCTGGGCGGGGGGCGGCGGCGGCGCCGCACTCCCATCCTTCCCGCACGCCTTCCCTCCCGCGCCGCACTCACCCAGCAGCACGGCGGCCACCGTGCTAAGGCAGGAGCCAGTTCCTCCTCAGGAAGTCCGGGCAGCTGCATCCTTTCCTGCCCTTCTTCGCCATAGCGGGGGGCGGCGGCAGCTGAGGGGGGCGACGGGCCTGGGGCGCTCCGCGCCGAGCCGAGCCGAGCCGCGCTGAATCGCGCCGAGCCGAGCGGTGCTGCCTGCCCGCCTTCGTGCGCTCCGCGCTGCTGCGCGCTTGCAGGAGAGAGGCGGAGACGTTTCACCTCACCTGGCAACGAGCAAGCCCGGCCCCCCGCCCGCCCGCCGCCCTACCCACCCCGCTGCGCGCCCTCCGCCCCCCTGCCAGCCCCGCCGTCCCGGTGCCTCCCTGCCGTCCCCGCTGGCCCGCGGAGCCCAGCCCCGCCGCCGGCCGGGTCTCCTCGCTGGCCCTTCCCGCGTGCGCGCCGGGGCTGCGCAGGGGGGCACAGCGCCCGCCGGGGCGCGGGCCAGCGAGAGGAGAGCAGAGGGCCGGGCCCACCCCGCGACTTGCCCGCAGGGCCGCGGGCTGAGCGCGCAGCTCGGAGCCGCCCCGCCCGGGCCGCAGGGCACGGCCAGCGGAGGAAGGCGCAGAGGCGGCGGGGGGGCCCCGCCGGAGGCCGACGGCCCGCGGCCGGGGGCGGTAGGGTGCCGCGCCCAAACCCCGCCGCCCCAGCCCGCTGCCTGGCTCCCGCGCCCTTGGCGCCCCGGGCCGGCCGGGGCGCTGGTTTCGTGCCCGAGACACGCGAGCCAGCCTCCGCGGTGCCCGACAGCCCCCCCGCCGGAGGGGAGGTGGTCCCGCGGCAAGGGCTGTGCTGCCGCTCCCGCCGCCAGGCGACCCCCGTGTTCCGCGCGGTTGCGAGGGCGGCCCGCATCGCCAGGGAGAAGGGTTGGTCCTGCGTGGCGGCGGCTGCGGGGGCCACCGGTGGTTGCCCCGGGATCATCTCTGGTTAAACACTGAGGGGAGGGCTTCTGCCCCGTACTGCTGTGGGGAGAACTTGGTGTAGAGAGTACAGCAATGGCTTGTAGGATTTTACACTAGGGTTTTATCCTGGTAAGATTAAATACCAAAATTGGCAAGAAGCATTTATTTCTCCATGGTCTCCTCCCCCTCCTCACCCATAAACATGATGAAGGTGTATGTAATATTGCAGCCCAATTCCCTGTGGGATTATGGTGGGTTTTTCAAAATCTGTTTGTATATTTGTTGATTATGATTTGCAAACTTGGAAATCTATTGTCAAATGTAAGAAAAAAAAAAAAAACAAACAAAAAGACAACTGCTGTTGTCTTGTTGAATGACGTGAAGGACAGTGTAGAATGAAAGTTTAATTTGTCTCATTTAATTACACTTGACACCATCCATTCCAAACATACGCTATGGAAGTTTGCATGGTTTCTGTCTGTGATGACCAGGTACCAAGGCCTGCGGTAGATCAGCACAAACTGCAACTGAAACCTTGTCGCATTCCTCTTCGCATGGATCTGGCTGTTCTGGGTGACAGATTGGAGAAGAGACAAATATGTACCTTGCTGAGATAGTGAAGAGTGCTGAAATCCACCTGGACGAGAAGCAAGAGCTGACATCTATCCCAAGTGTTAAAACGTGGAGCCAGCTGCATAAATGTATAGAGTCTCCCAAAAAAGTGGCCTTATTTTTCAAATGCATTGAGCTACTGCAGTAATTTGTCTGCATCTGTCACCATCAGGAAAATGCAATTAAAAAAATGAAAGGAAGCCTAGTGGTAGAAAGGAAGCAGATGAGTAAGTATCATATTAGTTTAATTAAATCATAAAAGGTTCTAGACAACTTGAAAGGAAAGCTGGCATACTACTGTGTTACAAAGCCACAGAAAGCACAAACCAGAATAACCAATGCAAGCAAACAATAAGAAACGCAATTACTATGTCCAGACTTTGGTACAGAAATGTGGCAAAATATGAGTGGCATTGAAGAGATATAGGAAGAAAAACGTATATGAGATTTCAGAGTGAGCAAGATCAGGCTTATCCTGTGCAGAAGGGCTCTGGCCTTGGGTCTCACTGCCGCAGAGTGTAGTTTTTTATTTTTTATTTCCCTCCCCTATATACTGGGAATCTCAGATGTGGCTCTCGGTAAGTAAAAGGTCTCCTTTGTCCCAGGAGGCAGGGAGGGTGGTGCCCCTCTGACAGCAGTGACAACACTAGTTGCAAGACAACTTCAGAGTTTAGGCCTTCCTTTAATTTTCTGTCTATCCACTTTCTCATGTATCTCTTCTAAACTTTGCTTGTCTTTGAGCTGTTTTGGTGAGCTAGAGGAAATAACTGCAATATAATGGTTCCTGAAACTAGCTAAAATTAAGTTAGAGTTTACTTCTTCCTCCATGGAGTTTCCATGGTTTGTGTGTTTCCCTTAGTGCTTCAGTATCCTTTTTTCACATTAAGGATTTGACGGTACCTTTTTGGATGAGCTAGAATTGTCTGCAGCACTCTTAACACAAAAAATGCCTGCCTACTGGTATAAGCAGTGTGATTGAAGCTGATACATGCCTTCCTGGAGCTTGGAGTATCATCGAGGAGTTGTGCAATCTTAGAAAAAAACATAATATGATTACGCTACATAGCTTTTGAAGACAGACATATCTTATTTCCATGTCTGCAACAGTAGGAGAGTATATATTGAATTATATTGAAGACTTCCACATACTTTTCCTGTCAAAGTTTCTGTTCTTTACTGATAGTGTTTTGTCCCTAAAAATATGTGAGAAATAAGGCATACCAAAATGCTAGGCTTTTTTCTTAATAATTTGTCTTTCTTTTTTTCACTTAATCAAATACGATTCCAAGGACATGACCTTGAAAAATAGACATTGATAACTTATGGCATCCATAGAAACTAAAAAAGCATTTTAAAAAAAGACTTAGGCAGGTGAAATAGGGATGTTTTAAAACATCCTGATGAGCAAGCTGGTTTTAATTTGATCTTCCTATTATAGAATGACAGACATTGGCTTTGATCCTGGATGCAGAGTCAAGCTGGCAGTTTCTGTATGGGGAGCTATAAAAGAAAAAACTGTAATAAAAGTGTCCCAATAAAATAGAAAAGAATTAAAGTTAGCCCAAGCCCATGGATCATTCTTGAAATGTTGAAGTTATTTTAAAAAACAACTCAGCTATGAAAAAAGACCAAAAAGAACTAATACATTGGGAGACTAGTTGCCTGTACAGCTACCAATCACAGCTGCTGAACAAACAAAATCTAATTCTATTTAAACCATTTTTAGTTTTCTGAGATTTTGAGACATCCTGGAATAACTATGAAATGAATAGGATGCATGTGTGAAAAAATGTCAATACGCTTCATGTGCACAGATTATAGGAATACATTCTTTAGCTATATTGCTCACTGTTACAAAGTTCTGAGTAGATCATGGGTAAGACTGTATGTGTGACAATATGGTGGATTTTTTTGTGTTTAATTTTTTTTGATGTTAATGAAAACATACAGAGGAATCAGTCTTGAAAGTCTGAACATTTGCCTGGGAAAAAGTGACATGCATTTACATGTATGATTTTTTCTTGAAGGCTAAACTAATCCAGGTTACTTTGTTGTAGACCTAGGATCATACATAATACTTAAATAACTATTATATTGACAAGTTATTACCACATGGTCACAGAATCACAGATGTTAGGGATTGGAAGGGACCTCAAAGGATCATCTAGCCCAATCCCCTGCCGGAGCAGGACCACCTAGATCAAATCACACAAGAACACGTCCAGGTGGGTTTGGAACAATCTCCAGAGAGGAGACTCCACAACCTCTCTGGGCAGGCCTGTTCCAGTGTTCTGGTACCCTTACTGGGAAGAAGTCCTTCCTCATGTTTAAGTGGAACCTCCTATGTTCCAGCTTATATACATTTCCCCTTGTCCTGTCATTGGATGCCACTGAGGAGAGCCTGGCTCCATCCTCATGGCAGTCACCCTTCCATATTCATAAACATTAATGAGGTCCCCCCCTCAGTCTCCTCTTCTCCAAGCTAAAGAGACCCAGCTCCCTCAGCCTTTCCTCACAAGGGAGATGCTCCACTCCCTTCGTCATCTTTGTGGCCCTGCGCTGGACTCTCTCCAGCAGTTCCTTGTCCTTCTTGAACTGAGGGGGCCCAGAACTGGGCATAATATTCCAGATGTCACCTGATAGGTATGTAGCCCATGTCTCAACATTGATTTCAATCTGATGAACTATCTTAACAACATTTTAAGTGAATTACTTATGAACATAGCAAGTAATTTCACACAAGTTAGGAATATTTTCAACTTTTGAGGTACTTGACCTGTTTCAGTGCTGGGAGAGGCAGAGAGATCCTACAGGAAACATATACAGTACAGTGTAGCAAGTGGAAGCTTGCCTCTTCAGACTTCTTAAAAGATATCTTCAGAGATTGTAGTTAAGAGAGGGGAAAAAGCCATTGAGTTTTACTTATCTAATGCTTCAACTTTTTCTAGCTAAGTCAGCCTGTCGTTATAATTTGTATAAGCTTTGGTAAGAGACAAATTTGATAGATAGAAAACTAATTAAGTGCTGTTTTCTTCTGAGTTTATGGTGACTAGAGACAAGAAATTGCATCACAGGGAAATGCTAAAATTGTGGGTATTACATTTTTTTAAATACCTTGATAAAACAACAGTATTTAGCAAATATTTCTTAAAGCAGGTGCTAATAGTCTACCTAGAATGCAGGTAGAATAATTGAGTTTGATTTTTCATTTGAAGCCAGTCTACCAGATGGGAAGTTTGCAACTGTTTCAATACCATAAGGCCAGGGAGCACATACAAAATTTCAAAACACAGAGTAATCAATTCCTGTCTAATATTCTCACCTTAATGAGAAAATAATCCAATAAAAAGGACAGTATTCTAAGTACTGTGAACATTTCCAGTTGTGATGCTTTAGCACTGGACCATGTTGCTGCACTAGCTTCTTTTATCATTAAAGTAACTGAAATGCTTTTGTCCTCTGGAATATGGTAAGTTGAAGAGCAAAATCTTTGCGGAGTTAACTGAGCATGAGCCATCAAGCACAATGCTTTTATCTCTGAATTCTAGAATTAGACTTTTACCAAAGTCGCCTTGCTTTAATTCCACTCTTTAGCTTTCTAGCCAAATATGAAAGCTGAAATTAGAGATGGAAATGAAAAGTGTGATTCTGGATACAGTTCAGTGAAGAGCCAAATGGGCCTCAAGGAAATGCACAAAAATGTGTCTTATGTGTGTAAGAATACTTTAACTAAACGCCCAAAATTGCAGGATTTTTCCTTGTAGCCTGGAACCTGTGCCCCTGACATCTAACCTCAATGTTTAACTGCCGTATACACTATGCAATACAGCTGGATAAGCCAAAAAAAAAATTCTGGTGCTGACCAGTAAAATAAATAAGCAAGACCTCTTCAAGAGATGTTCTGACTGTCTCCATGGCAGAGCTGATGGGGTGCTGGTTTTTAGTTTTGGAGGGAGGAATGCTGGTTTCATGGCAGTAATGTCTTTGCACGCAGAGATCCTGTGTAATCCAATGTAGGTTTAGATTTAAGCTACCAGATCCCATATTGGTGTATTTAACTAATCCAACTCACTCTTTTAATTTTAAAAGCATACCTATTTCTATTTCAGTAGCTGGTTTCTGATGCACAGAGGGATCCTTGGTTATCTACTTATAACTTCCAGTAAGATTGCCAGTAGCTACTTTATCTTCTGTTTGCATAGGTTTTTTTTGCTGTCTTACCAAAGACACTCCAAACCTTATCAAATTAGCCATTCTTCTCTACATTCCTCCTCAGCTGAGTTTTTTTCAGAATCATGGAGTTATTGGACAAAATGCATTCCTTTTAGGCAAAATGGTCTGGCTTTGGCCTAAAATCAACAAGGAGAGGATGGTTTTCTTTTTTCTTTCTTTCTTTCTTTTTTTTTTTTTATTAAATTAAATCCCGTCCAAGATCAATGGAATTTTTTGGCTTTGTTTGAAGCCATGGCATCACAGCTGGGAGGAAGATGACAGAAGAAAGATGGGATTTTTATCTGCTAGTTTATAGCCTTCTAATGCTGAATATCTTTTTTCTACCAAAAACCCAGTTTTATTCCGTCTCAAATAAACATTAGTGTTTTATCAGCCATTTTTCACTGTGAGCTCAGAAGAACTAACATAAAAGACTAATGATGAAAATATATTAGAATTCCTTGATAATTGTGTATCTCTTATTATTTAAAACCTTGGATCTGGAACACTATGATCTAGATCACTTCTATAATTTTCTAAGTTATGTTCCTATTGCCACTAAGAATACTGGTCATAGATTTTGATGAAAGCTGGAAGAGACCATGTCCATGTGATAATTAAAGGAATTCCTATTAGTGAGAAATGCTTTGAATTTTTTCTTTCTTGTTTTAAGTAGTGTAAATACTACTGCTTGTACATTGCCTGGCTGCAGATCTTTATGTTGTAAGTAGGCTGCAAGCAGAGTGGGAAGTTGGCATAAAAACGTGTTTCACAAATTGAGATTTAAATGGTAGCTATGTACTATTTACAGAGGGTTCAAGGAAAGCTGTGCTCTGAAAGTCGTCAAGGGCACGTATGTTTTACAAAGTTCAGCAGTTCTCGTTTGCCTAGAAAGTATGATGACATAGCTGTGAAGTAATCATGAACCAACAGCTGTATATATTTAGGTGAATATTGTAGTAATGGTTTTAAAAATGGTTCTTCTTTCTTCTCAATTATTCAGCCAATTAGATGTCCATGAAAAGAGCTAGACCAACATGACTGCAAACAGGTTTTTTTCCCAGTTACACAAAATGTCAAGGATGAGTGTGGACAACACATATTTCTCACAGCACTGCTCTTTAGCCTCATGCGACAAGGAGTTCTGGTAGTAATGAGAAATGAATTCAGTTTGCATGATGATGAAAAATTTCTGAGTTTCTGCAAAGCATTTAAAAACACCTGGCAGATAATATCAGCATGACAGGGATGAGGTTTATGTGGAAGGATGATCTCTTAATGGGCAAACTTATATTCAGTAATTGATTTTTAAATGTTCATAGAAATTCATAAAGGTGCTGTCAACAGATGGATAGGTCCAGATGTGAGTAAGATAGGATTGGATTAGAGAAGATAAATACATCTGCAGTCTGGAGTGGAGGCTGACCTTTTGATTTCTGCAATAGCTTGCCATGTGCTGACTCAGAAATGTACACTGCTTAAGGCAAATGACTGACAGGAATTCGACTGGAACTTGATACATTTTCCCAGATTTGGGGCCGTGAGTCAAATGTTATTGTTTGCAGACGTGACTTGCTATTGGCTGTTGCAAAAGAAAAAATGATTTAATATTGCTCTTTGGCACACCGATACCTACACGGCACGTCCACCTCAGAGCAAGAGTTGCTTCACAGTAGCACTGACATCTGCCCTCCAGGACCGTGTGAGAAGCTGGATTCTCACTCTACTGGCAATCGGCTCTTACAATTTAAAAAACTGAGAGGTAAAAGCATATTAAACAAATACCATTTCATTAGTGGAATAATAATTGTTCCCCAAAGGGAGATGGTGATATTGCCTTGCCATGTTGGAGTAACATTGTGTTATCCCCGTAGTGTGCAAAGTGCATATGCATCAATATGTGGTGACAGTGAACAAAGGGTGAAGTATAGGGTGATATTCTACTGCTGCTCCAGCAATTCTGCAGAATGACTCATTATGTGATGTATCATACCTGTAGCTACTCTAATACATACGTAATTATAAAATTATTGGTTCTTGCAGAGAGCTCTTTACCACTCTTCACAAATGGCATAAATGGAATTGGAGGGCTCTGTTCACCCACACGCCATTTGGAGACTTATTTTAATGAAGACATAATGAAGCAGAACACTTTCTTGATGGAAGATAATGATAGCAAATGACAAAATTATTTTAAAGCTCAAGTCTCTCGGTAACCATTGAAATGGATGAGTGGGCGAACACTAATTTGGAGAACGTTGAGCAAGTTCAAGGAAATAGTTAGCTTACATACCCAAAGATCTGGCGGGTGAAGTGGAAAAAGGCATTCAGAATTACTGGCTATGCAACTCTCAAAAATAGGCTCATGATCTGACCTTTTGTCCTATTTGAAGAATGTGAAAATGCTTGGTGCCCTTGACATCCTTTCTAGCCAGAGCTGAACAATCATTGCATTGCCCATTTGTCACCAGGAGCTTTATCACAAGACTTGGAGTATCAGTGGGCTGTATCTAAGCCTCAGCTTTTGTAGTTGCCCGAACAAATTAGACGATTAGCATCCAGTTGTAAACTAAGATTCTAGCCCAAAAGAGTGTGAAGACAAAATTGAAAAATATAATATATTGAAAAATATAATGGTAATGCACTTTAAACACTCTGAAGGCAAGTAGAACTCATCTATTTTTTTAATCTCATGATGTTTAAAGCCAGTCTCACTGTTTTCTAGGGAAGGACTCAGGATTTTTTAACACTTTTGGTTGGCAGTCCTGTACTGTACACATCTGGGGAAATGTAGTTATTCTTGAAAGTCTTATTTGTAGTCTGTAAAGTCTTTGTGATAGGGGACATCACTTCAGTCCATATTTAAGTATTGCTTTTTCTAATAAAGTCTGCTCCACAACTGGGTCTTGGGACAATTTCAGAAGCTATATAATAATAATAGTAATAATAGCAATCTCTAAATAATAATCAAGGGAAGGCCATTTGCAGTGGCCTCTATGCCACCAAATATCTTACCCATCAGCATAAGAAATTGGAGAGGAGGATAGGAGACCCTAATTCCTGAAATGAGTTTGCAGATATTATTTGTCTTTGAAAGGATGATAACATTATTTTCTGGTAGGCAGTTTGGCCTGCAGTATGCAGGAAAATAAATGACTTGCATTGCTGTTGGGATAGACAAGGTACTGACTAATGGCAGAGGTCAGGAATCAGAACATGAATGTGGATTTGAAGAAAAAAATGGAGAGCAGCAGAAGAAAATGATGCTGAATTCATCCAGGAGTACCAAGATTCTAGCTTGTATTAGCAAAATCATGTTGCATTTCAATGCACGTATTTATTTTTGTCATCTGGGAGAATACATACCTGTAATAGCCCAATTGCAACTGACAAAATTAGGAGATTTGGGAAAATTGTGTAATTAGATTCTGACATTAAGTTCTGCAGCATGCTCAGTACTATACTTGAAGCTGGGGTTGCTGTGGATCTTTGAAATTTAGGATGAGCATAGGTGGAGTATAGATATTGTGCTGGAACTGCGCCATTGAGTCATACTTGTTTATGTTTTTCAGAAAGACTGGGAAATAAAGTATGTCTAGAAGGATAAGTAAAACAGTGCAAAAGCTTGAAGTGTTACCTGGCGGTTAGAGTCGCGTAGGAATTAAAAACAACCTCCCTATCTAATAAGGCTAGCTGAGTGGAAAACAAAGAGGCCATTTTTCTTTTATTTTGTTACTAGGACAAAAATATAGGGGAGATCTGAAACAAATTTTTCTTTTGACATTTCTCATTAAAACATTCTTGTGTCTCTATGTTATCTGATGACTGATATTCACAAGTATTACACTTTCACTCCATATCATGGGACTCCAGGGTATGACTGTGACTTTGGAAGTGGTGGGGAACCACACATGGCAGAAAGAAGGGAGGTGGACAAGAAGCACCAGCAGATCAGCTTTTACGTCTTAAGAAAAGACCTCTGCACTTTGCTAAAGGCTTCTGAAACATAAGAGGGGTCCTCTCCATCCACTCTCCTATGGCTATGAAGTATTGCTGATGGAAGATAAACCTGACCCTTACAGCTTTCATTCTGTGCATCCTTTCTGCATGCTTTGAAACATCTTCTGAGAAAGACAGAATTACTGCAAGAGCTGGGGGACAAAAGCCAGCAAAGGATGTATGGCTCCAGGAAGAACAAGGTGACCACCGTGAGTTAGCATGTGTCCTGATTTCAGCTGGGTCAGAGTTAGTTTTTCTTTTCAGCAGCCAGAAGAGCTCCATGTTTTGGTTTTAGGCTGGGATTCACTACGAGAAGAATGTTGACACTGCACTGATGTTTGTAGTTGCTGCTGAGACATCAAGGACTTTTCAGCTGCCGTGTTCTTGCCAGTGTGCAGGAGCACAACAGGACGGGGGGGGCATGGCCAGGACGGTGGGTCCATGACTCTCCTTATGATCTGAACCTAGACTTAGTATTGAGGGCTAAACTGGCCAATGAAGCATTCCATATCATGCAGCGTCATGCCCAGTATACAGATGAGGGTTGTCCAGAAGAAGGGCTTTCGCTCTTCTGGGAGCTCTCACTCTTGGACTATAGGAGTGCTCTCACTCCGTCATTCTCTTTCTGGGGTCTCACTGATCCAGGATTGTGGTGTCAGGACTTACCTGTTTCAAGATCATTTACGGGGACGGGGCAGGTGTTGATCACCAGATGGTGAGCAATTACACTATGCCTCATTTGTTTGTATATATTATTATAATTATACATATTCGTATTCATATTATTATAGTGTTCTTATCTCAATCCAAGAGGCTCCTTCCCTTTTCCTCTTTAATTCTTTTCCCCATTCCCCAGGGGTGTGGGAGAGTGAGCGGCTGTGTGGTGTTCAGTTGCCGGCCGGGCTAAACCATGACAGCATGTCTCCACAAACTTAGATGAAAGGATGGCTGACAAACAGCAGCCCTCCTGAATTGCAATGAAATAAACACCAGCACCTGTAGCTGTAAGGAAATAGCTGATATTTGAAAATTTCCATGGTTTGGAGGCAATATTTTTTTGAGACTCGGAGCTTAGCCAGTGGGCTTTGGTTCAGCACACTGGAAGTCATAGGCCAAATTTTCATGGTTGTAGGAAAGCCTTAGAGGGCCAAGCATCTGTCTCAGTGGCATTAACTGCAGAAAAAGCCTGCTAGGAACAGGAGAAGAAATGAATGCAGTGCAGTGCCGAGGAGTCAGGTGAATGCTCGTCAGTGTGGTAAGTAAATCTTACACACAGCTGTTAGTGGAGAAGAGCTGTATTTTAGTGCAAATTATGCAAGCAGTTTGTACAGTGGTATGGTCATTGTTTCGGTATATCACGTGAGGGATATTGTGATAGTAATTCACAGGGCACAGGGACTTACTGTTGTTCCTAGTGTCTTCTACCTTGTAACCATTCAGTCCTGTTTATGCCTTCTAGTGCTTCAGTTCTTAGCCCTATGAAATGAGGATGATGATGCTTGCTTCTCACCAGAGGTCTGTCTAACCTTGGTAAGGGAAACAGTGCTGTACAGTAAATAAGGATTTCCAGTTTATTAGTTACAGTAGCCAAAGGAGAAATCTGGAGGCTTTGCCTTAGGGCTTTAGTCAACCTGGTAATTATCTCTAAGAAATCCTTTAGCGAGAGATCACTAAACTACCAAGTAGGAAATAGAAAGAAAAACACAAGAAATTACCATTTTATTTTTTGAAATGTTAAAATATGAATTTTTAAACACCATGTTGTCATGGAAATACTGCTAGGGCTTGAAGCAGCTAACTTTTTCAGCCAGCCAGAAATTTGTAGTCACCAGCAGCAAGCAAGACTTCAACCTGTGATTTTAGGGAGCTTTATAATTGAGTTTGTCCATGGCAGGTTAAGCATATCTTCACAGTTCTGACAGGAATGTCCTGTAGGAACAAACAAAATCTTTCTGAAAATAGCCTTTAGAGAGGCAAAATGCTTCTGAGAAGCAGCAGTGAAAACTCTTTGTCATCCAAGAGGACATAAAGTCCCTCCACGCATCAGGACTTAACAGTAGTACAGTAAATTGTATGCTAAGGTTTTCAAGTGACTGAAATACAAAAGAATTTTAACAAGTGAGCAATTTATTTTGTCCTGTGCTAGCAAAAGGACTGTGTGAAAGTGACCCTGCACTGTTGCTCAGTGTCAGCACAGCTAGTTCAGAAGCCCAAGAAGGCAGCCCCTTCCCATGGCAGCAGCAGAAAATGTTCAAGAATCTCTTTGCAGCAGATTTTCTTTTATGTGTGTGTAAATTCATATATGTGTGTGTGTCTATCTGTGTGTGTATGCTGCAGTAGACATTGAACTCTGTCCCCTCTCCCCACCCTGGCCCAGTTTGTGAGAAGACCTGTGCCAGCATGTGCCCCTACTTTTGTCCTCTTTTCACCTGCTAAAGAGAAGATGAGGACCTGCAACCAAGTGTGTTGCAGAATGTTATCTTTCAAGCTAATAGATTCAATTATAGGTTTGCTTCAGAATTTTCACAGAGGTATCTGCAGCTCTCCATGTTCTTTGAATCTGATGACCACATAAAGATATCACCATGACAGTAGTCTCATTTTCTCACAGAATCATCTAGCAGGAAGGAGTAAAACCTGTTCTTTGTCAAAGCGGGAGTCATAGCACAGGAATGATGTTGATGTATAGTCCTCGTAAGGTCAGCCGATATTGGGGAAGTCCTTTTCATCTAATGTGCCTGTGGTGTATTCAGTTGCATCAATCTAAAGAATCCTGATTAACCTTAGAATGTTATTTTCAGATTGAGATCACCTGTTTCTTGAAAATAAATAATCCTTTCTACTGGCTGTTATGTCACCTTTACGGGAAGGTAAGGAAGAAGTTCTGATACATAAGGGGAGATGTTGGTTCAGTGAAATGACTTTCAATGGTGGCTTGGTCATTTAGTTTTCAGATCCAGTGGCACCACAAGTGATCACAAGTTGCAAGAAACTGCAAAGAATTCAACCTGAGCAGAACAGGCAGAAATCTCAGAACATACGGTTTCTGAATGTATGTGCTGAGAGAAAAAATGAATATGCTAGACTAAAAGAATCAGTTAAGTTCTGAAGATCTGAATGCCAATACTACTAGTGAAATTATCCTAGCTGTGCAATTTGCAAGAACTCTTCTCTTAATGAAACATCTACTGAATGGAGTAAAAATTAATAATTTTCTTTTTTTCTCAGTTTGAAAAATAAACCGTTAAATATCCAGTAGATACCATTTTTGGCAAGGAGGTTTGCAATTCATTGTTTGAAGTATTTTTCCAATTACTATTTTATGTCACTTTAGCTGTGAGTGTGATGCTGGAAGTTTGTTAGTGCCATTTTTCTGAATTCTGGAAGAGAAGGGCCTGAAACATAAAACAGAGGGCGTTGAGGCAAGCCAATGCATTCCGGTGAATCCAGCAATCAGAGGGGCAGTCTGGCTTGGGAGTGCACAGTCTGTATGTATCATCCAAGACACAGGAAGACTAGTTCTTGACAGCTTGATCAATTATATTGAACCCTTTTTCCCTCATCTCTGGTACAAGCCAGACATTCCTTCAATATATGTAGAAAGTGAGATAAACATTTTGAGTGGGAGTAAGTCAACAAAGAAAGATAGGCAATGGGATCTTCTCTGGTGGGACATGATAAACTCTGTCTGGAGACAGAGGAGAATTGCAAGTTTCTACAATGCTTGCCATAACTTATAGCTGTAAGTAGGGAAGATACCTAGGGATGATATTACAACTGAAGTCAAGTTGGAATGGTCCTAATTTTCTTGGGGAAATCACACTTGGATCACGAGGGGAATCATCATGGCATAGACTTAACAGTGCTAGAAGACTTGTTGTGAAGAGATCTTTTCTAGACTCACTCATTACAATCCTGCAGAAATTCCCCTATAAACTAATTAGAAAACCACAGCCTTCAACTTTGCTAGGTCATCACTTATGTATAAAAAGGCTTTGACAAATGACATGGCATTTACATGTAAAGCATGACTTGTCTCTGCTTTGAAGTTTAATATTTTCTGCCAGTGGAATGAGGAAATGCTTTGGATGGCCTAGTGTAGCAAATCTAAAATCTAAAAATATGCCAGGGTCACTGTTTTTCTTGGTGAAACTCTTGTGTGTGATTAAATAAAAAATTTTTGTTTGAAGATCCCTCTGAGCAATAGCAATAGAGCTGGCATTATGAAAAGTCCTGAGCTAAGCTGTCTGCATGCTACCTTATCAGTAAGTGTTTTATGAGTTTTGCAGGTCTGCTGAAGACTGACAAGTCAATTTCGGAGTTGCAGCTACCAGTATGGTGCCTGTAAGTTGGCCGCCCTTCTGTTTCTCCAGCCTGTGGATTCAGCTGGGCATGACCTTCTGCCATTGCATGTGGCAAGATCTCAGTGCCTTTTTCACATTTACCCCTTCCAATGCATCTAACAGGCTGCAGCAAAGCAAAGTGGTCCCTAACGAGGTGGCAGAAAAGCTGACAGGGAATTTGCTGAGGAAGAGAGAACTAAAGGAATGTAAAGCTTAAACAAAAGATTAGAAGACAGAAAAACTCAGCTCCCTCATGCAGGCAAACTGGTATTACTTTTTCCGTTGTTTTAAATACGCATATGTTCAGTGAGTCTGTCCTCTCACCAGAAAACATTCATATGTCCTAAACTGACATGTTCCTAAGCACACACAATGAATCTAGGAAAATAAAACAGAGCATATAAAATAGAACAAACCGATATAACTATATTTTAATACACATCTTGTAATAATTAAATTATAACAATGCCAAGTAACTTGTGTGTGCTTAGAGACCAATCCTATTCATCTGATTTCCCATTTTATCACAGAATTTTATCTCATTGTGGTCAGTGGGGATTACTGGAATTGTACTAGAGAAACTTCTGTGTACAATTAATATACTTTTATGTATATTAGGCCCAATGTGTTTTTTTATAGTTCAGATTAAGCCTGCCCAACAAAAAGACTACAATAACAACTGAAAAGCTCCTAAATAGGTGGTTTTCTCCTGTATTAATTAATGTCTTATTTTTACATAACATTGTTTTGTGTAATTATTTTGCTGAAATTATAGTATATAAACATTATTGTAATCATAATAATAACTAGTAAAATAACTGCAATGCTTTTATGCAAGAATAGGATTTGTATTATCATTTTTCTTAGGAGCTGTCAGTTAAAATAAGGTGACTGCTTCCAATTGCATATGTTACTCCATATCATTTAATAGGTTCCTTATGGCTGAATGGGACTCTAAAAATTTGTTCCTTGCAATTTAAGTGGATGGAAAATAGGGACTCAAGTGGAAATAGTTCAAAATTGCCTAAGTTTTGTGTTCCAGCAGTAGATAGATTGGCTTGTTTATCTGTCCTGCTATGCCTGACTTTGACTTGCTCATCTTTAGCACTTTGAAAACAAGGCTTCAATATCTCCAACTGGATGCTCCACATCACTCTCTTGCTTTGAAATACTGGTCTGATCGCTGTGCCTCAACTCCTTCCTGAGAGCACTAAGGATGATCCTTAATGCTGTAATTTCCCCATTTCGTCCCACCATGCATATCCATTGTGCTTTCATTTGTTGCTTCTATTTGCATGTTTGGTAGGCTTTCAGCATGCTTCGCTTTGTGCACTTGGATCTGCAGGGTAAGCATGATGGATTTGTCTGTCTCACTCTCTCTTCATGCTCAGTGAAAGTGTCCTTGTACCATCAAGTACTTGTTTCACCTCGCTGCATCGCTACAGAGCTTACACAAGCAATCACAATGCTAACGCTGTTCTAAAAAATGATTGCAGAGGCACTCTACTTATAAAAAAAGTAAGAAAGAGGTGTTTTCTTCTGAATGTCTTTGAGACAAAGCAGTCCTACTCTTAATTTTGACTTGGACCCTTTGAAGTCTCTGACTTCAGCAAGCTGGATTGTGCCCTGCTATTATTATTATTATGATCTCTTTATGTGCCTGATTGAGAAAAGTATGTTTCGAAGGCCTATTAAGCCTTCAGTGCCTATTCAGGGAGACTCAAGAAGGATTTCTGCCATTCCTCTGTATTATAAACCATCTAAATTTATTTAAGGTGATATTGAGCAGCTTGCATTGGCAGGTAGGAACCTTATAGAGAACTTGAATTACAGAAGACTTTAGTTTCACAGAATGATGATTTCTTGCCTCTTTTTATTCATTGTTGATCCATGTTGTTTTGGAAACCAAAAGAATCTGATTATTAATTATCTGTGGGTTCAGTTACGAAGTACTTGAAAATGGCATCTTGAATGGTACGTGAAAGAGAGAGAATACTGTTGTGACTAATGAGTCAGTCATGCTACTGTTGTCAGTTATACGAACTGTCAACCTTCTTACAAGACCTTGGCAATCAGGCTGACGTTAAGGACAAAGTCATTACTATATCAGCATTCTGTATACATTTCAATTGTGCTCATTGCACAATCTTCTGTATATCATCCATAAGAAGCATATATCTGTATTTCCATATATAGGAACTTTGCCAGATTTCAGAAATAGATGTCTGTGTAGAAATATACAGCACACAATTAAGAAAAAATGAGGCTCTTTTGTCTCATTCAGGTTGCTTTCCTACATTCCTCCACACAGAGCGGAAACATCAGGTTCAGTCCAAGCTCGTTCTTTCCAGGTAAGTGCAAGTTATCCTATGCTGCCTTAAACTACATTTTTCCCTGAAGCTCCGTTCAGAGAGAGTGATCCTGACGGTGCACTCGGAGAGCGTGATCCATGTGCTCAGAGTAAGGTAGAGGTTGTGAGCAAGTAGGCAGTCATTGCTCTTCAAATTTCTATGGAATTGTACACAATTTCCCTGAACAGAGTAATGATTGTGTGTGTGTGTGTGTGTGCAAGCAGCACGAGTAAGCTTGTGCAAGCAGCGTAAGTAAGCACAGCCTTGCAAAACCTGTGAAAAAGAATTTTTTTTTGTCAGCATACTCACTAACTCCCTCTCATGGCTTAGCCAAAACACTCCCCACATCTGTATTTTTATATTGATATGTCTCTTTGTTGAGATCCAAGTAGACAAGAAAAAAGGGATTTCAAGTTCCTGAGGATATTTTCACTAACTGATTATGTTTCGTTGCAAAAATATTGAAGACTTGCAATTAATTGCTTGGAGAAATCAACAGATGTTCTCAAACAAGTGTGAAGGTGGGTTATGTTTAAGAGAGTTGTCTTTGCTCAGTGTGTATTTTGTTTTCTCTTGGGCACGAATATGGAACCACATTGACAGATGTTAAAGCAAATGGACTATGTTATTGGTAGAGATAGTAGGAGGGAAAGAGAAAGGAATAACCATTAAAGAAGCTTTGACAGAGTTTCTTCATGCTTTCTAATAAGATAAATGAATGGTAATCTGTGTCATTTTCTGACTACATCAAATGCTTGTTGTGGAGAAATGGAACTGTTTGCTTGACAATGATATTACATATTAGTAGTGCTCTAAATTACTTTGCTTATGCTGGAAACAAGTAATAATTATTCTTTTTTTACCCATCGTCATAGCCAGGTGTAACTTCATCAAGGAAAAGAATGAGGGATTTTAAATAAAGGCACACGAAGGACACAGTAAATTAGTTAGTAAATAATACCGAAACATATTGCTAGGCAGATTCAAAAGAAGACACCAAAACATATGAACTCTCGATTAACTGAGTAAATGGTGATCTAACCTTTTTATGAATCCTGTAATCTAATAAAGAATTGACTTCACAGAGGTGTGTCCATTTTCGTAACTACGGAAACAAAGTCATAATTGTAGATAGTGTTTAGCATGTAATTAGGATGTGGTCAGAAATCCATGAGTTCCAAATCCTCTTGTAGGACATCATTAAACAACTGGTTATTGTGGAGCAGATTCCTCACAAACAAGATGTATCTAGGAATGAATTCAGGCTCTGAGTAGATAAGGTAAGGGTATGACAATTGATTAAAAGACCATTGTGTCACAAAGCATATGGATTTCAAGAGTGGACCTGAGATAAAGGATCTTTCTATTACTATTGAAGTGTTTAAAGGGGCTGATGAAGGAAATGTGTGTGTGTATGTACACTTATCAATAACAAGAACAATCACAGTTTCTACAGATTCAATTACTACCATAGAGCAATTTATATATATGTATCTTCAAATGTAGTAAAATACTGTACTTCAAAAATTGTCAATTATAGCTATATAACCAAACCTCAAAAGAGTTTTATTAGAGTTGCATAATCAATCTTCGAAAGTGAGTAGCTTCCAGGATTAGTTTCCACTGGACTTTGATTCCTTTCTTTTCTATGTATATATTGTTACATAGTTTTTAATTACATGCCACATGCTATTTTTGTACATAGGATCAGAGCATTGATTTCACAAAAATAAACAGACCCAAAAAGGCACAGAAAATAATGTGATGCTATCTCTGCACAGCATTTCCAGTCAAACATTCAGATCTGCATTACAAGCACTGGTCTGCTCCAAACCAACAGCCACCTTTTGAGTTTTCTGAATTTGCATTTCTCATAGAATGATAGAATCAACAGAACAGTTTGGGTTGGAAGGGACCTCAAAGATCATCCAGTTCCAACCCTCCTGCCACGGGCAGGGACACCCTCCACTACACCAGGTTGCCCAAAGCCTCATCCAGCCTCACCTTATGATTCATAAAAACCAGAAAAAGTATCATGGAAGTACTGGTAAATGTTAAGAAAGGATTTAATTTTGCCATCTGTGTTTATTTCCTCTTCTTCTTGTTGGCCATCTTCTACCTGCTGTGAAAGACAGCATTACCTGTCTCTCAGGGTGGAAGAGGAACCTGTTGAGACTGGCTGGAGTGGAGAAGGTTACTTTCCGCACTGGAGTACCAGTCTTACCACTGTGCCTACAGCTTGGTTAAGCTCTTCAGCAGCAGGAGTGAGAGCTCCTACCTCACCACTCTGTGCCATATCAGGACTGGGAAACAGGCTGGCAGTTGTTTTTGTGATCTGCCCTCTCTTCTAATGCCCTTCTACCTATAACATACTAAGTTTCTACCCAATTTAAGGGGAACTTTAAGGTTCCTCTTGGATGTGTTGCCAGTATTTTTTAACTTCAGCAAAGCAATGTATTTTCTGGAAAGAACACTTCTGACAAAATTTGTCATTAAAATTAAGAGAAATTATCAGTCCTTGACAGACAGATGGTACATACAGTTTCAGCTTGGGTGATTACATTTAAGTAAAACTAGAAAAGCTGGAAGTCAGATCAACAGAATGGGAAAAGGCATGCTAATTTAGCAAATGAACCAGTCCCCAGCATATAGTTTGGCCACTATCATTTCTCTTAATGTCTTTAAAGCATTTTAAAAACATGTTTTAGGGAACAAGCTTATGGCAAGAATGAAGTTACTACCTTAGTTGTAAAATGCTTTAAGTGCAAGGAGTAGCAGGTGAGAGCTGTGCTGTTTACAAGAGCTGATGATTTGGCAGAAAATAACACGGGGCCACAGCTGCTTAAAGCAAGCTGGGGACAGATGTGTTGGACTTACTAAGACATTTTCTGAAGGTTAGAGGATGCACATCCTTTTTCTTCCCCTGTCACTGCAGTGGCCTCTGCTCAGTTCTCTACATCAATTAGTCTTAATCTAGTAGAAAACATTGTCCCAGAGAGTGGTGTGCATGGCTGACTTTGGCTCAGGCTGACATAAATTGCTTTTGCAACTATAGGGGCATTTATTTGATGCAAACTTTTCTCATATTTATAGACAGTAATCAAAATTCCATGCATGGGAAAGCAGGAGAAAAGGTCAGTAGTTTGTAAACCTGAGTCTATTTGTTTCTAAGTCACAGATAGGTGTGTAGCGTGGAAATGAAGGAGAGTCTACAGCATCCTTGCTGCATCCTTCAGCTGCTTTTGTGTGGATCCCGTTAGGTCAAGGCAGAACTGTGGTTCTTTCACTTGTAGAAGAATAGTAGATACTGCCTCAAGGATGTTTGGCTGGTACCTGCCATCTCTAATGGCTTAGAGTGGGCAGGCAGGCTTACTCTGCACTGCAGCATTGAGCAGCAGGTACCACCCTGTGTGCTGGGTTTGTGTGGTGGGGTTTTGGTAGCAGAAGAGGGGCTGCAGAGATAGCTCCTGTGAGGAGATGCAAGAAGCCTCCTCGCTCCAAACCGGTCGGACCTGCCACTGGCCAGGTGGACCTCCTCTCCCCTCTGGCCAGGGCCAAGCCCATCACCTCCTCTGCGAATGCCCTATTTAAGAAGGGGATAAGGAACTCCAACTGGGCTAGACCTACACTGAAGAGAGAGGGGAGGCGGGCAGCTTGGCACTCCTTGCATCCCTGGCCTCCCAGGCGGGCAGCACAGCTTGGAGAGCCCCAAAGTGCGCCACTTCCATGGCGTCCGCTGGGCAGAGTTCATCCTGCAGGGACTGCTGGGGGTCATTGGGCC
This sequence comes from Tauraco erythrolophus, assembly GCF_009769465.1. NCBI lineage: Eukaryota > Metazoa > Chordata > Aves > Musophagiformes > Musophagidae > Tauraco > Tauraco erythrolophus. The sequence continues at coordinate 92,640,279 of NC_141496.1, read as the reverse complement.
TGTCAGGCCTAGCACGGCTGCGACAGAGAGAGGACTGAGACTCAAGAGGCTACACAGACACCAAGGTCCATGAAGATGGAGCTGCCAGAGCTGAGATTCCCCTGCAGCCAGTGGTGAAACAGCAGGCAGCCCCTCTGCAGCCTGTGGAGATGAACAGTGGAGCAGAGATCCACCTGCAGCCCATGAGAGAGGACCTCACACTGGAGCAGAGATGCCTATGCCTAAGGGAGTTCACAGGGGACTGTCTCTGTGTGAAAGGACCCCCCGTGCTCTGGAGACTGACGATGAAGCAGAGACGCATCTGCAGTCTGTGGGAAGGGACTCCACACCGGAACGGGTGGCTGCACCCTGAGAAACTGTGACTCTGTGGGAAAAGCCCACACTGGAGCAATCTGATGGGTGAGGATTGCATCCTGCGGGAAGGACTCATGTTGGAGAAGTTTGTGGAGAACTCTGTCCTGTGGGAAGGGGATCTACATTACAGCAGGGCAAGAGTGTGAGCAGTCCTCCTCCTTAACGAAGGAGTGGCAGAAACAACATGTGACGAACTGACCTGCAACCCCTATTCCCCATCCCCCTGTGCTGCTGAGAGGAGGAGTTAGAGCCAGGAAGAAGGGAGGGGTGGGGGGGGGAGGTGTTTTTAAGATCTGGCTTTGTTTCTCATTATCGTCTCTGAAGTAACTGATGATGGATTAAGTTAATTTTACCCCAAGACGACTCTGTTTTGCCCAGGGTCATGGCTGGTGGGTGCTCCTTCCCTGTTCTTATCTGGACCCTCAGGCCTTTTGTTAAATTTTCTCCTCTCCACCCACTGCAGGAGAGGAGTGAATGAGGAGCCTCCTGGTAGCTTAGCTGCCAGCTGGGCTAAATGATGACACCTTCCAACATGTGCTTTGTCCGAAGGTGGTAATTTAATTTATGTGATGGAGAAGGTATTAGTGCCGTAGTTGGATTTCCTAATCTCCTTAACCTACCTGAATGATAACGTAGGGTGTGGGAAGAGGTTTCAATCTTTTTTTTTTTTTTTTTTTTTGTAAATATCACTTCGGGAAGATGTTGTGAAGAGGAAACAGCAGGAAGGGAAAATAACACACAATCAAGTCAGCTTACTTGTACTGTGGAAAAACACACCTGGGTACATATTCTTTGTCTGCCACCTCCAGCATTGTATCTTGTGCCTTCTGTTACCAAATCAGCTGAATGAGGACTACTGAGTGAGGCTCTGCATTTTAAAAGTCTCTGTGCTTCAGTAGAAGGAAAAAAAAGATGCAAAGGGTAGCAGGGTTCAATTCAGTGGTGACAAATACATTCTCCTGCCTGTTGCTGGCTCAGATGTTCTGAGATCAAATTGAAGGCATAGACTGCGAGCCAGTATTTTCAGCATGGAAACTGCAAGTCTTGGTAAGGAAGCTTTCCACTTATGGCTCCTCTCTTCTAAGGATATATTTATCTTCATTTTTACTGCTCCTTTACTGTATCATGCAGAAAGTATTTTTAGCTGACTTGCCAGGGAAACAATCCAGAAATGCTATGCAGATACTTCTGATGTTTCTATTAATAAAATTCCATCATGGTGAATACAAGACCAGCAAGAGCTCTTTAAAGTCTAATTCATTATTTTAAGGTGGTTATCTATACAGGAAGAAACTATTTTGCACATGTTTAGCCCTTCATTTAAATGTAAATTATTTCAGAAGTTATAAATTCCAGATCAAAATAATGAAAATTTTCTAGATATTAATAAACTTACCATTCCACAATGCAGAACATTGTGCAAAAGTGTTGCTAAGTAAGTCTGAACTCCTGAGATGTGTATGTTCAGCAGCAGCAAGTATATCTTATGCTTAGATCATGTTGTAAACATCAGCATATGCTTGTTTATAGTGGGAGACTTAGACCTCTCCACTTATATCCCGTTTGAGGGGGGAAAATCTTTGCTCTTTAACATAGCTGACCAAATGATTCAGTGCTCAAGACTTTTAGCACTTCTTTAAAGTAGGGAAGAGGAAGCAAAGAGGAAAGGTGTGGTTTTTTCTCCATTTTCCAGGATCACATTGCTAGCTCTTTGTTTCGAACGTGTGAAGGATTGACAAAGTGTGCCATAACCAGCCTGTAATTTTATCCAAAGATGTAAGGTGCCAGATTCCAAAATTTTTGGATCTGGAAAATATTGTCAAATATCTGGCAGTTAAGAGACAAGATGGAATTATGAATTACTCTTTTGACTGCAGGTGATTGTAAAGCAGGGCATTGATTTTTACATCCAGCTCTGCCCCATTGAAGTCCTATTTTTGTTTCAGTTGTGTTATTCATGTCACAAGATTTTTTTATAGGAACGTGTTGCTCATTCTTAAGAAAAACAGAAGTATCCCGCCTGTATGTGTTCTTGTGTGATCTGATCTAGGTGGTCCTGCTCCAGCAGGGGGATTGGACAAGATGATCCTTTGAGGTCCCTTTCAATCCCTGACATTCTGTGATTCTGTGATTGTAGCTCTGCTTTATCAACACTGTCACACAACTTAGAATTGTTTAGCTCCAGCACAGTCAGACGTGCAAACAAATTACAATGGGAGGTGCTATTATGATAGTTCAATTGCATCAGAACTAGCAGATGCTTGAAAACATTGGGGTTTTTTAAATTTCAGCTTTTAAAGTCACAAGACAACTTAAAACAGGCATTAACACTTTCAAGTCCCTGTTTCTTTCCTTTAAAGATTATTCTATTGATTTGTCTGAAGTCAAAATGTAACATGCCTCTGTAAGTGAAAAGACACTTAGGTCTGCAATAGAGCTCTCAAGGTCTTTTCTCTCAGAATGCTTTCATTATTACAGTTTCCACAAAGTGAGAGAAAGTGTTTGCAGGTGTTCATTTTACCCCCTCCCCCCACCCCATATCGATCAAGGAATTCTAAATGAAAAAAAAAAAAAAATTGTCTCAAGTCAATCTGAGGTTAACCCGAATGTCCCTATTTTGATACATTATCCAAAGGGAATTGGAGTTCACAGTCCTGACACCTCTCATCCCTTGCACGTGCCAAGCTCCCTGGCGGCCTGTTTCCCCTGCAGCACAGCTTGCTCTGCTGCTTGCACCCAGGCTGAAGCAATGCCTCCCTGGCTCAGCGGCTGCCGCACGCTGCTGGACAGAAGCTGGAGTCCAAGGAGACATTGCTGTCTACAGAGGCGAGTGTAGGTACCAGAAGTTATGGGAATGCAGGGCCAAGCAGACACCAGCATGTCTCTCTACAGATCTGCTCTAAGACATACACGACCTGCAGTTGCTGAATCACACTTGTGGTGTTTTGCTATGCAAAGAACTAGCGACTCCAAATTTTCATTTTGATTCTTGACGGAAGTTAATTTTGATCTTTTTAAGAGGCAGAATTTTAACTTAAGGCTCAACTCAGTCCGGAACAAATATTTGTTTCATGGCATCGAGCCTGTTGCTACATACTGAATGCAGTAAAAGTTCAGAGACATCTATTTCCCAGCAGTCACATTCTGGTCTTTGCTGTAATCCCAGTGTCCTGAGAGTTGTGAGCATGCATCAGAAACCAGAATATCTGGCTCCTACTCACTGAATAATAGTAGACATTGAGGTAACAAATCATGATGATCAAGTTGTTGATGTGGCACATGCCAAATTCCCTGCACACTCAAAGTCTAAAAGTGCATTCGTTTACTACCAGCGTGCAAATGCAACAGAATTCAACTTAGAACAAATTTGCCTAATGCAGTTTATATTAGACTGGTTTTGGTATTGTCAGGGTACTAGAGCACAAAAATAAAACTCCAGTAGGAACAGAGTTGAGTGGTTTCGTGAAATTCACAGAATAAGATAAATCAGGGATAGAAGGAACCCTAAGAAATCATTTAGACACTCTAAGAAACCACTTAGTTCATTTCTCTTTTCTGGTTACGGCTGTTGTCGTTATTGGCATATCTATCTAAGCTGTTGGCAAAAAGTCTCCAGTGATGCCAAGAGCGGAGTCATATGCAAGTATCACAAAGATGATATTTGGCTATCAGTTTATTTAATGAAAGCTATAACAGGATCAAAAGAGAAATCTGCTGTGGCTAATTATTCTGCCTTCAAAGCACATTCTGACCTTGGACTCTGCCAATGGATGGAGATCGTCTATTGTGAGAGAGATTTAGCAGATTGCATGCTAATTTCTATGATGCTTTTTGGGGTCATGGGAGGGACAGTTTTATGTTGTAATTTTGTGCTTGACTGCTTCTGTCAAAATTTGCATACATCTCTGGCTGAGTTCAGAGTGGCCTGCTATTAGCTGAACACAGAGATTACTTGTAGTCTTAGGAGCTGTACTGTCTGTGAGAATCTGGGCTGCTGTGCTTCCGATTTCTTTCATATGGAGAATGAGTAAATGAATTTTTAAATGAACATTTTTCTTTCACCTACTAAATGTAAGAAAATTAAAAGTTTTCATCATTCAGCAAAATTCCCATTGACACCTCTGAAGCAAGAACACACATCTATTGTCTACAACTAATGATTCCATGGTTAGACTTTCCTGCTGAACTTTTAAGGTACAGGTTAACTATGACTGTGTTCAAAAGGTACAAATTATTTTTCTCTCTTATCCTGCGAAAAGACTTGATGTATGCATATGTTGCTTTCTTGTTTACTCAGAAGCTGTCCTCTCATCAAGATTTGTTAGGGATCCTATATTTGGAAGAACAGATGTTCTGTTCCCAGGTAGTATGCCAGCCCATCCATATCCATTAGGGCTGATCTTGTTTTTATTCTTATTCTTGTAAATTATAGTGATCACCTCCCTGGTCTTGGTTTAGTGATTAGTCTTCCTGTGTGTCCTTTCAGTCCTCAGGCAGAAATGAATACTTCCCCGTATCCACCTCTCAGCGGTTGTGTAAAGACACAGGAATCACCATTCTGGGTCAGAGCTGAGGTCCATTTAGGCTTGTATCCTGTCTCTAGTAATGGACAGTACCAGAAGCATCATGGAAATGAACAAGCGTTATTTGCCTCCCATTCCTGTGAACTCTTTCCTGCCCTGAAGCATGCAGTTGCTTTACTTTCCAGTCTCTTTTTTTCTACTCTCTTGTTTTAACTTGTCATCTTTTTTTTTTTTTTTTTTCTTTTTAATCCTAATTTGGTTTTGGCCACAATAATACATTCTTACAATAAGCTGGGTTCTCAGTAGCAAATCTGAAAGTAGGGGACTTCTGCTATGATACATGTGGGTCTTAGAAAATAAATACAGTAATTGCAGTTCTGCTAGCAATGGTTTGCTGGTGTTGATGATAAGAATGTAAGAAGACAGATGGAAGCAGAGATGCTGAGGCAGTCCAAATAAGAACATAATTTTCTGTCTAGCAGAGCTGGTTTTTTAAAAGTGCAATTTAAAAAGCACAGATACGCAATGTCTGTGGTTACAGGGACTTACAGAGGTACCAGGGCAGTGCAAGGACAAGCTTTATTCTGCCATACTATGTGGTGCTAATGCAAAGGGCGGAAGAGGAGGAAAACAGGCTGAGAGAGTTGGGCTGTTCAGCCTGGAGAAGAGAAGGCTCCGGGGTGATCTTATAGCAGCTTTCCAGTACTTAAGAATTGGGCCTACAGGAAAGCTGGAGAGGGACTTTTTCCAAGGGCGTGTAGTGATAGGACAAGGGGCAACGGCTTTAAACTGAAAGAGGGCAGATTTACATTGGATATAAGGGAGAAATTTTTCACTCAGAGGGTGGTGAGGCACTGGCACAGGTTGCCCAGAGAAGCTGTGGCTGCCCCATCCCTGGAAGGGTTCAAGGCCAGGTTGGATGAGGCTTTGGGCAATGTGGTGTAGTGGAGGGTGTCCCTGTCCATGGCAGGGGGGTTGGCACTAGATGATCTTTGAGGTCCCTTCCAACCCAAACCGTTCTGTGATTCTATGGTTAAAAGAGTGGAAGTAGGAACATCTTTTCTCCTTTTTTTCTTCATATATTGCAGTTCATTCTTTCTACCCACTGCTCAGCAGGTGCCATTTAGATGGTGAGCAGTTTATTTTGTTCAACAACAAATACAAGCTTTTCTTTCTTTATTCTGTGTCAGTTCTCATGAAAGATACCAAACAGATGGGTTTGGAAGCTGAAGCTCTCTACCTACAACAAAAAAGTCCAAAATACACATCAATCAATGTAAGCAACCCTAATACTGCCAGACATGTTGGGGCACAGGAGATCTGAGTTTTCATTGCGTTAATTTCCTATTTTCTGTGCCATAACTGTTAACAGGGTACCTACTGTAGATTTTGAAGCTCAGTACCCACCATTCAGAAGGAATGGGCTGGAGGCTACTAAACAGATATGACAACTGGACTAGCTTTTGACCAAAATCAGGTAGAAGAACTCATCTGTTTAATTGATTTAAAAGAGCTTCTGTGGAGCTTTCACCAGAACTTTTTTGTTATTCCATTTTCTAGAGGATGAGGCTTTTCTGATTCTGCCATTCTTTTCTGTGAATGTGTATGTGTTCATCTGTATGTCTGTTTCCCTCTCTTCCTAGAATTACTTTTGCACCTTGAGAATCCCAGCTACATGCCAAAACAGTCTCAGAACTCCTGCAAGAGTCATGCTACTGTGTGTCTGCATGAGACGGGCAGCATCAGTGCCTTGCTGAGGAAACACTGTAAGACACAGATCCAAAAGAAATGCGGCTTCATTAATTACTGAAATCATTTAACTTCTTGGTTTTGGATATGTCAGTTCATCCTCTTTTCTCCTTCGATTCACTCTATTAAGAGGAGTGTCCTTGGTAAACGTCATCACCTTATGAGTTTATTTTCAACCCTTGAAGAGGGTGAAGTTCTTCACCCTTGAAGAACTTTGTATGATCCTAGAGTGGGGGTTCATTTTTTTTCCTCCAAGAACTGTTTCCAATATGGCAGTCTCACCTTAAGCATTTTCTTTGTCTTCAATGCTTTTTTTTTGTGAAGTAACAATTATTTGGCTGAAATCATCAACTCAAACTGTTCAGACATTAAATCCCTTTTCCAGTATAAACATGTAGAACCCTAATTTGTGGTAATTTACATCTTTAAAAACTATTTCAGTGAAATAAATAGAGTTCTTTGGGTAGCTTGCAAAAGTGCTGATTTGCAGAGATATGCTACATGCTATGTTGGCTCTGCCCTACCTTGCAAAACATTTTGTTTCATAAATTTTGCTTTCATGTAAGGAACGTTCATTATCATTCATATGTTATTATAATTTAAATACGATTAAGTCATTGACATTTCTAACCTATATGACAGACATGGGAAAAAAATGCACTTGTAGTTAAGAACTTAGAAATCTTTCTGTCTTATAAGCTTATGGACAGGATTTTTCCTGTTTTGTGTAAACGAGTGAGAATGTCAGTGCTTTTTTTGGAGTGTTGTGAATTAAATTGTCATCATCTATATTTTTTTTTTTCCCCAAAAGTTGAGTCTACCTCTGTGCTTGGAAGAATTGGCTGCTCCTCAGAGGGAGTGCTGCCGCCTATCATTGGCCCATACAGCTGCCATCGCTAGAAAAGAAAGATGAGAACCACTTTCTACTAATGATACAGAGTAGTATGGCAAAATTGGTGTCTGAATTTGTGCCTTGGAGCTAGGGTACACCTTGAGAGTGAATCTTCTGGTGGGGTTTGTATGAGTGCAGATGCTCATCTGCTCATGCCCTTACTCATGGCCCAGAGCCACAAAAAGCCTTTTGGCTTTTGTCCTTTTCATCCAGGCAGTGCTGGCACACCAGACTGGTCAGTGGCATTGACCCTCAAAGTCCCGTTTCAGGAAGATGGCTGCACAACACCCTTCTGCAAAGGGGTGAAATGCAGGGCAGAGACACAGGAGACACTATTACTAGTTTCATGCAAGCTATTTAAGTGGGGATTTTCCTAAGTGAGATTGGATAACTAGGCCCTTATGTATGCAGAATATAACTCTTTTGATTGAACATCAGAAGAATTGCAAAAAGAAAGGAGGAAAACCTGTTTTATTCTTAATTGGAGAGATGATGACGGCATATCCCAGTGCAATGACAGCAGAGAAATGGTTTGCTATTAAGGGAGAGTTTGCACTGAGTATGTGCAAACTGGGCTGTATTGGTCTGGGTGATGAAGTCACGAGGCAAGGTGATAAGATTGTATAAGGGAAAAAAGATTTAAATAATGTGCTGTGTAGGAGATGAATAATGTAAGCAAGAATATATCAGGAAAGAAAGTAATGCCAGATAGTGGGAATCAGGTTAGCAGCCTTTTTCTAGATTTAGTACCCTGAAAGGTGAGGAAGCACTGGATTTCAGATTTGTTGTCAGTAGTCTAAATGTTATTTTAATTAATGCTTTTTCTAACAGTGATTATATATGTTGGAAAATGAGACAAAAGACAGTATTCAACCTCTGCAAATAGTTAAGAGTCTTGGCCCTGAGACTCTCAGGTGGGGCAGGGGAATCTCAAACTGAGGAGAGTGAACTAGGCATCGGTTTCCGGGTGGTGAGCAGTTGTACTACTCACTTTATATTGTTCTTTTATTAGTATTATTGTTGTTATTATCCCTTCTCTCTCTTTGTGCTGTCCTATTAAACTGTCCTTATCCCAACCCATGAGTTTTACCTTTTTCTTCCCATTCTCCCCCCCATCCCACCAAGGGCGAAGGAGTGAGGAAGCAGCTGCATGGTGGCTTAGCTGCCAGCTGGCCTAAACCACAATGGTCCTTTTTGGTGCCCAACATGAGGAACAAAGGGTTGAGATAACGACCGATCTGACCAGAGTGTGTTAAAACAAATTTGTTGTAAGTGTTTATGTTGTTAGTTGAGTAGCCACTGGCCATAATGTTGCTTTGGTTGCTCACATGGTTGTGTTACGTAAATCCTCATACGTGTTCCCTGCGGTGCTGCTGAGCATCTCTGACGGGGCGCTCAGCACCCGCGTTTCGCTCCCGCCGCCCGGTAACCGGCGCGGTTGGTGCGCGGCGCGGTCGGCGCGCCGTGCCTCGGGCGCCCCCTCGCGGCATCCGTCCGTAACCGCGCCCAATCGGCGGGAGGGCGGAGGGGAAATGCTTTCCCTGCTTTTCCACCTCTCCGTCCTCCGTCGGGGTAATTACAACAGCTTTTAAGAATGTTGAATATTCTGGGCATGTTCTAGCCAGCACGATCTTATTGCTCTGTCTCCCGAAGGTGTTTCAGGTCTTTTTGGGGTTAACAACTATTTACTAATATCACACAGAGATCCACCCCGAGGCTGGACAGTTGTGAGTGGCAGGGTGTGTGGCAAATGCCTAGCATGGTGGTTACCTCTGGTGTTTTGGAACCTCACCCCTGAACAAGCGCAGAATCCTAAAAACCTAGTAGAACATTTAAAAAAAAAAAAACTGCTGTTGCCCTGACAATTCCAGGGAGACACAGCTGTCGTGGGTTAGGCTGCTCCAGCAACCGAACCCCACACAGCCGGTCACTCACCCTCCTCCAGCCCCAGGGATGAGGGAGAGAATTAAAGGAGAAACAGGAAACCCATGGGTTGAGATAAGAGCTATTTAATACAGATAAGTAATTCACAGTCTAGATGCTCACCACCGCCTCTTATCCGCAGCCCGTCTCGTCCTGAAGCTGCAATCCCGGACGAACGCGAGGCCCCGAAATAAAAAGGGGGGGAGAGAGAGAAAGTACTCCGAGAGTGGGAGTGCTGGGAGAGAGAGAGAGAAAAAAAAGGCAATAGAGCAAAAGTGCAAAAGAGCCAAAGTGCAAAAGCCCTTCTGTCCGGCTGACCCTCACTTTTATACTGGGCATGACGCTGCATGATATGGAATACTAATTGGCCAGTTTGGCCTCAGTCTTAAGTTCCACCACAAATCACAAGGGGAATCGTGTCCCCCTTGTCCCAGCTATGCTCCCCCCTTATCCCGCCGTGCTTCTGCACTCCGGCACACTGAAAAGCCCTTGGAGTCTCACGTCCAACCACAAACATCAGCTTGCTATCAGCATTCTTCTCAGAGTGAGCCTCTGAGTGAAACCAAAACACGGAGCTCTTCTAGCTGCTAAAAAGAAGAGCTAACACTGTCCCAGCTAAAACCAGGACAAAAGCTCACTGCAGTGTGCTGGGGCCTGGCCCATGCCTAGCAAGCCCTGTTCAACACTATTGAGCACTCTCAAAGGAAAGAGAAGGTCTCTGGATCTGATGACAAACAACAGGCACTGTGTCTACTCCAACCCCCATGACAGACACTGCATCTGAACCAAAGAACCAACCCATTCCGGGATCAGTCACCCCTAGACAGAAGAAGAAGTGCATAAAGAAATCACTTCGCTTAGTGAGGGACGAAAATGAACCAGGACCATCATAAGAACAGAAGGAGGAAGAGGCAGAACACACTCATGAGATGGTAACTATCTGATCTATATGGCAGGGTGAGCTGCGAGATATGCAAAAAGATTTCAGCCGCCATCCAAATGAGAACATTGTTTGCTGGCCGCTCTGATGCTGGGATAACAGAGCTGGTAGCCTGGAATTAGAGGATAGAGAAGCTAAGCAGTTAGGATCCCTGCCTAGGGAAGGGGATGTGGACAAGGAGATTGGAAAAAAGCCATAAGCCCTCAGCCTCTGGAGGTGACTTCTGTCAGGCATGAAGAAAAGGTACCCCTTCAAGAATGATGTTACATGTCATTCAGGAAAGTGGACCACCATGGAAAGAGGTATCCAGTACCTGAGGGAATTAGCCATGTTGGAGGTGATTTATAATGATCCAAATAACACACAGTTACCCACAGATCCAGAGGAAATTCAATGCAATCAACCCATGTGGCAGAAGTTTCTGCAGAGCACACCAGCATCGTATGCCAGCTCATTGGCAGCAATGTACTGGAGAGAAGGCGAGGTACAAACGGTTTAGTTTGGATATTAGGAAAAATTTCTTCACCAAAAGGGTTCTCAAGCACTAGAACAGGCTTCCCAGGGAAGTGGTTCAGTCACCATCTCTGAAGGTATTTAAAAGACATGTAGATGTGGTGCTTAGAAACATGGTTTAGTGGTGGAGTTGTCAGTGTTAGGTTTACAGCTGGACTTGATGATCTTAAGGGTCTTTTCCAACCTAAATGGTTCTATTATTCTATAATTTTGCAGTCTGTCTGCCTCCTCCCTTTCCCCCATCAGTGAAATTGTTCCAAAAGTTACAGTTAGTGCTTCCACCCATTTCACTGATTCATTGTGCCCTGCTGGAGGTGAGAAGGAAACAGTTACAAGCAAACTGAAATCACACAAGGGTCTCTTTCACAAGAGATGCTGTGAGGAGGAATACAATCCAGCAGCAAATTGACAGGGAAGATTGCTCTTTATACCTTTTGGTCAGACACTTTTACCTCTCATCAGTGTCTCACCAGTAACGTGGCAGCAGAGCTGTCCCATTGCAATCCTTCCCTAGGCAGTCACGCAGGGCTCAGCACATGGCCACACTACAACCATGTAGACAGTGTGTCAGGTGCTATTCCTGTGTAAGCAGAGATTGTGACAGTTGGGTGCTGTGCATTGATAGGAATAGAGAGACCAATGAGGGTGTAGTCAGCCATGGTTGCTACTGCACTTTCACTGGTTGAACCAAATGATGTCCTCAGTTACTATTATCACTTCTTCCCTTGGCCTGTGAGCTTTGTGTGATGCTGCTGTTGAAATAAGACACTTCTCATCAGAGTAAACAACAAACAGCTTCACCATCTCCACCATCGCTCACCCATCTCACATATCTTTATTGCCAAATAAACACAAAAATCTTTCCTGTGTCACAATTCCTATGAAATCTCCAAAAGTCAGAGCTTCAAACAAGAAAGGCTGCATTACACTGTGCAAAGTTCAGTAAGTGACTCGCTCTTCTTAGCTGGCTGTTTAAGTTATGATAACATGCTGAACAAGAAGAGAATAAAGCTATGCCTTCAGTCATGGTAGGGCTGTGAAACTAATCCCAAGTGCAGTATCACCCTCTTTGCAGAGTTAAGTATCCAGGTCTCTCTGTTCTTGACAGACTGTAGTTCAGTTTTAGCTGCATATTCTGAGGAAATGCCCAAGCTTCCAAACGTAGCAGTGAGGCTCTGGCAGCTAGCCCATCATCCATCCCTTTAGGATAGCTCATTTCTAAGCCTGTTCTGAAGGTTTTCAAGATAGGCATCTGTGGTTTAGGCACTGCTGATCTGGTTTTGGGCAGGAGGGGCACCGCAAGACCTTCTGAGCTCCCTGTCAGCCCTGTGGTCTATCACACCCCCAGACTAGATGGGCTGCGCTTGGAAGGCACAAGGATGTGAGGAATCCTGCATAGCTCTTCCTGGTTTCCTCTGCAGCAGACAACTATCAAGCAGCACTATTCTTTGAAAACAAACTCAACTTGTTGTATATAGCTTCGTCATCACATCCTGCTGTCACAAGATGCATTGGAAAGTAGCTTTCTATCGTAGTTTGGGAGTGCAAAGAGCAAATTAGATGATATTGCAATTCTCTCGAGATGGCTGCTAATGCAGAGGGTTCATGTGAAGGCAACATTTGCAATACCATGTTAGCTTTGGCTAATCTGCCCCTCCTGCAGCGGTATGCAAACCGGGTATGAAAATGGGAAGAGGTACAATTGCTGAAGAGAACTGGAAGGGCTTTCCCATGCACGACTGTCCACTCTGGGAATATAAAACAGCTTAGGGGCTGATTACTCTTCCAAACCGTTGTACTAAAGCTACGCATGGGTCTGGAGACTTACCAACTTTTTAACACTAGGATGTTTTGTGTGCTGTCTAGCATGAAAGAAGGCAATTGAATAGTGAGCCCACAAAATTCATCCCAAACTAAAATTTACCTTCATGGGGAGCCACAAAGCCAATGGGACACTGTGATTTTAAACACTGAGTAACTGTTAATACGTTATAGTCACAACTCTCAGAATATCTACAAAGCTAATGGAAAGACAAGAGAGAGGTGACGCTGTCAAGGTTTGCTTATTTATTGAAGTTGTTCATTGCAGATCATTGCACACAGTGCACAGAAAAATGAACAACGTATTTGGCATGCTGGGCTGCTTCCACACCCACATTCTTGGAGTTGCTGGGGTCTGAAAGGAGGGAAAGACTAGGTATTTTTGTCCTCAGTTAGATACGGTGCTTTTTGTTAGTGTGGACACCCATAAGGAAGGGAATCAGGCCATACAGGTAGCTATAATCAGGGCATTTCCTGACTTCTGAGTGCTTGAGATTTACATCACAAAATTCTTTTGGGGGTTTGGGTTTGGGGTTTTTTTCTCTATCGTAGCATTCTGTTCAGTGGCTGAACAGGTCCTTGATGTCACATCAGTACCACAAAAAGATATGCTGGAACCATCTCTAGAAAGGAAGTAGAACAGAACAGCAATACACTGCACTGTGTCACCACTAACACTGCTTTTAGATACTCGTATCAATACCTTTGAAGCTCCATCTTTGTCATCGATTGTAGTACAAAACTAGAACATGAGAGTTGATGAGAGCTGATTCTTCATCTTGAGTTGATTAGCACAAAAGCAGGGCAATAGCAAAGTCCTAACTCATGCATTTTGTACTCCAGAATGGTTTATCCACGATATTCATAACTCCTGTTGCAAGATATAACCTTTCAAATTACAATACTGCCATATTTTCTCATGTATTATAAAAAAAAAATCTGTAAGATTTACACTTGTGACCAGTGTATGATAGGAAAGACAGTCAGAGTGGGTGAGAAGTCTGTCTGGCTCAATGCAAAACTACTTGTCCCTGTGGGAGGCTGCACACAAGCAGCCTGGCATCAACTAAGCACCTGATCTCAAACTTTTCATCACTGTTTTCCAGAAATGGCTGCCAATGCTACCAGCCTGAATTTAGTTATTTGCTTGCTTTTGAAGGCTTGACTCAATGACCTAATACACTCTTTTTTTGTTTGTTTGTTTTGTAGCTCTGAGTGTAATGTCATGCCAGTACAAAACAGGGTACCCAAAGGCTGGGAAAAGCCTGTTCTTGTGTAGACAGAGTTGTTTCTTTGAAAAGGTTCGTCATACAACGGGTCTTTATTTAAGTAGAATTTCATAAAAGCTTGATGCACGTAAGACGTGCTTTCTCTCATGCTTATAATAAAATGCTGTATTGTCACTTAATGATGTCACTCAAAGACTAGTATGCTATCTCCATTTAACTTCCTCAGGGAACTCTGTGTTATAGAGTCTCTACCCAAGCTGAAATAAGTGGGGTGTAATTTCTGAAATGAAAGGAGTGGGATGAAAGATCAGAGATGACCTAGGAACTCATTTGAGGACTGAAAAGGGTATATCAAATGCCTAATTCTGGTGGGTCTGCCTGCATTGCAGAGCTTATTGTCTCCCAGTAGCATGCTTTTGACTTTCCTCCCCAGCTAACAGAATGCAAAAGAAAACGCCACTGAGATGGTCCACTACCACCTGAGACCCTCAGAATCTGTGGAGATTATCTGCACCTTGCCTAGGGCTCACTCCTATTATTTTGTCCTATTAGTGTGACTGCAAAGCCACCTGACCAGTCCCAGAGTTTGTGACAAAGCTGCAACACAGCCTTCACCAAACCTGTGTTGTGATGCCTCTGAGGGCAATGTAGCCCTTCTTAATCACCGCAGTGAAGTTTGGGGTGACCTTTATGAACGTGAACACCTTCCACAGAGCACATAACAAATACAAGGATAAAGAGAAGAGTGATCTTAAAGAAACAAACATTTTAAGCTCTCTTCACAGACAGTAGGTTTTGAAACCAGTATTATTACGCACGTAGTAAATCGCAGTGGCTGACCAGGTATTGCCCACATGGTACTGCTCTTCCCTGCCCCAATAGACAGCTAAAACTGGAATGGTGGCACCCAAAGGAGTTCATAGCAGATTCTCTCCATGGGAAAGGGCCCTCCATGCTGCTGGAGACTGACAGTGAAGCAGAGATGTTCTTGCAGTCCATGAGAAGGGACTCCACATGGCAATGGGTGGCTGCACCCTGAGAAGCTGTGACTCTGTGGGAAAAGCCTATGCTGGAGGAGCAATCTGATGGGTAAGGATTGCATCCTGTGGGAAGGCATCATGTTCGAGAAGTTCATGGAGGACTCTCTCCCATGATGAGGGATCCCATGCTGAAGCAGGAGAAGAGTGTAAGGAGTCCTCCCCCTTAAGGATGGAGCAGCAGAAACTGTGTGATGAACTGATCTGCAACCCCCCCCCATTCCCCATCCCCCTGTGCCACTAGGGGGAGGAAGTAGAGCTAGAGAGAAAGAGGAGTGGGAGAAGGTGTTTTTAGATCTGGCTTTGTTTCTCGTTATCCTCTCTGAAGTAACTGATAATGAGGTACTGCTGGCTCCACTCCTTCATAAGGCTACTGATGTCTCTTGTGCTCTTGGAGGAGCCTTTCTCCTCCTCATCCTGGGGAGAAACTAAGCTCTCCTGCAGCTTATGTTCCCTCCTTCTGCTGCAAGAGCGTTGCCTGGCCAGGGGAGGCCACTTGGGGAAGAGTTCCAAAAGTACCACTAGGGGCAAGGGCACCTGCCATGAGCACACAGCCACCAGGTGTTACAGAGGTACACCAAAACAACTCCATGCAGGTAATAAACTCAACTGCAGTCAGTCTCGTCTCTGTGCCCAGCAAGATATGGAGCAGATCCTCCTCGCGAGTATGCTAAGGCACACGGAAAATAAGGGGGTGACTGATGACAGCCGCACATGGTTTCACTAGGAGTAAATCCTGCCTGACTAATTTGGTGACCTTCTATGATGAGGTTACAGCTTTGATGGATAGGGGAAAAAACAACTGACATCATCTACCTGGACTTGTCCAAAACATTTGACACTGTCCCACATGACATCCTTGTCTCTAAACTGGAGAGTCACAGATTTGATGGCTGGACCACTCGGTGGATAAGGAATTGGCTGGATGGTCGCACTCAAAGAGTTGTGGTCAACGGCTCCATGTCCAAGTGGAGGCCAGTGACGAGTGGTGTTCCTCAGGGTCAGTACTGGGGACAGTGCTGTTTAAACATCTTTGTTGGCAACATGGACAGTGGGATTGAGTGCACCCTCAGCAAGTTTGCAGATGACACCAAGCTGTGTGGTGTTGTGGACACAGTGGAGGGAAGGGATGCCATCCAGAGGGACCTTGACAGGCTGGAGAGGTGGGCCTGTGAGAACCTCATGAAGTTCAACAAGGCCAAGCGCAAGGTCCTGCACATGGGTCGGGGCAATCCCAAGCACAAGTACAGGCTCGGTGGAGAATGGATTGAGAGCAGCCCTGAGGAAAAGGACTTGGGAGTGCTGGTGGATGAGAAGCTCACCATGAGCCGGCAACATGTGCTTGCAACCCAGAAAGCCAACTGTGTCCTGGGCTGCTTCAAAAGAAGCGTAGCCAGCAGGTCGAGGGAGGTGATTCTGCCCCTCTGCTCTGCTCTCGTGAGACCTCACCTGGAATGCTGCGTTCAGCTCTGGAGTTCCCAACACAAGAAGAACATGGAGCTGCTGGACCAGACCCAGAGGAGGGCCACGAAGATGATCAAAGGGCTGGAGCACCTCTGCTATGGAGACAGGCTGAGAGAGTTGGGGCTGTTCAGCCTGGAGAAGAGAAGGCTCTGGGGTGATCTTATAGCAGCCATCCAGTACTTAAGAACTGGGCCTACAGGAAAGCAGGAGAGGGACTTTTTACAAGGGCGTGTAGTGATAGGACAAGGGGCAATGGCTTTAAACTGAAAGAGGGTAGTTTTAGATCAGATCTAAGGAAGAAATTTTTTACATTGAGGGTGGTGAGGCACTGGAACAGGTTGCCCAGATAAGTTGTGTCTGCCCCATCCCTGGCAGTGTTCAAGGCCAGGTTGGATGGGGCTTTGAGCAACCTGGAGTAGTGGAGGGTGTCCCTGCCTGTGGCAGGGGGGTTGGAACTAGATGATCTTTGAGGTCCCTTCCAACCCAAACTGTTCTATGATTCTATGACAATATTCATTGGGATAAGCATGCAATCCAAAACTAGGGTCACATTTGAGCTGTAAGAATAGTTCTTTCTTCCTATTGGTTGCTGCCATGTACTTTGCATCCCCATCTCCATATAATTTGTAATGCAATCAGAAGGTTTCTTTTTTTCTACTTGGTGATACTACAACAAGCAGCCTTGGCAAAGGAACTTCATGACTGCGGACACACAACGAGTAAAACCTGTGACTGGTGTTTGGTCAAACTGGCATTTATTACACTGGTAATTTTTAAAACATTGGGGGTCAGTACAACAGTTAATGAAACAGTGAAGAGAGGTTTTGCAGTACTCTTAAACACGAGCTCATCAGAGACAAACTGCATTGCAGAGGAGGCAGGGAGCAGAGAGGAAGATGTCACTGAGAAGTCCCACGTATAAAGACTTTTTAAGTGCCTTGGACTTACCAGGTGGAACGTTCCCATTTTTAAACGAAGTCACTAAGTTCCCATTAAGAAGTTCAATTGGCAAGACATTCTCTGTCAAGAGCAGGTCAGTCAATTGTTTTCAGGTAGTTTTACACGGTACATTTGAGGATTAACATTGCTTCAAGGCTAGATTTGCCTCTCTGTAAGTGCTCCTATTCCAAATCCATCATATTTATTTGTCTCAAATAAGCAATTGCTATAATACCCAGAAGACTGGGCTTGTAAATACCATATTGCCTATTAACACACCATAGACAAGAAGTTCCCTGTGCAACTACGCCCAGGGTTACTACACTGGTTCTGCACTACAGCACAGTTATTTCAGTAAATCCAAATGTCACCAAATGGCTCACCAATTATGTATGCATAGCATCATCCCATGTCTGCACTGACAAGCAACAGAGGTTTCCTCTGGGCTAGAGGCACACTGAGAAGGAGGTTACTGAGAAGGTTTTCTGATGTTTTGACCAACTGCCAAATCAGTCGTGTCACTTCAGGTCTACTGATGCTCCCACAGATCTGGGACCTAGGAGGGAAAGAAAAGCCCTTTACCAGCTCCTCAAAGCACAGGTACAGTCATGCCCCTGTTTCCTAGCATTTGTACCTCCAACAGCACTGTCAGCCTTTGTCCTGGTTTAGCTGGGACAGAGTTAGCTCTTCTTTTTAGCAGCTAGAAGAGCTCCGTGTTTTGGTTTTACTCAGAGGCTCGCTCTGAGAAGAATGCTGATAGCAAGCTGATGTTTGTGGTTGGCACTGGGGTCTAAAGGACTTGTCAGCTTGCCGGGTTCTTGCCAGTGTGCACAACAGGACAGGGGGGAGCATGGCCGGGACGGGGGGTCCATGACTTGGACTCAGGATTGAGGCCAAACTGGCCAATCAGCATTCCATATCACGCAGCATCATGCCCAGTACAGAAGTGAGGGTCAGCCGGACAGAAGGGCCTTTGCCCTTCCAGGACTCTCCCTCTCAGACTCTGAGTGCTCTCTCTGTCCCGCTCTCTATTTTCGGGCCTCACGTTCACCCGGGATTGCGATATCGGGATGTGTCTGTTTCGGGATTGCAGCTTCGGGACGAGACGGGCCTCGGTCAGAGGTGGTGAGCAATCGCACCGTACATCACCCGTTGGTATCTATTTACCCCTGTACATATCCGCACATATAGACATTGGCAGCGGCCGGAGTAAGTTGTTCTTATCTCAACCCACGGGTCTCTTTTCTTTTTCTCCTTTAATTCTCTTTCTCACCCCCGGCAGGTGGGAGATGGTGAGTGAGCAGCTGTCAGGAGTTTAGCTGCCGGAGCAGCCTAGACCACGCCAGCCTTTCAGCGCCTTACGGACAGTGCCGCGGGACAACACACACTCTGACACTTGCGCCTGTCGCCTCTTGCTTTTTACCCAGTCGGCCTTTAGTTACTGCTGGAACTTTCTGTTCCCCTCCCGTGGTCCCAGCTAGGGAGTTACTCTTTCCTAAAGAAAACAGAGAGTCTTTCCTTACATTGCTTAAACTCTACCTCAAAATAGATAGTCAGGGGCCTCCGAGGAACTTCACAAAGCCAGGCCACCAGATCAATTAAGGGACAAGGAACACAAGATCCCTCTACTGCTCTCCCCAATCTTCAGCCTGCCTCATCCTACTCTGGAAACACATCATGCTCTTCCAAAACTGTTTTCCCAATTAATTTCTGGGAAGATCCACTTACTCTTCCCTCTACTGCCTATTTCTTAATTTTTCCCCATGCCTCACACCCCACCCTCTTCTAAATAGATCCAGCTGGAGAATACAGGACCTGATCTTGATCCTCCTTTGTTTGACTGGAAGGTCTGACAGTTGTAAGATTTGACCAGTGGCAGCTCAACTGTTGATGTTGGCTAAGTATTTACTCAAATTTTCATCACATCTCTGCTAGAATTCAGGGGAGAACCTAGTCTCTCACTACGTGCACAGAGCACAGATCAAGATTAGATCTTGTCTGAGGCCTTAGAAGTGCCAGTAATACAAATAATATCAGAAGATAAAAAGACTCCAAATCTCAGCAGTATCATATCAATACCCTTGCTCAGCCAAGGAATTTCAGTTTGCTGCTTCTTTGCCTCAGCTAGAACGAGGAAACAGAGCTGGCTTGTGTGGGAGAGCACTCCACTTTATTTGAAACAAACAAAAAAGCTTTCTTCACAGTTCTTGTGGAAATTAGTGTATCACAGGGGACATGAATAGCTGGTGAACCCCTCATGAGTTAGCACCAATCATCTGATGTGGACTTTCACTGCTAAAAAGCCTGCACAAATATAGTAGTGATCTTATTCAGAAAAGACCTTTGTGAAACAGATAGAAGTTCTCACTGAGTGACTACTATGACATCCTGGAGACTATAGCCTTGAAATGCTCCTTATTACAATAATAAATGTGTCACTAAGCAGGTGAAACGTGATTTAGGCTGCAGCCAACATGAAGGACAGAGGAAGCATTAACACCACAGAAATCTCATTTCAAACTTTCTGTGCTTTCGTCTACTGTAGCAGTTCACAGAAAGGCAGAATTGGCTTATTATGAGACAGGTGTGATTCAAAGGCATATTTTACCTGTTATCCAGAAAAAAGCACAAAAAAATAAATGCAGATGTATGAGTAAACATTTGTAAGTTTAAAAGTAGAATAAGGCATATAGCTGAATGTTCAAATACAAAAGTTATCCCTTTAAAATTATCACAGCATGTATTACTCACGGACAAATCCATGATTTGGGATACATGCTTACTGCAAGAGTCAGTAATAACTCAAGTCTATCTACATCAAATTGCTTGTTTCACAACATGAAACTCTGCAGGAAGGTAACTGTCACGCAATTTCCAGAACTACTAGTAAAGACAAAGCTTCTCTCTTGAGTACCATATTTGTCAAATTGTGACAGATATCACTGTACTGGATTTGGCAATGGATGAAAAGACAAATAAGAATGGCTTTTACAGGCACATTGGCCAGAAATGGAAGACAAAAGAAAACCTAGCCCCTGTGGTAAATAAGACAGAAGAGCTGGTGGCGACAACATGAAGAAGGCCGAGGTACTTAAAAATTTTTGGCCTCAGTTTTCAATGGTAATCTCTCTTCCCACGTCTCTCAAGGTCCTGAACTTCAAGGCAGCGACTGGCAGCATGAAGTCCCTTCCATTGCAGGAGAAGATTAGGTTCAAGGCCAGTGAAGGAACCTCAATATACACGTCCAATAGACCCAATAAGCTGTTTCCCAGGGTCTGAGGGAACTGGCTGACACAGTTGCCAAGCCACTCACCATCATATCTGAAAAGTCATGGCAGTCACTGACTGGAAAAAGAGAAGCAACACACTCATTTAAAAAAAAAGGAGGGCCCTGGGAACTAGTGACTATAGTCAGTCTCACATCTGTGCTCAATAAGATCATGGAGCAGATGCTCCTGGTTGAAACATTTGGAAGACAAGGGGTGATTGGAAACAGCCAACATGGCTTCACCAAGGGAAAATCATGCCTGACTAATCTAGTGGCCTTCTGCAATGGAGTAACTGCATCAGTGGACAAGGGAAGAGTTACAGTTGTCATCTACCCAGACTTCAGTAATACCTTTGATATGGTCCCCCTAACATTCTTGCCATTATATTGGAGAGATAGGAGTTTGTTAGATGGACTGTTAGATGGATAAGGAACCAGCTGGATGGCCTTCCCCAATAAATTAAAGTCAATGCTCAATGTCAAAGTGGAAACCAGTAAAAAGTGGTGTACCACCAGGGTCCGTATTGGGACAAATAATATTTAACATCTTCATCAGCAACACAGACAATGAGATTGAGTGGACCCTCAGCCAAGTTCACAGATAACACCAAGCTGAGTGGTGCAGCTGATACACTTGAGGGAACATATGCCATCCAGCAGTACCTTGACAGGCTCGAGAAGTCGGCCCACTTGAACCTCATGAACTTCAACGAGGCCAAGTGCAAGGTCCAGCACCTGAAATGGTGAAATCCCCAGTATCAATACAGACTGGGGGATGAATAAATTGAGAGCAGCCCTGCAGAGGAGGACTTGGGGATACTGGTGGGTGAAAAACTGGACATGAGTCAGCAGAGTGCACTTGCAGCCAGAAATCCAGCTGTATCCTGGGCTGCACAAAAAGAAGTGTGGCCAGCAGGATGAGGAAGGTGATTGTCCCCCTCTCCTCTGCTCTTGTGAGAACCCACTTGGAGTACTGCATTCAGCTCTGGAGTCCCCAGTACAAAAAAAACATGGACCTGTTCAAGCAGGTCTAGAAGAGCGTCACAAAAATGGTCACAGGGCTGGAACACCTCTCCTGTGAAGAAGGGCTGAGCTGGGGTTGTTCAACCTGGAGAAGAGCTGGCTGCGAGGTGACCTTATTATGGCCTTCCCATACACAAAGGGAGCTTATAAGAAAGATGAAGAGAGACTTTTTAACCAGGGCCTGCAGTGAAAGGACAAAGAGCAGCAGTTTTAAACTGAAAGAGGGTAGGTTTAGATTGGATATAAGTGATAATTTTTTTATGCTGAGGGTGTTAAGACATTGGAACAGTTTGCCCAGAGAAGTTGTGGATGCTCCAACTCTGAAAGCATTCGAAGTCAAGTTGCATGTGGCCTTGAGCAACCAGATCCAGTGGAAGATGTCACTGCCTATGGCAGGGGGGTTGGACTAGACGATGTTTAAAGGCCTCTTTCAACCCAAACCATTCTGTTATTCCATGATACATAGCTTGCAAATTGGTTTATCAAGACAACAAATGATCCTTTCGCACACTGATCAGAAAAGTGTGTGAGTCAGCAAGCAGCTAAAAAAAGGAGGTCTAGTTCCTGCATAGTTCCTGTATAGCATTCCTATCATTGTTTTGTGGTTTGTTTTTTTTGAAAAAAAATTTTAGTCTCTGGAAAATAACTTATTGAGAAAATAAAAAAAAAAAAGAAAAAAAAAAGTGTTATTATTTGTAAGGAAAATGATCTTACCTTTTCTGTTCATGGCTGATGATACCAAACTGGAAGGTGCTTTTGACTCTCTTGAGGGACAAGAGGCCTTGCAGACAGATCTGGGTAGACTGGAGCATTGGACAATCATCAGTGGCATCACATTTAACACGGATGAATGCTGGATTCTGCACTTGGGACAGAGAAATGCCAGGCACAAATCTAAGTTGGGAGACGAGTGGCCGGAGAGCAGCACTGCAGAAAGGAATCTGGAGGTGCTGGTCAACGGCAGGCTCCACACGAGCCAGCAGAGTGCCCTGGCAGCCAAGAGGGCAAAACGTATCCTGGGGTGCATAAAACACAGTATAACCAGCCAGTCAAAGAGGTGATTGTCCCACTGATTTTTGGTGTTGGTGAGGCCTCACCTTGAGTACTGTCTGCAGTTCTGGGCCCCACAATTTAAGATGGATGTGAAGATCCTTGACTGCGTCCAGTGGAGGGCAACAAAGCTGGTGAAGGGGCTGGAAGGCATGTCCTATGAGGAGCAGCTTGGCTTGTCTAGTTTGGGCTTGTCTAGTTGGAAAACAGGAGGCTGAGGGGTGACCTTATTGCCCTCTACAGCTTTCTGAGGAAGGGAAGTGAAGAGATGGAAAGTTGATCTCTTCTCCTCGGGATCCTGTGATGACATAAGTGGAAATGGCTCAAAGCTGCACCAGGGGAGGTTCAGACTGGCCATTAGGAAGCATTTATTTACTGAGAGGGTGGTTAAACACTGGAATAGGCTTCCTAGGGAGGTGGTTGACGCCCAAAGCCTGTCAGTGTTTAGGAGCCATTCAGACAACGCACTTAATAACGTGCTTTAAGTTTGGGTCAGCCCTGAATTGGTCGAGCAGTTGGACTAAGCGATCGTTGTAGGTCCCTTCCAGCTGAAATATTCTGCTCTAGTCTATTCTCTTCCAAGAAACATCTTTCCCTGCACACGCAGGCGTAGCCTAGCAATTGATGCTGTCGCACCTCTACTGTAACCCACGTTTCTCTTAACATACAGACTGGAAGCTTCACTCAGCCTCTCCTGTAAAAACAGCTGGGCCATGCCACTATCGCTAAGCGAAGGGGCTGCCCCGAAGGCTGCACATCACATTTATTCCTCTCCTTGCTGTTCCTTAAGGCAGCCAGGGAGAAGTTACCGAAAAGGCCCGTCTGAAGGAGCGTGCGCCCCGAAACCGGATTCGCTCCGGCGCGGGGGCAGCACCCGGCGCGGGCACCACGCGTCCCCCGCCCGCCGGGGCAGAACGCGCCTCCCGGGGAGCGGGACTGCTCCAGCCGCCGCGCCGCGCCGAGCCGAGCGGCCGGGCGGGCGCTGGGTTTGGGCGAAAAAAAAGGAATATCGATACTTTCCTTAAACTTCGGCCGACAGCGTGCAGGTGGGGGGAGCGGCAGCAAAGGCGGAGGCGATAACTACCGCCCCGAGAACGGCCCGCTGCGCGCTCGCTGCCGGGACAAACGCGGCCTCCGGCACGCCGCTACCCGCGGCCCCGCGGCAGCCGGAGCACCGCGACCGGAGACCTCCCCCCGCCGCCGCCCCTCCCCTTGCCCTTTGACCCCGCCGCCGCTTCCTGTCCCCAACCACGTGGGCGCGGCGGGGGCCGCGGCATGGCGGGCGGCGCGGCGGGCGAGGCGCAGTGCCTCAGCTACGCGGGCTGCAACTTCCTGCGGCAGCGGCTGGTGCTGTCCACGCTGAGCGGGCGGCCGCTGAAAATCCGCAAGATCCGCGCCAAGGAGGAGGACCCCGGCCTCCGCGGTGAGCGTCGGCGCCGGTTCCGGCGGCCGCCGAGGGGAGAGGTCGGGGGGCAGGAGGGCGGCGGGACGCCGGCGCCGGCTGTGCCGGGGCGCGCTGCCGCGAGGGGCAGCGCCGGCCCCTTAGCGGCGGGTCCCGCCGAGGGGGCGCGGGCGCCGGGGGTCCCGGCTGCGCGCCGGTGTCTCCCGGTGGAAGAGCTCTGCCCTGGGCGCGCCGCGCGGCCGGCGGGGCTGGCAGGCGCTGGCGGCGGGGCCGTGGGGGCGTGAGGCGCGGGAGCCAGGCGGGGCGGTGAGAGCGGCCGGAGCGAGGAGGGTGTCCCGGGCACCGCGCTGCGGCGGGGGCCCGTGTGCGGCGGAGAGACCCTGCGCGGCGGCGGCGCGGGGCTCGGCTCCGCCGGGGCCTCCGCGAAGTTCCTGCTGCGCGTCCGGCGCCGCGTTCGCCGTCTCTCCGTGGGAGCCCACGCTCCCGCGGCCTCAGTGGGTCGGGGCTTATGCTTTGTTTTCACCCGGGTTTAGCCCAGATAGTCGTAAAGGCGAAAGGTGTGAAGTCTCGTTTCTGAAAGCTGCCGGCACTGTGGGCTCCTCCGAGGGAACCCAGCCTAGGGAGCGCCCCGCTATTCCTCTACGGGACCTTGGGCTCCCCAGAGTAATTTCCCTCGTTTAACTGTAGTAAGAAGACAATAGGATAGAGATGGAGGAAGAAACGTTGTTGTGATGTTTGGGGTTTTTTTGAGCAAGGTCCGAAGTTCTGAACAGGGGTAGGAACAGCATAGATGCTACTTTGCCTCCTGAGGAGGCTTCCGTTTATGGCTGGCAATTCTTCTCCAAAGCTGTCAAAGCATTCTGTGTACTTAACTTTTACGGTTTTATGTATTTATTTTACTGTATTTATTATTGCCACAGCATGTTCGATGGTGGTGAAGTCTGTAGGTTTTGCCGTGTTTTTTTTTAAAAAGCATTTGAATTGCCTTTTTCAAGTATGGATTAAAACGTAAACTGTGACTAATAGAGCAATAAACCCTGATTTGTGTTGACAATTCAACATGCAAGTCTCTCTGCTTCTCATGACTGAAACGTTTGCAACGAAAACTTCTGCGGATTTGTTCTCCGAGAGGGAAATGTGTGTTCGCAAGGATGCACTCTTGCACTGGAAGAGGTCCCAGTACTGTCATATAAACCTTAAGTGTAGAAATTATCGTGACAGAGAGCAGAACCAGCGTTGTGTGACTGAGCCATCGACAGTATTATGCAAATGTTAACGAACTGTAGTTTCTGCAGATAGCTCTTTGATGTAAATGTTTATTGCATCCTAGAAGCTTGTATAGAAAGAAAAATCTGATTGCTAGATGACCTTTAAAGTACCTTCCAACCCAAACTATTCTGTCATTCTATGAAGTAGCACAGGGTTATTGCTAAGGAAGTTCTGCAGCCTACCAACCATTATAACGCAGGTGCTGTTAGTCGTGAAAACAGGTTTTGAACTCTGCATATGTTCACATATTTTCCTTGATACTGAGTCTGTACCAGCTTGGGATACCTAAATACTAGAATGTTCCTTTTTTTTGTTGTTGTTGTTGTTAAATATGCTTGTCCCTTCCCATGTCTCTGAGCAAGAGTCCACACAAACAAGAGAAATTGAGGAATTAGTTCCACACAAACTGCTGTATTGTACACAGTAAGTGAAAAAAGAGGCAATGAGGAGTCTTGTGTTTCTCTAGCCTTTATTGTGTCAATGACAGTTTTAGAAATGGAAACTTTAAAAATCTGCAGGTAGCTAAT
This sequence comes from Tauraco erythrolophus, assembly GCF_009769465.1. NCBI lineage: Eukaryota > Metazoa > Chordata > Aves > Musophagiformes > Musophagidae > Tauraco > Tauraco erythrolophus. The sequence continues at coordinate 92,614,356 of NC_141496.1, read as the reverse complement.
TGTGTTTGTGGAACAGCTGTGCAGCAGCACTTCACATCTGAATATCCCCTTCTTTTGAACTAGGACTTTTAGAGAATAAAGGGAAACTGTTATTAGCTTGTCATGCTTAAATATATGGGTTCCTGTTTGTTAGGATTTGTATATTTTGGTTCGTACTGAGAGAAATGTAAATTGTAAAAGGTTTTATCCTGGGCTTGAGTGGTCTCTCAGGCAACTGTGGCCAGAAGTGTCAACTTGCATCACTAGCTGCGTGCCAGGGAGAGGAGAGTAGCTAGTGCAATGGTCACATCTGAGGGCGTCTCAGTTGATTTGAGATGCCTATAAGCATGGAGGCTCAAATTGACATCTCTGCTTTTATAGTGAATTGCCTTTTCTCATGTGGTAGAATTATACCACAACAAGTTGAAGAGTGAGGGTAGCCCTACTGTTCTGAAAGTTAGGAAAGGGAAATTGTAGAAGTATGATGTTGGACAAGGGTCGACCAACGGATATCATCTACCTGGACTTGTCCAAAACATTTGACACTGTCCCGCACGACATTCTTCTCTCTAAACTAGAGAGGTACGGGTTTGATGGATGGACCACTCGGTGGATAAGGAATTGGCTCAATGGCCGCACTCAGAGAGTAGTGGTCAACGGCTCGATGTCCAAGTGGAGACCGGTCACGAGTGGCGTCCCTCAGGGGTCCGTGTTGGGCCCGGCCCTCTTCAACATCTTTGTCGGTGACGTGGACAGTGGCATGGAGTGCGCCCTCAGCAAGTTCGCCGATGACACCAAGCTGTGTGGTGCCGTTGACACGCTGGAAGGGAGGGATGCCATCCAGAGGGACCTCGACAGGCTGGAGAGGTGGGCCCGTACCAACCTCATGAAGTTTAACCAGGCCAAGTGCAAGGTCCTGCATCTGGGTCGTGGCAATCCCAGGCATAAATACAGACTGGGTGGTGAATGGATCGAGAGCAGCCCTGAGGAGAAGGACTTGGGAGTACTGGTGGACGAGAAGCTCAATATGAGCCGGCAATGTGCTCTTGCGGCCCAGAAGGCCAACCGCGTCCTGGGCTGCATCAAGAGGAGCGTGGCCAGCAGGTCGAGGGAAGTGATTCTTCCCCTCTACTCTGCCCTCGTGAGACCTCACCTGGAGTACTGCGTCCAGTTCTGGAGCCCCCAACATAAGAAGGACATGGACCAGTTGGAGAGGGTCCAGAGGAGGGCCACGAAGATGATAAGAGGGCTGGAGCACCTTTCCTATGAGGACAGGCTGAAAGAGTTGGGGCTGTTCAGCCTGGAGAAGAGGAGGCTCCGGGGTGACCTTATAGCGGTCTTCCAGTACCTCAAGGGGGCCTACAGGAAAGATGGGGAGAGGCTGTTCAGGAGGGCCTGTTGTGATAGGACAAGGGGTAATGGTTTTAAAATAGAGGGAGGTAGATTCAGATTGGATATTAGGAAAAAATTTTTTACCATGAGAGTTGTAGAACACTGGAACAGGTTGCCCAGAGAGGTGGTGGATGCTCCATCCCTGGAGACGTTCAAGGCCAGGTTGGACGAGGCCCTGAGCAACCTGATCTAGTTGGAGATATCCCTGTTCCTTGCAGGCGGGTTGGACTAGATGACCTTTGAAGGTCCCTTCCAGCCCTAACCATTCTATGATTCTATGAAGTTTCTTATTTTTTCCAGAAGTAACTTAAGGAAGTTTAAAATTCTTTGTTCTACTCCTTAGATTTTGAAGCAAGCTTTATTCGCCTGATAGACAAAGTGACCAATGGCTCTCGGATTGAAATAAACCAAACAGGTGAGATCTATTTTCTGTTCTTCTGTTTTGGTCTTTCAGGCTCTATCAGTTGCTGCAAAGTTTTGGCTTGACAGAGGTAGGTGTTTAGATATCATTGACTGAGAAGATCAGAAATAACCAAGCTGAGAAGTTTTGTAGTAATTCATTGCATGCAAGAAGATCAGCGCTCCACCATAATGCAGAGAGTTAAGGAAACTGTTGCTCAAGATTTAAAACTAGTATTTTGTTTGGTATGCAGGATTTCGTAGTGGGGGAAGGTCCCTCTGAACCAGAATGGATTTTTGTAGAAGGCAAGATTTACCTTCTACAAAGGCAAACTTCTGAGCAAGACTGCTTGCCAAGTCATGCTCAGAAGAGGGATTGGATTGAGCAAGAAGTATCCCAGATAAGTCTCATCTGGTTCTTGTCTTTTTTCTTTTTAAGGAATATGGTTGTTCAGCAAAGCAGATTAACTACCATCAGATATGCCCAGACAGTGATGACGTGATAGTCTTGTGAAGATTTAGCTACTGTAAAGGATAATAATTGCTTGTATCAGCATTTTGGGGATTGCTAAGAGGTCCTTCATTTTTGGGGAGGAGGGGAAAGGAGGAGAAATGATGTGCAAGATGGACAGATAGCTGCTGATGTGCATTGGCCTGTTTATTAACTGCAAACATAGAAGGAGCATGCTGGTAGTGCTACCATCTTTCATAAATTCATCTGTCTCCCATTTGCCTCTGGTTGCAAAGTGTCTTTATGCTGTAGTAATGGTCAGTGAGCTGACAGCACTCTCATTTGGTTTGCTCTGCTGGCATCTTCCCCAGGTACAACCTTGTATTACCAGCCTGGTCTTCTGTACGGAGGCTCATTGGAACATGACTGCAGCCCCAGTCGTAGCATTGGCTACTATTTGGAAAGCCTGCTCTGCTTGGCACCTTTCATGAAACACCCATTGAAGATTGTCCTGAGGGGAGTAACAAATGATCAAGTAGATCCTTCGGTAAGTAGTAAAATTCAAGTGTCAGAGGAGGATTGTTTCTTTTTCCTCCTCACATCCAGCAGTATCTAGTGTTAGTGCATCTGCCAGCAAACTCTCTGAACCAAACGAGCATCTGCTAAACTGTTCCCTTTCTGCATCACACTCCAAACTGTAGTTTGTCATCCACCTTTTGACTTTCAGTTCTATGATGCTTCGATCTTCTCCCCTGGGAACTCTTTTTAAATGCCTTGCGAGGCCCTGCCACTGGTTTGCTTCTCCCGTTCTCTTGGAAATTAGACGGGTTGTTTCTCCCACCCCACACATTTCCATTTACTGTAAAAAGAGGAAAATTGTCTTTGAAATTCGAGTGTGACAAGGAAGGGATCTTTCTCTTCTGTTGGATGCTGGACATAGTTATACCAGTGCTGCGGTGAAGCCTTCTTTGTGTTAGGAACAAGTTACATAACTGATGAAGTTACAGTAGCAAAAAATATGTGCTAACTGATTCTTCAGAAAGACACTAGAAGGCATAGTAGATCAAATGACTATGAAATGCTTGTCTTATTTCTATTACTGCTAATTTGCAATCCTTTACTTTGACAGTGTTGTTACAAAAATGAGCTATGGATAACATGGGATTAAAACGCTGATGTAGTGTTTAGTTGTGATGCTATTTATTTTTTGTTTTCCAAAAAACCCAAACATAATGGCTTTTGGAGAACAGGACTGCCGTTTACCTTTTGAATGGTGATTGGAGAATGCCCGTTTTCCTCTGAGTAGATTAAGGAAACCTTGTCATCTGAAAACTGAACTAGTTTAAATGAATACAAATATTGTGAAGTACAATTGCAGATATTAGGTGAACCTCTGAGTCCTACTGGTATTCATGGCTTTACAACTGTGCCTCTCTTGTAATTTAAAAAAACTTTTCTCTCACCTGTGGCTCTGTGAGACACCCATATGAGTCAAAGCATGATTTAAGTGGGTTATACACATCACTGTCAAAAAGAAAAAAAGAAGAGAAAAAAAGTGAAATGAGAAGCATGTTTTGCTAACCTTTCAGTCACCATGATTAAAAAGACTTAATAGAAATGGTAAGTAGCAAGAATCAAAGAAGTCTCTTTTGGTTGACTGTGTCTTTTTAATCATAATGGATAAATTTTTGAAGAATTTGGAAATGAAAAGCAGTCCAATTTTAATGTTGCTTTCAGGTAAGTTTGGACACTCATTAAGCAACTGAGTCTTGATTCTGGAAATTACCCTTTTTCAGGCATCTGCCACATAGGCCAATAGAGATGAAAGCAGTTTTAGTTGAAATGGGTGCGAGAATTTGAGCCAGTTGCTTTGGCAAAGCTCAGACACAGGCAGGTGTTGGCACACGTCAGCTGCATCGCAGGACCTGACACTGCACGTGAACAAAACACGGATGTGCGTGCTAAGGAGTTACATCTGAAGTTCGCTGTGCTATAGAAGCGCAACGGCGGTTCCTGTGGCTCAGCTCCTGTGCGGTAACTTTTTAAGTAGTGATAACTGAATACCAATTCCTAGATCTTGTTTACACCTGGTTTGTGTCTGTTTAACTTGCCTGAGTGAACATTAAACCTGGTGCACACCAGTATACTACTTTAGGGAGTTTTACGAGATGTTTTGTATAGCATATTGCTCTGCAGGTCGCTGAAACTAAAGGCACAAGTTTGAGTGCTACCCTAAGGGATTTATGTGCTTAAGTAAAAGAAAACTTGGTTTTAAATTGATTTTGGCTCTTATTTTTCAGTAGGCGGGTGTTTAGAAAGCGGGTGAACATTTATTACCTCTACTTGCACAAAAAGGGGTGCTTAAATTCGTCTAGGCATGTGTGCGCTTTCCAGTGTTCCAGGGAGAAGGGGAGAAAGGCAAACCAATGTAAATATATTGTGAGTAGTTTAAAATGGACACGGAGATTTCCCTGCCGCTCTTCATGCAAGAACCTCTCTGTCTCAGCTTACGGATACAATAGGAAGGGCACCTGCTTATCTGCTTAGGAGAATTTTTTGGTTTTGTTTTTATTGGTAAGAGGGATACCATGTTTTGTAAACATGTGTCTATTTTGGAGATGTGGGATGTATCCTTGCATGAGTGTGTTAAGTAGCTGTCATCTGTGGGTAAATGTACAAATTCACATGTGTGTGTGAAAATGTGTATGTACATACGCACATGTGATCTTATAGCACCCCCTTTGTACTTGAAAGGAGATTAGATAGTCCTGCCCGTCCTCCTGCTTTCAGCCACACAGTCCTGCATAGTCCAATACCCCAGGTGCTTTTCAGAGCCTTCCCTAAGCCAGTTCAGCTAACTGGCGAAATGGCAGAGAGCTGTACCCCTGCATTTCCTCATGGAGGCATCCGTGAGGTAAGTAGCAGGAACGTGTGTGCAGCCAGAGAAGTGGGACCTTTCCCTCAAGGTAGCAGTGAGCGGGTAGGCTGACCAATGCGCTTACTGAAATCCACTCTCAGCTTCTGCACAGCCTCAACAATATCTGTTGGATGCAACTCCTGTGTTGTGGGTTTGAGGTTGCTGTTTGCCAGAGACCTCGTTGTCAGGAGGACAAAAGGGAACAATGCCAGATGGCCTGCTGCGAGGAGAGTGGTAGTCGTCAAGATGAGAGGAAGGGTGTTTTACGGAATGGATCATGGAAGGAAAGACTTCAAAGACTTCAGCTGAGTTCCTGGAGTATTAGTACAGTGTGAGTGTTTATGTTAGCGTTTCTTTATATACGTTAGTAGTGCTCCAGTGGGGTGCAGTGGAAAGCTCTTTGACAGCTGACACCATTCCAAAAGAGTACTGTGGCCACTGTAATGCAGGGTGATGTGCACTTGCTCCAGGTTGGACTGTGGTGATAATAGTGTGTGTGAGATGTCCTCAATGAGTGAGAAGGATACTACTTGACCCACAGATACTACTTCAACAGCCAACGTGGTTTTACTAGGGGCAAATCCTGCCTGACAAATTTGATGACCTTCTACAATGAGATTACAGTGTTGGTGGATAAGGGAAGAGCAATTGACATCATCTACCTGGAGTTGTCCAAAGCATTTGATACTGCCCCACACGACATCCTCGTCTCTAAACTGGAGACACAGATTTAATGGCTGGACCACTCGGTGTATAACAAATTGGCTGGATGGTCAGATTTAAAGAGTTGTGGTCAATGGCATGACGTCCAAGTGGAGACCAGTGACAAGTGGTGTCCCTCAGGAGTCAGTGCTGGGGCTGGTGCTATTTAACATCTTTGTCAGCAACACGGACAGTGGGATCGAGTGCACCCTCAGCAAGTTTGCAGATGACACCAAGCTGTGTGGTGTTGTGAACACACTGGAGGGAAGGGATGCCATCCAGAGGTACCTGGACAGGCTTGAGAGGTGGGCCTGTGAGAACCTCATGAAGTTCAACAAGGCCAAGTGCAAGGTCCTGCACGTGGGTCGGGGCAATCCCAAGCGCAAGTACAGGCTGGGCGGAGAATGGATCAAGAGCAGCCCTGAGGAGAACTGACATGCGGAAATAGACTCCACAACTGGGAAAGTTGCCCAGTAGGTATGTTTATTGCAGTACTGGGTGCACGGGGGATCGCTCCGTCACAAACGTGCACACCTGCCGTAGCAGTTTTCTTGTATTTATACAGACACACTCATAACCCCCTCCCCAAAAGGGCAGTCTCTCCCAGGAGAACATTTCCATAGCCCCCGCCTCAGGATCCGCCTCAGGCTCCTCCTCGACACGCCTCCTGGTGGTGGTGGGCACGGGTCTTCAGGATGAAGGCTGTAGGTCTTCCTCACTGTGTATTTTTCACTTCTTCCCTAGAATTCTTGTTTTGGCTTAACTTGCAGAGCCAAACCGGTTCCCAGCCTGGCCTGGCCTTGAGTGGACACCTGGTTGTCTCCTACTTGTTATTGTTTGAAGGCAAATGTCAGTTCTTGTTAGTCCTTATCTCTCCTATCTGACCGTCTTTCTCCCTACAGGTCACGAGTTACAACCTTGCTCGCATTTGTTTTGTCTCTCTTACTGGCCTTTTTGGGTAGTTAGTGTTTCACAGCAGGGATTAGTACTTGATAACTTCTAACATTTCACAGAGCTATTTCACAGAGCTAATATAGTCTTTATGTAATCTTAAGCCTACTCCTATACCTATCCCCCTATCAGAAGGACTTGAGGGTGTTGGGTGATGAGAAGCTCAACACGAGCCAGTGATGTGTGCTGGCAGCCCAGAAAGCCAACCGTGTCCTGGGCTGCATCCAAAGCAGCGTGGGCAGCAGGGCGAGGGAGGGGATTCTGCCCCTCTGCTCTGCTCTTCTGAGACCCCACCTGGAATACTGTGTTCAGCTCTGGGGTCCCCAATGCCAGAAGGACATGGAGCTGCTGGAGTGGGTCCAGAGGAGGCCACGAAGATGATCCAAGGGCTGGAGCACCTGTGCTATGAAGACACGCTGAGAGAGTTGAGGTTGTTCAGAATGGAGAAGAGCAGGCTCCAGGGTGACCTTCTAGCAGCCTTCCAGTACTTAAAGGGAGCCTACAAGAAAGCTGGAGAGGGACTTTTTTCAAGGGTGTGTAGTGATACGAGAAGGGGCAATGCATTTAAACTTGGTAGATGTAGATAGTAGATTTCAATTAGATCTAAGGAAGAAATTCTTCCCTCTGAGGGTGGTGAGACACTGGAACAGGTTTCCCAGAGAAGCTGTGGCTGCCCCATCCCTGGCAGTGTTCAAGGCCAGGTTGGATGAGGCTTTGAGCAACTTGGTGTAGTGGAGGGTGTCCCTGCCCATGGCAGGGGGTTGGCACTAGGTGATCTTTGAGGTCCCTTCCAACCCAAACCGTTCTATGATTCTACGATTCTACTTTGCTTGCACTTGTTGGGAAGAAGTTTGGCTCCGGAATACTAGCCTGAGCTGTTCGCTGTCAGCCTACATTTATGTCATATTTTTCTGCATGACCATTGATGAGACCTGACCATGGATAGCTTGTGGGACCAGCCATGTGGGACTGGTGTGTAAAGTTGAGGTAGTTTCAAGTTTCTCTTTATAGAGGGTATGTGTCTGGGGGGTGTCTTTTAAAGTGCATTTTTGAAGGGAATGGATGTGGCACACAAATGACAGCTCTTATTTTTCTGCTGCTTCTCTATGTGTGTGTGATAGATGGGGGGGGGTGTTCTGGTGGCAGGGGAGGGGATTTGCTCCCTGTGCCACCAGATCTGAGTCCCATCCCCCCCGGGGGAGGTTGAGCCAAACCGGCGCCTCTGCGAATTGCCCTATTTAAGTTGGGACAAAGGGGCGGGAAAGGGCTTTTTGCTCAGGAGCGAGGAGAGAGCAGGAGGGCACTGCCCTCGCTCCCGGCCGGGCGGCTGCTCGGGCCCGGGCCGGCGCCATGTGCTCAAGATGGCGCCGGGGGAGCCGCATTGGGGGGGGCTCGGGAAGCGCCCCGCTCCCGGGGTGCCCGCCAGGCCGAGCTTCCCCTGAGAGGATTAATATCTAAGAGAAGACAACCACAACGACCAGGTCAGTTAAGGATGGAGCAGGAGGAGGTGTGCTGGAGCTGAGGTTTCCCTTGCAATCGGTGTGAGATGGCAGGCGGCCCCCTGCAGCCAGGGTGTACTCGGCGGGGCAGAGACCCACTCGTGGCTCGTGGAGAAACCCACATCGGAAAAGAGATGCCTGAGCCCAGGAGAGGTCGTGGAGCAGGGGATGCACGACGAGGTGCTGTTAATAATGGGGCATGGAATGCACGACGAGGTCGTGGAGGCATCTGGAGTCCGTGGGACGACCCACGCCGACGCGAGTGGCAGCAGCTCCCTAAGAGGCCGAGACTGGTAAAGCCTGAACTGGTGCGATCCATGGGGAAGGATTGCAATCCTGCGGGCAGGACTTACGCTGGAAAAGTTTGGGGACTTTTTTTTTTCCCTCGTGAGTAGGGGATCCACCGAAGCAAGGGAAAAATGGTGTAAAGACTCCTCCTCCTTTAAGAAAGGAGCAGCAGTGAACAACATGGATGAACTGAACGGGTCCTGAAGGAACTGGCGGATGAAGTTGCCAAGCCGCTGGCCATTGTATTTGAGAAGTCGTGGCAGTCTGGCGAGGTCCCCGATGACTGGAAGAGAGGGAACATAACCCCCATTTTTAAAAAGGGGAACAAGGAGGACCCGGGCAACTACAGGCCGGTCAGCCTCACCTCTGTGCCTGGCAAGGTCATGGAGCAGATTCTCCTGGGAACCATGCTAAGGCACATGGAGAGCAAGGAGGTGGTGGGTGACAGCCAACATGGCTTCACCAAAGGCAGATCGTGCCTGACCAACTTGGTGGCCTTTTATGATGGGGTGACAGCATCGGTGGACAAGGGTCGACCAACAGATATCATCTACCTGGACTTGTGCAAAGCTTTTGACACTGTCCCGCACGACATTCTTCTCTCTAAACTAGAGATGCATGGGTTTGATGGATGGACCACTCGGTGGATAAGGAATTGGCTCAATGGCCGCACTCAGAGAGTAGTGGTCAACGGCTCGATGTCCAAGTGGAGACCGATCACGAGTGGCGTCCCTCAGGGGTCAGTGTTGGGCCCGGCCCTCTTCAACATCTTTGTCGGTGACGTGGACAGTGGCATGGAGTGCACCCTCTGCAAGTTCGCCGATGACACCAAGCTGTGTGGTGCCGTCGACACGCTGGAAGGGAGGGATGCCATCCAGAGGGACCTCGACAGGCTGGAGAGGTGGGCCCGTACCAACCTCATGAAGTTTAACCAGGCCAAGTGCAAGTTCCTACATCTGGGTTGTGGCAATCCCAAGCATATATACAGACTGGGCGGAGAATGGATCGAGAGCAGCCCTGAGGAGAAGGACTTGGGAGTACTGGTGGACGAGAAGCTCAATATGAGCCGGCAATGTGCTCTTGCGGCCCAGAAGGCCAACCGCATCCTGGGCTGCATCAAGAGGAGCGTGGCCAGCAGGTCAAGGGAGGTGATTCTCCCCCTCTACTCTGCCCTTGTGAGACCTCACCTGGAGTATTGTGTCCAGTTCTGGAGTCCCCAACATAAGAAGGACATGGACCAGTTGGAGAGGGTCCAGAGGAGGGCCACGAAGATGATAAGAGGGCTGGAGCACCTTTCCTATGAGGACAGGCTGAAAGAGTTGGGGCTGTTCAGCCTGGAAAAGAGGAGGCTCCGGGGTGACCTTATAGCGGTCTTCCAGTACCTCAAGGGGGCCTACAAGAAAGATGGGGAGAGGCTGTTCAGGAGGGCCAGTTGTGATAGGACAAGGGGTAATGGTTTTAAAATAGAGGGAGGTAGATTCAGGTTGGATATTAGGAAAAAATTTTTTGCCGTGAGAGTTGTAGAACACTGGAACAGGTTGCCTAGAGAGGTGGTGGATGCTCCATCCCTGGAGACGTTCAAGGCCAGGTTGGACGAGGCCCTGAGCAACCTGATCTAGTTGGAGATATCCCTGTTCCTTGCAGGGGGGTTGGACTAGATGACCTTTGAAGGTCCCTTCCAGCCCTAACCATTCTATGATTCTATCATTGTAGATTTTTAAAAAAGATAAATATTTTTATTTACACTAGTTTGTGAACAAGCCGTGTCTATGGGACTTAGCAAGTTGTTGGCATTTGTGTTGAGGCATGCCCTTAGTTATATGATGCATTTGCTTTGGTACTACTTGGTGTTGTGTTGTCTGCTCTGGAGACGGAATAACTGCCCTTCAAGGGGAGCTGAAGGATGGTGTTATGGTTGAGTATAGGCAAGAGACTAGAAAATATGGGTTGAAGTGTCAGTTCTGCTACTGTCTTCTGATTTCCGGTGGAGTACTTAATCTCTCCTGCCTGAACTCCCACTCGTCTCCTAAGCAGAATAGCCTTTTCCACTTCTTCAAATACTGCCAATTACCTTCTCTATTTAGGCTGCAAATCTGCGACACAGACAGTCTCTTATTATGTGTCTGACTGGTACCTGGTGAGTATCATGTCGGGAATTTGTCTGGTGACTAAAATCTCTGGAAAAGTCTTGAAATTTTTGGAAAGAGGCAAACCAGACTCAAAACTGATTCAGCTTTGTGATGCTGGCGTAACATGCTTTCTCCAGAGATACACGCTTCAGTCCAAATAATTGTAAAAGTGGAAATGGAGGAGGGAAAGGGAGTTCCTAACCTACACAGTGGAGCTTTTCTTTTATTACTGGTGTATTTAGTTTCGTAAGAAGGAGGAAGAAATATTGTGTAGCTTTAATGTGAACCAAATCAGCTTGTTGGAACTTCTGCCATTGATATTCGTGTGTGTCTGTGTGCATGTGCACGTGCATGTTAGTAAAGGTTTTTGCTCTGAAAGTCAGATGTGTGTGATTAATGAATACTACTCAGGGGCTGATCTAAGGTAGCCTGACTGTAAAAAATATAAAAATATAAAATATATAAAAAATTGACTTAGGTTTTTTTAATGTAGATATTAAAATATTGATACTACCATTAAAAACAACACAAAATGCCTTTCTTCAAGAAAGGAAGTATGTCGGCCAGGAGGATTTGATGATTTGAAGAATGAGAACTGCAGCATACTCTTGTATCTACTCAGGTAGCTCTAACAGGTTGTTTACAGCTTTGTAGATGAGGTTTGTACTACAACTCTGTCAGTTGTGGCAAAGCAGAGAGAATGAAACTCAAGAATTGTGGCTTCTGGCTGAAGGCATGGGAAGGAGGGTGCTTTTTTCCTGCCTCCTCAACTGCAGTCTGCCACGTGCCTGTTTCCTTCACTTCAATTTAGTTTCTCTCTGGTCATGGTGTCCTGATCCTGTCTGACTCAAGATGCTTGTCTTGGGTAACTGCCTGTGCTGTTGCACCACTAAATCATTTTTGTCACCTTCAGCAGTGCTACTGAAGTTTGAGCAGAGGAAAGAGGACAACAGTCCCTGTTGTCTTAGGTCAGCAATTAGGAGGAGTGATGGCAAGGAAGATCCTTGGACCTGGATCTGGCGAGCATCTGGCTCGAAGGCAGTACATGGGTGATGTGTCACCCACTTCAGATTCTTCTAAGTATTTCAACAGAAGCTACCTAGAAGCTTCTGTTTCTCAGAAGCAGATGAAAAGAGGCTCTTGACAGAAGGATGAGGTTCTTCCTGCCAAATCAAGGGCCTCCTCCAAAATGCAAAGGTTCTTGCAATCATCATTTATTTAGCTGTAGGAATTTTTTAGCAATGAGAGAAGAATGTAATTTTTTCAATAACTGTGTTCCAAGAAACAAATGAGCTGTTTTAGCTCATAATAGAAGTGAAAATCAGGCTGAGGAAGAAATCCAGAATAAGAAATTCTATCTCCCAGTAATTTGTTCTTGCAAATTTTTTGAGTAATGAGATACTGTGTTAGGCTAAGAGTAGCTGAAGCAAACTGCTGCATTCCCGTGTCTTCCCATAGAATATTTGTCTTTGTTAGGTATGTCATAATGCAGTGATTTTTAAATTACTGACTCATATAACTTCCAGTAAAGAGTCTGCTTTTTAAATTCTGTGTTCTGTAGGTTGATGTCCTTAAGGCAACAGCTTTACCCTTACTGAAGAAGTTTGGAATTGATGGTGAAAGTCTGGAAATCAAGGTAAGACAATTTGTTCCTTTCTTTTCTAGCACATGTTGAAGTGATACTTTTGCACTGCTTCACAGGGCCATAAGCTGCCGCTGTCGGTCTCTCGCAGATGCCTAGTTGAAACTACACATATTTCTAAAATTGCCTCTTGTTCTCGGCATGTTTTAAATAGCATACCAGCCACACAGTGATTGAAAATGCAGGGTAAGAGAGATGCAATGGCTATGGGTACAGAGAGCAAGGAGAAAACAGTGACTTTTCTTAGTCTCTGAGATCACTGCAGGCTAAGAAACTTCTTTCCTTTCATCTTCCTCTTCAATTCATTTAATTTCTTCTTTCTTCCGCTCACTCTTCCTGCCCCATGCTTATTAGGGCTATGGAGTAACAGCAGAATCGTTTGCCTCCTTCACTGGTAGAGGAGCTGGATCTGTATTTGGGTGATTGAAGTTTGCTTCCAGTTTGGAAAATATGGGAATGAAACTCTTCTTTAAAGACAACACTCTTCACCAGCCCAATAAATCTGGGTGTAGAATAGATTTAATTTTTTTCGGGTTGGAGGAAGAAACTGTAGCCCTTTGAAGTTAAGAACACTCATTTAAAATGTGTGAACGCCCTAGCTGCACTGCTAGTCTTTGCTTGCTCTGCCAAGCCCCAGCCCACCCCGGGCCCTTCCCTCCACCATGCCCATGACCCAGGACCCCGTGTCATTGCCCTGGCAATGTCAGCCCCTGCTCCAGCAGCCCCGCAGCAGGGCCGGTCTGCTGCTCCCCACAGCCCTGCCATGTCTGGCCATGAGCCCCCTGAGCCAGACCCACCCACGGGCCCGTTTCCCATCCCCGTCCTTGTGAACGTTGGCAGGGGCGGTGGGACAGGGTTGGGCTGGCCAGGCCTGTTTGTGGGAATGAGTTTGTTCTGGTCCCCCAGGTATGCACTAAGCATCAAACACTTCCAGACTTTCTTCAGCAGTAAGGTACAAATTTGCTATTAGAGACCAGTCTTAGGCCAAGGTTGCCTTCCTGGTAAAGATGTTAGGGTTTTGTTTGGTTGATTTTGTTTTGTTTTCCATTGAGAAGCCATGCCCTACTGTACTTGAGAGAGAGGAAAATAAATCAATTTTTGCTTTTAGGTTTGGTGAAAAATCCATTTCTGCCTTTAGGATGTCTTTTTCTCACCAGTGTTCACATAATACCCCTACTGATAACATTTTGTTGTATGTGACATAAAAGCTGTTGATTTTGAGTGTATAAATACCTTCTTTGTGCTCTTTACTAACCTATTTTTTTCCTCCTTTATTGTTTCTAGATCAACCGGAGAGGAATGCCTCCCAAAGGGGGTGGAGAGATACTGTTTGCTTGCCCAGTGAGAAAGGTCTTGCAGCCTATTCAGTTCACAGACCCTGGCAAAATCAAGCGCATCAGAGGAACTGCGTATCCTTTTTTTGTTGGTTTGCTTTTCTTCTTTTAAATGAGTTTGCCTTAAAAAAACAAGTATCCCAACTTGAAGTGGCAGAAGTGCACCCATGTTACTGAGCATGTACCCAGATAACACAGGGTGACATTACATAGAGGATCACACCGCTAGGCTTCAGGACCATGTCTCAAAACTGCTGTGTTAAGAACATTGCTTTTCAAAAAGCATCGGTAGACAAGTAAATAAATTTAAAACTGAACAGCACTAAAAGTCTTTTCAATAGCAAGAAAAAGTTAAAATACTTTCCATCACAAAATGTAGCAGTACTAAAAGGAATTTAGTCTTGTGTGTAAATCCAGTAGTAACAAGTGTAGTTTTGTTGTGCATTGAATCGGTGGTATCTTGGCTCTTAATGAGTCTAGTAGAATGTTAGATGGGAGCTTAAACATGCACACATGTGAACTGAGCTCTTGGTTTTGCATGAAGAGAAGCTTGTTAGCACTTCACCTTCAGTAGTACCATCAGAGATGGACATAGAGGAGATTTTACTGCCGCACAAAGATAAGGGCAGAAAATACTGTTGTGGAGAACTCACTTTTGCAAACAGAACTGCACATCTAGTTAATGTTTTGGGGTGGGTTTGGGCATTAGGGACAGGTCTCCTGCCAGAGGTGCAGCAGACTTGCAGCCTGCTCCTCCTTTTACTATATGGCATATCATTATGATTGTGTGAGAACGGGACACTTTGACCCCTGCTTCTGACTGTAGCATTTGGATGAGTGCAGCATTGTCAAGTGAGAGCAATTTTACTGGGTGCATATGCTGTAGAATAAAAAGAAGGCAGCTTATTGGGCTTTTGGTGATGTTTGTCTTGGTCTTTCCATGAAGAAAGTAATTTTCTTACGCCCCTGTCCACATCTGTAGTAAGTAGTTCTGTCCTCTGTTTCTGTGTGAGGGAGGAAGCAATGACCATGGCTTTAGTGCCATAGTTCTAAATTAAAGTTAATACTTAGTGCTGTTCTGGGTCACTTTGACTAGATTTGGTCAATGTATGTGAAGTACAGGCTTTTGAACTTTCACTTTCCTTTAGGTTTTCCTGGGCTTTTTCTCCAGGATAAAGATTTTTCTGTAGTAAGCCCGGTGAGAGGCAATCTCATTTTAGTTTGGCTGTTAAGCGGTCCTTCAAGCCAGTAGAAAACAAAACATCCGTAAGGATAAGTGCTTAGGTCTTTTATATGTGTGTTTTTGTCCCTCCACGATTCAACTGAGCAAGTCTGCTTCCTCACAGCTGGGGAGCTTGTGCTGCAGCAACCTTTTATAGTCGTCCAAGGTACTGAGTGCACCAACTGTGCACTTCCTGATTGTTATTTACTAGTTTTGCCCTTAAGAACTTAAAGCTTTTGGTTTACCTGCTCCAGAAGAGCATGCATTAGAAATTTGTAGAAAAAGAAATTCGGCCAGCTGGGAGTTTTGAGGGTGTGCTCCTTTGCGTTGCTATGTACATGTAGGTGCAGAGAGGTGGTTAAATGTACAGAGCATGAATCTGCATTATAGTTGAGATGGAATCTGGAGTGCAGTGTGCTTTGTACATTTGAAGATCTGTTGAGAATATCACTGAAGCAGAACCTGAGTTAAAGGGCACAAAGGCAATTCATCTCTTGTGTACTGTGAGGAGGTGGGTTCAGGTGAGTAAGAAGGTGGTAATTCTTCTTCCCTGGAATGGTTAACTTCATATGTTCAGTGACTAGAGAAACAGTGAACTTGAGAGTCTCACAGCACTGCAAAATAGAGGGCAAAGATACTTTTTTTTAGCCTTTTAAAATTATTTTTTTCTCTTGTTAAAACGTTTGTCTTTCATTTCATCTTCCCCATTTCTCCCTGATAGAAAGACAGGATTTCTTACTGTTAGTTCAGAGAAACTTCAGTCATCACTATCTTTTAATAGTATGTGAAGAGCAGAGCATTCAGGACTTCCTCCATTATAAGAAAGTGCAGATGACAGAACAGCGATTTAAAATTATTGAAGGGCATTTTTGAGGTGGATGTTTATCTAGTCATAATAAGCTGTTCTTCTGCACATGTCCTGTGTACCTCACTCGAAGATATATCAGTGAAGACTGTAGAAAGCACTTACACACATGTTCTTCTCTAAGTACAGGAAAATGGACCAGCGTGTATGAAGGGATGCATGGGACAAAACCACATTTTCCAAAATAACGCATTGGGACCTCTTGGCCATTTTTGTCAGCCTCTGGTTTATATTTCTTTTGTAACAACAATGACTTCCTTAGCTCAGAAATGTAGATACTCTGTCAGAGTGTCACCACAGATGGCAAACAGAATGGTGGAATCTGCAAGGAGCATCCTGAATAAATTCCTCCCAGACATTTATATCTACACGGATCACATGAAGGGGGTCAGCTCTGGAAAGTGAGTATCGAGTATTCACAGGGAACAGAAATGTAATTCTGCGTTTTTTCATCGCTAGGATGTTCTGATCTGTAATTTTATTTGAGTTTTTAACATGATCTTCTACTTTGCTCTGTTGAAATAAATACTCCTCACAGGGTAAAAATTGAATGATTCACTAGACACGTTTGCTTTACTGGTGGTACAGGGGTAGAGGTTGTGTGTTTTCTTAAGCAAGGATAGTAATACATTGTTACTGCCACTAAAGGCAACTTGAGCTCTTTTCAGTATTCAACCTGTTGCTTTGAAGTGACATTAAGATCAGAGGTGCTGTGGTATGTTGTGAAAACCAACATTCAAACTTGACTGTACACCTTTTGATGGAAATGGTAGTATTAAGGATGAGACCAAACTCTTTTAGAAAGTATTTGAGCTGTGTAGGTTGTCTTCTGCTTTACCATTGCAGAAATAGTTTAAGCAGTGTCCTTTAACTAGCAAGGACTGGAAAACTGAGACATTAATTTGCTGGACTTCCACATATTTTGTTTGCTAGCAGAACACAGAAGTGATGGATGTGATTGAGACAATTTTACTGATCCTGTCAGCTTTTTGTCCTCTTGTCACTTTTCATTGAGGTTGAAGTAGTTCTGGATAACTAAGGAACAGGTTGCCCAGAGAGGTGGTGAATGTCCCATCCCTGGAAACATTCAAGGTCAGGTTGGACACAGCTCTGAGCAACCTCATTTAGTGGAAGATGTCCCTGCCCATGGCAGGGACGGTTGGACTAGATGACTTTTAAAGATCCCTTCCAACCCAAACCATTCTATGATTCTCTGTGGCTATCTGATGCTGCTGTGCTGTCACATTCAGCGTTTAAGTGTGATGCCAGTGCAATTGCAGTATACCCGATACTAACGTTGTGCCACTTGAGGAAGGCTTTTTTTTATTACCTGCTTCCCAGTGCTTGTGTGTGTCTTGGCAGGACAAGGAAGGAAAGCAATGTGCCTCACTGTTTCCAGTGCTGCCTCTGCTGATGAGTAAGACCAACAAGGACTAGTTCAGCCCATCTGTGCCCAGCGCAAACCAAACCCTAATTTCACAATATAGAACTATAGCACTTCCACAGTGCCAAAAGCTTCAGGGAATGTCTTACTTGAGCATCTTCTGCCACCTCTAATGTCTCTCTAAACAGAAACGTTCTGGTTTCGTTTTAAGCATTTGCAGCAAAAAGTTTATGCAGATGGTTCCTAATACTGTCTGCACGTACATGAGGTACTATATGATTTTATTTAGGCAGGTGGCCAGATGCTGCTGAACACTAACAGGACCTGCCAGTGAGTTCAGTTAGTAATGGATGCTTGTCCAAAAAATAGCATCTTTGACCCTGCTCTTGTCTTGCTATCTGCGTCTTGTCTTTCAGAGGGAGAAAAGGAGAAGTATCTTTAACATACCTTCTATGTTGCTCAGCGAGTGCAGTCAGTTAGATATGGGGGGACACCACTGATATCTTTTCATTCCCACCCTACTGAAATGCTTCTGGAGGAGCTGTTGTTTTTCCAGCACTAGGAGAGTGTGTGTGTGTATTGGTGTTTGGGGTTTGATTTTGATGGTTTGTTGATTACATTCTTTACAGTTTTGGATCAGTGGGACTATTTTAATTAAAAAGTTTGGGTGGTGGGGGCAGTACGAGTCCAGAACTGTGGGAAGTCCTGTAGAGTAAAGTTATTTCGAATGACTAGCTATTGGTGCTCTTCCAGAGCCTATAAATAAGAGGGTCTTGTGACTTTTTCTTTTCCTTCCTTACAACTTTCTGATTTCTTAGCAAGCTGTACTCAGCCATCTGTGATTTTCTTGTAGCAAAAATGTTTCTTAACTCTCATAATATCATTTTGTAGGATCTCAAGCTCTGAGGAAAGTAGGGGGTGTTTGTTTCTTTCTTCAGATTGTATATTCAGAATTCTTACATGGTTGTAATGATTTGGATGGTATTGAACTGAAAGTGAAAAGCAATTTGGAAATACAAGTAATGTGGATCAAAGTTGTGTTTTGGGTTTTTTTTTTTTATTCTCCTACTTGATGCCATGGCTATGGTCTGATCTTGCTAAATATTGAAGCTTCTAGGGAAAGAGCTCAATCCCTAAAGAAAGTTAATTTTGAATGTTGCAGAGAAGAAACTCCAGATACCTTTGAAAGGTTTATCAAACAAGAATTAAATGAATGTGAAAAATACCCTCCTTGATTAAAAAAAAATAGTATTTCTGAGGTTTGGATGTTTTATTCTTTTTTTTTCTTTCCTTTTTGCCTTTTTAAAGAGTTTGTGCCAGGAATAGCCAGCACAGTGGGTTTGAGGAAAGTAGTACTGAATATAACTTTTAAATACTGTTGTTAATGTTTTTTTTTTCAGGGTGAATCAAATGTATAGAACAAAATTTGTCAGCAAGTCCAGATTCCCAGTATTGTCTTATGAGAGGAACTGTTTGTGACTTGAGGACATTGGCTGAGAGTAGTTCTTGGCTCATTACTCGATTTTTGTCCTTAAATCAAATGCACTTTTCCCCTTTCTTTCAGATCACCAGGTTTTGGCATGTGCCTTACTGCAGAAACCATCAATGGCACTGTTCTAAGTGCTGAGCTAGCCTCAAACCCTCAGGGCCAGGGAGCAGCTGTGCTTCCCGAGGAACTTGGGCAGAATTGTGCTAAGCTGTTGCTTGAGGAGGTCTACAGGGTAAGTGGCCAATATGTTTTGTGTGTATAGCTCTAAGGGAAGAAGGTGATGACATTGGCAAAGGAAGAGATGGTTTGGGAACGCCCTCAGACAGGCTTAGGTCCAAACAGATAAATGTTCTGATGCTGCCAGTGTCTTCTTCATCCAGGTAGGGAGTGGTTTTGAATGGTTCCATCAACAGTGTAATGGCTTACTGGGCCCTGTCATTTCTCATGTCTGGGAGATGTTACTATGAATCATAGTAGTGGCAAATTTTTCTTTTGTTGTTTTCTGTCTGTTACAGAATTTATTTGGCTTCATATGGGCTGTTACTTTTTTTTAATAATAAGTTGGAAGGTTAGTAGAGTCAGTGCTCTTAAACGAGTGGTTGGAATGGGGCGTTATGAGTGGGAGACCATCTGAGGAAGAAGGACTGGGGAGGCGGGGGCGGAAAGCAGCTAGCCTCAATGCTGGCCACTTTGTGGTGAAGATGGCAAAGTCAAATATGCTGAGATCCGGTGATTGTAGGAGGAATTGGCTGAAGAGTTTGTTGGAAGGGAGCTAGGACAGTGTATACGTGGGAATCTTAAGTGAGTCAGTCCTCCGCAGCATAACTTTTTTT
The DNA here is from genome assembly GCF_009769465.1 of Tauraco erythrolophus. NCBI lineage: Eukaryota > Metazoa > Chordata > Aves > Musophagiformes > Musophagidae > Tauraco > Tauraco erythrolophus. The sequence goes on along the minus strand of NC_141496.1, from coordinate 92,594,880 downwards.
TTTGGTACTAAAATGTTTTTTATTTGTGTTGAGACTTTTAGTGGATCAGCAGCTTTCAGTCTTACAGATGATTGGCAATTAGCATCATAGTGAGTTTCATATTTAATAAAGAACCTACCTGCTTTTGTTGTGTATCTCCACAAATGTTGAAATAAGTAGCAGTTAATATTGACGAAAGACGTTTGGCCATTAGGAGGCAGTCATCTACAAATCGTACTCACTGTTTTAAAAAAAGTGATTGTTCTGAACTGGAATAACTGGTAGAACTTTACCAAGTATTACAAATGCCTTTAATGAGATTCTCTAATAAGTAATGTAGTCAATTATAAAAACACCGCTTAAATCATAAATCGCATCCGTGCTCGTAGCAGATTATCTGTGCCCATGTTACCTTTTTCTTTCCATGCTGCAAACCCTTCATCTGTCTGAGTTACCAACTCGCTGCTAGTTCCGGTCTTTCATTATTTTGTCTTTGTTTATTCAGTATATGCATCGTGTTGCTAGAGGACTTTCCTTTCTAGCCCAGGGTTCTTATCTCATAGAAACACCACAAACAAATATTGGTCCTGGGTACAGTCCAGACCCCTTGCATTTGAAAGTCCAGCATGCATGGAGAATGCAGTCACAACTAGTGACTGAAACATCTGTCTGTTTCTACAGTTGTGTAGTGACAGGTAGCTATTTTTATTTGAGGCATGAATTGTAAAGTCTTTCAGTTCTCCCCACCCACTGAAAAAAACCCGACAACCTAAAATTGGGTACATTTGTTGCTTTGTGTAAACCTCTTGGGAAAACGTCTTCAGGTAGTCAGATGATTGAAGGCATCAAAAATCTGATTTCCACATACTTTTATCAGCAGCAATAGGTATTTTTCCCTTTGAAAACCATGCAGCACTTGGCAGATTGAAAACTAGTGAAGGAGTTTGTCCGGGTAGTATACTTTCTTCAGAGTCAGACATCAGAGAACTTCTGAAATTAAGAGGACTGGAAAGGCCTGAAGCAGGCAATTTTCTGCTGTAGTGTACTGCAGCCGTTTGAATGTGACGAGTCAAGTTCTGCAAAGCGCCGGGATAGTGAGGATCTTAGAACAACAGGGAGGTAAAAAAAAAAAAAAAGAAAAAAAAAGCATTCAAGGAGGAAATGGGGTCAGCAGGTCTTCGGATGATAAAGTGATAGACCATGAGGTTTCAGTGTCTTTGAAGATCAGATTTTGAGTGAGTGAGGTTGTCAGCTGAAGGCTCTTTTATGTGTGTGCTGCTTCAGTCCAAGAGTGACAGAGAAATACTGAGCAGTGTACAGACTGCTTGTGGTCCTCCACTGCAGCAGCTCATGGTGGAAAAGTTCTGGTTTGTTAGCATGGCTGTTGTGCTGCTTACCCACTAGTGTGCTCAGTCCTTATTGAATGTGCATGAATTCCCCGCTGACTCCGTCACAGGCAAGACGGTGGATTTTCAGAGTGTGCACTGGAATTTATGTGACACACTTGCTCACACTGTGCTAGCCAGGAATGTGGAAAGATGGACTGCTTTTGTTTTTTTTGGAGCTTAGGTCAGTTTGCTCTAGTGTTGACCCCAGAGAGGATATAAGAACATGTTGCAAATCATGCAGTGTTTGTTTAGTTTGAAGATATATTTCTTCTTAAGATTCTTTGCCTAGATAAGATGTCTAGTGAAGCAGTAAAAATTTGGGAAAGCTGTGCGTGGAGCAAGAATAGGTTGCTCTGAGCAAGCACTTTTTAAGTCCATCTCTCCTTACTGCAGCTGCTGGCTGAGTACAGAGCTCCAGGGAGAATTTCTCTCCCTGTGTTTAGATCCTCTCTTCATGAGATTGTTTCTCCATCTGTGTCTTTGTCTGTAGGTACTGTGCTGCAGGAGCCAGGGCGAGGTTGACAGAAAAGGGCATCCTGGGAGCATTGGAGATAATTCTCTGTAGAAGGGTTTTAGATGTCGGGGTCACCCACAAATCTGCTGGAGTTCATTACTATTTAAAGGGGCCCAGGGACATCTCTTAAAGTGCTTGCTTAATGCTTGCTATTATGTGAACTTTACCACTTCGGAAATCTAGGAGTTTGAGTCCCGCTATGTTAAGTGCTAAGCCTTCAAAAAAGAAATGAAAGGGGTCGTATGATTCTTGGAATTGGTGGAGCTTTTTTTATGTATGTTTGTTGATGGAAAAATTTTGGAGCTAATTGACTAATAATAAGTGGCACAGTGCTAATTACAGCGGCCCTCAAAGAGGGGGCATGGGGTGACTGGCTAGCATTGTCTTTACAAATCCATACGCAGTTCTTACCTAAGCTCAATTGCAAGAGGCCAGTAAGGATTTTCCTCTCATTTTTGAAAGGCGTGAGTAATGGGAGGTTTATATAGCAGGTGATTGGCAGAATGGAAGGCTTAGAAGAACTGGAAAAGGACTGAATGTTTACATCCCTTGTAATCATGAGAAATAGGGGAGGATGCAATACCTACTTAATGCTGAGTTCTTTAATGAAGAAGAGTTGAGTCGTTAGGGGGGCTTGGAGGAGCAGGAGGGATGAAGCTGTTTGTTTTATTTAACTAGAGCTAACATGACTGAAGCATTTCACTGAAGGCTTAATTTTCAAGATGGCCTTACTTCAGTGTTGCACGGTTCTGCTCCATTCTTCTGAAAACAAACAAACAAAACCCCTTTGCACTTCCCCTAAGAAATTATTGAGTCATGCAAGTATGTACTGCACAGGTAAGGGAGGAAATCGTGTGTATGCCAAAAAATAACCAAGACTAAATCAAAGCTGGAGTCAAGCTCAGAAGAATAGTGCTCTTTGAAACACTATTGTCCAGTACCCAGAGCTGTGATATTTGTACGTGCATGTCAACTGCAGTATTTGTATAACAGCATTTCAAAATGGATGGGATTTTAAGTGATCTGTGTCTTTTATTGTCGCATCCAGCTGGATCTGACTCTGTTGTCAATGGAAACAGTAATGGAGAAACTGCCATAAACTGAATTAATAGGGACTAGAAGCTGCATCCTAGGTTGTTAATGAGTGCCAACTGTTTGGGAACACGTATCAGTACTTTGGCTCTGACTTTGCCCATCCCATTTCTCTTGGGAGGGTTGTTTTTGATTTTGGACTCTTGAATAAGTGGCAGGTGGATTGAGCGAAAAAGAGTTGGCCTCCTTGGGAGCAGCATGTCCTTCATTTGGCACAAGTCACTGTTCTGTCATCATGAGATTACAAGCAGAGCACTTAATTTCCCTGTCTGGCAACTGCCTATGTGGGAATGGGCATAACAGCACATTGCTAACGCACAACAATAGTGGGACAACTGACTCACTGCAGCAAGAGAGCTTATGTAAGCAGCTAGGACGTGATGGATGCATCATGTTTTGCTGTATTGTTTAGGATGTGGTTGTCTCCATGCTGTTGGAAGCTTTTGTATAAATTTGGTCATAAAAATAGATGTTTTATAATGTTTTCAGCTTTAGAAAAAGAAGAACAAGCTCAGAAAATGTAAAGTTTTCATCCAAGTGTTAAAGAGCATTTTGAACTATTCACCAAACTACAAATACAGAAAGTCCTGTGTCAGGGATATTTACCAAACTCTCATCTGCTTCTCGTGCGTGTTCCAGATTTGCAAATACAGCTGGTGAGAGCTGTGGCTCTAGATCACACCAGCAAATTCTGCAGGTACCCTGTTCGCTGAAGGTGAAGCACAATTTTTATCAGTCCTGTAGAGGGCATGAGATTGAATGCATGAACTTCACTTTGGTATGGCAGGTTCACGCAGTTAAAGGGGCAAGGACTGCTCTGAGAGCACGTTGCTAGGAGTTAGGTTGTGGTAGTGAACACAATGACGATGTTTCCTTCGTTGTGCTGTGTCATTTGTTGCATAAAGCGCACAGGCTTTTTTAAGAAAAATGGAGCTGAGACCCATCACACTGAAGCAAGGCTGTCTTCAGTAACTCTCCTTGGAAAGGTCCTCCTTTCTGCTCTCTCACTGAGTAAATGTGCTGAGGCTGTCACATCATGGCATTTCCTTAATCTCTGCAGTCCAAAATTTACTTCACCTCTCCCTTGCCTTTTTGGATGGTGTTATTTTTAGCAGTTACTCCTTGCCCACAAAGGTAACTGTCACTTTACCTCATTAGAGACTTTGGTTTTAAAAGGTTGAATTTTTAGTTTTGCACTCTCTTGAGAGCCTATTCAGAGGGCTTAGCATCAGGCCTGATCCAGCATGAAACTTTTGACAGATTTCATGTGGCTGTCGATCCGGATGAATATGAGGACAGTCTGAAATAACATTGTGCCAGATTTTTTTTTCTATTTTCAATGTATTTGCATGGTCATAGTTGCTAAATTCTCTCTACATCAGTCTTGACTGAAAGTATCCCTTTTAATTTACCTTCAAGCTTTGGAAACATAGAAGGCCTTCCAATTCTCATTTACCTGTGCACAATAGTTAACAATTTACATTGCACATAAAAAGAAAACCATTTACCATGCATGTGTAACTTATTACAGTCAAATACATGCAAGAGCATGTGTAGTTCTACATAATTTTATGCATGGCTCTTTCACATAGCAGTAGAAGAAAAAAATCCCATTTTAAGTGTGGCAGAAAAATTTTTACAAATGTAAAACCACAGAAGTTAGCAGCAAGGGCCTAGGTGAGCGTGTGTGAAACAACTTGCTGTTTTGCACCTGGTGACACTGAACTGTTTGTCCGAATGTAACTTTTTATAGTTATAAAGTGCTGCAGTTCATGGTATCTTTAAACGTACATGAACTATAATTAATACCTATTTTCAGTTTACTGCAAATAAATTCTTCAGTGCTTGCATTCTGTGACATTAGAAGAGAACAGGCTGGGAACGATGAGAGCGATCTTCAGTGTGACCTCGTTACAGTGTTTTGTTTTAGTTCTGTTCCTTTCCCAGCCTGCCATGTGAAATTAATTTGTTATTGGAGTGGTAGTTCACCCTTTCAAGTGTATCTTTCTCCCTTGTTATGCTCTTCCCATCCCAATTTCTGGTTTGTACAGAGATTAATTATTAAAACATTTTGGTTTGCAGGGAGGCTGTGTAGATTCAACAAATCAGAGCCTTGCTCTTCTCCTCATGACCCTTGGACAACGGGATGTTTCCAAAGTCCTGTTAGGACCTCTGTCTCCATACACGTAAGTTGTTTTGTTCACTTTAATTACCCAGTCTTGTTTAACTCGCTAGTTTTACTGCACAACTATTTTTTGTATATGGAAGGCTTTGCCCGTGGCTATGAATAGAACAACTCGTACCCTTCTTCAAATGAGACAGGTGGTGTAAGTTACCTAGTGTTTATTTCTACATGTTACAAGATGATTCCCTTAGTGTTCTATGTTATTGCTGGTTCTGAGAATTGCGGAGATGGGGTTTATTGTTAGTACTAGTTAGTATTGCATGTGTACATCAGTTTGCTTTTTGTTGCCTAGCATACACTACGGTGTTTTCCTCGTGATCTCTCTGTAGCTGTGGCATTAAATGGCATGTTTCAAATGGCTAGCCAAATGCTAAAGCTGTGATTGTCCACAGGAAACAGCTTAAGAATTCAATTCATGGAGCAATGTGCAACCCCAAAGTTTTAGCCCTGTTGGGCAGCAGACTTCTATCTAGTCTTTCAGTCTCAATTTTTATTAAAGCTTTGTCTGCAGCTGGTAGCAATTCAGAGGGTAGGAAAAGATTAAATTTCTTACATTACTAGTTGCAACACGTGAGTTAGGGGAAGGGCTCCAGTATCAAAGATTTCATTTACTCTGTCAGACTGACAAGTGATTCACTAGATCACAGTTATTCCTAGAGACTGAGCAGTTTTCCTGTACTCAGATGGAGAGAAGGTTGTTTATCTGACCATGGCATCAAATAATAAGACTGTGAACTGTCCTTTTTCGGTTATCATGGTACCGGTGCTGTATACGTGAAAGGTACAGTACTGTGATAACTGAAGAATGGTGGTGCCATCACAAGAGAGCTAGAAATTGTCTAACTGCTATTCTCAACCCCTGAAATCTTGGAAACAACTTTGGTCAGATTTTGAGAGGAGGACAGGGAAGCCTCCCATTGCACAGGGGTAAGTTAATCCCCTGTAAAGTAAGTATCCATGTGAAAGGCTTACAAAGAGTAGATAGATATCAGTATTTGAAGTGAACAGTTCAGCATGTGAAACAAACCAGTCACTTGTCATTGTCCAGTCTTTTTTGGTTTGTTTTGGGTTTTTTTAACGCTATGAAAATCACGTAAGCACACTAGTTTATTTTGTAAGCAGGCTCATTTCAAATGGGTAGGTTGTTACTTCTTCCAAGCTAGGAGTGCAGAGCAGGGGTGAAGGTCAGGAGCAGACATCCTGAAGCAGCATGTGCTGCATGAGATCATAAAATCTGAAATTCTGTGAGAATCTGTGACACATCAGTCCTATGAGGATCTGTACAGAGATGGTGCAGCTCTGTCTGCAGCACCCCTGTGCCCTCACTAAGGCATCTCATAAAGAGCTGGGAAATTTGGTTCCCACGTAACTCCTTGGATGCACAGGCTTTTGAAGTAAATTGCAGTACTGTCATGTTCCACTTCGTTGTCCCTCCGTGTCTCTCTTGGGGCTGTGACATCTCTGCGTTTAACATTTTCACCCTGCGGAATCTGAAGCTATTTATAAGCCATGTTATGCTAGATTGACTTCCCTGTCTAGCACAACGTAGCATGAATGTGGCAGTTCAGCTGGGGGATGACAGCACTGAGTGGGGACATGGTGCTTGGGAATGCGTCCATCAGAATGAGGAAACATCTCCCAGATTTGTGTATTTCCACAGGAGACATCCTTTGCCCCTGCTAATGGCGGGGGTGGGGGAGTGGGCTACGCTGTGAGCTACACCATGAGGTCCTGAGTGGCTCTGGGGACACCAGTCTCAAAAAGACCACTTGGCCTGCAGCCGTCTGGGTTGCCTCCTCCAGTCTTATCACAGAATCACAGAATGTCAGGGATTGGAAGGGATCTCAAAGGATCATCTAGTCCAATCCCCCTGCCCCTGCCGGAGCAGGACCACCGAGATCAGATTACACAAGAATGCGTCCAGGTGGGTTTGGAACATCTCCAGAGAAGGAGACTCCACAACCTCTCTGGGCAGCCTGTTCCAGTGTTCTGTTACCCTTACTGGGAAGAAGTTCTTCCTCATGTGGGCCAGACTTCCCAGAATTAAGCACCCCTCTGTCAGTCTGAGCTTAAAATCAGACGCAGGGTGCTGGCTGCCACCTTGCAGAGATCGGTCTTGCAGGACCGGCTGGTCTGTGCGCAGGTGGATTGGCGTGACCAGGGATGTGTGAAGGAGAGCAACAGGAAAGCTGGAGTGCCCTGGCCTTTGCTGTCACAAGGGTTTCAGGGCTTCAAGCAGAAGGGACGACGAGAGGCGCAGCCTCTGAGGCAGCACCTCTGCCCACCCAGGCCACCACTTTCGGTTGTTCCCTGAGCCTTTCCCGGGGCCAGGGTGTCCGTCCCTGCCGGCACCCGTCTCTCGACCGGCCTCCCTCCTGCCTGCAGCCTGCCTGCCGTCGGCCACGTCGGGGCCAGGGCCAGCCCGCGTGTCCGGGCACAGGCCGCCCCCGGCAGCTGCGGGTCAGGCCTGGCTCCCGCCGGTGCCCCCAGCAGCGCTGGTGCTGGCAGGCCGTGCCCGTGCCGTTCTCGGGGTAGTCGGACCAAGGAGGTGCTTCTGGTGCACGGGTCATCTCTGGCACTGGTCTACGCGTTGGTCGCTTTCTCCTGACAGCAGGCTAAAACGCGTGAGGTGGTTGTGTGCCTTTTGGTGTGGCTTAGCGGGCTTCTAGGAAAAGAGAGCACTTGAACAGACTTCTTACTCTTTTTTTTGTTTGGTTTGGTTTTTTAGAAGTGCAGTGAGTTTTTATTTGAAAGCAGGTGCCCTTGAGGAAAACCTCCAGTGTGGCTCTTGCAGCTGTCCCTGGGCCTAGGAAGAGTGTTGGGCTCTACCTTGTTGCTGTAACACACAGTCTAAATTTCCAGTAAAATAAAAATTCTCTATACCTTTCACCACCTCCCTCAGTCCTGCAGTCTGTATGTGTGTGTGCGGTGCAGCCTCTGCTATTACTTGAGATACAGACCTTCCCACACGCAACTCATGTCAGCCTCAAGCTAACAGAAACCTGCTTTCTGCTGTGCTCCTATCACACATTCCTTTCTTTCCCCCTTCTTCATTTCCAGGGCTCCTATCGATGGTGCTTCTACTGCTGCAAGACAGACCTGGTCTCTTGCTGCTCCCAGTTTCTCCCCCAGCACCCACAGGCAGCCTCCCTTTGCCTCTGCTCCCATGAGCCCTTCCCATATACGTGGGGGCTGTGGCAAAGGCACTCTTCTTTTTCACGTTCTGCCCTTGTTCAAAAGGAGAAGAAGTGGAGAAGCCTGATAGTCTACTTACGTGCAAAGAGAGGTGTAAACTGAACTGATCCCACCAATATGTTGCAGAGATTGCTGATCAGTTTTAGGATTTTTCCCTGACCCTCTGGCTCCATGCTGTCTCTGGCATTTGTGCAGTTTATTCTGTGCCCTCCTTGCAGTTCAGCACGCTGCTCCTGCTGTTTTGGACTTGGCTGCTTTCTTGTCACACTGCAAGAGCGCTGGAAATGGACCCAGCTAAGGAGGAGGCTGGTACAGAGCTTGTTGCGTGTCAGCTTCACTGAAGCATTTATGCCAGCATATGCCCATTTACTTATTATAGCAGCAACCAGAAACCTTGCAGTGGGAAGGCATGGAAGAAAAGGCACTTTTCAGTTCTTTCTTTCAACTGTTAATCCATTTGAGAGGTAAGAGAGCTGATGTCTGTGCTGAGGTCAGTTACAAGCCCAGGAGGGTGAGGTATAGAATCATAGAATGGTTTGGATTGGAAGGGACCTCAAAGACCATCTATTTACAACCCCCCTGCCATGAGCAGGGACACCCTCCACTACACCACATTGCCCAAAGCCTCATCCAACCTGGCCTTGAACACTTCCAGGCATGGGTCATCTGCAACGTCTCTGAGCAACCTGTTCCAGTGTCTCACCATCCTCTGAGTGAAAAATTTCTTCCTTATATCTAATCAAAATCTCCCCTATTTAAATTTAAAGCCATTGCCCCATGTCCTATCACTACACGCCCTTGTAAAAAGTCCCTCTCCAGCTTTCCTGTAGGCCCTTTCAGTACTGGAAGGCTGCAATAAGATCACCCTGGAGCCTTCTTTTCTCCGGGCTGAACAGCCCCAACTCTCTCAGCCTGTCTTCATAGCAGAGGTGCTCCAGCCCTTGGATCATCTTCATGGCCTCCTCTGGACCCTTAATGTTCTCCTTCTGCTTCCCTCACTGTTGTGGCTTGCTGTTACCAGGCATTCCTTGTCCCTGTGCTCATACAGAGAGTGCAGTGGTTTCAGCAGGGGTCACTAGCCGCTTCTGCAACACGAGTGAGAACAATGTTTGGAGCCTGTAGGCTTGTTTCTCTGTACTAGGCAATATTTTTGTCTTCTATTCACTGTGCTTATTGCTAGAATCAGCATTAGTACATCCTGCTAATGAGTATTCTGTTTTGTTTCTTAAACGCTGTTGTTTTCTCTCCCTCAGAATTGAGTTTCTGCGACACCTGAGAAGCTTCTTCCAGATCATGTTTAAAATTGAAACAAAGACCCCTGAGGAAGAGCACATGGGCGGGGAGAAAGTGTTAATGACGTGTGTTGGCGTTGGATTTTCAAACCTTAGCAAAACTATAAGATAAGAAGCATCTGCAGACTTCATGAAACGAGGTGACATAAAACACTGCAAAGATCTGATAAAACCTGCCTTTCCCTGTGCTTGTTGTGGCAGAGGGAAACCAGTGACGATCCCAGTGCAGAGGTACCCAAGCTTGCTGTGTTTGAACAACAAAGCTGACTTCAGGCTGCTTAGACCTGTGCTGTTTATAAATGCAATGCCAGTATTCTGTGCTCTATGGAATGGCTGGCAGGAGTCTCAGCTGGCTTGGGACTCTTTGCACTGTATTCCCGTGCATGGGACACAAGTCCCTGTTATGTCCCTGTGGCCTCAAGTCTTAAGGCAGTGGGTGCTCTAGTTTTGTGTATCTACAGACTTCACTCTTCGCTTTTTCTGAAAGGTTTAGATGGAGAGGGAAAACAAGATTGAGGAAAACGAGCTTTGCAGTGCAAAACAAATGATCACAGCTGAAACATTGGATTCTTGAGGTCATTGCAGAAACAATACTGGCATGGAAATAAAAGTAAAGGTGTGACAATTTTTTGTTTATACATTGCATGTATGTAGAATTTGTCAAATGCTTCACTCTGCTTATGTTGACTAAATTACAGTTTCATAGGAAGAAAAAAATACCTGTCTTTTAATTTTTCTTAATGTTGGAATACTGTAGAAGAGATCACAGACTATACTGACTTGTTTAGCCTCATCTGTCAAGATGGGCATGGGAGGAGAGACATCCTTGACAGTTTTTGACTTACGTGCATATATTCTGTTTAGGTTTGTTTGGCATGCCACACGCTGCAGTTCACAATTAGTTGTGAAAGGTAACAAAAATAGCTGTGTAGGCTTTGATGGAGAAAAATATATTCAGTTTATGCCATCACATTTTGTGCAGCTGCTCCATTTTGAAAGAGGGGATAATGGTGTATGGGCACTGCTTGGACTGACAGGTGCAAAAAGTTTATAAATATTTACCCAAGAAAGGCTTTTGGTAGATTCCAGGCAAACCTGCTGAAGTTAATGTTGATCTGCTGACACAAGGAAGGAGATATATACTTGATTTCAGACTACTCTCAATGTCCCTGGAGTAAAATAAAACCATGTTAAAGCTGGTATATGGATAGAGCAAGTACTAGTGACTGTGTTATAATGGTCTCACAAGCTTTATCTGATGCCACTGTACAGTGAGCATTACCTCTGCAACATGAAAAATGTATATTGGATGCAAAAGGACTTTGACAAAAAGTTAGGTATTTGAGAAGTGTTCTATTAACTATTGCTGTGTGAGTCATTTTTGTACTGTACTTTGTTCTTGTTGCAATCTGTCTAAACATGTTTTGGAAGAATAAAGTATTTTTTCCAAAATAACATTTTATTTCCCTTTAAAACAAAACAAACAACAGAAAGAAAAAAAAAAAAAAAGCGCACCACCTTTTCCCCAGCCGTATAAGATGGCACTTGAAAAGAGAAATGGTTATTTTGAACTGATATATCAACAGCTTTGGGAGTTGCCCAGGGTGGGGGGGAAGGGAGAGCGTGAGGCCTTGCTTATAATTTGCTAGCTTTCCAAACTTTTATTTGCTGCTAAGGAAGCCCTAAATAAAACAGCAGAATGTGAAATAAAAATATTTGACTATATTTTTTAGATTTCAAGTTGCATTAGGAAAAAGTATATGGACAACAAAGAATTTCTTACCTTGCTCCCCTCTGTCACCTATACAATGAAAAAGCTAGAAACTCTCCAAATCAAAATTACCCGAAATACAGGGAGCTGCTGATCCAAAAGGTGAAATGTACAAGCTGAAATTAATAGCCATGGATTAAAGATACAAGTTTGCAGCACAGCTCTGATTTCCAAAATTGGCCTTAGTGAAAATTTGAAAGTATTGCCATACCTTCAAAAATCAAAAGCTTTATTATCTTCAAACTTCTGAAGCTCTTAACTCCAAAGCTGCGACAGCTTTTCCAAATCTTCCGTTTGCACCAAACATAGAAAGGGCAGTGTGTTGCCCAGGTCGCACGTTCTTTAGCAATAGAGTAATTATGTCATAGAATCACCTGTGCTTAACTAAACCTCAGTGTTAAAGTTACTGCTGACCCGTAGCCCTGCTGCAGATTGCACAGCTCTACAGCACAGCGCTTGCTGTGACTCAGGGTTGCCTGTTGCTTTACAGAAGGAAAGATGTATATGAAGGGAATATGTGTTTTTCCAGAATAGCCCGTCTCTGGAGAAACAGGAACAATTCCAGAGGAGGTTTTAGGTAAGAGCTTTCTTAAAATTGTTTGACCTTCACATTCTGTGAAATGTACTTGTGAGGAAATCCTGCAGATAAAAGCAGTTTGTTGACAGGCAGGCACGGTTCAACCCCAGCCGGCAGCTGAGCCCTGCGCAGCCGCTCGCCCGCCGTCCCCCGGTGGGGTGGGAGAGAGAATCAGCAAAGTGAGAAAACTCGTGGGCTGAAATAAAGACAGTTTAACAGGTCAAGCAAAAGCTGCGTACGTGAGCAAAGCAAAACAAGGAATTCCTTCACCACTTCCATGGGCAGGCAGGTGTTCAGCCATCTCCAGGAAAGCCAGGCTCCATCACACAGAATGGTTACTTGGGAAGACAAACACCATCACTCCAAACATCCTCCCCTTCCTTCTTCTTCCCCTGGCTTTATATGCTGAGCATGATGTCATAGGGTGTGGAATATCCCTTTGGTCAGTTGAGATCAGCTGTCCCAGCTGTGTCCCCTCGCAACGTCTTGTGCACCCCCAGCCTCCTGGCTGGTGGGGTGAGAAGCAGAAAAGACCCTGACCCTGTGTGAGCACCGCTCAGCAGTAACTGAAACATCCCAGTGTTACCAGCACTGTTTTCATCACAAATCTGAAACACAGCCCCATACTGGCTACCGTGAAGAAAATTAACTCTACCCCAGGCAAAACCAGCACAACAGGACAGCGATTAACACCTGTGTTGGTGGATTAGTCACACAAGCAGTCAGGTCGTTCAATTTTAGAGCTAGACAGAGGAAATTAATTTTTGGTGAAGACAATTCATACTCTTTGTAGCCACAGACTTTATGGTAGGGGGCTAGTTACTAGGAGACGTGTCTTTCATCTCAGTCCATCATGGTAGATTTAATACTCAGATGACTTGAATTCGAACTGATTAGCTGTACATGAATAATCCTGTACTCAGGCTATCCATCAGCAATTTAGTTAATCCCTTTGGGTGAACAACTCTGATAACAGCCTTCTGCTGTGACCGGAAATTTTCTGCTCACAGAAAGCTTTAAGGCTGGACCATAAGGAGGTACAGGTGTGGGAGGGGACTAGTTAACAGAAGTACTTCATAATAAGCATTTTAATTGCAATAATTTTAACATATGGGGAGAAGGTGAAGAACATACAGAGAAATAGTTTGGGAAAGGACTAATCAGAACACCTCATTCAATGGAGAATCTCTTCCTTTAAGCTTGCCTAACAGGAAAGGCTGCTACAGTGGTGATGTGAAAAGTATTTGCAAAATGTGCCTTTACCTTGCAGCTGCTTCCACTTTTGTAGTATCTATTATCAAACTCTCTTCCATTTCTAAGCTATGATAGTAACTTGACTGCACCTTCTGTGGTGCAAAAATTCATGTTAACTTGCTGTAGGGCAGGTTCTGAAGTAGCAGAGACTATGCTTCAGTCCAAACCAGTGCACTTCACTGAAGACAGGGCTAGAAGCCAGTGCAGTAACTGTCTGGGGAAGCACACCGTAGGTGCCAAAACACTAAGTACATGGCTGTCTTGGGTGATGTTTTCAAAATGGTGATTACGTTACTGCCAGAGCATAGGTACTGTCTCTCTTCTTCCCCTCAGGTGATATTATGAGTCAAATGGATTTTGTTTGAAGCCGCTGAGGCATAATTCTGCTGCTCGCAAGCTCTGCTGCTCACTTCCCTGTTTTTCAATCATTCTCTTGAGACAGCAATAGGAGGAAAAAAAGATGAAACGTACCAGCGTTCAGGAGACATAATTTTCTTTCTTGTTTTTCAATATTGTGTGACCATAGCCACACTTACTTTGTACGTCTGATGGAAACATTGCTGTTTAGTCTAGATCCTAGGGGATAGCAAGTGAGACATGGAATTGAGTCAGGGCAACTCTAAGCAAGAGAAATAGGTGGAAGGGTCATCTTTTACAGTTACTGCTTAGGTCTTGGTAAGCTCTGTCTTAAAAGATCGTTCTTGTGGGATATGTACAGTTTTGCTTGTGTCTGATCTAGGAGCAGCACTGGCAAGCTCTGAAAAATACCTATTACCTGTTGTCAGTGGGAGGGGTAAAAAGACAAAGTCCTGCAGGGAAGAGAGTGTGTGGGTTGAACTCCGTGGTGACAGCACTGTGTGTGTAATGAAAGTAAGTCATGCACTGCGTCAGAGCATCACGGTGCCCAGATAGCACTTGTGCTGGATGAAGTTCCATTTTGACATTGTTATAACACAGATTCGTTAAGGTGATTTGCAGTATATCTGTAGCAATAGATGTTAGGTGTGAGTGCTAATCTCGCTCCTGGAGCAGTAAGATTATTGTATATACACGCCAAGAAGAGTGCCCAGACCTATATTCCCTGTGTGCTACAGAACATAGAAACAACTGTGTTTGTGGAGGTAGCGGTAAGGAGACCCACGGAGAAAAGGTTTTATTATAAACTGGTATCGATCAAGGATAGAACCACAAGAAAACAACGACCAAAAGCAACTTTTTATGTTACGGTGAAGGGTGCTGGGAGCCAAGAGAAGGGAAGTGGCCAGGAGCCTAGCTCTGTTGGAAACCCCTCTGCACACCTCTGCAGCTGCTTGGGGGGCGAGTGGGGGGCCCTTTCTGCACACCAGGGACGGATGAGTGCCTTTGCACACCCGCCCTCATGCTGCATGTCTGCCAGACTGTCCACTCTTCGCTGTGTCGGTTTGGCCACGCTTCCCGGGCAGCCTCCACTGTGGTGCTCACACGACGGTCGTCAATACTCCTTGAACAGTGAGCCATGGTCTGTAGAGCCCTTGTGGAGACTGACCCATGTGAGGCACCCCGTGATTAACTATGGATGAGCTAGCAGGATTAACGGCTTGATTCCGGCGATCGTCACTACTTGTCAGTGATGCATCCCATTATACAAAATGGGACAGGCTCAGCAGGGCACCCGTGTTTGCAGGCTGCATCAAAAGTCACACCATTTGAAAACAAATGTCTTACTCTGTGGAGGAGTTCCTCTCCGAGACTGGCCATGATATTCTCTCGGGTATGGACAATCCCTGCTTGGGCCCCAGAGCACAAGGTTACCAACTAGATTACTTTTGTCCTTCAAGTTAACTCAATGGCCTTAAAAGGAAATGTAGATTGATCGCTGGCCAAGACGCACGCCTCCTGGATGCCTCTCCGATGACCGCAATGAGGAGACTAAAGGGATGAGCTTATTACCTGTGTTCTGCTAGCGCTGCCCTATCACTATAGCCCACGAGAGTGTGTTTATGCTAAGCAAGCCAATTGTAGAATGTAGTCGTGTCACGCCACATTCCGCTATATAACCTGTGTGTTGTTTGTAATAAACGGAGCATGATTTTCTAACCATATTGGTGTATGGTCATGACTCTGGGCCGTCCACAGAAGGGATCCTGCAACATTACTCCTTACTTTTCTTTTAACTGGCAACCACTCTGCTCCTTGAAAGTTACTTACGCCTTTTGCAACCTCAAACTATTTCCACAGATAAGAAAAACAGTTGCTTTAGCCAGTGATGAATGCAGATGTACATCTCTGTAAGGTGAGACAGTGGTTCCGAATGGTCATCCCTCAGCACCATCAGGGCTGACGGTTCTCTTCCACGTGTCTGAAAATGTAGTTCTGATTGGGTATAATATACTATAGATCTGCGAGCTGGGTATAGATCAAAATATGCTTGAGTTTTGACTATTTGTTATCTTTTTTATTTTAACATTACCAAAGTAAAAAAAAAGAGGAGAAAAAAACACCAACCTTATGGCTTGTTTGTGTGACAGCGTTCAGAAGGTGCCTGATTCTGTAAGAGATTCCCGAGGGATTTGTTTAAGTGTGTTTATTTAGAAACACATCTATAGATTCAGAAAGTGTCTGTGGGAAAGGGTTTCTACCGCAGAAAGTTTCTGAGCACTGCATGTAAAAGCCTACTTCATAATTCACATTACAAGTGTATTATCCCTTATTTTCACCTTGTTCTTTGTGACTTAAATAATGTATGTAATGTACCTTCAAAAAAAAAAAAAATCCACAATAAATCGGGGCTGAATAAGACAGCTAGAAATGTTATTCCTGTTTCTTTTGGAAATCTGTTTGTCAGGTTGTTAATAACAATACTGTTTCCTCATCTTTCACTATTAATGTCAGTAGCAAGTTTTCCCCTGAAACAGTGTCAAGATCTTGTTCTAGTTTTTTCTAGGTAATGATGCATGGATTCAAAGTGAAGAAGAGCTGATTGGAAAACATCTGGCTTTTTCCATGGTATGTAGAACATCTTAGAAGAACAGGCTGTTGCACAACTCACAACTCCTTGACAGCTTCTTACTTAACAAGAGGGTGATGGGGGGCGAGTTGTGGGCTAATCTAAAACTGTACCATCTGGGGCTGGGCTTGTCACAGGAAGAATGTGGCAGCTGCCTAAATAGTTTTTTCTTCTTAATTTTCAGTTTCAAAATACAAATAAAGGATGAACATCTGTTTCAGCTTGCAGAGTTAAATAAGCATTGTAAGCAGATGGTTTTTAAGGTTTGATATTTACGTTAAGAAGTGTTCATGAAAAGAAGGTGTAACAGCCAAGGAGATGGATAGTACAGAATCCTATTACCCTTCTTTTCCCTCTCCAGCCCCACAGGTTTACGCAGAAAAGAACAATTTGGTCAGAAATTGCTGAATAGCTGTTGAGATATTGTAAGGAAAATACAGAAAATTATTAAAATCCTCGCTTATCTGACTGAAACATGGAGTAAAAACTTAAATATACTTATATTCATGGCATTTTCTTCACTGACCCAGCTTTCGAAGAAAGAGCTGCTATGAGAGAACTTGACTGAAATTTCTGGTTTCACACCTTTTCAGATTTCAGTAAAACACCTGATTGACTTCCTCTGCCTTATGTCTTCCCTAGCCAAGAAAAATGCTATTAATTAAAGAACTATTTGAATTGTTTTTGCCAAGTCATAGGCATATAAACATAAAAAGGTGCATTGTTTGCATTCATGTAATGAAATTCTTGGCTTTTTGGATTTTTATTCTCTGTTCCAAAGTCTGTGGAGAACTGCCTTTGTGCCTGTGGTACAGATGAATGGAGTGACTCATTTGTCTCCCACAGGGAGCTGGACTAGAAAATATCAAGATCCACAGATTCTCAGATCTGTGCAAACATGCATAGAGTCATAGACTCATTGACTCATGTAGGTTGGAAAAGACTCTTAAGACCATAGAGTCCAACTGTTAACCCAACACTGCCCAGTTCACCACTAAACGATGTCCCTACCATTTCCCTCACCTTATGAGTGCTATGAGCAGGTTGTGTCTCTAAAAGCCCAAATCTCCCTGGCTTAATTCTGTTCTTTTTGGTTTTGGTTTTGTTTCTTAGTTTTGTTCATAGGATTTGTTTGGGTCATTTTGTCTACATTATATTCTTGTAAAGACTAAACCCTGCCATTTTTACTTGAGAAGATCTCCTCTGTAATGAGAAGATCTGTTGTCTCTCCTGTTAACTCCATGGCCTTTCCTCCATCATACAAGCTAGAAGAACAGCTCCCACCATGCTGCTGTGGGGTGCTGAGAAGCTGGATCAATTCCTTCCTCTGTTTCTTGGCATGTACGTGGATTTCTCTTGTTATGGTTTGAAGTGGGGGGGGAGGTCCGGGTGGCAGAAGCTGCCCATCACACCGGACTCCCGTCCCCCTCGGGGCTTGAGCCAATCGGCGCCTCTGCGAATTGCCCTATTGACGTCGGACAAAGGCACCGGAAAGGTGTGCCTGTGCCCAGGAGCAAGGAGACGGGAGGGGGGCATGGCCCCCTCCCGGCTCCCAGCCGGGCCGGGCCCGCTCCGTCGAGGATGGCGGCGGCGGAGCCGCTTGGGGAACTCGGGGAGAGCCCCGCTGCCGGGGCGCCCACCGGGCCGAGTTCACCCAGACAGGACTGAAATCTCAGAGAAATGGCCACACGGATAAGAGGTCAGTGAAGATGGGACGGGACAACGTGTGCCGCGGCTGAGTCCCCCTTGCCAGCAGCCCCTTTCAAACAGTCCTCGGTGGGGCAAGCAGAGACCCACTCGCAACCAGTGGATGACCCACGTCGGGAAGAGATGCCTGAGCCTAAGACTATTGTGAATCATGGGCACAGGTAGAGACACATTTACGCATTTCACATTTACGCATTTATGCATTTAAAGTCTGTATGGAGGCGCATTTAAGGTCGACATGACGACCCACGCCGGAGCGCATTTAAAGTTTGTTGATGACCCACGCCAGAGCGAGTGGCTGCAGCTCCTTAAAAGCCCAGGACTGGTAAAGCCCGCACTTGGGGCAAATCCGATGGGGTAAGGATTTGCCCCCCAGCGGGCAGGATTCACGCTTTCGCCGTGAGCAGGGGATCCACTGGCGCAGGGCACAACGGTGTAAGGGCTCCTGCTCCTTTAAGAGAAGCGGCAGTAACAGCACGGGATGAACTGACCTGCACTCCCCCATTCCCTGCCCCCTGCGCCGCTGGGGGGGGAGGTAGAGCCGGGAAGAAGAGGCAAAGGAGGGGGGAGTGGTGTTGTTTTTAAGACCTGGCCTTGTTTTCTTGTTATTCTCTCCAGTAACCGTTTTTGTGTGCTTTTCTCTTTGTAGGTAGCTGTTAATAAATAGTTTTGCATTAAGAAAAAGCCTCTTTTGCCCGGGACCGTGGTTGGTGGGTGCTCCTCTGTTCCTGTCTCGATCCTCAGCTCTTTTATTACATTTTTCTCTCCTCTCCATTTTACTGGACTGGGAGAGCTGCGTGGGTTTGGTTGCCGGATTCAGCCTAACCCACGACATCTCTGCAGGCTGTCTCCCCGGCCACTCACCCAGACGGCTTCCCTCTCTTTTGTCCAGCAGTCTTTGATCTGCTTCACTGCAGGGACTTTCATCCAGGGTTTGTAAAACGGAAAAGTGAACAGGTACATTGGAGTTCTAATGAAATGTGTCTTTGTAGTCCATGCTGTGGAAACAAAGCATTGTCCTCATCTCTTCCATCTCAGAGGTCTCCCTAAAGGCTTGCCATCTTGAAGTCTAAGCGTTTAGGACCAAGAGGGGTTACTAGTTACACAGAATCTGACCTTCTCTATAATAGTGCATTCTTCCTCCTTCAAGGGAAATGACAATTTTCAGAAGGGCCTCTGGTCTTCACCAGAAAAACTGAGACATGGTATTTCCATTACACATCTTTGTGAATTTGTTCTGGCATTAATTACTCACTGTTTAAAAAAAAATACTGATTTTACTTGGTCACCATTCAGCTCCTGGTTCTTACAGTGCTAGAGAGTCCTGTGGGATCCAATATGTTTCCACCCTGTGAGTAACACACGAGCAACTTCAATGGAAAAAAGATTTCTGATTTGGGATCAGAAAGCTTTATTTGACACACGGAGCTAAGGTATCATGGAATCATAGAATGGTTTGGGTTGGAAGAGACCTTAAAGATCATCCAGTTTCAAGCCCCCTGCCATGGGCCGGGACACCTTCCACAAGATCAGGTTGCTCAAAATGTCATCCAACCTGGCCTTGAACACTTCCAGGGATGGGGAAGCTACCACTTGTCTGGGCAACCTGTGCCAGTGCCTCACCACCCTCTGAGTAAAAAATTTCTTCCTTATATCTAATCGAAATCTGCCCTCTTTCAGTTTAAAGCCGTTGCCCCTTGTCCTATCACTACACGCCCTTGTAAAAAGCCCCTCTCCAGCTTTCCTGTAGCCCCTTTAGGTACTGGAAGGCTGCTATAAGATCACCCCGGAGCCTTCTCTTCTCCAGGCTGAACAGCCCCAACTCTTTTGGCCTGTCTCCATAGCAGAGGTGCTCCAGCCCTCGCATCATCTTTGTGGCCTCCTCTGGATCTGGTCCAGCAGCTCCATGTTCTTCTTGTGTTGGGGACTCCAGAGCCGAACGCAGCATTCCAGGTGGGGTCTCAGGAGAGCAGAGCAGAGGGGCACAATCCCCTCCCTCGCCCTGCTGCCCACGCTGCTTTGGATACAGCCCAGGACACGGTTGGCTTTCTGGGCTGCCAGTGCATGGTGCCAGCTCATGTTGAGCTTCTCGTCCACCAACACTCCCAAGTCCTTTTCCTCAGGGCTGCTCTCGATCCATTCTCTGCCCAGCCTGTCCTTGTACTTGGGATTGCCCCGACCCATGTGCAGGACCTTGCACTTGGCCTTGTTGAACTTCATGAGGCTCTCACAGGCCCACCTCTCCAGCCTGTCAAGGTCCCTCTGGATGGCATCCCTTCCCTCCAGTGTGTCCACAACACCACACAGCTTGGTGTCATCTGCAAACTTGCTGAGGGTGCACTTGATCCCACTGTCCATGTCACCAACAAAGATGTTTAAACAGCACTGTCCCCAGTACTGACCCCTGAGGAACACCACTCGTCACTGGTCTCCACTTGGACGTCGAGCCATTGACCACAACTCTTTGAATCTGACCATCCAGCCAATTCCTTACACACTGAGTGGTCCATCCATCAAATTAATGTCTCTCCAGTTTAGAGACAAGGATGTTGTGCAAGATAGCGTCAAATGCTTTAGACAAGTCCAGGTAGATGATGTCAGTTGCTCTTCCCTCATTCGCTAATGTTGTAACCCTGCCACAGTCAAAGGCCACCAAATTTGTTGGACACAATTTGGCCTTAGTGAAGCCATGTTGGCTGTCACCAATCACCTCCTTATTTTCCATGAGCCTTAGCACAGCTGTTATGGTCTTCTAGCTCAATCCTCTGAGTTTTAAAGTTGAGCAAGAAAGAAAACTGTTTACTCACAAACAAAATCCAATTTTCTTGCTGCTGATTGGCATTAAAATGTACGGGCTGCTTTAAAACCAGTGGCACGTCATGCTACTTAATGAACAATGGGCACCTTCTTACAAATTCCTGGGTCTATGGGTTGTACAGGAGAAAATGTTGACATACAGCTTCTCTCTTATGAAGCTGAAAGGCCTTCTTTCAGGACCTGTTAAGGAAGCAGACCTAGTGTTGTGTTTACTCAGCAATATTGTGGGTTTTTCTCTCATTAACCTTCCACTGGTGAAAGCCCTGACTGTGTTTCATTACAGAGAGTGTCTACCACTGCTACTATGAAGACTATTTCCAACACAAAGACAGCATTGGCTTAAGAGTAAGAGTTCTGGGGACTAGAAACTACTTTTTAGCTCCTTGCTTTTCAAAGAAGCAGGATGAGAAATACCAATTAGAAGAAAGGGGGAAAAAAGTTACAGAGATACAAAAGCACGCAATGAAAGAAACGAATGTAACTGTGCTAGTGTTTCAATTATCTCCTTATATGTAAAATATCTAAAACTATTTTAAAATACTGTTCTTTCTCCCACTAAGATTTCATAGGGAATAAAAAAGAAGTCACAACCCTGGCCAGCATATTTTTGCAGCACTAGCTCGTATAACGAACCAAGAAATGCAGATGCTAAGGATTTCAGTAGCTGTATCTCACTCATCATTCTCATGACAATCCACTCGTGATGGTGTTACTGCAGCTGCTAGCCAAATATTAAAGTTGGCAAGCTGTGTGTATGGCATAATATGTTAGTTTCACTTTTGGTGGGAAGCAGAAAAGTGGCCGTTCTAAGTCAAAGCAGCCTCCTTTGCAACCGTTTCAGCCATTTACTGAGCAGCAGCCCATCCCTAGGTCAGCAGAATATTTATTTCTGTTGCACGCTGCAGCATCTCTTCTACAACTGGCTCCCGTTTTCACAATTTCTGCTGATCACAAATACCTCCAGCTGGGTTTGCTGATAGTCCCAGGCGTTCCACCAAGGGCTGACTCAATTGCGTGGCGACACAGGAAACAGAAGAGAAGACAATTGAAGCCAGGAGGGATAGACTCACATGGCTCATCTCAGAGGAGCGGGTTTGCTAAATATCTTCCTCCTCCAAGAAGAGGAGTCTGTGGAAGCTGTTTCTAGATCCTGAAACGCTCTCCCTGAGAGCTCTAATACGTGGCTTATTTCCCTTACGCTACGAAAAGTGGAATGAGGAACCAATGTTTTTAAATCGAATGGTTGCTACATGTCTCTTTTTGGAAATGGGAAATGAAAACAGCTGAATTTGATTATTGCTTTCATTACAAAGAAAAGACCTAACTGATGTGACTGGAGCTCAAAAATAGAGGAGGAGAAAAAGAAAAAGCAACTGACAGGTTTGATATTGTTTGTAGCGATGTAGTTCCAGAGCAACAGGGAAAGTTACGAGATAATTAAAACTATGTAGAGTCTGACCTCACAATTCATTAACTAAAGCGGTGTTACCCAGGTGGTGGTCTGGGGATAGATGTCTCTCTTTAGAAGTGCACAGGTACTCTTTAGATACTTTGCACAGGTACCTAGCAGGGTAGCTTTTTGAATCCAGATGGGGACATCTACTTCTTTGTGAAGCCCCTGTGGTTCTACTAATTTTAACTAAAATGGGCCAAAAGATTCAAAAGCAAAACAGCTATGCTAAAGGTATTGAATAATTTATTTTCAACTGAAAGTATTTTGATGTTACAGTTTTGCCAGTGTACACATTTGATACCAACATTGATATCTAGATGCTTCCTGAAGTAACTTACTTTTTTTCAGAAATATTGATAAATAATAAATAATTATTTATTAAATAAAGCAAAGCATCTCATAGTGACTCTCATTTGAGCGATAATTACTTGGCACTTTTGAAAAATCGGCACAATACATATTTTCATAATTTTATTTCAAAATGAAATATGCTTCTGATTTTAAATTGAACTCTGCTCATTCTTTTTTAGGACTGTGAATAAAAAACACGACATGCTATTACTTTGTACTGTCAACCAGAAGTAAAACTGAGGAGAAACAAATGTGAAAGTTAGCGTCTTTGCTTCACTATTTAATACTAAGATGAGAATACTAGCTGGAAAAATTAACTACAGACAAACAAATGAAATGTTTCACTTTGAATTTACTCTAAGCAATTTAAAGAGTTCTAGAAACAGTTTGTAAAAGGTTCTTGTTTATATATTTACATGTGTATTAAAGGTTCTTGCTCTTCAAGGTCTCTGGTGATTGATGTGAATACAGTAGGCAGTTTGGAAAATGCACAACATAAACTCGGTTCAGTTTTATGACATGAACTTCCCTATTTCATTCAAGTAGCCTAGAATTTGTATCTTAATCATACATAAAAATGCAAAAAAAAAATTTAAAAATATCATTAAGGTTCTGATCTCCAGTGAGGAAATTCCAAAATTTCAACCATTGACCTTAAAAGGATGTAGTTACCCTGCTCTATTGTCTTTCGTCCTTTTAGTTTCTAGCTGTATCACGCTCACATCCTGTCACACTGGCTAAGGCAGATTAAATTACATGAACAGATTAAATAATAATAAAAAAACTCAACAGGATAAGAAACTACTGAGTGAAATGAATTTTTATAAACATTAACTTTTGAAGCTTCCTGACCTTCACAGACAGATAAGTCCTGCCAAACAAGTTCAGGAAGGCTAACGTCCCATAATAACGCAAAGGAAAAGCACCTTGACAGAGCTGCAGTCCATTGCATTTAATATCAGGTCCATACTTAACTTCTAGAAGCCTTAATTTGAAAATTTCTTAAAAGAGGTTTCCATCTAAACATCCACAGATATCTTGAAACAGAAGAAAAAAATTCTGATATATATACAAGTGTGAAAATTTCTATTTCAAATAACAAACTTACTTTCCACAAACTGATGCCAGGTCCACCCAAGTCATTACGCAGTCCTGAACACCGCACTCGATGAAGTCCTGGAGAAGGTATGTACATGGACCTGGTCTGGAAACTTTCAATTTTGTGTTAGAGTGCTTCTGGTCAATTTCTGAGTCCCTCTAAATGTTTGGAAACTCCAAGACCGAAAGCAGAAATACTAGTTTGTGTATATGAGGGAAGTGGGCTCTTTCCCAGGTTTGACTAAAGTATGAAAGGCTGATTTTGCTTAGATTTTTCAGAAGAAAAAAGCCAAACCCTAGTCCCTTGAAAAACTGTTACAAGAGGTTTTCAGGTTAGTCTACTTCCCTACTCCCAAGGGATTTTCCAACATATTTTTTTGAGAGCTAGAATCTATTTTCCTGCTGATAGGTAGACCCGTGAAGGCACAACTTTAGCTCCTTTTTATTATGAATATAAATACATTCAATTTTTACAATGGTACAACCAAACCTCATGTGAAATTACATACCTTAGTGTTTAGGGACCAGTTAAACAGAGGATATCCTGCTCTAAAGAGGAAACAGTCTTGGGGGAAAACACAGCAAAACAAAACCAAACCTATGCAAGCAAAATTTGATTAGAAAACGAAGTGTAATTCAATGGAGACCTATGCTGATGGACTCCAGAAACATCTGTATTCCAGTCACGAGGAGTATTGACTGCAGGGCCGCTGGCAAACACTGCAAGCTAAGGTTTGCAGTGTCTACAATTCCAGGTTCCCCTTCAACTCTGGTTGCAGTTCTATTTTACTGTTTCATTCTGTTAGCAGATTTTGTTAAGGAAGGACAACTTCGGACTTTTCTTACTGACTCTCCCTCACTGAATGGTGCTAGCCTACACATTTTTTTGCTCTGACACTAAGCAAAGAGCTCTGAAACTCGCAGAGTGACAGCAAACCTGTGCTTCCCTGTAATGCCATTTATACCAAGCCGTTTCCCATCAGCAGACTGTATTTCAAAATTTATTTTGAAGAATTTCTACAGTGAAGACAATTGCTTGCACTTACTTGTCTGCCTGCTTTTCCAGCTACATAACTCTTGGCTGCAGGCTAGATCTTATCCTATAACCGGAGAAAGGCGTGCGTTCCTTAAAAGGAAATCCCACGCTGCTGCGCACTTGTGACTCAACTAACTTGGCAAGAAATGCATTGACTCCATCTCCAGATCAGATCCACACCAGCCTGCGCTGAGCCACATGGATGAGAGGGTTCAAAGGCTTGGAACATTTAACAGAGCCACGGGCAGTGAGATCAGTGCGGGCATTGCTGTTCACACGAGGCAATCAGCTTCATTTAAGAGTAAATAAAAAAATTACTTAAACTTTCTCTATTTGCAGAAAACATACCAGAAACTATTTCGTATGGGATCACGAACACAGGGGGCTGTTAGAGAAGGCAGCATCGAAGAAGCGCATCTTCCACCAGTGTTTAGGGTAGAATTTAGTGCCTGAGGAAGTACATTCTCCACTCTTAGGTATGTGCTCCAGAAGCAGTCTTTGCAGAATTGCATTATGGCATTTTTTTAGGGGCTCTCTACTGTCTCGCAGAGGAACAGTTACCGAGTGAACATCTAGAAGAGAACAAACTTACACGTACCACTGGGACTCTCAGAGCCAAGAGATGGCTCTTTTTGCCTTTTTTTTTTTTTTTTCCCAAAGTGGATGATTTAGCAGCGTGTCCTTTTGGGAGCTGAATCATATGTCGTATGCAAACCAGTATTTACAGGTGCTTGTTCCTCTTTTCTCCTCCAGGAAGGAGGTATTCACTCATATCACTCAAGGAAATAGGTTTCGGAGAATGACTATAAATAATGAAGAAGTTCAGTTCAAGAGCATTCTTTGTGCCATATATTTAAAGAAAAAGCATGTGTTTTTAGCCAAAGTATGTTACTCCAAAAGTAAAGTGAAATCCCTGCCATCAGTCTGACTTCATAGATTTGACTTAAATGAGTAACTTCCTTAGCTCTGTTCCGATTCGTGAAGGTTTTGCAAACAATCACTCCCACCCCAAATACAGAATGTGCTTTAATTTCGGCTGAATATCACAAATCTAAATCCAAACATGAGACTTTTTTGAAATAACTGCAACAAAACTGCTTCTATCATTTTTAGCTGTCTGAATACGAAAATGAAACAAAACCTATTTCCTGGTCTGTATGCTAATGTCAGAATTTGGAACACAGGAGAAATCAGGAAAGTAAAACTAAGCCTTTTGCACAGATGGCAAGTTTTGTAACTTGCTCGGGAAAGCAAACTACCTGAAGGGAAGTTGTTACGACAGCTGGAAAAATCACGTTTTGTGTTTAATTAGTGGCATTTTTGTCCATTATTTGGGTGTATGTTTACTAAGTTTAGTGTTTTATATCCCTTTTTAATTTAGGATTCTGTGGTTACGCCCGTGTTACTACATCCTACATGTATTTGTGTTTGACGCAGTGTGAAAATGTGAAATGCAATGCGTAAACAGGGTGTTACTTCAAATCAGTTCCAACATGTCATGGGCTGACACACTTGTTCTCAAGCATGTTAAGATGCAAATGTATGGACGTCGTGTATGGTCATTTACCAAGGAAAAAGGGGATGCTTAAACAGTAATAAGATGCAAACCTGAGATGCTGACAGTTTTGGGGTGCGGATGCCTTTGAAAAATCAATAGAGCAGCAGGAACGCTGTTTAACGAACAACCCTGAACAGATTAGTGAAAAAGGGTATTTCGCAAGACAGCAGTGTTTCTTGCTATGCTATGCTAAAATGTGTTTAAACAAAATATAATAGAGGACAAACAAAAGTAAAAGTGCCTGGTATCATCAAATAAACTGTAATGTTTGGAGTCCTAACACAGATTGGGCTTTCACAACCTCGTTGACTGATGCTGTGCTCTATCAGCCAAGAGTCTGGCAAGTGTTGAAGGTCCAGCTAAACCTGACCCTGACAAAATATTGAAACCTGGCACTGTAAGGAATTCCCACCTATTTCAGTAGAATTCTTTGCATTTGCACAGTTCTGTCCACAGAGATCTTCACGGGCAGAGTCTTAAGATACACAGTGAGCACAACCAACCCAGCACGCAACTCTCCCAGCCTTTTAAGTGCTCAGGATACCAGTGGTATATGAGCTGATCACATTTTGGATTTTTATTTTGCAGTTTGTTTAATTTCAGTGTTTGCAAGGAGTTTTGAGAGTCATTGCAGTACAGGCTTGTGTGAGTTTTCCACACCGCAGCCTGGAAAGAGACAGACATTAAAAATGGAAAGCAAATTATGAAAGAACGTAATACCACAGAAACTTTCAATGAGATCAGTGACTAGGTTTATCAGAAGAAAACATGCTGTAATTGACTTTATTTCCACATCACCATGTATCCTTTAAACTGCACAGTCAAGAAAACCAAATATCCAAAGCAATGTACACACTAAGTTAAATTCTAGTTCTGAATTGGCCTAGATTTAATTTTCTGTAAGACGAGGTCATATGACACAGGCATACTCTTTTGTTCTGTACCAAGAGCAAAAAAACACATATGACACCATAGTAATGTCAGTGATAAGCTTTTCCTTAAAGAATGGTATTTTATTCGATAGTACCAAGCTGTTACCTGACAGTTAACAGCTTGCTTTTAAGTCAGTGAAAGTCGTAAGCATGAGTTTGCTGGCAGTTTTGAGACTCGTTGTCTATCAAACTTTCACTTGGCTTTTTGGTTCTTCCCTGTCCCAACTTCTGTTCTTCGTCTCCTGGACAAGGACTTCACAGTATGGATCTGCAGATCAAGTCCTCCGGCGCTGCCGTTCCTTCCTTAACTTGCCACCTCTTCACGTCAGCAGCCAAGTCTTTTTGCTTTGCTCCAGAGCTTTCAAATGAAGCACGTTTACTTGGCATGGACAAGAAAATCAGAAACAAACTCATCACGTAAGAAGCTGCAGAAAAGCGTACGTTAGCACGGTCAGAACGGCACCAGCGATGCCGGGAGGCAGGACAGCCCTAAGGCACACACGGTGCCGCACCGCGCGGTTTCCCTCCGGCCCCGCTCGCACAGCCGGCTGCGAGGCGACACGACCGCGAAGCTTCGCGCCTCCCGCCCGCCGCGGCCGAGCAAGGCAGCGCCGGTCCCTCGGCCTTGCGTCCGCCGGTCCGAGCCCCTCGCCTCGCTCCAGCCTCCGCCTCGCAGCGGCTCGCACCGGGGCGGGCGGGCGGACGGACACCCGCGAGAGACAAGGAGCCCCCGTTCCTCACGGGCACCGGGGCGCGGCAGCAGGCAGCAGCCGCTCGCGGGGCGGAGGTTCCGCGGCCCGCGTTTACACACCGCGGGGCGCTCTCCGGCGGGAGGCTGCCGCCCCCGCGGGACAGCTGCTGACAGCCGGCCGCCAGCACCGCGTCCCTGAGCCGAGGGACGCCCCGCCGCAGCGGCCCGCCGACGGGCGGCTGTGCGAGAGGCCGGGGAGGGTGCGGGTGGGGGGCGGCCTCCCCCCTCCGAGCCGCGGCGCTTTTCCGGGACGGGAGCGGATGGCGGGGGGGGGCGGACCGGACCGGACCGGACCGGACCGGACCGGACCGGGAGCGACCGCGGAGCCCCCAGCGGCCCTGCCCAGGCGCGAGCGCCGCCCCGCGCGTCGCCTAGCAGCGTGATGACGCAGGCGGCGGGAGCGGGGCGGCTCGCGCCCCGCCCCGCCCCGCCCCGCCGGCCTTGCCCCGCCCCGCCCCGCCCCTCGCGCCGCTGCGCTCCCCCGCCCGGCAGGGCAGAGCGCGGGTGGGCGCCGTGCCGCTGCCGCCGCGTCCTCCGCCGCCGTGCATGGAGAGGGAGCGGGCGCCCAGGGGAAGCTGCCTGCCCGCCTCGCCCCGCTCCGCTCCGGTCCGTCCGGCTGCCGCCGGGGTGAGTGGGGCCAGCGCCGCTCGGCGGCCGTTGCCCGCGGGCCGCAACGGCCGGGGCGGGGGGGCGGCGCGGTGCGTGGAGAGTAGGCGGGGGCGGCGGGCGGCGGTCCCGCCGCGGCGCGTCCCGCGTCCCGTCCCGCCGGCGGGCGGCTGCTCCGGGCGGCCCGGGAGCGGCGTGTGGCGGCTGCCCCTGCCCGGCCCCCGTGGCGTGTGCGTGCGGGGGGCCCGGCGAGCGGGGCTGGCGCCAGGCAAGGCGGCGGCGGCGGGCAGCGCTCGGCGGGACAGCCGCCGCTCCGTGGGCCGTACCTGCGGAGGGAGAGGAGCAGGCGGGCGCGCCGCCGACGCGGAAGGCCCTTCTCGTCCGGCGGAGGGGGGCAGGTCGCTGTTGCGTTCCCCCCGCGGGAACGGTGCTCCCGGGAGGCCGGACGGGCGCGGGTCTGGCCGGGCCGGTAGAGGACGCGGAGCTCCGCGCCCCTCGGTGCGGTGGTGTCTCGCTGGAGAACTTCCTCGAGAACGCTGAACTTGCGCCGCAAGAAGCCAGCCCTTCCTGCAGCAGGAGAGCCGTCAGGCGCAGAAGCGTCTGTGGTTTTTCTCCAGGTGTCTGTTGAGTTTGCTTCTGGGTGGGGAGATGTCCCCTCAGATGTGGGACATGGATTGGTGAGTTTCATTTGTTTTCACAAGAGAAATATATTATTACTTTTTTTTAGAATTGTGCATAAAACTTATTCCGATTTTGTTTTTTTTTTTGTGCAACTGAAGTGTAATTAGAACCTGATTGGCTCACTCTTCAAATTCCCCCTTTTCACCTCTGCAGTCTGTGACAGGCGAGAAAATAACACCTTGCTTTGCTTACTTGTGAATTATTTGTTGCCAGAGAGACATAGACTGCATTCTTTTTGGTTGTTGAGCAGAAGGAAATATAGTTGGGAATATTGTGGTGTCTACTTTACAGTTTCACATGTGATTTTTGCACTTGAGATTGATTGCTTCATGTTCAGTGTTTCTGTTGTCTTAGCCCTGTACAGCTTTCCAGTTTATCATCTACTACTCCATTGGTTCTATTGTTGGTCAAATTTAATACGTAAGTAGTTTAGGTGAGAGAGGGATATTTCTAAAATTTGTATTTTACGGAAAATTAACATCGACAGGAGATGGTAGAGGGATTATGTGCCCTATTAAACAGGGTAGTGTGGATCAGTTACCCAGATTTTTTCTTCCCTCCTGCCCAGTCTTCCTAGTAATCGATATGGGAGTAATATTGTAGTGATGTTCCTTGGGCATGTCCGTTTATCTTCCCTGCTTAGGGTTGGTGACAGTAATTTGAGGATTCAGTAGGAACACAGTAGCCATCACTGTCTTCTGCTAGATGAAAAGGAGTCCCAAGTGACTTCGGTGGTGTAAATGGAGAATTTTGTAGTAAACAACTTCAGTATTATAGTGTGCAATGACAGGGATTTTAAGCAGTGGTGTGCTTTCCAGAGAAGCCTTAAATCTGAGCTATTTACAGAGTTTTTCATTTTCTTCAAGTGCCAACGACAGCAACCGAGGGAAGTAGTGTTTGCTGCTGGGAGGGGAAGTGTAATGAGCAAGAAGTTTACAGAAAGCAGAAAATGATTTTACGTTCCTGTTGATCAAATCAGATTGACTGAAACTGCAGAATGGAAAATGAAAGGAGACTGCTCCTGCTTCTTGTGTGCAGCTGTTGAGTGGCGATGGGGCTAATAAAAAATAAGTTCACGTTTCTGTAGAATAACCATTTCCAAACTATGTGCAGTTAATGTTAGGCATTATATTATGCTATTTTTTATAGAATACTACTAAAGTGAATGTCACTGCCATCTTGTACTAGCAATGGCATCTTCTTGCTGAAGTTGTGGGAAAAGCAGTTACTCAACGGGGTTGTCGTTTTTGCCATTGGTCTCCATCTCAGCTCTGGGGCATTTTTACAGTATTACCTTATGTAAACAGAAAGCTAAGTGATGATGTTTGCAGTTACAGGAAATAATCTAGCATCTCAGCTGAATGACCCTTAAGAGGGAAATAAACAAGATTCAGAATTATAGTAATATTAAACAAATACGTGAATTAAATGGTATTAGTTATGGATAAAACGGGACTACTATTGAAAGTTACAAAACTTTCATTAAAAAGTAGATTAACATAATTAAACATACAATAATTTAAAATGTATTTGTTTTCATGGTGTTTTTTTAAAAAAACAAATGATGTGGAAGAAGGCAACCACAATCTCCTGGCTTTTTTGTAAAAATAACTGAAGCTTTGAGCAGCAGGTTGAACTAGATGACCTCCTGAGGCACCTTCCAACGCAAATTGTCCTATCCTACTGCTACCATGCTATTATAGGCTGACATTTCTGTTATAACCTCTCCTTTTTACCTAGGCTTGTATGCAAATATGAACACTGTTATTAGGCAATATACAGTGTTGTTTTTTTTCCATTTAACTTAATAGAGCTGCTGTTTTGAAGCCCGTGACCCTGGCTCTGCACTGATTTCGGTGGGTTCCATATGAATTCATATGTCCACCCACAGGGTTCCCAGCATGAGCCCAGTAAGATGACTAATGTGAATAAGACTAGCAAGATCTGAGTCAACATTTGAGCTCAGCCTTGCATTTGTGCTTCTCTAACTTGTTTCAGATGTGATTTCTTTATCAGAAGGTAAACGAGGAGCTTTCTTGAATTTCTGGATGTGAGATTTTGCAGATTATTCCATAAGGCAGATGTGTCTTTATGGAGACTTGAAAAATAAAACAAAAATGTGTATGTATGATGAAGCTTCTTTATAGTAGTTCTGCTGGAAGAACTGTAATCAGTTTTGTTTACCATGTACAAATAGGTGCTTTTTGCTGCATGCTGTGTTGATGTAGGAGTGCGTTACATCTCTCTCGAAGGGGTTACACGCCTCACGATGCAGTGAGAGCTACAAGTGCAAGGTACTTTGTCACTGTCAGTTGCAATCTGTGAGTTGCTGAAAGAAAAAAGGTGATGCCTCACTCTAATCTTAAGCTCTCTGTGTTATGCAGTACTGAATGCAGACAGATCTGATTCACATGGACAAGGATGTAATACCCTTTTGCTATCGTGGATATTGAGGTACAGCTGATTTGATCTTTAAAAGTGATTCCCAGCTTTCTGCCCTGTTAACCTGTGCTAGAAAGCAATTTTCTGTGGAGGAAAATCTACGTACTTCTTGAGTAGACAAGTTGCATGCCTTGCCTGGAAGGTAATTGTCCATCTAATGTTGGTTATGCTGTCACTGCGTCACACAGTCAAATGTGAATATTTAAATCTGACTTGTCGGAAAAAAAAAAAATCCAATGTGGTGCAGCCAACCGTTGATTTAAAATCAGTGCAAGCATTGTCCTTTTATGATGTGAGCTGTCTTTGCATCTATGTCTTTGACAGCAACTTCCACAGTAGTCTTACACAGTTCCTTCTGTTGTTAGTAGATTGCTTTTTAATCATGGTTGAACATTTTCTTGTCTTAGGAAGAGTGGCATTAGCTCTTGATGTTTTGATTTTTCCGTACCTCTGTCCCTTCTGAGCTTTCTTCTGTTGTTTTTTTGATTGGGATTTTTTTTTTCTGTTGTGTTTTTTTTTTTTTTTTTTTCCTAGTATCGTTAGTATTTGTCCATAGCAAATCTATGAATTGATTCTGGCTTTCTGTGATGTCACAAAATACAATATTCCAGGTGAAATGAGAATGTTTTCCAACCCGTTGTTTGTTCATTGGAACGCTTTGGTTCCTGCTTTGTGTGTGCCTGCATTAAGCAGAGATTCTATTGAGCTGCACATCCTGTCGTGTGGTTATTTTGTTCATCTGCTTACCTTTGGCTTAAAATTCAATGCCATGTGGGAATAGCTGCAAGTTATTCTTTTAAGAGTTTATTATTTTGTATTTGTTGACATCAGCTGTTACTTGTCTTCTGTTTTTTCGCTTAGCTAGCTCTCAATTTTGATCCTGCTCAAGTCTCATGTTAACTGGTTATCACCAAAGTTGGTTTTAGGTTGCTGTTCAGTACATACTACAAAGCTGAAAAATGCACTCAATACCAGGCCGAGGAAATGGAGCTGAAGCATTTTACGGTCTTATTAAACTGGAGATTGATTACTTAGGCTGGGACTTTGAAAGTGCTTATATGCTTGCATAAGTATGTGTAGTGTGGTATTTCTTGCTCTGTGAACATCCCCATGTAGAACCTTTTATGATATTTACCTTGTTTCTTGAACTATGTGTTGTTTGTGAGGTGAAGTTTTTTATTGACAGTCTAGTGGAGCTATCTTAGCTGATATTCTCTTTATGATTTTGCTTACGTGCTCGAGCAGTTGCAGTAGATTTCAGCATTGAAGACAGTCTTTTATAGTTGTTTTAAATAAATATGATATATGTTCAAAGTGATGTGATTAGTTATTTGCATGTATAATTAAGAATTAAAAATGTTTCTTTATGTGACTTTATTGGTCTTAATGGTTTCTTTTTTGTAGCCTTTAATAAGAATAATTATCAAATCAGTTGCAATAAGTTTGTGAGACTTTTTTTTTCCCAAACTAAGTCATCCTGTTTCCCAAAAACAGAGTATGGGGACAAGAACTTTGATTTTTTTTTCGTTTTTTAATAAATTTAGAGGAAATTTTTAGACTATTTCTTAATCTAGCATTGACACGTAGCATATATAGAATAAATCTTTAAGAACACGTCTAGTATGCTTTAAATGAATATTTTCCATGTTTGTTCTCCATTAGTCTTGGTTGACTGCTAGGATTTTGTAGTTGTGAGCAAAATGTTCATCATTCTTCGATGTGTTGTGCTACAGCCTGGGTTTCCAGCACTGTGAGATATTTTTAAAGTGAGAAAAACTTTGACTTTTACATATCAACATATAAATATGCAGTAAATTTTGAACCTATATTTCTCAAGCAATCTTTGGAGGCCTGAGTTGTTCCAGTGCATTTAGATTGGGACCATTGTTAACTTTAACATGGAATTATGGGATTTCTTGCATGGCTTCAGTCATAGAGATGGGGCCGCAGGTGGTGTCTGAGTTTTACTGAATATATTGGGTAAAACTTGACTAGGAGACTAATGCAAGAGCATTTGAGGACAAAGGCTCTTGGAAAACAGCCATTAATTCCTAATAAAAGAGAGTTTTGTGAGTTAAAAAGGTGCTTTGGAAACCTATTAAAATAGTCAAATAACATAGGAGGCTTTGAGGTTATAAAGACAAAAGCCTCTTAAAAATACAGCTTTCCAGTGAGAGTTCATGTTGGAGGATGATGTTCAGAAAAAATATAAAGTCTGTTACGTGTGATACAGTCGGTGTACT
Organism: Tauraco erythrolophus; assembly: GCF_009769465.1. Taxonomy (NCBI): domain Eukaryota; kingdom Metazoa; phylum Chordata; class Aves; order Musophagiformes; family Musophagidae; genus Tauraco; species Tauraco erythrolophus. Next base: position 92,560,972 of record NC_141496.1, on the reverse strand, counting down.
GTGTATTGCAGTAGGCAGTATAAGCCAGAAAAAAATCTTTTTTGCAGCAGTTGTGGAGAATTCTGACATTCTTTAATGTTTGGTGCTGGTTCTGCAAAACGCAGCCATGCTGTATTATGTTTGTTCGTAAGTTAACTGTGGGATAGTTGTAAGGGATGACAGTCGTCGGGTCTTTCTGTACTTCTCTCCGAAGCAAAGGAGCGAAAGGTTGCCCAAATGCAGAGGGGAGATCAAGGGGCTTACGTGTTTGTTGCATCCTGTCTATACGAAGGAGTGCTCCAGTGTGCTGGGAAGTCAGGAGCTGGGGCCAAACGGCAACTCATCTGTATGAGGTGGCATCCCCTCAGGGACAAGGAAAATAAAAAAAATTCTTATTCCAGTGCTATAGTTGCAAACGTAAAGGGGGCGAAATGTTATCTTCAGAAAATGGAGGGAGTAAAAGGAGTCAAATTAAGTGAAACCTTTAAAACTCATTCTTCGTAGTTGAAGGAATCACAATTGGATGTGAGGCCAAACTATTTCCATTTTATAGGCTGCATGGAGACTACCAAGAGGATTGGTGAATCCGAAAGCTTGCATGTTTTGCAGCTTTACCATCAAACCACTAAAGACATTTCCTTTCACTATGAAATGTACCTCACATGGGGAGAACTGCATCTCGTACAAACTGATATTGGAAGTTTTAACTGGCGTTTCTCATCTTATTTGTGACGCTACTTTGCCATACTTCGTAGCACCGCAGTACAGGTTCTCTCTTTGGATTCTTTTTTGAACCACTAGAAGTTTTATTTTAATATAGAATATATTCTAGTCATATAATAATATGTGCATAGAAATGTCTTCAGTTTTTATTGTCTTTTAAAATCAGGTTTAAGTCAGTTCTACAAGATTGTGCTCTTTAGAATCTCAGATTAGTTGTGTGAGATTTGAGTGCCCGCTTCCATGTATTAAGATCAGGATTAACATGCAGTTTTTAAGCAACAGATTTATTTTTATTGTATTGACAGATTATCTGTCATGCATATTTTTCAGATTTCTGCACAGAATAAAACAGTGACGCTTTTTTGGCTTTTCTGTGTTTAGATACACTGCTCTTTGCAGCAGTGGAAAGCAGACTCTACCTACTCAACAACTGATACGAGAATTCCTAATGCTGGGGAAAATTGGTGGTAATCCAAGCAGAGAAAGAGTTTGGGCCTGTCTGTCAGGAATTATAAACCATGAAGCCCCAGAGATCTAGGAGTAAGGTAAAGGCAGTAGTTTCATGATGTATTTTAAATGTTCTCTTAAACTGTCTTGGGTGCACAAGATGTTTCTTTCCACAGGTTCTCACTAACACTGGAGTTTGCTGCTCCCTTGATTTTGTAAACACAACAGCTTTTTGTAGGGCTGTATCACAACTGTGACCTAAGATAAAATACTTTTTTTTTTTTTTTTTGCTTTTGGAACAAGTAGCACGAGGGAAGGGCAATGGACAGGATAACTTCTTAAGCTGGCTTGCAGTGCCAGAGAAAATGTTGTGTAACCACATCCTGGATAACCCCAAAGATAGGTTGAGCTACAAAAGAATTTTGGGTTCCCAGTGGAGTCTGAGGACATGGGATTGCACAAGACCCAGATCCTCAGCTGTGGGCAATGAAAAGCATGTGCCAGTTCAACAGCTGGCTCCCAGAAGGTTGAGACTTTGGAACTATTCTAACAACTGTGTAAATGGATGCATGGTTAGCTTTTAATTACTCTATACCTGGGTCTTCATAAACCCTTGTAACTATGTTGTCTGTCACGGGTTTTGTGGATGAATACTTCTGGTTGCTTTTATCTTAACCTGGCATCAGTTAAAGGTGATTCCAAGGTCGCTGGCTGACACTAGAACATTCTATTCCTATGAGTCTTTTAATTCCTAAAACTGGAGTCTAGCACTCTACGATGGTGTCTGGGGCATGGAAAGGATGATGGAGTTGCGCTAAATTCCAATGGGTATTTTGGAAGCATGCTTGCGAAGTTGAGGAGAAGCATGTTAGTCTTGAGTTTGTGATAATGAGAATGTAAAACTGTTAGTACTTATGGGCCCTGTGCAAGGTGGGTGTGAAAATGAGCTGGAATCTTCACTTCTCACTGTTATGCACAGGCAGACCTAAAAGCCATGTGAGACTCAGGCCAAAGTGGAGAATAAATAAACCAGGAGGTTTATTTGATTGAGGTTAATGAGAAGCAGTGTAAGTCAGAACCAAATCAATTTAAAGCTATGTCTGCGAGACAGTTGCATGTGTGATTGTAACACACCTGGATGTAACTGAACTAGCTCATATTCCAGCAGCTGGAAGCCACAGCAGTGTAAATTGCACAGGACACTGGAAATTTCATGTTGCTTTTGCTGCTCTAGACGATTCGGGTGTATGAACAATGTTTAGAAGGATATCTTTAGACTGCAGCGGACTTAAGCCATACTGGGCTTTTCTTGGGCTTTAGTATTTTCCAAGTCTGTTTTCTAAGGGCTCTGCCACTTGCTCAGCCTCATAGTTTATTGATATTTTTGCCTGTGCACTCACAAAACTGAGTTTTAAACTAATGTTTTGTAAAAAAGATTGTAATATTTGTCAATTTTATGGTGGTTCTGTGAGTTTTGACACGTGATTTTTTGGAACTCTTGAACTTGAGGTAAAAATTTTGGGATAAATTAAGAACGAATGATGCTTCTTTTTATTGTTTAAGATACTACATTGTGATTAGAAGACTGTGCAAGGTGGTGGAATAACATTTCTTACAGTGAGACTTTTTAGAAGAAAATTTGAAGTTTGTCGTTACCTGGTATTACGGTAAGTTAACTGCACACCGTAATATTCCCGAAGGCATTGTCTGTCTTGTTTCTTATCCCTATAGTAACCTTGTGGATGGCTCTACCAGCTTCTGTGAAATATCTTTTGAACAGCTTTGTATTTAGATTACTTGAAGCCGTCTCCGGACATACAGAAAAGCTTTACTTTTGAAGAGCACGTAGGGCACTCGGTGCTTTGTGTTAATCTGTCAAACTGCTGCTCTTCTCCCACATCTGGAGGCTGGCTTGGCTCAGGAGCTCAGTGTTGTTTGACTTGCCACGGTGTAGCTGCAGTATTTCGGACGAGAATGACTAAGGGGAAGTGACCTGAAGTGCCCTTTGTCATGCCGTTAAAACAATGGGTTAAATATGCATGGAGCCAGGAAAAACGGTGGTCTCTTTTTCTCACTAAGGCGGCACACAGAAGGAAAGCAAGACCACATCATCCCTGGCCTTGGGTGGACAAGCGGTTAAGACAGATGAAAAGGATTTCTTTAAATTCCTGTTTGTTTTAAAGACAACCGTTTGGAGGATACTATTACAATTCTGCTGAGGTCTGAATTTTATCAAATAGTGTAACTTTTGATTAAATAGCGATACTGTATTCACAGAATCACAGAATAATTTAGTGTGCAGGGGACCTTAGCAGGTTTCTGCTCCAGACTCCTGCCAAAAGCAGGGTCAGTACTGAGGTCAGAATGGGTGTTGAAGCTGTACCCAGTCAGGTCACTAAAACCTCCAAGGATGGAGACAGCACATCTGCTGTTGGGCTGTCCTCAGAATACCCACCTTTCTCCTTGTATCCTCTTTGAACCTCTTGTGTTTCGACTTATGCCTGTCGTCTCTTGTCCTGTAAAGAGCCTGGCTCTATTTTCCGGACAACCTCCTTGTTGGTACTGGAGGCTGCTGTTAGGTTCCCCTAACGTCTTCTCTTCTTCGACTATGTTGCTGGCCTCTGCTGTGAACTTATTCCTGTTTGTCAGTGGTTTTTCTGTGCTGGGGATGGGATGGGATAGGGCCTGGACACAGAATTGTATATTCAAGTAAGACCTGAATGTTGGCAGAGTTCTAAGGAAAATGGGGCAGTAGGCAGTCAGAGACTTTTCAACAACCAAACCGGGAGCGTTTTCCTCTCCCAGTTTATGTGTAAAAATAACCGTAAGATGATGAGATACATTGGTTTTAAACCCTTGAAGAACACTGTGACCAGAAACAATCTGTTCAGTTCATATAATTATAGTGCTTCCCTTCTTTAATGAACTGCTCAGTTTGAAATGTAAAATATGTTTTGATAAATGTATTTGGTTATGTAACATTTCTTTAGAAATGTTATATTTAATAATGTCAACTGTAATTTGTTTCTGTAGTTTTGTATATGTTTTTGTTACATTTCAATTTTCTAAATGCAGCATGCCAGAAGTTAAAAATTACTGCCTTGAAAACACCAGCCAATATGCTTGTTTGCATAATGTAATTAATTAAAACTCAAAATCTAGATAGAACACATTAAGTTCTGTCGCTTCTTACATAAAAATGCAATATAATGTGTCCTGTTCAAATAAAAAAAAAATCAGTACAAAGAACTATTTGACTGCTTCAGTGATTAAATGTGTGGAATAACAGCTAAAAAGTAAACATGCAAAACGAGTGATTTATAGTAAATGTTATCTTCAATTTCAATAATAACTTAAGCTATTTTAAATTAATTTGAATAAATCAATCTGTCTTGCCCTCAGATCGCTGAGTACTTAATTATACATAGTTTATATATGTGTGATACATGTGTTTATATTTGATTTTTTTTAATTTTTTCCCTTTGGTTCTGTAAGATTCATGGACTGTTAAGCCAACTGGAACTTCTGGAATATTACAGCCTTTGTTTTTGTTGAGTCATTAAACTTCAGCCACCTGAGACCAATTTTTGCAGGAATGTCTTCTAGAGCTAGTTACAAGGGTATACCAGTGGGATTTGGTTCTCGTATCAAGCTGGATTCTTGAATATGAGTACACAAGTCACGTTAGTTTTAATATTTGCCTGTCTTAGCAGTTGCTTTGTAACCTCTTTGCTTACTAATGAAGTTAATTGTGAAATACAAGTTTCTTCCCTTGAGGAATGTCAATGTATGATGGATCAGTTGCATCCTTTAATGATACCTAAATTTGTTTAATAAGAGCTTGTATGATTCATCTTATTTATTCCTAGCATTCTTTTATTTCTTACTGAGATACACTCTTGTACTTGAGAAGCTGATTATATATGTAATACTAGAATACTTGCCTTAGGTTTCCACTTCTTTTTGGTTTATGTTGCTTTTTAAATTTCATGCTGCTGCCTCTATTACCAAATTAAGATAAGCTAAAATAATGGGCTGTTTTCTTGATTATTTAAGATTAGTTCAAAAGGGGAAAGAAGAAATTTTTAAAAATCTAAAATTGTTAAGCCCAGTATCTTTGTCTTCATTCTTTTCTTCTATTTGTGAGATATATCTATTCGGAAGCTGTAAGCATGCATGTATTACCTTTATGGTGTTACTAGTTGAAACCATCTTTGCTTATTTCTGGTTCAAAAGGAAATATACATTCTCGTCTAATTGTTAATTTGTTATAACCTGTTAAAAGGAATTTAGAATGCTTATCTACTGTTTGGTGCAGTATCTTTCTGATCTTGACATGATTTCCAGTTACTCACTGAGCCCCTAGAGAAAGAAACAAAGCAAACAAAACTGATGGACATCTTTCTGCTGTCAGAGAAATAAGATGGGAAATCATCCTTCCTGATAACACGTTAAGGAGAAGAAAGAGAGACTAAGGGGACAAGAACAATATAAAAGCCTACCTGGCAAAAACGTGCAAGATGCAGGAACAGAGTTACATGGACTTGTAGACTCATTTATTAGACTTGCACAGCAGATGGTAGGAAAAAAAAGAGTTTTTTTTAAATTGTAAAAGTGGACTTTCTAATACGAATCATGCTGCACCACACACCAGATAACTATTTTGAATCTACAAAAAAAAAAAGGCAATCTCAGTCAAAGACACTGTGGGGAGAGCATAATATAATCCTTCCTGCTTCTGGATGATTCTGTTTCCTGTGCTGTAAAAAAAGGAATTTTCTTCTTTTCCCACAACAGTAAAAATATTGTTGCTTTCCTTCTTTGCAGTAGTGAAGCAGGAGGTGAGTTTACAGGCAAAAGCAGGAACTCAATAGGATTCTGGAAACAAAACGGCTTTATGTAAGGAGGGAGCAAGTATGTAAACAGCTTTGTTTCTTTATCCCTCCAGATGCCTCTCCATTCTTTATCTTCTCACCATCTCTTTATTTCTCTTTTTCAGAACTTTTCCATCATGTTCAGTCACATCTCTCCCATTGGGGCTTTGTTGCTTTCTTACTGGATTCTTCCTCCAGTCCCACTAGTAGAAGAACCATTAGCTGTGCTGTTGTTCCCTGAGTCAAGTAGATTTTAAAATCCCTTTCTGATCTTGACAGTAGTCAAGGTCTGACTTACTTAGAACCAAACTTCAGGGCCCAGATCCATCCGAGTGTTTCATCTTTCAGTTTGCATTGGTGAAGGAACTTTTTGTCTTTCTGGATCCATCGTTGGCCTTGGATTTGCTAAAGCAAACTCCCCAGTCAAGTTTCAAGTACCTCTGGATGGGAAAATGGGAAGAAAATATCATAACCAAAATGCACATTACGTAAAAGAAATATTAAGATCAGAAACTATATGCCAAACACAGTTATATTTGCAAGCTGGGCTAAACTATAGTAAAATCGTCTGGAAGGTTGGAAGATTGATTTTCAGTTGAGGGAGAACTGTTGCTGGTTTTGAAGAGGAAATTAGCTTTGATTTGGTAGTGGAAGAAACAAATTGGTTGTGAAAAATAGATTGTGAAAAGCCTCAGTCCTGTTCGCCTCAGTAGGGAAGGGTGTGGTGTTGTGATTAGAGTTTATTTTGAAATGTGGGGAATGAGAAGAATCGATATTTGTCTGTGAGGAAAAGAGGCTGGCAGGTGGCTTGGCACTAGGCTGAATGAGAACTGATGTTTAATCTGAAATACAGGGGTAATGGGAAGAAGTCAAAATGCATTATGAATGGGGGTAAAAAAGGTAGATGACAGATGGGTAAAAAGGTGCAAGAAAGTGTGGGTAGGTGAGTGGTTCTGTACTGGAAGTCCTTGCATGTGTCTTTTTAACCTTAACTGTTAATGTACGTATTTAATTATTCTAGCCGTTACAGCCGTTGGAAGATACTGTGTAATTTCAAGTTTCGGTGAGGCTGATGTGTTGAGAGAATAGAGAGGTCCTCTCATGTGATAACACTTTGTGAATTTTCTTTTGTAACCTCAGTAGAGGCAATTGATCGAGAGAAAGATTGATGCTGGTCGGCCTTTGGGGCTGCTGTTCATGCTGTGTTTGAGTGCCTTGCTCACTTTTGATTCACCGTGATTAAGGGCCAGGCGCTCTGGGCACTCTGGCTATATGCGAGCATTAAAGAATTAATAATTTAAACTAAAATTGTCTGTACAATGCAGTAGAATTTGTTTCTTCAGCAAATGCTGTAGCTAACACGTGTGCATGCACACATTCCTTACTTATTTTTCACAAATAGCTTTTAGGTTTCTTTACAGTGGGATGAGCACAAATGTGTATTTCAGATTGTGGTCTTTTCCTTATTCGGACCATGTGATGGAATAAAATAGCAGTTTAACAAACCTTTTTGTTTTATCACATCTCCGTTTTACTGTCACAGACAGCATACAGGATCAGTTTTGCAGTCGTAATTTGTGATCTCTCCTTCCCTGTTTGTTGCTACATACTTTTATTTCTATTCCTTTTATCCGTGTAATGGGTGAGGTCCTTTTGAAGGCGTAATTAAAATATCAGACCACAGTACTAACGATGGTTAGTGAATTGCTACGTAAGACTAGAACTGTTTAAGTCACAGAAGCAGTTTTATGCTCATAGATAAATTGTTGTACATGTGATGTTTATGGAAAAATGTTGTACAATTCTGGTTTTCATGCAAGGGAGTCTTTAGTATAGAGTATCATTGCATGCATAAATATACATTTATCACTGTATTTAACATTATGGCATGGCTCTGTTATGGAACATGGGAGTTAATCTAAGTCATTAGAAAATCTAAGTTAATCTAAGTCACTGGAAAATTTCACATGCTTTCAAAATGCAATTAGAGCATTGCAAATGTGTTATTACTAATGCTACTGTTTCTACTAGTTTCAAAGCATTCGGAAAGTATTCTTGGTGTTTAGCAAGTAGATCATGAAAATGCTACTGTTGGACTAGTTCACACAAAGTCTGGCCTTAGCAAATCTCATTATGTGATTACAGCCATACTTAGTGTTAAATGGTGTGTACAAGTAATGAAAGAAATGGCAGGTCAGCAGTGGATTGCACAGACTGTATGTGGGAGTGTCAGTTTATTAATTTGTCTGTCTCTTTGTTTTTGCCCTTGTAACCTGGAAATCGTGGTTGAGTAAAGAACATCATGTTTACTGTCAAGACTACCACGATAATTAGACTAATTATTTGGAAAAAATGCATGATACCTAGACTCAGTAACACATCATTTGACATCTGCAATTGTGTGTTTCTTTCACACAAAAAGTAGAAGATGAAAAAAAAATGTGATTTTTAGCTCACTAATAGTGCTGGAACTAATGAAAGTAACACTGTAATCTAAACTTGATCACCGTTGGTAGAAATGAAGTAATTTGCAGTGCAGTAGCAAGAAAAATTTGGCAACACTACCATTAATGATAGCATAAAAATGAGTTTTCTAGAACCTTTTTCTATATGTATTTTCTATATATATTTATAAAGCTTATATAAATTTGTAAGTTAACTTGTTTCACATTAGAAGTCAGACTTTGAGTGCAGCCCGTTTGCAGAGAATCCTTTTTGGTAAAGTTCAGTGGTCACATAATTAGCCTGATCAATAATTTATACTTTTAATGGATTATTTCTAATTACTGACTTGACGGCCGTTATACTAGAAGACATTGCAGATTATCAACTCCAAAAGTAACCTGTATGCTCTTAAGTGATAAGGAAACAAAATACTAGGGAGAGCTGGCTTTTTTATTTTCTACAGAGAGGAAAAAAAAGCCCTAGATCTTTCAAAGGGGCAGAATGAGTTCCTTTGGGGAGCCCTGCTGGTAGGAAAGGTAGGAGGAAATGGGAAATGGAGAACGCCCAAAATAAACAAAGGAAAAGGATTTTAAAGTGGGCAACTTTTACAAAATATGGAATAGAGCAGGGATATGGATTAAAGTGGCAAGAACAGAAGAGGATGTGGGGTTTCTTTTTAATCCTCTCTTTTTTCCCCTTCTTTTTTCCTTTTGTCTTTTTGAGGGCAGGGAGGGAATTATGTGTAGAAGAGAAGGGAAGAACATAAAACCAGAGGAAAAAGTTGAAGGGGATTTAGCTGCCAGCATAATTGTAGTGCTGCTGGACTGGAGGCTCAACTTGGGAAGCATTTTGAGGCTTTGCAGGCCCAGTGTAGGTAGTATATTTGCATTTGTGTGGTAAGGAGAGGAATAATAAGTCACTTGCTTGAGTCATGCTACCGCTTTGGAAAAGCTAATGAAGCGAAGGGCTGGTGAAGAGGGTCCTCAGCAGCTGAGCAAAGGCAGTGCAGAAAGGACTGATTTGAGAGCAACTGCAGCTCTAGGAAGACAGTTGAACTGCCTATGGCACTGGTGAAAGTCCCGTAAATACCTTGAAAATCCAAATACTTCTGGATTTGTGAAAGCAAAAAGACGTAATGACATTTCAGCTACTTTGGCCGTAGTGGAAAATGCACTTGTTTCCATGAGCGTGTTTTCCACTCACCAGGATATGGGCACTGGTATGTGAGGCTTTTGACTGTCTGGCTGTACCTCCCGTGTTAGGGATGAGACGGAAGTTTCCCATCCAATGTGTCAGTTACTCACAAACACATAAAAGCAGAATATGAAGGAGAACAAGAGCACAAGTGTTCACTGTTTGTGTTTGCTTGTGGAGTGAAACTGCTCGTAAGGTGAGGTGGACAGTGTTAGGGGGAAGAGGTTTAGCAAGGCTAGGATGAGAAGGTAGGTGGAAGCTTAGTGTCACCATTACCACTGCTTCCTACAAACAAGCCTGATAAGAGGAACGAGGTCCTTGAGCAGAGAGCACTGAGAAGAGAGAGTGATAAAAAAAGAGAAGAGGATAGAAGTTTTGAGCACTGATGCGTCCTTTGGTGTCAGGGGCCCGGCAGACAGGTAGGGCCACGCTGCGGCAGCTGTTCCTGAAGGGCTCCTCGAGATGGGACCTTCCGTGCTGTGAGGGTCCTCTGTCGGCTGAGTCAAGGGACAGCCGAATCAACTGGAGCTGAGTGAGAGAGATGGGGAAGGCTGGCAGGTTTGTAGTCGTCATTGTTTTATTTCTGGTGCTGCTGCTGCCGTGGTAAGAGGTGGGCTGACAAGGTCCGTGCACCTGGGTATGCAGCGTTGTTACAGCAGTGGAAGGAATTCAGAGAGAGACTGTTTTAGAGGTAGATACAGGTGGCTCTCATCAAAGCGCCTGTTCTGTTATTTGGTTGCTTTCAGCACAAAATGATGTCCATAAACTGTTAAGAACAAAAAAACAATCGTAACTGCCATGCATGATTACAGCCCTTGAAGCAGACAAATTTCAAGTGCCTTCAAAGAGGATCTGCAACTGGATCATGGTTTTTTGTTACTGTATATTTAAAAATAATCAAACACCTCTATTAAAAAAATTTAGTATTATCACTAAAAACCTAGCTTCTGGTACTTGCCTAGTTTAAGGTACCCAGCTCTTTTGGGACTCAAATTGAAAAATGTGTTAGATTAATATGCAAAAAGCAAGTCAACAAGTTAAGTTAGACTCCTTAATCTGACTTAACTGCAGCTTGTTTAATTTGATTTCTTATTTTTTTTGCTGTCAGGATTCAAATGCTGTTTCACTGCTCGGGCTTTCAGTCAAAGCCTTATTAAATCAACAAAATTAATTTGAATGTTTCCTCACTTTCATTTTGAGCTACATGGACATGATAAAAATATTCGAGTAATATGTGACTCAGCTAGTAGCTGGATAAATCTAAGCAGATTTTATGTAGCAAGAGTTTATTTTTTAATTGAGGTTGATTTCCAAGTTATTGCTGAGGTAATTAAAAGTTGTTCTTCTAGACAGAAGAGAAGATACAGCTTTTGGAGACAACCACCAGTACATTTAGCACCCACTGGACTTGTTTCTCAGAGAACATTTCTTTGTAGCAGATCCTGTTGTTTATTATTAAAGCCTTGAGGTTCTTGATATCAGTTTAACAAGCTTCCATGTCCCAGATCTTTCTTGTGATGTAAGTTAAGTGTTGAGAAGAGGTATGGGAAAACTCCCATAGCAATTACCACTTGAGTTGAACCTTCTAAAGGCATGGAGGGCTAGGGCAAGAGGGCAGAGAGTGGACAGCACGAAGCAGGTTATAGGCCTTGCTTGTGTTTATTGGCAGACCAGACTGCAGAGATAGACAAATACTTTATTGTGGTTGCAAAGGAAAGAAAATCCAAAATCTCCAAACATGTTACTATTAGGAACATCTCTTCCGGACTGAAATGGTTCTTCTCCAAAATTATTTCATTTTATTGCCAAATTGAGAGCACTTACTTGCTGGCTGATGTAACCATGCCACGACCTGTCCTGGCGAAAGGACTGGTTTTGAATCCTTGTCTACCTTTACGTAGACTCCAAAATGTACTGTGCATTTTCAGGAATCAGTCTGTGCCTCTACATTAACTTTTTTCCCGTCTACAAATTGAATTTGCTGGTCATTGATGTTACATGGACTAAAATACAAGTTTCTCTCATGTAGTCTAGCAAAATGTATTGTAGAGTACTGTGACGCATCCTTCAGATTTGAGGAAAGGGATTGTCTCGTAAAGTTTGGTCTGCACTGCTTGGAAAAAACCCCAAACAAACCAACCTGAACGTGTTAGCCGGAAGAAAGTTTGAAACCGAACCAGCCTCTTCGTGTTTGTTTTTGTTTCATAGCAAAGTACCTATGTAAGAGTAGAATTTTGGGTTACTGATCCTGCACTACTGTGCAGGTCTTGCAACTGTTTCACAGAATTTTGTGAGTCAGAAGCTGCTCCGGCAAGTTCAGTGATTCAACAGTGACAAGAAATTTTATAAATGACAGTTTTATTCTTTGGTATAGTCTTGAATTTTTCCAGTTGTTAAGTATGTTAATATTTGTAATTTATTGTCTAGTCTTCAAACTAGAGTAATCTTAAATAAACGTCACTCCTGCAGGGAATATAGAACTGTGTTCCCATTTTGAATTTCAGCCAGGTGGTATGTAAAGGTGAAATCGTCTCCACCCTTGATGACAGAGTCCCTTGATTTATATATATACAGATTTATATACAAAGTATAGAAGTAAAATTGAATGTGCCTAATGTTACATATGTGTATGTATAAAGACATAATCTGATCCATATATGTGGGTGGTGCTTATAGGATATGCTTACCACTGAACTATATTGAAAGTTTGTGTTGAATTCATTCTTACTATGCCAATAGTTGTTATAACTACTGCTTTTCAGGGCATACTCGGTTTAGATGTAGCCTGCATTGTTCTTGGGTATCTGACTTTGCATTTGTATCATTAAAATATATTTCTTTTGAAAGAAGGTTTTATTTGAAAGAGTAGTCATTTTGTCTGGTTGTGCAGAGATTCTTAATACTGTATCGACATTGGCATGCTGGAATGAGTCCAGTGAAGGACCGCCAAAGATGAATAGGAGTGGAGTACATCATGTACAAGGGGCTGGGAACTGTTTCCATTTGGAGAGGAAAGGTCTGAGGAGACATCTGTGTGTTGTCTTCAGCTGCCTCCTAGGAGGCTATAAAGAATATGGAGCTGGAGTGTTCTTTGAAGGTATGTGGTGTTTGGATGAGAGACAACAGACACAAGTGAAAACATGGGAATTTGTTGTTAGCTATTAAGGAAAATTTTTTCAGCAGGAGAGTGGTCAAACACTGGAACAAGCTATTCAGAGGAGTTGTGAAATATCCATCTTTGAAGATGGTAAAAACTTCCCTAGGCAGGCTTTGAGCCTGGCATAATTTGACCCTGCTTTGAGCAGGGGTATTGGACCAAATGGCTACCATAGGTGCCTTCCAATTGTATTAGTCTACAATTTCTTATTATTAGTTATAGCTTATATCAGCCTTCATCGTTTTCACGTGTAATAGTTGTGACTTTTGGCTTTGTTGCTGTATGAAAACAGTATATTTTCTCATGCCAAAGAAAATGTTTACTTGAATTGCACCTGTGTGTGAACAATCATAACTCCAGGGTAAACAACCCTGCTTGGTTTTGATTCCCTATTGATAATTACTTTGAGACTCTAATTAGTATGGGTAACAACCTCTAAGGTATGTTTTTCACTTGTTTTGTAAAGTGTAATGTAATGGGATACTAAGTTTAAATCTTTGCAAAAGCCTGTTGAACCTGTACAGATATTTTTGGTTAACTGAAGTGTCTTACTGTGAAAAAAAGTATGCTCATGGCCTTTCTCCTGTATGAAATCTTTTATTTGCAGATTTTCCTTGAGTCCCTTTCCAAGAGGATGTAAATTTCCAGCCGTGAGCCACCTTTTTCTTAACTCTCTACTGATTTTTCTGTAGTTTTAGAGAAACTTTGATGTTCAGTGGTACGTTCATTGAGGATACAGTTCCACGCCAGTGTATGTTAGTGTTGGACTGGGGCATGCTCCCATACATTTCTCTGCATCTGTGCTAGCAATCCTATGTCTGTGGAGTGAAAAAATGTGGAGAACTGATCCTGCTGAAAACTTTAAAATAGTCCTAACTGAAATTTATTTACTGAATTTTGTCACAGTACAAATATGTGTGCTGACTTAAGGGAACAGATGGGAATACCAGGTAAAAGTGAAAGTAGGTCTTCAGCATTGCAGATTTTCACAGGTTTAAGCTAATGTGGAACCACTGTCCTCCAAGGAGAGATTATGCTGCATCCTATCACAACTGGTCAGTGAACCGACTAGAGAAGGTGCTCCCCTAGACCTGCTGTTTGTGAACAGAGAAGGTCTTGTGGGAGATGTGAAGGTTGGAGGACGCCTGGGGCATAGTGACCACGAGATAATAGAATTCTCAATTCTAGGGGAAGTTAGGAGGGGGAACACTAAAACGGCCAAGCTGGACTTTGGGAGAGCTGACTTTGGGCTGTTTAGAAGTCTGGTTAACAAAGTCCAATGGGAGACAGCTCTCAAGGGTAAGGGGGCGCAGGAGGGATGGTTACTATTCAAAAAGGAAATTCTGGAGGCACAGGAGCGAGCTGTCCCTGTGCGCCGGAAGTCGAGCCGCCGGGGTAGAAAACCAGCTTGGATGACAAAGGAGATTTGGGAACATCTCAAAAGAAAAAGGGATGTCTATAAGTCTTGGAAGAATGGGCAGGCATCCAGGAATCAATACAGGGAGGAAGTTAGGGCATGTAGGGAGATAATCAGGGGGGCAAAAGCCCAATTGGAACTTAGACTAGCCTGCTCCGTAAGGGACAACAAAAAGCCCTTCTATAAATACATTAATAACAAAAGGAGGGCTAAAGATCACCTCCAGCCCCTACTGGACTCAGGGGGTGCGTTAGTCACTAGGGATGAGGACAAGGCTGAGGTCCTTAATGCCTTCTTTGCCTCAGTCTTTAATAATAAGGTCAGCAGTTCCCAGGTGAGCTGGCCTTCGGTGTCTGAGAGCAGGGAGGGAGAGCAAATCGAAGCTCCTGTGATCCAAGAGGAAAGGGTCAAGGATCTGCTCCTCCGGCTGGATGCCCACAAGTCTATGGGGCCTGATGGTATCCACCCGAGAGTCCTGAGAGAGCTGGCGGATGTCATTGCCAAACCCCTGTCCATTATCTTTGGGCAGTCTTGGCTCACTGGGGAAGTTCCGCTGGACTGGAGGCTGGCGGATGTTACCCCCATTTACAAAAAAGGGCGGAAGGAGGATCCGGGGAACTACAGGCCTGTCAGTTTGACCTCGGTGACGGGCAAAGTCATGGAACAGGTTATCTTGAGTGCTATTAATGAGCACATACAGGTTAACCGGGTGATCAGGCCCAGTCAACATGGGTTTATGAAAGGCAGGTCCTGCCAATCAAACCTGATCACCTTCTATGACAGGGTGACCCGCCTGGCTGACGAGGGAAGGGCTGTGGATGTAGTTTTCCTGGACCTCAGTAAAGCCTTCGATACAGTTTCTCATAGTGTTCTGGTTGAGAAACTGGTAACTGCTGGCCTGGATAGGCACAGCCTCCTTTGGGTTAAAAACTGGCTGGATGGCCGGGCCCAAAGAGTGGTGGTAAATGAGGCTAAATCCGGCTGGAGGCCGGTCACCAGTGGGGTTCCCCAGGGCTCAGTGCTGGGTCCAGTTCTGTTTAACATCTTTATCAATGACCTGGATGAGGGAATTGAATGCACCCTCAGTAAATTTGCGGACGACACCAAGCTGGGAGGCTGTGTCCATCTGCTCGAGGGTAGGGAGGCCCTTCAGAGGGATTTGAACAGGCTGGATCGTTGGGCTGAGGCCAATGGCATGAGCTTTAATAAGGCCAAGTGCAGAGTCCTTCACTTGGGGTATAAAAACCCCAAGCATCGCTATAGGCTCGGGGAAGAGTGGCTGGAGAGCTGCCTGGCGGAGAAGGACCTGGGGGTGTTGGTTGACTACCGGCTTGATATGAGCCAGCAGTGTGCCCAGGTGGCCAAAAAGGCCAATGGGATACTGGCGTGTATCAAGAATAGTGTGACCAGCAGGAACAGGGAAGTGATCCTGCCCCTGTACTCGGCACTGGTGAGGCCGCACCTGGAATATTGTGCCCAGTTTTGGGCCCCTCGCTTTAAGAGAGATATTGAGCTCCTGGAGCGGGTCCAGAGAAGGGCGACTAAACTGGTCAAGGGGCTGGAAAATAAAACTTATGGGGAGCGGCTGAGGGAGTTGGGGCTGTTTAGCCTGGAGAAGAGGAGGCTGAGGGGAGACCTGATTACGGCCTACAAATACTTGAGAAGGGATGGTGGGGAGGTGGGGGAAGGGCTCTTTACATTAGTGATGGGTGCTAGAACAAGAGGAAATGGGCATAAGCTTAGTCAGGGGAGATTCAGGTTGGATGTTAGGAAGTATTTCTTCTCTGAAAGGGTTGTCAGCCACTGGAATAGGCTGCCCAGGGAGGTGGTTGAGTCCCCATCCCTGGATGTGTTTAAGAATAGGGTGGATGATCTACTTGAGAATATGGTTTAATGGGGATTAGGGATGGTTGGACTCGATGATCTCTAAGGTCTTTTCCAACCTAGAAATCTATGAATCTATGGTGGAGACTTTTTTTTTAGCAAATTTGATGCTAGAGTTAGTTAATAGTTAAATAATTAGAGTCATCTTATATTTTCGTGGTCATAAAATAGGAGTGGGACTGTTTTTTTAGGCATTCAAAATTAGTTGAGCTACTTGTTCAACACAGTGTACCTGTCTCTTATAGGTAAATTTGCAAGTAAATGGACTTGGTTCACTGGATTTTTGTTTCTGTGGCATGTTTATGCAATAGGGATATCTCGAACGTGTAGCTTTATTAAACTCTTTAAACTGGGAGAAAAAGCAGGCTAGTATGATTCTTGCTGCCATTTGTAATTTTGTTTGTATTGATCTGTGATTAGTGTCAGCTCTTGACTGCTGCTTTTCTAGATAGTTCTGTAATTTGAGATGGAAATCGTGGATATTCAAAGCCAATGTGTACAATTCTTTCAGTGATAAAATCATTCTATTTAAGTATACTTGCTTCTATTTATTTAAAAATTTCTTTGCTTTTTCATGGACTTCATATATTTATGTATATGTACTGAAAAGCTAGCATATGAAAGAGTTAATCAGGAAGACATCCTGAAAGAGAATATAAGGTAAGGTTCCTGTGGACATTGTAAACTACACATTGATCCTCCACATGTTCAAAAGATTTCATTTGAAGTTGCAATAATGGTAACACTCGCCCGCGCTGCTCCCATGGCTTTGCTAACAGCTCACGTATTTCAATACTGTAAATTGCGTTGATGATTTCAAGAATGCCACTTGATAAGAAATTTTTCAGAATTGTCTGCATTCGTCTCATCTATTAGCAAGATGCCTAGCATTTCTATATGAGAATTGAATGAGAGAGAGTGTATGTGGTCTGTCCATTTGTGTGTGTACCACATGTGCGTACCTCATATCCTTATCTTACATTATTAACTGAAATGCTGCTGTTTCAGATAGTTTGTGTGGACTAGTGCCCTGTTTGAGATGCAGGCTTTCCAGTTCATGCAGCTCTCTCTGCTGGCCAACCTGTATAATCAGATGTGCTTTAATAAAAGCACAACCAGGATTTCTCCTTTAGTATATGCCTGTCTTTTCCTACTTAAGGGTCAGGAGGTGTCAGTGGAGAAGATCGGTTGCCTTCCTCTTCAAGTTCTTTTAAGATCTCTGAATGCTTAAGTTGTGTAATTCTGCCTCACCCCATGTGTTCCACTGTGAACCATTGTCCTTGCCAAATGGATTTGCAATCCTGCCTAATCTTGCTGCCATATTGTCTTCCCTTGAGAGGGAAATGGCCTGCTTTCTTTATTTTGCTTTCTTGCCCTGTTTACTCAGTTATTTTAGTATGGACTTGTTATTTTATAATGACTTGTCTGTCTTATGTGATGCCAGGACTGCTTACGGTAGGTATTTTCTTCATGTCCGAATTTATCGGCCAGGTGTGCTGCTTTGAGTTTGGTTTCATTACTTGGAAGTTGACTTGTTGAGTGGTTCTGTGTCATCTAAGTTAGCTGAGTTGCTATGATTCTATTTTCCTTTTGAGTCACAGAGAAAGCAGATTGCCTAGTCAATAGTATGGGAGAAGAAAAAACTGTAGGAAGTGACAAGTAAAGATAGAAAGAGGAAACATTAGAAGAGAAAGAGGAAATTATATGGAAATTTGTAATGGTGTGGGATCTTAAGGTTAATAATTTTTGGGAAAAAAAGAAGAGTGTCTCTAACTTATTGCTAGGACTCTAATACCTTCCAGTCTGATGATTTTCATGTTTAAAGGCCAGAGGGATTCTCAGACATGTCTGGCATTTCTAACACCCATCAAAATCAATTAATCATTTGAGTGATTTTTACATTGTAATTCAGCTAATTGCATGGTTGTAAACCTCTGAAAACATGGTTGAAGTTGGCCAGAAGGTTAGCCAACCCAAATCTATGTCATACAGTTGACAAGATAGATGAATATCCATCTGGAATATTAATGTAGCAGATAATATCACCTGTCTGCATATTCCTACAAAACTTGTTACTGAGGTTGTTGGTTTTTTGTTCCCACCAACCTACTCCAGGGATTAATTCAATACAAAGTCATCTTTATCCTGTATCTAAAACTAGTTTTGGATGAGAAATGAACACTGAATTTATCTAATAGTGGTGACAGAGGCCTGGAGTCTTGCAGGTTTAAAGAAACCTATAATACTCACTGTGTTCTTCCTCTTTTAGCATAATCCCTGGCAGTGTTCCAGGCCAGGTTGGATGAGGCTTTGAGCAACCCGGTGTAGTGGAAGGTGTCCCTGCCCATGGCAGGGAGGTTGGAACTAGATGATCTTAGAGATGCCTTCCAACTCAAACCATTCTATGATTCTACGATTGCTAGGAATTTGTTCCCTTTTATGTCATCATTATTGTAAAGACATTTGATAAAAATCATTTCAGTCCCATTCCACATACTTCATTGCACGTTTTGTATATTTTACTTTACTTTTATTTGAGTTATAACTTAGTTTGCCTAATGCTGTGACTCTTCTGTGTCAGGAAATGAATGAAGAAGTTGAGTGTACGTTGCAAATTAGAAGTATCCCAAGAGGAGTGTGTGAGTCCTTATTTTTCCCTGTCTTCACTCTTTGTAAGCAGGAAAACAGATACATTTTGGAAACTTAGTCGTGCTCAGATTTGTATTACTCATCTCAAAAGGCCAGTGAGCATCATCTGCCTTAGAAATTAGAATGGAATGTTTCATGCAGTTGAAACTTTGGTTTCAAGCATGGTCGGTAGGAAACTGAAATACTGTCAAGGTGCTGTAGAAGTAAATGACATGTGGCAATTTGTATGTTTTGGAACAAAAATAAGTATTAGTAATTTTAAATGTTCCCATTAAAACGTCCAGTTTATCTTGATGTTAGTTATGCTGGAGAGAACATCCATTTCCTAGTAAAACGATAATGTTAAAGAATCATACCTACTGGAAGTTCAGGCTCATAGGTTGCAAGGAGGTCCTTAGCTTGAGTGGAAACAGAAGCTCATGGAAGTCCTTAAGTGAGGTGAGAGAAAGATAAAGTGATGGCAGATGTGAGGATGGGCAGAACAGGGAGAGGTCAGAAATAAAGGAGTAAGTGGAGAGATTCAATAGTCATGTGAGTAGACTGAGAAACGGACAGGAGGGAAATAAAATGAGAAGTGGCCAGTGCTGATGGAGAGAAGTTGTGGAATGGGTGGCAGGTAGAATTGTGAGACTGAAGATTGTAGAGGAGAGATGCATTATCCCAGAGCAGAATGTTTGATGGAGGTCCTTTGGCTGACTGTAAGAGTTAATACCTCGTTTGGCTCAGTGGGAGATCAGACAAAGACAGGACGAAACAAAAGCTGGCCAAGGGTCAGGAGTTGATGTTTTCTGGGCTGTGAGGAGAGCTAGAGGGACCTTTTGTTTAGGGAGGAGAGTGTTATGATACGGAATTGAAATGAGTGGAAGCTGAGGAGGAGGAAGAATGTGGATTATGAGAAGTGCTAAGAGTATGGCATTGTACAGAAGTATAAAAATCTACTTTCTCTATGGTAATGAGCCCAGCAGAATGTTAATTTGGTTTGTTTGTATCAACAGTTCGAAATGATTGTACTAACAGTTTTCAATAAACTTTAGAATTGGAAGCGTTTAGATATTCACTGTAGTCATAGTGTCATTAGGCAGTACAAATTAACTTAATTTGTCATCTGACGGTGTGAAATGCATTGAATTATTTGACTTCGTTTCAAAAATACAATGAAGGTTTTTTCTTCTTTGAAATAGTTTTTGTATGTTATAACCAGATTATGTCTAATAGTGGAAATTGTGTGCTGATCGGTCACTTTTCGCTCAGAACTGACTTAAGAAAATGAAATGCGGTGGTGCCTTTCTTCCCTAGTGAACTCTGCAAATTTATTTTTTTTTTTTTTTAACTTAGAAGTTGCCAATATCTTTCTTCTGCCAAGCAGTTAAAATTCTTTCTTGTTACACATTGCTGGTCTTGATCAGTGCCCAAATGCTGCTGTAGGCTTTTGGCAGTGAAATGGGAATATTGCTGCTGGGAAAAGGATTTACAGATAAAAGGTAATGTGGTATTAGAGTAAAATGTATGGGGAAAGAATAGTGAGTGAAACTCTCAGATACAACACCTTTGAAGTAGAAAGTCTGACTGTTCTAAAACCAGGAGACAAGGAAAGGAGTAGAATGTGTGAAGGCAATGCCTGCAAAAGATTAAATACCATTCTGTCTTAATCACAGGTAAGAGATTTTTCTGGAATCATAGAATCATAGAGCCATTTGGTTGGAAGAGACCCTCAAGATCATCAAGTCCAGCCCTTCATCCTGCACTGTCAGGGTCCCTAAACCATGTTGCTCAAAACCAAACCCACACGGTTTTTAAACACCTCCAGGGATGGGGACTCCACCACCTCCCTGGGCAGCCTGTTCCAATACTTCACAACCCTCTCTGGAAAGAAATTTTTCCTGATATCCAACCTAAATTTCCCCTGGCGCAACCTGAGGCCATTCCCTCTCGTCCTGTCATTCCTAACGTGGGAGAAGAGACCGACCCCCATCTCCCTACAACTTCCTTTCAGGTAATTGTAGAGAGCAATAAGGTCCCCCCTGAGCCTCTTCTTCTCCAGACTGACCGGTCCCAGCTCCCTCAGCCGCTCTTCATAGGACAAGTTCTCCAAACCCTTCACTAGTTTTGTTGCTCTTCTCTGAACCCGCTCCAGCATCTCAATGTCCTTCTTGAAGGAAAGGGCCCAAAACTGGGCACAGTACTGAAGGTGTGGCCTCACCAGTGCTGAGTATAGGGGGACAATCACTTCCCTGCTCCTGCTGGAGATACAAGGGTACAAGGAAGTCTGGAGTGTGATATTAAAAGGACTACAATAGTTGTACTGTAAAGAGCCCGATCAACAAACAAGTGCTTGCTCTACCTCTTTTCAAGTGTTATTTGTAAAGAACATTAAAAAAGATATTGTATTGATCTTGGCTTAAGATGTTTGTGAATCTCGAATCACTGTGAAACTACACTGGGAAAGTACTGTTGTAGGCTTGTCCCATTCCTAAGCTCTTTCCTGGGCACTATTAAACATTCTTGGCCACTATTAGAAGAGCTAGATGTGCCTTTGGTCTGATCCAGAATATGCCTATTCTGAAGCAAGTGAACAAGCAAATGGCTTGAAAAAATGGAACTGGGAGAGAATGAACTCTCAAAATCGTATTTTCCGGTTGTAGTTTAGGTGCAGAATAAATACAAGTAACAGAATCGTTCAGTTGGCAGTTAAAAAGCAAAACTGATCTGAAATCACACAATGTGCTAAACATTGAGGCTGGCTGAGGAAAGACCTCTACCTTTTGGTCTTATGGGTGACTCCGAAACATGCTTACGGGATCTCTGCCGGTAAGCAAAAAACGCATTTAGAACAGAATGCTCAGAAGAGCAAAGATGACTAAGTATATGAAGTAAGCTTTGTGTGCATTAAGTCAAATCCACATCAAAACTGCTATAAATATATGTTCATAAAGAAGAAAAAGAACCCTAGTTACTATAGCTAAATTCTCTAGAGATATTTCAAAACAGAGGTTGGATTTACAGGTGTCAGAATGGTTGTCATATAGCAGTTTGAGGAAAAGGAGAAATGAATGCTTCATCTAGCTGAAAGAAGTGGAAGTGACAGGCTAATGAAGAACTGTTTCATAAATAGTGAGTGTGAATAATTGAGCCTTTCTTTCCTTGATCCATTAGTTATCATGAAGTGTACGTCTTCCGTAAATATTTATTGATACTCCATTGTAGAAGTAAAAGTAGCACCTTGAACTATGAGGATCAAGAGATATTAAAGACCAAAGAATGGAGATTATTTGTAAGGGAGTAAGTATTTAGGAGTTCAATTTTTGAATTAAGGAAGATATCTGTTCTGGTCCCTGTTTCTTCAGTGAAAATGAATGAAAGGAACATGGCTAGGCAATGGCTGTAGTGCAAAATTTATGCAACAAGATAGCTTTTTGATGATGACCAAAAAATATGGCCCTTGTTTGTTATCTTTGTTGATAAGTTCACATTCTTGAAAATGACATGTCTATGAGCACTAATTCATTTCACTCATATTGTCTATGCCTGCAGACAGTATCAGTCTGTTTGAGGTTTTGTCAAAGGCTGTCGTATTGTCTGGTATGTCTACACTGGCCACTGGGCTTCAAGCAACCACTGTGAACAACATCCAAAGAAGTAATAGTTGGTAATAATTAATTAGGAACTTACTAGGCATCACTCTGCCAGTTTCTTTTCCTCTACAGCAGACAGTTGTATCTGGGCAGTGGTCGGTAAGAAATTCACATCATGTACTGACGATGGAAGGGAAATTAAATTTTTCAAGCTCATCACATTGGCAGTATAGGGAAACTGTTAATAATCACAAAATCATTTATGATGAACTGTCTTCTGCTGTAATACTGATCATAAAACTGATACTTTACTGATCATAAAAACTACGTACTATTAATGGAAAAAAACCACACTAGTCTTTCAATTTAGGCTTGAAGTAAGAAAGCAGTTACCATTTTTAATTCTTACCAAAGACTGAAAAAAAACCCAACCCTATTTGAAAGGCAGATACCTTTTACTTGTTTTCCATAAATCCATCATATATTTTATGATAGTGGTATGTAAAGCAGCTGAGGAAAGGAAATGTGCCACAAGTGCATTTAATTGACTTTGACAGCTGCTTCAGTGAGAAGATAAAACACGCTATCCGTTGTGGGAGGGTTTGCTCTGTGTTGGTTATCATACAACCCTCTCAAACCTAAATAAACAGGGTGGCTGAGGAGTCAGGCAGCAGAAGGGCCAGCAGGTAGGTGAGGATCAGCTGTGTTGCCCTTGCTTTTAGTGCTTCTGAACATCCAGATCTCTTTCTCTCTCTGTGCTTAGACCTCTTCAACTTCTGTATAATTCCAAAGCATTCAGATTCATGTTGTAAAAACAAGGTGTGCTGGGGGAAGGCTCTGTGGCAAGAAGCCAGGAAATGATAAGCTGTCTCAGAAGCTGTCTGGTTGGCTAGAGAAGAAATTGGCTGGCATTGATGTATTTTATACACCTTTTCAAAGATTTGTATGGAATCATTGGACTAGTTGGCATACCTTGCTGCTGAAGCCTGTTCCTATTTAGACTGGGTGTTTTAAAATCTCTGTGGAAAACCAGGTAATTTCTTGTGTCCAGGAAAAAGCAAAACTGATTTATCTGAGCAGAAGTTTGCATAGATTGTCCAAGAAAAATTTGAACAGCTATGAAATTCACACATGTGAGCTGGTGAACTGTGCAGAACCACTTCTTCAGTTGTATTTTGTATGCCCTTGAGAGACAGCCAAATACTTATAATCATTTCTAGTTTTGTTCACTATATGTTCCAGGTGATAAGAAAACACAACTACTTTTCTACCTCTCACTGCTGTTTGAGAGTGGCAGATCGCAGAGTACCTGGCTGGAACCACAGGAATTGGAGCTGCTTTGTTTTTCTAGAGGAGCATGTTGCTACGAGTAGTAACTGTTCTGGTTTCTTTCAGTAAGACTAGCTGGCTCTGCAACAGGTAATGGTTGTCACTAGTTGAGACTCTAAATATTCTTTTTTTAAATTCTGCTGTTGGGAGTACGTGTAGAATGTCCTCTTGTGCCATGCTGGCTCAAGTTTATTGAGGATTAACAGTCAGTTTTACTGGTATTTTTACACACTACACAAACAATGAGAGATTCAGAAGGTGATTCGGACATCCGTGTTAAGTTGGTCTTGCTCAAGTGCTCTACTGAAAGACTTCTCGAGCCTTCTTTTTGTTTTTCTTCCACGAATCACCCCTCGTGGTCTTTTTTTTTTTCTCATAAAGACCTTTCCTCTCACTGCTTCTCATTTTCTGTCTGTTTAAAATAATATTTTATAGGTTTCATTTATTCTACCTTCGTAAGTAAAAAGATAGCAAATGTCTGCAACAGAAGGTAGTGCTTGTAATTAGCTGCCTTTGAGATGTCTCCCATTTACTCTCCATGTTTAAAGAGGAAGAATTGACTGAAGTCCTTGGCTTAAAGATCCTAATCACCACCCCCTGAGGCTTGGCAATGGGATTGAATCCTCCATCAGCTTTTTCCTGCACTCTGACGGAATAAGCAAATGCTGTTTGGAGAGTGATGGAAGAACCAAGGAAATATGTGATGGAGGATTAAAATAATAATTTCTCCTCTCAAAAAGGCGAGGGGGGAAAAACCCACCCAACCACCTGTGGTATATTTTTAACAGTAGCTATTCCTGCTTCTTATTTCTGCTTACATGTAGCTATGATTTGGACACCGTGAGAATGGGGAAATTAATGAGTTTGTTACCCTGTGGTATGGGATGTGATCCTTGCTGTATGCTCTGCAGTATCTGAACTGGTAGCCTGGGGATGATGGGCAGACTCACAGAACCTAGGGGATCTGGGAAGAGAGAGTCCTTGGTGGGGAGTCACATAGAACTGGTTTACTTGGGGGAGTTTGAGACCTCATTAGGAGAGACCATATCTGCAAGAGACAGGAAGGGAATGAGAGTCCTGTATACTCTTTCTTACAAGACAAGGATGTAGAGGTGCAGGAGATAAAGTAGGGCAAGTATTTACCATTTTTGTAGTTTTCTTTATTTCTGTCCCCTGTATGACTCAGTGTGTGTTTCCATCTTCTGCTTGAACTGAGGCTCCTGCTTTTACTTCACTCTTTTCTCATCATGGAGTATCTCATCCCCTTGGTGTCTGTCAGTGCCTCCCAGCAAATAGTCGCTGTGAGAGGTATTTTCTTCTTAGTAGTAGTTTAAACTTCTTCCCAAATTTTCATTTGGATTCAATTATGTTTCCAAAGGTTAAACCAAAACAGAACGCTTTGGCAGAAGTTGGTTGTGGCAGGATGCCTTTGTTTCCTTCTTTTTGGATTTTTCTAGGAATCAAATGGAGTCCAGACTTTCAGTCATGTTCAGTAGTTACTATGTATTTTCCTCTACCTACTGAGACCAAGCAGGTTCCAACCTGCTAGGTTTTTTCATTTGCCTATGCTCAATCACCTGTTTTACCTTGTGTGCATTAAGGTTTTGCTTGCCTAGCAATCTACTAACATGTAAATATTTTTAAACAATTTTAATTTGTTTTTCATTAAACAAGATGGAGTAAATGTTAAGTGACTGACATTATTTGGCTTAAAGTTCGAACCAGGTTCGATATCCAGTTGTGGGTGGGAGGTGAGAGAGAAGAGGAGAATTTCTACTGTAGAAGCTTGGTGGGCAGGAGGAATGGGGATGGGGAAAGAGGAAAAGTCTTTTGAGATGTTTGGGCTCAAACCTGGCATACTAATCTGTGCTTTTGACCTACTAATGCATTCCAAACTTGAGGACTATGTAAGTGACATTCAGGTTCTGGAGTAAGAGATTCTCTAATATCTGTAGAGGATCTCATATTCTGTGGTAACTGTCTGTTTCTGTTGTCTGTCATCCTGTCCTCTTTTCGATTCTCCCTTTTTTTTTCCCAAGGATTTGCTTTCCTGTTACCCACTCTTCTTTCTGGCAGAGACTGTATCTAACACATAAAATGGGCTGAAGTCTTCAGATGTGACTCAGCAGCTATGCATACATTGCTTAACAAGATATAGTCTGAGAGGGACAGTTTGTCTTTAAGAAGTTTCCACATCAGATGAGATGGAATCCTTCACCAGATGATGAATCCTTCCATTAGGAAGGAGGCACAAGGGGAGACTCTGTTATACTCTACCACTTATTACATTATTTTGATTTTAGGGAGTCTCTAACATCCTTTATGGATTATGAGAGTCATCAAACTACCTTAACTTCTTTTCTCAAAAAGAAACTGCTATACCACTTGCAATTCTGACTGTATCTGTCTGATGTGACTGGCAGGATCTGTCCTAGCTTATATGATCCTTACATGTGGTCATGGTGACGTATGCTGCTTTTGCCAGTAGGTTGATGAGGTCAAGTGTTAAACGGTGATATTGTCTATGAACAGTTTTCAGGAGGGTGGGAGGGGAAGCATCTGCTAAATGAGATAAACTTCACTCCTTTTAGAACCCATCAGTCCTGAGTGGGGATGGAAGAATAACATGAGCCCATTTCTGTGAACTTGTTTTATTTACAGCTTGGAATAGTGCAGACGCATTAAGTCTACATAGTAATTGCATTTAGACTGGATCAGTACCACAGAGCCACTAAGAATCCTGTTTCTGTTGGAGACATAAGGGATATCTTGGTCACCTATGAGGTACTGAACAATACACCCACAGGCTTTGATAGAGACGTTCGCAGTAGTGTCACATTTGTTACCTACTTCTCTTTTTACTGAACTCTAAAGAGTAATGAGAATGGAAGTCTTAAACAGTTTGCAGAATCATCGTGTTGTGTTACTTTGAGACGTGTTAAATATGTTACACCTGTGTCTTTCCTTTCTTTCCCTCTTAATGGTGGTGGGTTTTTTCCTCTTGGTATGGTTTGGTTTTTTCTTACACATGTCCTTTGTATTGAACTCTGTGTATTTAGGAGAGTTTCTTTTTCTCCCCCTGCCTGAGGTTTCCTCTATGTACTAAAACTGAAAAAGGAAACTGAGACACTGTGTGTGGGGAGAGTTATGGTAAGGGTTGAATTTTAAAATGGATTTCCTTTTGCAATGTTTAAGCAGTTTAGAAGTTTGGAAATTTCGACAGCACTTCCTTTATGGTGTAACTTAATTTTTCAATTATTTATTTTCCTTGAAAGGAATTAACAAAGTAGTTCTTTCTTTACAATGAAATTTGTTGCATTAATTATTTTCTGAAATGAAGAATTTTGTTTATATCTGATCTACCAGTGGCTCACAGCGTGAACATATGCAAATAGTTTAGACCCTTGCATTTCTGTTACATCTGGAAAATAAGAAAGGTGACAATGTTTTATGTAAAGCACACTAGAACTGAAGTGCAATGCAAACTGAAAATATGAATGTTAGGAGACATTCTTAGAGTGATGAAAATAGGTAAAGGTTGCCTAGAATAGTGGAAATAATCTGACAGCACTGAGGCTAAGTTTGTCACTGACAGACACATGCTCTGTCTTTTACGGCAAAGCTACATCGCTGGGCTTTGTTTTAAAATGAATTTGATACTGAAGAATGCTATCAGTGATCTAAAAAATTAAGGCCAGGGTCTGGCTTCTTCTGTGACTTGGGTGGGTTTTTTTGTGTTTTCTTTTTGTCCGTGTGCCAATCAGAGGAATGTAATTTCTCCGTGACCTTATTTGCTTTATCAAAATGAAACAGTGCAGTTATTTGATGAATTGGCAGACAAATACCATGATGTTTAGTTTGGATCTAGGTATGGGTGGACTGTTTCTTGCATGTACTAGCAGTCAAAGTCCTTATTATGTACCAATTAAGAAAAAAACCCAAGTGTTTAAAAGATCATTTACTGATAGGTGGGCAGATATGGAAAACGCTTAAGGGCAGGAGGAAGTAGAGGGATATCTATTTATAAATACTGGAATGCCTGGTCAGTAGTAGTCCATTCAGATATTTTTAATTCCTGCTTAGGATTTTTAATTGAATTTAATTTGCTAATTGGAATATATATTTAACAAATCCAATAACTAGTAGTATTTAGAGTAATTTGTGGTTTGTTAGGGTAAATCTTCAGGACCTTAAAGCGTACATAAAGAGAGAGACCATGGTTGGTTTTAAACTTCTGGTTGACTTCAGTGGGTCTCAACAGTTTGTCTTATACCTGAAAACGTATGCATAAAAACCTCTTAGAGTGACTAATTCAGCTGGAGACCTGTCTTATTCCAAGTAGTTTGCAAGTTACAAAAAACTTGGCTGTAAGACACTGTATTTTACTTGTATTCCAGACTTAGCTGCTGTTTATCTAATTAAAAGTAATTGTATTCAATGAAATAAAAAGTGTCAAAGAGTCTGCAGTATCTTTAACAGGCCTTTTTTGAGGGGCTTTTCATTGCATCACAGTCATAGCTTGTTTTTGTCATCTTTTCGTTAGCCACGTTAAGTAGTGATTCTTGAGGTCCTACTTCTTTGCAGCAGCTTGTTCCAAACCCTGGCAGAGAGGTGTGAAATTCTTGGTTTGTCAGAGCTGAGGTGAAGCTGCAAATAAGTATGTATAATATGCTGAAAAGTTCTGTAGAAAACTGAAGTAGACTGTGAGTTTGAGGTTGATCTAGGAAAAATGTGTCTCTCTCTGTTATTTAGAGAACAGAATATCCTAAATTTTGAACAGATCACCTTAGGTAGATTTGAATTTTCCATCCAAAAGTGTGTGGGGAAAATACCACCTGTAGGCAAGATTGAAACAATATGATTGCTGACTTGGCGTGGGGTCTAGCAGGAAGAACTGGTGTGTCTTCGTTCGCATTCCTCAGCAGGTACATCCACAGAGCTTTCTTCAGAGCAGTGGGAGCTCCCCCGAGGTGGAAATGTAGGTGAAAGCCCTAGACTGAAGGACTGAGGCAAAGCTCGTGCTGGAATTTGACTTCTGTACTGACAAACTTCAGTGTTTTGTTTTTTTTTCCTAGTTTTCTGTCATCAGATAGACTGTTAAGAATAGTTGAATAATTGTTTAGTGGAAATTTTCGAATGTGACTTTTTTATATAAAAATAGTCATGCTATTAATGTTTCATCTTTATTTTATAATGCCTTCTCATAAAGCAACTGATAATAGCACAATCTATAGCAGCACATTTTTAAATCCAGGAAAGAATGCTGTATCTTCTTATCTGATCTTCTGTATGTCATAGATCAGTTACATTTCGGCTTTCCTCCTCCACCAAGTTCAGAAACGGGTTTATCTAAAGCCTGTTTTGCAACAATGCATCTATTCTTGATGTTTTAAAATGAAGAAATATGGAATTTACTGCTTTCTTGATTGTTTGTTCAAGTAGTTTGATATTCTTGTTTCTGGGAGAGAACAAAATATATTTCAATTAGGTATTTATTTTGCAGCCATCGTATCCCTATTTAAATCATTATTTGCTTTTCCATTATGTTGTTTGGGGTTTTTTTAATCCATGTCAGGTAGTCTGCTGGAGCTTTTTGATCTATTGGGGCACAATTCTCGTGCTCTTACTTTCTGCGATTTCCTTGTGCTTTTTCAGGATATAATGTAAAGAATAATGAAAAAAGTTTTGCGTCATTCTTATTTCAGAACTTGGGGAAATACGCAATATGAATATAGGAAGCTCTTTAAGTGTTTCTTAATTTAGAATATTTTCTTTTTATTTAAAAGTAAAGCATACAATTGAATTGCATAATCATACTCAAAACAGAGTTCTGTAAATACTGGACACATATGATAATGATTTAACTCTTCTCCAGTGACGGGGGAAGCACCAGTCTGCCTCTTTTTCTTTTTATTTTCTTTTTTTTTTTAAAAAAAGGTACAAGAGAACACAATATTTGAAATGCTACATTGTGAAGATACGATTGTCTTAACTGAACTTTTCTTTTTTCATTAGAATTTTGAAGAACGTCCACTTATGGCACATTTTACGATGACCCTTTGTTTACATTCAGAGTCCTGGTTTTTTTGGCTTCCATTTTTTTTCTGATAATCTGTGTTTATAGAGATAACATGATCTTGGCAAAGCATGTAGTGCTATATCTTTGCAAAAGTGGGCTGGTATTTCAGATAGGGAACGAGTGGAGAGCTCTCAGGCCATTGATGATTAAGGAAGCATTAAGTAAACTATCAAGTGAGTACATTTTCCTGAAATGTAAAGATAAAATGTCAACATGGCAATCGTAAATTCTTCAACAATATGAAGCATTAAAATAGAGTTTAAAAATATATATTCCTTTTTTTTTTTTTAAATACTCCAACCCTGCCGTCAAAGAATAACAGAAACTGCAATATTTATATATGTGGTAGTTGAAATTATTTGATAGGCTTGTGAATACATTTATATAGTTTTGGTTTTTAGAGGATTAGTGTTTAATTAAACTTTCATTTACAGAAATCACTGTACTTCGAATATTTCTGTGGCACTGTTTCACAAGATTGTTGCTTGGATGTCTCGGAGGGTCTTTCTCGTGTTTTGTTGTGTTGCGTTACATGACCAGGCCCCGATTCTGAAAGGATTTAAAAATGTGACTTAGTTTGTTCACAATGCCTGTTTGTAGCCTTGTTGAATATGTGTAGGATCTGACTTGGGGGACAAGGAAGGAGGTGTTGTGGTTTTATGGGGTTTTTGGGGTTTTGCAGGGCGTTTTTATTTAAGGCGGGTTTTTTATTAGCTGGTTTAGAGCTGCAGACTCTAATTTTGCTTGGGTTTTTAGCTGTTCCTGCAATACTTCAGAAAACTTAATAAAAATGCACAACGTTACATAGATTTCATTGTTTGGAATTACATTTTCTACAAACAGAGGTAATTCAAAGTGAAGTGCTTGTAAATCATACTGGTGTTGCGGGTTTCTGTGACTGATGTGTCCTTGTAAAGAGCTAGCTTTGTTTGCACAAAACTTTGGGCGACTGCCACAGGTGAGGGGGGGACAACACCAAAATCCCCTGGAAACCCCCGCACCTTGAAGAGGGAATTCATACAGGAAATCTGCACCAGGTCTGGCCCGTTGGTACGTGATTTCTCAACTGAAGCCGAAAAGCAGGGTAAGCTGAAGATGTAGAGTCTTTCTGGAGAGTCCAAAGGAGACACTGGCATCTGTTGCTCTTGGCTGTTGGGTAGAGATTGCTGATTCACGCTGACTTAAATGTTATCCTGTTTACGTGCTGGCAGCTATTTCTGCAAAGGGCTAATTTGTTAAAGCGCCTTTTCAGATGCCCTTCAGACAGTGTAAAAACTGGGATAGAAGTGAGGGGATAGCTTCATTCATCCAGATGTTTTCACGTTTTTGATGACTGTCTCACATTTACTAGTCTTTTCCTCCCCCACGTTTTTCACTGAAAAATGTTACAGGAAACAGGTCATGCATGTTTTATCATGCAGCGTGTTATGCAATGTTCTTGTCCAACACCACGTTACCCTTTGCTTTTGTCAGGTGGTGAAAGCTGGGAGAGGAAAGAAACCAAAGAACCCACAGAAGTGCAAGCAGCAGGACATCTGATAAATGTAATATTGTGAAGAACATATTCAATATCTTTTTTTCTTTCCTCTCTTTTTGTAGACAGAAAAAGTGGCTGGGGTTGTGCTTACATTCTCCATGGTACTTTGCCCTGTACAGCACAGTGTAAAAGTGTACTTTTTGTCTCTGAAGGTAGAGATTTAGATGCTTGAAGAGTAGTCTCAGCCATGGTACTCTGTTTGTTGAAACTGGTGACACCTTTTCATCTATAACACTGTGGCAAAGAGAATATAACAATATAGCGTACTGCTCTGTGCCATTAGTTCTCACTATACATAAGGTGACTGCAGATTTCCTCCATCTGTCTTTGGGGTTTGACTTAACAGTTTTTTCTGAAGCTATTCTGATACTTGGCCAGTAATCAGGATCTTTCTATACTTGATTCATTTCCCCCCCCTTTTTTGATGCTACTAAATTCAAGCTGTGTTGGAGGAGAATAAGCCGTGGAAGAAAAGCAAGTGGTTTAACCCGTGGAGGGCAAAAGAGGTTTTTAGAGGTTGTTTTGACGCTCTTCATCTTTACTTTGCCTCTTCCTCCTTCTGTGTACCTCCTACTTGCCTACAAGAGACTAGCAGTGTCACCGCCCTTCCCCCCACCACATAATCTTCTGCTCCGGTTTCACCGGAAGAAAATTCTGGCTCTTCACCCTGCGGAGTTTCTGCACCCCGTGTAAACACATGCGACAGTTACTGCAGAGGCAGTAGCTTTACTCACCCCTGAGGAGGGAAGTTGCCAGACTGGGGAGCTGAGATAAGAGGGCAAGAAAAGGGAGATGGCAGACTTCAGAAGGAAAGTCCAAAAGGGTTTAATTTTTTAAAATCCAGAGCTTGGGAGAAGCTTCCTGAACAACCGCAAGCTGAGCAATTTATCTGAACAGCCATTGGCCACTGGAAAGAGTTATGACTGGTTGTCCTTATGGAAATGTTTGCTGTGAGAAACCCTTTATCTTCTGTGAAGGAAGAGCCCCTGGTATTTTTCTACCAAGATATAACGCTGCTTGATGAAAATGTTGCGTTATTTGCCTAGGAGGTATCTTTTTTTATAGACTCCGAGCTCCAGAGCACTCCCAAACTTGGAGAGGACAAAGAACTTTGTCGAAGGTCTCATGCCCTTCAGAAGCACCAAACTATGGCAAGTGGTGGGTCTTGGCTGTTCTCTTTCTTCCACAGTTAAGCTGACCAGAGCAGACATTTACCTGAGAAATTCCTGCCTGCCACGGGGAAAAGGACAGGTCTTTGGAAGCCGAAAGGAGAGTAACAGTTTTTAAACCTTTTCCATGATGATACGGCTGGTGGTGTCTGCTGTGCCACTGTTCTGCAACATGAAATGTGTAAAAGACTTCTGATGGTTTAGTGTAGCCTGCTTGCTTGCTGCAGGATGCCTGTTAAGCTGGCATCTGTTTTGTAACTATCGATGCTGTTCTTTGGCAATGTGGTGCTGTAGCAACAACTGTTGGTCAGTGTTTTGACAAGTCGCTCTTCAGCTATGACACTGGGAATTGCATTTGGAAAAGGATAGCTTGCTTTCTTCAAAAGTGTCTTCCAGCATCACCTCCCCACTATCTCAAGCTTGCAATGTTTCAGAAAGCCAAGCAATTTGACAGACTACTTTGCTGCTGTTGCTGCTGTACTTTTTGCTTCTGTTTGCATTTTCAGTATTTATTTTAACCTGTAAGTATAGCTATGACTATCATATATGTTCTCTAGAGGTTGTTGAAGGGTTTTTCCCCTAGGCCGTGTTTTCAACAAAAATGCCTTTTAATAGGAACATACTTTCTGTTTCATTGATGAGTTGGAATGTTTTTTCCACTTTGAAATGGGGGGAGAGGGTTAACCTTTTTTTATTGTCTTCTGATTTCTTGGTAATT
The DNA here is from genome assembly GCF_009769465.1 of Tauraco erythrolophus. NCBI lineage: Eukaryota > Metazoa > Chordata > Aves > Musophagiformes > Musophagidae > Tauraco > Tauraco erythrolophus. The sequence continues at coordinate 92,527,799 of NC_141496.1, read as the reverse complement.
CACTGGTAGTTGTTTTTACATAGAAGCCAGTGTTTTGATTGTTCAATGTAGGACGGTGGTTCTCCATTTTTTGGTAACCAAAAGCCACAAGGCAGAATGAGTCTAGTAGTGAGCAATCCTCAGAAACACTTTTTACTTTGAGTCAATTTGCTCCATGCACACAGAAGCATTGGCAATTCCTATTTTATATCTTTTTGAAAGAAACCAAACAATCAGTTAAGGAAGACCCTTATTTCATGGTCTGAGCTATTAAACAGAATTCAGTTTTCAGTGCAGTTCACGAAACAAAGTCTAGGATGATGTGGCGTACTTGTGAAAATATCACTTAGTCCTAGTTTTGCTGTTGTCATCTTTTATTGCATCATTTTAGAAGAATTTGAGATACGTGTAAGGGAATCATGGGAAATTGGTGACGTTTTTCAAGTTTCATGCAAAAGGTCTTTCTGACCTGTTGTGGTTACTTTTCGTATGTCCTCTGTGCATATAAAGCTGTGCAGATATTGGTGGCTCTGAATGGACTAAGGATCCTCAGATGCCACTGTCTCGGGGGATAATCTTTGCCAAAACAGTTGGGCAACCATTTGAATTGCTTGGAAATTTTCTGATGAAATAGTATTTTGCTGAAATTTATCAGCATGGTGAAACTGAAATGTTTTGCAGATACAGACTGACTTTTGCCAAAGTTCTGATGGAGCCTAAACAGAGCTGTTGCTTGTGGACAGGTCTTTGATTTGGCTGCTTTTCTAGTAACTCACCTACTTGGCAGGTTACTGTGATGCTGGGGCTTCTGGTTGTATTGTTCTTTCTGCTTTTCCGACAGCACCCCCAGGTAGCTTTCTTCCTGGGATAAGCTAGCAAGGGCTTCATCCTGTTGTGAAGAACTTAGAAATCCCAGTATTTTTTATTATTATTTTTATTCCTAATCAGAATGAAAATATTAAAAGCCTCATACTAACAGCTCCTGTCCACTTAGTCCCTGTGTGTCATGCAAGCGGATCAAGCCAGGATCATTGCTCCTTCCTTGTGCAAAAGTTCAGGGACTTTTGCTGAATTGCTGATACAGGCAGTGGTTTGCCAAGTGAAAACTGTAAGCAAATGTTATCTTTGCTTCTCCACTTTTTTTACCATATGTTTTGTCATTGATATGTGAGTCTGTCATCTTCCTTCTGTATCTGCTTGTTAACATGAGCATTCAAATTTTGATACATTAAAAATCCTTGTGTGATATTAATGTATAGCTGATGAAACAGGAAAATTCCTTTGGAGTCACTTAACTTTTTGCAGTGGTTTCTTGTATGAGCGGTTATTTTCTTATGTCAGTGGCTTTCCTTCGTGGCAGGGCAACTTTTAGATGCCCCAGTAGACAGGGTATGTTAGAAAAAGACCATGAAAACTGAAGACATTTTCTTTCTCTGCAAAACATCTTTAAATATATTTTAAGACAATATTTTATTCCTGTGTGAAAGCTATTTTTGAAGTCAAAACAAATATTACCTGGGAAAAGATGATGGAGTTTTCTTAATGCAGAAGACGATGCGTTTAAAGCACAGATTAACTTTGTGTAAACTTGACATCTGTTGTCTAAGCAATGGGAAAAGTTCTCAGATTTTCCAGATTGCTTAGTATTTTTAAAGGTATTGTTGAGTACTTCAGTAAAGTTAGTCAGAAGAATGTTTTCTCATGAATATAGAGTGGAAAGATATGAATCTGTTGCTGCGAATTTCTTGTGAAATACTAGCTGATGTACTGTGTTCTGAGCAAAGACTTGATAATCTTTTGTTGGTCCGTTAAGGAGCAGTGACGTTTCTGCACATGCTGATGTTTTAAAAACACAATACTGCCTGTCAAAGTGGCACATGCATTTCATTTCTTGAATTTAGTGTACTTTCGTATTTAAAAATCCCACCAAAACAAACCTGCATACGCAAAGCATATCAGACCAGATGTGCTCCATTTATGTGTGTATTAAAACTGAACTGTGAAGACTATAAATAAGTATAAAGTATGCATGTTAAGTGTAAACCAAACAAACTAACCAAAACAATTAGAAGTAGGAAACTGACTTTTCTTCTTAGTCTAATCTCAGTTTTAGAGGTAAAATATTTGGTTTGGTAGTCTTGTAACAAGATGCATGATACTTGTTAGAGCTTAGTGATGCTCTCCAGTTACTACTGACTAATGTGAGACCTGTTAGCATTTTTTGTGAGACTAGAAAAGTCTTTCACCTACAGTCTTAACCACCTACCTACCTACCGTTACTTGGGAAGGCTTTCATGATTGAGGTTTACAACGTTCGTTCAAATTCCTTGAAAGAAGGATGTGTGTATAAGCATATGGAAAGTGTGCACGTTTTTGTCATCTCCAGTTTACACAAGGTGTCCGTATCTACTGGCAATAAACGTGGAGTTTTTGGAAGACAACCTATGTCTTCAAGGCCTTACTTGTCAATAGAAAATGCTGTTTTGATCTTTCTCCTTTCTTGCTAGTAAATTGACTATTCAAGATATTCAGTGACACACACAGTAAACACTAATTGTATTTATAGGGGTTTTGAAAGCTTGCTGGAAAGTGACTGTTTCAGGTTGTAGAACCTCTTCTGCGTAACAAATTCTGGATTGTGTTCTTTGCAGATAATGGCAACTTGGAGATGATGTACGAATTTGTTTTGACTGAATTTCATTAGACTCTGGAACTGAGTATTTAAATCCTTGCAGCTGCCAGAAGCTGAGAGAAGCTGGTGTAGACTTTTACAAATCGGAGGGCAAGAGTAAATGGGGGAGCTAGGTCGCTGGCAAGATGGTGCAGTCAGATTGGTACAGCCAGGAATGTAGGTAATGTTCTTTGCTACTGTGCTGCTAAAAGAACTAATTGTGTCAGATGAGAATTAACTCAGCCTGAAAGTAGATAAACGGTATAGTTTTATAAGATCTTGATGCAGATCCTATAATAGGTATGTCTGTAAATATGTGCAGAAGAAAACATGGTTACCTCTTTCTTAAAAAAGTTTGTTGTTTTTTTTTTTTAAAAAAGACAGATGAGTGTTACTATAACACTGTGAGCCTGTTCAGCTTGAAGTTTTTAATCTCCAAATTTCATTGTTTTTTGTCCAGAGCTATGAACTGCTTTTTCATAAGCAAGTGATCATTTTTCTGTTTGTCATGTGAAGGACAGGCTAGATATTAGGCTGCTTTATCCAGTTTTTGTGTTTGAAATGCAAGCTGCGATGTCGCTGCGCTTATTCAGAGTGTTGCAACCCTTATTCCACTGGGCTCTGATAAGCAGAGAGTAGAAGTGGCTTGAGTTCTTAGCTTAACCTGACTTGTCCCATCAGTTCAGCAGCAGCTGTCTCATATAGCTAATGATGTTATGCAATTGATCTGAGTTTATGGAAAAGCTACACAATTAACTACAGTCAGGTGAATCTTCATGCTGTTTTGCTCAAGGTCAGGAGCTGAACTGGGAATGATGAATGCAAAGCATTTCTGAGCACGGAATAGTACTTTTAAAATAGAAAGTAATTTAGAACCCAGCAATACCCTTGGTCTGAAACCTGCATGAGCAGGAGGTGGTTCTGTGCTGCCTTTGAAGCTGGTGCTCTCAGGTCAGTGTGCATGAAAAGCGAGCTCAGCAGGTCAGCTGTGGACTGCTGTGCCCCAAACATCCCTCCTTCTGCCCTGCCAGCACTGTCGTACAGGTCTGCAGAACTTGCCCTGGCTGGGGTGGGCTTGGGTCCGACCTTAATTGGCTGGCTAGACAGCATTTGAAGGAGAATCCCTGGAGGTGCATACAGAATACACAGCTGTCCAAGCAAGGCAAAACTCTTATCTCTACAGGCAGCGTTGCGAGGGAAGAAACGCTAATCATTGCCTCAACAGTCTAACTTCTGTGGGGAAAGAAGCTGAATTTGCTGCTCATTAAGATGGGTTCCTTTTTTGGGGGGTGTCGATGATGGACTCCGTAGACACGGCACACGGTGCTGAGGAAGTGGTGTTGATTTCCTTCTTTTCTCTCCTGTCCAAGGAGATTTCTGTCCAAAGAGTCCTCGAATATAAAACTTGCAGAGTTCTCCCATTCTGAATTCTGCCTCCTGTGAACTTCTATTGTATTTTTTTTCCCCTCTATTCAGTTTTATAATTCATTTTTGCTTCTCTGTCCCTTTGCTAGGCTGGGAGGGTCACCACAGGGAATTTATCTTTTCACTGGTGCAGGAAGCTGCTGTTGGGCTTAAGTACTTTCAAATGGTGTTTCCTGCAACCACAGAAATGTTGTGCAAAGAGGGCAAGGGTGGGTGTGCCCTTATCCTTCCTGCTACAAGACGCTTGGTGTTAACTTCCACATGAATTTGAAGTGTGTCTCTGTTGTCAGTTTTCAAATAGAAATAATTATTCTGGCTAAAGGAGTGTTACTATGTGAAGTGAACATACCATGTGGATTTTTTTGTAATTACTTTTCCTTTTTCATTTCTCTTTTCTTTATGTAGTGCCATCAACAGTTTCTTAAACTGAGGCTGTATTCGCAGAAAAGAAAAACATTATGAGTGGAAAAAAAATTAGAAATTATATTTCAACTCAGATGTCTGTTTCGTGCACCAGTTTCTTGCTATAACTGAGGAGCAGTCTCTGATAGTACCAAAAATGTGTTTTTAAAAATCTTGGGTTTGTTTGCTTGTTTGTTTGTTGGTTTTTAAACTTTATATTTTAAAAAACCTAAATTTAAAAAGATCTCGGCAAAGAAAACAAGGAATTTGGCAAATGAAATAGGAGTGGATCACTATCTGAACCTAAACACAGATGTGAATTTTAAAATAATGATGCATTATGTATTGTTCACAGCCATTAACTTTTTTTTAATATTAAGTGTGTTTTTATTGCAGATACATTATGTTCCACCACTGCGTGTGTGCCTGCTTTGTCTGACCTCCTATGGATACCAGCAGCAAGTGGGTGACTTGTGATGTGCTTATTTAAAGGGCTTCATCACTCTCATGTTTCATACAGAGATTTCTCAAGTGATAAAAGGTAATTAACAGACAGCGATTTATCTGTAGTGAGAGAAAGCTCTGATTTTTGAACCTCCAAAGTTGTATATTTGAAGTGTATGTCTTAAGATCCTAGCCCTGGATGTTTCCCACAAAAGGAAAAAAAAAAAAAAAAGAAAATATGTAAACTGAAGGTGAGGTAGGATTATTTTCAGGAAGCGTTTAGATTTCACGAAACTGGTAGAGCCAATAGCTCAGATTGTTTGTAAGAAGAAAAAATGTTCTGAATGGAGTTGTGAATGCTGCGTATTATTAAATCATGATGATTTTGTATGTCCTCCACATTTTAATGGAATTTCTTGCAGAAGTGGTCATTTTCAATCTCATTAATTTCTTCCTGGTTGACGTAAGAGGAACCATATGAATTAGTGCAGCCCAGTGTGACTGGTAAAATTAATCCTCAGGTGCATTGGAGGTACAGACAGCAAGAAAGAATTGCATGTAAAAATGTTGCATTGTAGATGCTGGTGATTGTGGTTAGAGCAATATGGAGAATGATTAATCTCATCCTTTAGAAGCTGAGACTTGAAATATTACTCAGATGAGGAACATTAAAATAATGCTCTTGGATCAAATCCTCTGTTCATCAGTACCAGAATTAGATCTTTGATAGTAACTTTAATCTCCTATCAAAGCTCCTGTCCTATATCTCTATAAATCAATATATTTATATTCCATCCAGATTTTGTTACACATTCTTGTTACGTGTATAAATGGACAGGCTATTTTTGACTTTCACTGAGTCCTGATTTTGTTAGACGTGCACTTTCATCTGTGTGGACCTGGTACGCAGCTCCTTTTTGGCAAACAAATGCCTCTGTGGTCCTGTGAGTAACTTACCTACAAAAGTCCCATTTTGGCTATATTAAAACCTTTTATACAGCTATGGGGATTCTTTACACGAACATTTACATTTTATACACAAACACAGAAATTCTTTTGAATTGCATATGATAACAAATCTGTTTTCTATTCATTAGAAAATGACATTCAGCTATATTCTGCAAACAGGTACATTAATGTCTCCCAGTATATTTAGTCTCAAAATTGATGCAATGGTCTATAGATGGAACAAAGAAGGGAAAACCGAGTGTGTCCGACTGAAGGCTTCGCTGCTAAGAAATGCAAGTGAAAGCAATTTTGCTAATTATGAGCTCTTTCACACTGCCAGTGAGTGGTGACCGTGTGTTTCAATGGCTGCGCACGTGAAGCTCTGCTCATAGAACTGGTTTACCTGGATGTATAGAACAAAGGCCAAGGAAATGCATTTTCTGTTTTTCAGTGAAGAAGCTGATTTAGGAATATTTATTGCTTTCACCTGTCTGTTTCAACAGCACTTTGACATAAAAGACAAATTTGAAATACGAAAATTATTTAAATTGAAGTTCTGACACATTATACAAATATTATCTCTGGAGATTTTTCACATTGTCACATGGAACCTTTGAAATAGTGCAATAAAAAGAGCAAAGTATATTGTTACAGTATTTACTTTGCATCTTTACTGCACTTTGTTGATATTTCACATTCTGAGGTAGATTAAGCAAAATTCTCTTCTTGGTTTATGGAGTTTTTTGTATAGAGACAAGCAATGGTGAAGTGGTTTTGAAATGACAAATGTATTTGTCAATACACAAACTTTATGAAGGAGAGCTAGGCACAAACGTGTCTGTTGACATGCTTTTTAAATTGGCCAGGTTTTCATTAGTTCTATAAACAATATTTCCATTTATTGTTGGATAGGCATAATACCAAGTAACCAAGACAAAAGGATCTCAGGTGAAAGTCTGCGTTCAACAGAGGGCTAATGTTAGAGTATTTCAGGAAAATTAGTGTGGTAATTAAAGAAGACTTCTTCTGGAAATTAAAGCTGTGAAAGTTTTGTATGAGCATGTGATAGCACACAAACATTGTTGACAGACCTAATCAGGAATCTTTTAGATAGTGATGTGGCAGTTATTTTCTTCTAAGAAACATAAATTTATTGATGGGTTAAGAGAAATGTGTTTTTTTTTTCCTTAACTGACCACTTCACTTGTTACTTGTGTGCTGCCTTTGCAGCTGAAAGCACAAATTTTCTCATTTGAAGATGGCTGGCTGTGTGAATGAGGCATAGGGGATCCATATGCCCCCCAGGAAGGCAGTGAGTGACGCTTGCACCTAGAAACCCAGATTTGTGTGTCTGTGATACACTGGCTTTTTGTGTCGCTTAGTTTGGGATATAAAATGATACACTTTCCTCTTGGTGATGGTGTCTTTTTCTTTTCCCCTGAATTACCATCATGGTAGCATCGTTTTATCCTCTTGCATGTGTAATTGAATATTTTTGTCTGTCATATAGCTCATGAAGTTAATGTTTTCCTCCGGTAAGGTTTTAGCCTTTTTTTCTCCTGACTTCACTGTTGTGATCCATTTCTGTAGCACAAGTCATCTTTAGCCCACATAAATGTGTAGTCATACACTCCTCCTTTCCTCACTAATTGTAGTTAGGAATAGAGAATTAAAAAAAATCGTGTTCCAAATGGCTCCTTCATGATAAAGCAACATAGTTCAATATAAACAAAACTGTTGGAAATTGGACTTTAAGAATGTAGCACCCATCTGCCTATGAAAAACAGTAAACCTATTTTTAAGCTAAACAGGAACATTTTCATGCTCGATATCTTTATTAACTGTGCAGTGTCTTCATCAAGGACACAGTGGGAGTAAGTGGACTCTCACCAAGTTTGGGGATGGCTCCAAGCTGAGTGGTGCAGCCAATGGGTTTAAGCGAAGGGACGCCATCCAGAGGGACCTTGACAGGCTAGAGAAGGGGACCCTTGTGAACCTTACGGAGTTCAACAAGACCAAGTGCAAGGTTGGCCACCTGGCTTGGAGCAATCAATACAGGCTGGAGAAGAATTAATTGAGAGCAGCCTTGCAAAGAAAGGACTTGGGCATATGGGTAGATGAAAAACGAGACATGAGTTGGCAATATGTGCTTGTAACCCAGGAAGACAACTGTATTGCATACAAAGAAGCATGGCCAGCAGGTCAAGGGATGTGATTCTCCTCCTCTACTCTCTTGTGAGACCTCACTTGATATCCCGCGTCCAGCTCTGGGCTCCCCAGCACAAGGAATATGTGGAACAGTGGAGCAGGTCCAGAGGATGGCCACAAAAACGCTCAGAGGGCTGGGGCACCTCTCCTATGAAGACAGGCTGAGAGAGTTGGGGTTGTTCAGCCTGGAGAAGAGAAGGCTCCGGGGAGACCTTACTGCAGCCCAAACCATTCTGTGATTCTAAAAATTAGATCTTTGTAACCAGTGTCTTGTTTAGGCCTATTCTTTTCTTTCAAAATATGAAATGCTGAATTGCAGGTGGTAGTTACTTGGAATTAGTCTTAATAAAAGCAAGCCTTATAGACTCTTTTGGGATTTTTTTACATTTGCGTTTTTTTCTCTGTCAAGTGTACCTGTGGCTATATGTTGAGTCGTTAGTATCTCCTTTTTTTTTGTTATTAGATTAATCAGAGAGTTTTTTAGCTTGAGTTCCTTATGAATGGACTTAAATGATTAGTCTGAAAGGAGGAGGTCTTGGAAAGTCCTCCCATTTATAGATGCAAAACAAGCCTGCTTACTTAATCTCACCTCCTTTAGCATGTTTTCTTTTAAGCGTTTGCTTAAGACTACAACTCAGCTGAAGAGTGCTACTCCTACCCTTCTCTTCATCAGTGCCCGTTTGTGACCTAGCTAGTTGTTCAGTGCAATCTTGGCGTTTAAACTGGGAATATAATGAGTTGCACAGATACCATTAAAGGGATTATTTTGTCTTTCAGGTTTAACTATCAGGTTTCAGTTGGACAGGTGAGCACACACGGTGTTTTTCCTGTCACAGTGTCTGTTGTTTTTCAGACTAGGGCTGTGTAGTAAATAAAAGAAAAACTCAACTTTTAGTAAACCTTCTAAGCCATTCTCTGGTCCTCAGCTATTAATGTTTTTCCTGTGTCAGAACAGTACTATCGGTAAATAGGAGTGTTACAAGCAAAACAAAATGCAGTTAGTCAAGAAGTACTCCTTACATTTCTTTTAGGCAAATGCTCTGAACAAGAACCAAAACAAACAATGGCCTGTCTTACAATGACAAATATGGAAAGTACAGCAACTTCTACTGTCCAACAGAATGGTGACATCCGTGGGAATACCAGTGCTCCCAAGCAGACCGAAACGTTGCTTCAAGTGTACCTTTATCATTCTCCTGGGAAGACAGGGGGAGATTACCTTCACTTTCCAGCTGGAGAATATGTTGCAGAAGAGATTTGTGCTGTTGCCTGTAAAGCCTGTGGTAAGTATATATGTAACTGTTTTCCTAGTGAAGGAGTGACATTCAGCTTAATGCAGGAAAGTTGTAAATAATCCAGAGCTCACCAAAATGGTGGCATTTTAACTGAAACACTGTCTCTGTTTTTTCAGAAGTAGTCAGTATCAGAAGTAATTAGCACCAGGCTGCAAAACTCTTCCTATTGGAATGGTTGTGAAACTGAGATTATAGTTGGGTGACTGTCATCTTTTGTGAAATAATTCAAGAGTATACTGACCTTTACCTGAAAGTCTTCTTTCATTAAGCTGAGATATGGTTTGGATAGTTAAATCACAGCAGGAGCTGGAAATAGCCTGAATTACTTTCTTATGCAACCCTGCAGAACAGATGGGTCCTGGAAGTTACGCATATTTTTTATGTTATAAATACTTAATCACTTTGCAGATGGAAACTGTTCTGGCTTGTGTATATGTGGCTGATGCTCTTCGTAATCATGTAGGAAATAAAGTGAGTAAATGACAGGATGGTATATTTGAAACAAATAAGTACATAAAACATGCTTATATCTAAGAATGCCTTTGAACTGTTATATTTACCCAGTTTAGCATGAAGAGGTGCTGAGACCCATGGTAAAGTAACTCAAGCATACATTTTGTGCATGTGTCTTACTTTCACTGCAAAAGTAGATTGTATTTGTGAATAAAAAAAAAAATTTCAATAAACTTCAGATTCTAAAGTGACTGGTTTTTTGTTCCTTATGTACATGTGCATGCACGTGTGCGTACACAGAGTCTCTCCATATCTGCTTTTGGGCTGTCAGTGGTACAAGGCTGGATTTATCTTCTAGTTTTCCAAGTACCAATTTGCATTACAGGTGCAAATTAATTTAAGAGAAAGGCTTATAACTCCAAATCTTTCTTTTCCAGTGTGTCACAAATATGAAGCTGCTTACTCTGACTGTACATTTTATTATTTCTAAACATGTTATACTTTTGTGATTTTTGTCTTTCGATTGCTATACTGATTTTAAATATGTTTTTAATTACTTTTACGAAGGAGTCTGTCAGTTTTTTCTGTGCTGTTGAAGGTCTTGTGCTGACTGAGTTGCATGCTGTGAGCTAGTAATTTGCTTGTATATGCTAGTTTCACAAAGATTCTTCTGGATTTAAGCTCCATTTTTCCTTGGAGTTCTTTAAGTGTCAGAGTCTGTCTAAGACCCGAGTTCGTAGAGTTGCCCTGCATGTAGTATGAGAGCTTTAGGCAGATAAGCACATGTAATGAGATCAGCAGAAGCACTGCCCAGGATTCATTCTGAGTGACTGTGATGAAGTGGTATTTAGAGTTTGCAAAGTTTTAGCTCTGTGAGGTTCCACTGCTCTAATGACCCTGTAGGTCTGAGTTTGACAGCTGGACCTGGGAGCATTCTCAAAGTTAAGGCATCTTTTTGATGATGACTCCAGTCAAGATCCTCCAGGTATCTTCCACTGTTTCCCCAAAGTTCTATAGTCTCTTTCCTCCAGTTGAAGGAAAAAAAAACAAACCCAAGCATTGTCTCCCTGCTTTAGGAAATATGCCCATAGTAATTTCTGTAGTAAGATAGATTTCTTAGCCCTGGTGCCTCGTGTTTTTTAGGGTTCAGTTTTGCCTCTGTTTGTCAGCTTAGTTCAGATGCTCAGGTACAGCATCGAAAGGTGCGTGAGGCTAGTGGAGGGGGAGGTTCTTCACTTTCTGAGTGCTAACGTGGTATTGAATTTTTACAGTAGATGATAGTTAAATATTTTTTAATTGAAATAAATACTGTTGTAGTCACTGAGGGTATTGCTTAGGGAGTGAAATAGACAATTTTACTAGATAGTAGTAGGAAAAAATACTTCTTTGTTTAATTAGATATTCATGTACAACTGATTTTAATATTCATTTACCAGCTGTACATGATATTCATATTAAACTGATGAGGGCTTTTATGTATCAAATTCAGTGTGTGTAAAATAATGTGGTCTTTGAAAGAATACACCGTATCATCAACCATGACGTCAGGTGTCTTGCTTCCTTTGTTACCTATCTGACTAATTCTTTTTATTTGTGATGAGGTATTATTGCTCTATCTGAAACACAATTTTTTCAGTTATTCTTCTAATGAATCAGTTAGTTAAAACTCACCTTCCAGAAAATCTCCCAACCTAGTCTGAATTCCCTGGAATAGTAACGACCTTGGTAGTTTGATTAGCTGTTTCTAGTGTTACTGCTTATCTGTCCACTTTTTCTTCCTTTTATCTGGTTTTAATTTTCCTTGTTTCAGTTTTCAGATGTTTGTTCAAGTTACGTTTTTCTTCTCCTTTCCCCGTCACCAATCCTAGGGACATATTTTATGTGCCATGATCAAATTATCTTTAGGTCTTCTTTTTGGTAAAACTTAAATTGATTGATTGATTTCTTTAGCGTCAGTGTTGTAACTAATTTTTTGTCCGTCTTCTGCACTGTCTCCAGTTTCCCAGGAAAATCTGCAGCCCAGGCTATGGATGCTACTCTTCTCACCCACATCGCTAACATACAAAATCTAATTCCTGCTAATCCATAAATCCAATTAGTCCTGTTTCCCATGACATCATCTGAAAACTTCGTTTGAGGTCTGTTTTGTCAGACTTCGACTTCAACAGTCCTTCTCATAGTTTCTAGTGTTCTGGGGTGCCAGTTTCTGTTTTGCTGGTATGGCTAGTACCTAGCTCCTAGATGTGTCCTTTTATACTTGACTGTTTTAAAAATAATTATGTATGAATAGTACTCCTTATCAGGTTGGTTTTAGATTTGTTTCTGTTGTTTCAGCATTCTTCACCAGAGTTTCTGAAGTATATCAGTAGTGATTTATACTTACTCGTACAAATAACATGTTTTATCGTGTTGAGCCTTTATCGTTGTAGAGCTGAGGTAGATCAAGTCCTCTGAAGAGTGGTTTCTGCCCGACAGCTACTCTGGCAGTATTGTGCAAGCTTTTTCTCAAAGGAATATGTAACATCCTTTCTTTCTAAATTGGTGGAAAAGGCTGAAATGGCTGCAGATTTTTGTTCTCTTTCGTGTCGGTTATTAGTGCCTAAATCCCGAGGCACCACTTGTTAGTATTTTATGTGTTTTCTAGGTGTGTTTGTGGTTGTAAAACAGAACACATAGGTCTGCAAAGCCTATGCAATAAAATAACGTTTGTGTTGGTAAGGCTTGTCTTTCAGGAGTTAGCTGTGAGTCAGAATGCTTGATAAAGAGAGTGGTTCAGGTCGTAGGCATGTCTGAAATATAACAAACTTAGTAATTGTTAATTAACTTTCTCTGTGATCTGAGCAATTGTTAGATCTCTTGATAGCAGAGCTGGTTACATCAAAGTACAACTGTTTGTTTTTGGTGGCAAGCAGGTCTGGATCTAGGCAACCATCCCCAGTCACAGAGACAATCTTGTTATGTACCTTTCACACAGTTCAAACAATTGAAGGTTTTCCAGTCTGTGTTGACTTGACCTTAGATCTGTTGTATGTGGCATGTATTGACTATATAAATACTAGTCTGTCTAAATATTATTTTGTAGTTGCATGCCAGCTTGAGGCATGCATGCAGAAGCTAAGCCTTTTCTTATTTTATTTAAAAACAACTTCCAATTTTTTGAAAAATATAATAAATACGAAGCTTTTTGTAGGTTTGTGTTTTTGTATGGAAAACTGTCTGAACAAGAAACTGAGTATCACATTTTCTAACCAGAAATGCAAGAATAAATGAAGTATTTGGAAGTGAAGTTTAAATTGACTAGTCAGTGTCGTGGTTCAGCTCTTGTACGTTAACTAGTATCTTAATCACCATGTGAAAAATAATAAGTGTGACACCAAAGCCAAGGGAAGTCTTTGCTCTCAGCCTAAGAGAGGAAGTGGTGTTAGAGGAACTAACTGATATTGGAAGTGAAATATGACAGAGAAATCGTTCCATAGCTTACAGAACGATTATGTTAGATGTGTCTTCTAAATTCAGTATCAGAGACTTGTCTTCCAAAATCATTATCTTTAACCCTTTCATTTTCGCCTCTCTCTCAAATAATCTTAAATGGATTTCTCTCTTAATGTGTTTACATTCAGTTTACAAAAATTTCAAGCAGTCAAGGCCATTCTAACGCAAGTAGTGGTTCAGGAAAGCCGCCAGAGCTGATGTGAGAGGGATAATGCAATTTTCATGTAATATTTTACAGAATAAATAAACGTGATTGTTTACAGAATATTGATAAACTTTGTTTATAACTTTGGTTTTACTCTTAATGTAAATTATGAAAAAAATCTAGAAATCTGTGTTTAAAAGTTAGCAGGTGTAATTGAAAATTGCCTGGAGAAGAGAAGACTCCAGGGAGACCTTATAGCAGTCTTATGGTACTTAAAGGGGGCCTACAGGAAAGCTGGAGAGGGACTTTTTACAAGGGTGTGTAGTGATAGGACACGGGGCAATGGATTCAAACTGAAAGAAAGTAGATTTAGGTTAGATCTAAGGAATAAATTTTTTACATTGAAGGTGGTGAGGCACTGGCACAGGTTGCCCAGAGAAGCTGTGGCTGCCCCATCCCTGGCAGTGTTCAAGGCCAGGTTGGATGAGGCTTTGGGCAACCTGGTGTAGTGGAGGGTGTCCCTGCCCATGGCAGGGGGTTGGAACTAGATGAGCTTTGAGGTCCCTTCCAACCCAAACCGTTCTATGAACTGAATTTTGTTGCGTTATAGGTAAATCAGATACGGGCTACTGGGAACATCTGAAGTCTTTGAATTAGAATCTGGGATGTATTTGTTTGTATACAGAAAGAAGGATGTTTCATTTACTCTATTATTATAACTGCTATACCAATAACTTTACAATAAGATACTGCCAAGTCTCTTGTAAGTGGATTTAAGAGTTTTTATCATCGGATAAAGTAGTTGGGGAAAAAACAAACAAACCACCAAAAAACCCAAAAATTAAACAAAAAAAAAAACCCACAAACCAAAATCAGCCTTGGACTGTACACTGTAACTTACCAGAATAATACATTATACACATGACTAGTATTGCATGGAAAAATAATTTTCTTTTAAATTTTTAAACTAACAATTTGTTGATTTATTCTATCAGCGAGTGAAAAATACATGCATCACTTGTATGTATAATCCAAATTGTTACTGAGTTAAAGTTAACAATGTGAATATATTTTTATATTGCAATAGGCAAGTGAGTTTGTAAATCACAGTTAAACCAGTTACAATTATAAGCAAAGTATTACTTTGACGTTAGCCGAATAAATTTGTACCATGTTCTTGAAAAGCTTAATAAATTAATAGTGAAGTATGCAGAGCTAGTGACTTTAAATGTAACTATAACATTTAAACAGCACACTGAGAACTATTTTGACAAAGTCAACCAAGGAGCATAGTTTTGTTTAGCAACTTGCTTTTCTGACATGGCTTGTCCCCCTGGTGTATATGAACCCTAAATTTCTGTAGGATGTATCTGACTAGATTGATCTGCTTTCTGACAGAATTTCTGCGCTGATTTCCCCCTTCCACTTCTGTGGGGATTGTTAAACTCTGAAATCTTAGCTTCTTAATGGAGCCTGAATACCAAGAGGGAACCTGTTTGATAATCCTGACTGGATTCTGAGTTACAGGCAGCTAGCAGTTAACAAAAGACCTCTCATTTTTTGGCTTCTGTGTTGATTTGGGGTGGTTTTTACTGTTGATATCCTGAAACTCCACCCAGAAGCCTTTTAATTCTCAGCTGATTTTCAAGCAGATTGGAAGTTCCATGGTGCGTTTCTTGAAAACTGCTAGTGCTTCCTGGAAAGCCGAAATACAGCAGAGAAATTTTAATTATACCAAAGTAAAATCGCTGTTTCAAAACATTTAATGTGACTAAGCACTGACAGTGTCTGCAGTCAATTAAACATTTTCAAGGGGGCGACTGTCACATAGTGTGACAGTTGTGATCATCTGTGATATCTCTTTGCTTGTATGGTTCAGGGGAGATTCCTTGTTAGTGACTAGAGAATTTTAAGCAGATTTATCCTTAACATACTGAATTTCCAGAATTCACATGGCTCACTTAGCATTGATTGTAATTGCCCATTGTGGGTTTTGGGGGGAATTTCAGGTTTCGGGGGGGGTGGGTGGGTGGGTTTTTTGCTGTTTTGTGGGGGTTTTTTTCTTGAGTGAAAGCCTTTCCTGAAAATCTACACTCAGCACCCTCCCACCTCCTGTCCACAAGGTGAGGAATGGATTAGTCAGAAATACGTACATTCTGTTTTGCCAGGAGAGGAAACATGTGCTTTGATTAACTAGTCAGAAAACATTGTGCTGACAGGATGGCGTCACTGAATGTGATGTCAGAGTTTAGTAAGCCTGTAGTTTGTGTGAAAGATGAGAGTAAGCCACTATTTTTATGTAAGAGAAGCCAAGCAGTTTTCCATCTGATATGTGCAAGACTTTAAGTTTTAGACAGTTTACTTGACAGTTGTGTGTGAGAACTGACTAATGTTTATGTTGGACTTTGAAAATCAGAGATTTACAAATTTTTTTAATTGGTAACTCCATGCAACTGATTGCTTTCATAGGTATATGTTTAGCAACTTATTAATATGCTTGAATTGACATAAGACAGTATTTCTACTGCAGAGTACATGTGGCTTCCACATTACATAGTGGCGTCTTGGCTTTTTGTGATTCAGTTTCTAGTTTTTATCTTTTCTTTATGGAGGGTCATTACTTCTTGAAGACATATGATATGGGTGAAAGGGTACTTAATGCCAACAAAGGAGGAAATAAAGAAAAACTCTTATTTCCTTAGCTGCTTCAGGGTAAATGAAGTAGTGTGACTTGTCTGGATGTGGAGGTCTAAAATCATAATGAGGAAAAGAAGAAAATACTGTGCAAATTGTTCTTTTTTTTAGGCTTGATGTAGAAGTTTGAGGAATAAACTTCTGCTGTATTACAGCCTTTCATTATATTACTTGACAGTCTGTATAGCATCATAAGGCTCCTTTATTTAGTCCTACGTACTAAATAAAATACTTGCCAAGAGATAGTCATGTTTTTGTTTTTGCAATAGTCCAGCAAATTTATTTAGTAGCCCTTGCTGGAGAAGCAAAGTGGAGAGCAATTCTCCTTTATCATATCTGAGTCCCTGTCTCCTCTCCTAATTAATCATTGATTGATTTGATAACATGATTAATGCAATGCAGAAATCCAGGGGAGGTTTTTTAGTACCTGTTGCTGAGCAGCTTTTCTGATTTTACTTGTATTGAAAATACATTTCTCAGAACTTTTCACTGTTGTGATATGTCTAGGCTTCATCAGAAGACTTTGATTCCCCAGCCCATACACCTTCAGCTCCACCCCCAGTCTTTTGGTTTTCATTATTTCCAGAGAAAACACTTAAATACTGCAGTTATAATTCACTTGAAAAGTCCCCGCAATTAATAGTGCTGGTAAGAATTACATGAAAAGAGACATTTCTGGCCTCTCTGCTTTCATCAGACTTCTGTGGATAATTTTCAAGACTCTAATGAGGGGATTTGCTCTATTTGGATAATCATTGAACTTTTTGAAGTGTAGCAATATTCTAGCACATATACATAATTCTTAAGGGGGAGAAAAAAAGTAAAAGAAAAAATGTATAACACTTTTTCTTGAGAAACATGTATGAAATCTCTGTGTCATTGAGCACTGGCAGTGAAAGGTACAAGTCATTCTGCAGAATTACAAATGCTAAAGTATGAGGGATGAATGAGTGCACAGGTTACTTTCATACACAAGAAGACAGCAAAGAGGATTTTTTGGATTTTTTTTTTTTGTTAATGACAACATTTCTGAATTATAGAGGGAAATCCAAAGTCCTGTTCCTTGCTTAGTTTCTTTTCAGAACAGCAATGATGTGATCTGAATTGAAATGTGTGGGATTTTTTGTTTTTGTTTTGTTTTTTGAGAGGCGGGGGATTGACAGTGTCTGTAATGTATTTGGTGAAATACAGCAGCTTAACATTTGAATTTTAGAATATGACTTGGAAATTATTTCTTGTTTGGTGTGTTTACATGGGATTGTTAATAGTTTGGGGAAATGTACGAGTGAGACAAAGTGAATATTCAGCATTGCCTTGAATGTTTGTCACGTTATGACACAAGGTCAGGTCAACAGAGGTCAGGGAGCTATTTGACCAGTCTACCAGTTTCCCAAGAAAGACGAGACCCTTGTACCCGACCCGCCTGCCCCTTGGCAGCCCGCTAAGTCGGAGGGTGTTCGCCCGGCCTGTTCGGAGACCTAACGGGGCAGCACAATGGGCTAAGTCCTTTATGTTCTCTGTATCAATTATGAAGTTTCCAGAAACTTATATTTATATAAATTTTATTACATATGCTTGTGACAGGATACAGATTCGAAGACAGCTGGTGATAGAGACTGACTACGAAAACAGATTTAATTAGAATAATATAATACCAGAACTGATCAGTGATAATACTAAATAGCTAGCAAGATGCTAGTAAGCAAATGCAAACAACACAGAGCTCTCACCCAATAGGTGTCCCAGTTGTGGGGGCGAAGAGAGGTCCAGCCCGTTGACTAATCCCAGACGTTCCGATGGAGGGCTTCGCCCAGCATCCCCTTCTCTTTAGCCATTTTTATACTTTTAGATGAGGCTAGAGTGACTGTAGTCAAGCGTATCTTTGCCAGGATGGGTAGCTTTTGGGATGGAGGTGTGTTTTGGTATTATAATGATATTATAATGAGCAAAGTTCACCCCAAAGGCCAGCTATTTGGCTACTTGTTGAATACCGACATGCCCAAATGGCCTAGGTGAATGCTTGGCTAGGCTCACCATTGTTGAGGCGAGGACCGCGATCCATCTTCCTTGATGGTTGTGCGGTTCCTTTGCCAGCCATTCTCTATGCCTGGGAACAGGGACGAGCCGTGGTACCTTCGTACCACTTTACTCCCCATTTCAATGACGTTGCATGTTCTGTTCGGCCAGGGCAGGCCTTGTCCGTGCCAACTGCATTTTGTTCCTGGGAGCAAGAGCCGTGCCTCGCCTCAGAGCTACCTTTGATATTGCAGCTTTTGAGCTGAACTTTGTGAAGCAGTATTGGTTATTTTCCCACAATGGTGTTTCACATCTGGCTAGAATCCCGAAATAGGTAGGTGATTCACATGCATTACGCTGTGGCTGGTGTGAGATTATCTGGGATGCGGACACCACACAGCCTCGAAACTGCCAAGTCAGTTGTTACTGCTTTACAGACAACTGATCTGTAGTGTAATCTAGTTGACCCCACTTCCCTCATCAAATGAGAACCATGTTTGGTTGCATGTGATGGATTTCTTTTTAACTCCATGAAATTGAGTTAATTTGATATTTCTCAACTCTCGGATCTATTATGTCTTACTGAACCATAAATTTGCAATATCTAGATTTACAGCTGATCCTTCAGTTACTAATCTCTTCAGGGTTGTTCCTTTGGGAGTCTTGTTTAGTTTTGGTTTCTCTTTGGTTACTTTGCTTAATTCTTTCAATTTCTGTAGTTGCCTGTAAGTCTATGACTCCTTTTTGTAGGAAATCATGTGTTAGGATCTGTACTTGTGGTATATTCTGGTAAGCTTCAGTTTAAACAAGTGTCACATGATTAGCCTGTAGATTTCAGCAGTTTAATCTGAAATCTGGACAATAGACCTCTTGTTCTTAGCCCTCTTGACTGGCTCCCTACAAAGACAAACTCCATTTCGTAACAAATTTAAGCTAGTTGTTATTTAAGACTGAATTACTTTTTTGTTCCACAAGCTTATGCAATTTTATTTGTGGAGCTGTTTAGTTGTTTCTGACTGGTTGTCTTGCATGCACTTTTAATGTGATGAAAGCAATTTGGGTCTGCCCCTTTCAGGAGTTACCTAGCTGTTGTTCAGAATAGAAAGAAAGAAGGGACTTTTTCCCCCTCATGGCTTCTTGTGTGAATTTGTATGATTTCATTCTAAGTCTTTGGGGAGAGTTGTGAGTACTTTGCCTTTTCCCAGAATTCTTTTGTCTCTTAACAAACATCATTTTAAGTTACTTTTATTGTCTTTGGTTTTTTTTCCATATTTTTGCCTTCCTCCCACAAAATGTCTTGCTTTAATGAAAAACAGCAGTTTTCTTTCATTATGACCTACTGTGACTTTCACACTGTAATTTTCATCCTGCTCTCTGACCTCTAGACCTGTATCTCTTCCTGTCTTCAAAATATGTTTGTCCGTGATTGAAGTTCATCCTCTTGTGCTGTCAATTCTGAGGCATTTAACCTGTTTTCCAGGTTGTGGTAGTTGCATTGCATTGATGCAGAGCACTGCAGCATGGCACAATGCTGCAGCATCTCTGTACTTTCAGCTGGGAGCCACAAAGCCAGATTAAAATTCTGGTGCTACTGAGAAGCTGATGCTCAACTGATTTCCATAGTTTGTGATTAATTCTCATTGAAACAATCCTGAATTGTTGAGGAAAAGAAATATTTTCCAGTTTTGTTTAACTGGCAATATCTGGTTTTGTTTTCGACTTGGCTACTAAAATGTAAATGGCAGGTGGTTATCCTAGTCACGATGACTTTCTTTGTATTGCTTTACTTCTAGTTTTTTAATTGGTCTAAAACCTTAAAATCAACGCCTAGATCTGTTTTTGAAAAAGGTAAGGAAGAAGGTAATGTACTGTTGTTAGCAGTTACTGAGAGGCTAAGAAACCATTGTATTAAATGCCATACAGAGGAAATACTGTAGTCTAACAGTGAAGTATAGGATAAAAGGTGAACACAGTCTGCAGTCAGAGAACATAAAAGAAGAATGAGAAAATAAACCAGCAAAAGCAGTTTGCATGTTATGGGATGATGATCGTAATGCTGTTGACAGTGATAGAGCAGTTCAATGAATATTTGGAAAACGTGCCAGTCTGCTACTTTTAACTCACTATATATAAATATTTTAATAAGGTTGATTATTTGTGAAAACAACTTCCTATGTTTGCTTCTCTGTTCTTTGTTTAGGTATCATGCCAGTGTATCATAACATGTTTGCACTCATGAGTGAAACAGAGAGAATGTGGTATCCCCCAAATCACATCTTCCATGTAGATGAAGCAACCAGACTTGTCCTAATCTACCGGATAAGGTAGTCTGAACCAAATGTTATGCCCTTTTCATAGTAAAACAAAACTATGCGAGAAAACACAACCAATAAGATATTTAGTTGAACTGTGGTTTCTATGAAAAGTTATGGACAGATTGTTGGTGCTCTCTACATAAGAGGTAGATACAAGAATCAAAATTATTGGAGTAGGTAGGAATAACGTATTTTATGAATTGTCTGTCTACTATATGTTTGCCATGTCAGATTGAAGAAGAAAACAATAAAAAATAGAGCAGAAGTAAAAGCAGTATTTTTCTTAATAATGATACATCTCATCTCCTCTGTGTTTGCCTGTTTGAAATTAGTGGCACTTGTGAAATGCAGAGCGATTATCCTGTGGAGTCAGGCAGATGTCTTCAATAGAACCATTTTTCTCTAACCTGGATTTTGCATGTGGATATCTAAAGCTACAGCCACAGTTTTTCTTATGTAAAAGATTTTGTTTATTTAAATTGCGTAATGTGGCCCAAGTGTTTCTTTAGGAACTGTCTCAAAGGAAACTAGAAGACAGTAACACAAAATCCTCTGTATTCTGATTAGTGAGGATAGCTTGGCAGAGCTCTTCATTCCTACCAGTGCAGCTTATCACTCTGCTTAAATATTGCAACACTTGTAGACACCAAGAACTGGATCCAAAGTGTTCCATTGACTAACTGGGGCTTCATATTGGTCCTCCAAACCAGCCAGCAGTAGTTACACGTCTATCAAACCAATAATGTCTGGTGTTGGTAAGTGAAAGTATGTTTGTTGATGTTTGATTAAATGTTTCCAAACAGGTTCTATTTTCCGCACTGGTATTGCAATGGCACCAGCAGAGCATATCGGTATGGCATTCTTCGAGGTGCAGAAAGCCCTGTTCTTGATGATCTTGTGATGTCTTACCTGTTTGCACAGGTATGATTTGCTTGATTATTTTTTAATGCAGGTTGGTAAAGATTGTTAGTATTTATTCCCTCTCGTGTCTTTGGATAGTAACTGTGTAAGCTCTTTTGACAGCTTGAAGCCCACTCAAAAAGAAAATTAAATTCTATGTCATGTTATGTACTTAGAGATGAAGCTGAAATGGCAGTTGTGGGGAAAGCAGTGAGAGTGTAGTCTCTTTCTTGTGCTGCTACCATGTGGAAGTCTTTCCATGTGACTTTCATTTTGGACAGACACAATGTAGAAGAACATCTTCCCCGTATGGACCTCTTCAAGATTTGAAACGAAAGTATTTTGAAAGCAGTGTTTGTAAGCATGATTGTAGCTGGTATCCATTACAAATACGTGCAGCTTTCATTCAGAAGAATGCAGCTTTTCTAAAAAAACAACAAAACAAAACCACAAAAAATCAACAACAAACCACCAAAAAAACAACCAAACAAAAAAAACAACCACACCCCAAAAAACTAATGATGAGCAGCAGTTATACAGTTTTAATTTGCTTTCTTGCATTCTTTTTTCTCAGTGGCGAGATGATTTTTTGAATGGATGGATACAGATGCCTGTTACTCACGAAACACAAGAAGAATGCCTTGGAATGGCTGTTCTGGATATGATGAGAGTGGCCAAAGAAAAGGACCAAACCCCACTGGCTATTTACAATTCAGTCAGGTGACTCCATACTTCGTAACTATATCACATTTAACCTGATATCTAAAACCAATATTTTTGCACATTAGCATCTGGGAGGAGACGTTAGCTGTTGGCAATTGATTTATTCTAGCATAATGATTCCATAAACTTACCTATAGTGTAAATTAGAAATTAATAGAAATGATGGCTGTTCATGGTTTCGCGTGTGTGGATTTGGTTCTCTTACTGAGAGAGAAGGCAGCAGCTACTCATGTGGGAGAGGATGTAAGCAATAATTTGAGTTGAGAGAGACCTCTTAGAAGTCAACAAAACCAACCCTCTGTTCAGATCAGTGCTAGCTTCAAAGTTAAGTTACTCTTAAGTTACTCGGGGCTTCATCCCTTCAAGTTTGGAAGATATCCGGGGATGGAGATTACACCATATCTCTGGGCAGCTTTGTCCTGTATATGATCACCCTCATTGAGGAAGATTTTCTCTGTATCTAATCATTCTCCTCTGTGATACTGTGTAGCTGTTGCCTCTTGTCCTTCACTGAGCGTCTCTGAGAACAGCGTAATTCAGTCTTCTCCATAACCATCTGTCAGTTGAAGAAAATTAGTAGAACACCCTACTTGAGCCTTCTTTTCTCCAGGCTGAACAAGTCAAGCTCCTTTATGCCTCTTCTCTCATGTCATATGCTCCAGGCTCTTCACCATCTTGGTCAGATCTCTGCTAAACTTGCTTGACTTTACCAGTTAACTCTGGTTCATCAAGCTGTTTGCTGGCAGCTGAGTTAGTTCAGTCCCTGCTTCGTCCTTTCCGTGGTTTAGGCCCAACTGGTAACTAAGCACCATGTGGCTGCTTGCTCACTCCCTGCCCGGTGGGATGGGGTGGAGAAAATATAACAAAAGGTTTGTGAGTCGAGGCAAGGACAGGGAGGGATCACCCACCAATTATGGTCATGGAAAAACAGACTTGACTTGGGGAAAAAATCAATTGTATTTGTTACCAATCACATCAGAGTAGAGCAATGAGAAATAAAAACAAATCATAAAAAAAAAACCTTCCGTCCATCCCTCTCTTCTTCCTGGGCTCAACTTTACTCCCGATTTCTCTACATCCACCCCCTCAGTGGCGCAGGGGACGGGATTACAGGTCAGTTTGTCACATCCTTCCTCTTCAGTGGGAGGACTCCTCACACTCTTCCCCTGCTTCAGCATGGGTCCCTTCCCATGGGGGACAATTCTCCACAAATTTCTCCAGTGTGAGTCCTTCCCACAGGCTGCAGCTCCTCACAAACTGCTCCACTGTGAGTCCCTCCCACAGGGTGCAGCCTTTCACCAGCAGACTGCTTCAGCGTGGGCTTTCCACAGAGTAATTGTCGTCTTCACATGCAGCCACCTGCTCCAGTGTGGGGTTCTCCACGGGCTGCGGGTGGGTCTGTGCTCCACCATTCATCTCCATGGGCTGCAGCGGGGTTGCCTGGCGTCTCCCCACAGGCTGCAGGGGAGTCTCGGCTCCGGCACAGCTCCTCCTGCCCCATCTGCACTGACCTTGCTGTCTGCAGAGTTGTTTCTCTCACATCCCACTCGTCCGCTCCCGCTGCCATGTGCAGGCCTGCGAGGCACCCCAGCCCCCTGCCAGGTGGCCTGTGCCTCCCCTCTCTCTCCACTGCATATTCCTCAGCAGGTTTTGTCTTTTTTTTTCCCCTTCTTGAATATGTTATCATAGAGGGGAGCCGGTCTTGGTCAGAGGTGGGTCAGGCACAACTGGGGAAGCTTCTAGCAGCTTCTCACAGCCTCCCCTGTACCCCTGCCCTGCTACCAAAACCCTGCCACGCATACCAGTGCAGTATTTAGCGCTCGATGTCGGTCTCTTAGTGAAACCTGGCAGCAGTAGTAGAAAACAGAATGAGACACTGAACTGGCCAGCGGATTGCAGGTGACAAACTACTCTCGCCCCTTGATAGAATGTGAGCTGTGGTGTTGGAACTTTAGTGAGAACCAGCCACAGTGTTGTATTCTTCCACCTATGTTTTCAGCCAGGAAACCTGTCCACTATCCCTGTAGCTGTTTCTAGCTGTGCAGTATCCTCTTTCCAGATTTTACACCAAACAAAGCGACTGTAACTTATGCTGCCTTACCTCAAAACTTCATTAATGACTAGAACAGACATGTCTGGGTTTATGGAAAATGCATTATGTAATATATGTTGAAACTGAGTGAAGGGAAAAAATGGAAAAGGGAAGAAGAGACAGGGCTGTATTTGAGAGAACATACTACAGATTGATGAAAGGATCCTTGTCCTACAGTTTAAAGAATAAGGTTACTTTTAGAGGAAAATACATTATCACGTTAACTCATTTAGCACAGAACTAATTATCTTTGCTGGATTTAATGGATAAAATTAGTGGTTTCTTTGCTGGTTATGTATTCACAGCTACAAAATGTTTTTGCCTAAATGTGTGCGAGCAAAAATCCAAGACTACCACATTTTGACGCGAAAGAGAATAAGGTACAGGTTCCGCAAATTTATACAACAGTTTGGCCAATGCAAAGCTACTGCCAGAAACTTGAAACTTAAGTATCTTATAAATCTGGAAACCCTTCAGTCTGCCTTCTATTCAGAGGTTTTTGAAGTAAAAGAACCTGGTGGAGATCCTTCTGGAGAGGAAAGTTTTGCAACCATTGTAATAACTGGAAATGGTGGAATTCAGTGCTCAAGAGGAAAACTTAAAGACTGTGAGACGCTGGCAGAGCAGGTAATTTATTAATTTAATAATTGTGCAGTTTATCGTGCAACAGTGTGATTAGCTTATGTTAGGAGTTCTGATGTATCCTAGTGATGATACAATTTCCATATGGTTGAGGCTCACAGAAATGTATTGACTTAAACAGTGCAGGGTTTTAAAATTTGGGTTTTTTTTATTGAAGTATTAGAAGAAAGTCAATGCTTGAGCATGTAATACTTCTGTGTTTGACAAATGAAAAATGCAGTGTTGAACCTTCATTACTGTAAAAAATTCAGTGGGGAAAAGTAATGACCCTGCCCGCAGGTATAGGTAAAATGCACAAATTCCTCAAATTCTCTTTGAAAGCAGGGATTTAAGGACTCGAAAAAACAGGTAAATTTCCTTACACCTCTTTTCCCTGCAGTTAGACTCCTACTAGTGTCTGAGCTATCAAATTTAAAGTGACATTTCTGTCACTGTGGAGTCCATATACTCTCTGTTCAGGAATTAGATGCTAAACAGTTCCAGTAAGTGCTAGTAATCATGTGCTATTGCATTTTTACTTATCAGTGTTATTTCTGTGGTGTGTGATTTCCCAGCGTAACTATTCATTTTGTCGAATTTACCAGAATCTAATACAAACTCATAGCACTATACGTTGAGAGTGTGGGAGTTTTCCAAAGGTAAAGTTAAAGGCAAAGAGGAACACGTTTCAGTTTTCCAAAATAATTACATCTGTTAGTTTGGTGGTTTTGATGCATAATATATAGCAGTCAAGACCAAACCACAAAAGGTTGTATTTTTACAGCACTCTATAATAATTTGTAAAAATGCTGGGTTTTTTGTAATCCTTAGCAAAAAAGAAATCTGATCACACCCCGAGATTTTAAGTGTGTTGTTCTGAGGGCATTTGTAGATTGATGTTAGGTCCAGTTACCTCGTTCATAGTTACTATGTATTAGCCCTCTGCATTTCCTAAGTTGCCTGGAAGTGCCAGTTGCTCTGGCAGGAGCTAACATAAATGTCAGATTTTGCAATTTTCTAGTTTTAGGTGTACAAACTTTATGCATACTATGCTGTTTGAGCCTGGCAACCAAGCCTTTAGTAAGAGTAGTGTTTGAACTGATCATATTTCCTTTAGAGATTGCCAAATTATTTTTTCATAATTAATAATATTATCATCCCATGCTGACAAAAACATGGCATAGGCTGTATATATTTTGTCTGGTACAGAAATTGTTTATAAAATTGGTTATGAAAACTTAGTAAATTAATGAGGCTGCTTGTAAATGTGATCAACTCTTGTTTCAGTGAACTGTACTGATGAATCTTTATTAAGATACTGAATTGCAACCAAATTTTTTAATTTTTTTGAAGGCAGGAATGACATATGTGGGACAGATTGTGAAGCAATTTCTTTTGCCAGTTCACATTTCCAACAACCAGATGAACAAATAGAGCTTCAGGGACTTCAGGGCATTTGAGCTGATTTATTCTACCTGATACTTACTGAGTATTAGAGCCTTGATTGTTACACCTGTTTATGTAATAGAATATGCTTGCAGCCACATAAATGGGATATTCTGACTTGAATAACATTTATTTGCTTTGGAAGAATAATTTTAGATAGATAAATCTACCTTTATTTAAGAATGTTACTTAGCATCTGAAGTTCTACTGAAAACAGCAAAGTATGATTTATGTGACATTGTAATTTGACTTGTGAAAGACTGAAGGAAATGATGCAGAATATCATCCTTATCAATAACTCTCTGAACTTGCTATCTTAACATGTCTTGGATTTCTCATGTAATTAGGACTGGTACTTAAGTTACCTAGTCAGTGATGACCATGGCTAATGGGATAACCTTCTCATAGAGCCTTTCTTCGTTCATACTACATCCATCTCTTTGGTAGCAGATTTTGCAGTGTGTATCACTAGGAACAAAGCCATGACATTTTGAATTTTTAACAGGCTTCATAAACTTTTTTAGTTGGGATGCTAATAATAAGTTCTAAAAAAAACCAAAAAGAGCCCCTCAAAAAGATTTTTTATTAATCTTCCATTGTAAATCCTGACAAAATACTACAGGGCAAAGAAACATCTACAACAAAAAAAAACAATAACTCATATTTGGCTATTTCCATTCAAGGTTCCTGGATCTTTATGCATTTTTTTAATTAATGCTCGTACTGATGGTCCCCTAAACGTAAAACTCCTTTCTTTATGTTTAATGGCGTATTAAAGGTTTTATGATCTTCTTTGTTGCTAGCTTACACGTTCAGATTTTTAGGAATTCTAATGCTGCTAATAGGTGAGGGTTTTTTAGTTGCTATCTATATAATTACAGTAGTAACATAACTAATATCTATTGCAGGATTTACAAACATACTGTGATTTTCCTGATATCATTGATGTCAGCATTAAACAAGCAAGCCAAGAAGGCTCCAGTGAGAGAAGAATTGTCACCATTCACAAACAAGACAGCAAGAATCTGGTCTGTTTACTTTGTTTGCTGTGTTTTTCAAATAGATGTTGCTTTGAGCAGACTGTGTGATTGCTGTGGTGCTTACAGTATTGTATAACCAATTACCATGTCAATTAAGCGTGAGGTAAAACTAAATGCATTTCAGCAGTATAAACGCCATTTTGGAACACCAAAGGTCTTCTGCATTCCTAACTCTGTGCATGGACTGAAATAGAAATAAACGTTCATAGCTGAGAATAATTTCTCATACACAGATGGGTTCTTCTATTTAGTGGAGTCTTAAACCCGAGTCTAATCTGAATCTGCCCTCTTTCAGTTTAAATCCATTGCCCCATGTCCTGTCACTACACACCCATGTCCCAAGTCCCTCTCCAGCTTTCCTGTAGGCCCCCTTTGGGTACTGGAAAGCTGCTATAAGGTCTCCCTGGAGCCTTCTCTTCTCCAGGCTGAACAGCCCCAACTCTCTCAGCCTGTCTCCATAGCAGAGGTGCTCCAGCCCTCGGATCGTCTTCGTGGCCTCCTCTGGCCCCGCTCAAGCAGCTCCATGTCCTTCTTGTGCTGGGGACTCCAGAGCTGAACGCAGTATTCCAGGTGGGGTCTCAGGAGAGCAGAGCAGAGGGGCAGAATCCCCTCCCTCAACCTGCTGCCCACGCTGCTCTGGATGCAGCCCAGGGCACAGTTGGCTTTCTGGGCTGCCAGCGCACGGTGCCGGCTCATGTTGAGCTTCTCATCCACCAGCACTCCCAAGTCCTTCTCCTCAGGGCTGCTCTCAATCCATTCTCCGCCCAGCCTGTACTTGTGCTTGGGATTGCCCTGACCCACGTGCAGGACCTTGCACTTGGCCTTGTTGAGCTTCATGAGGTTCTCACAGGCCCACCTCTCCAGCCTGTCAAGGTCCCTCTGGATGGCATCCCTTCCCTCCAGCGTGTCCACAACACCACACAGCTTGGTGTCATCTGCAAACTTGCTGAGGGTGCACTCGATCCCACTGTCCATGTTGCCAACAAAGATGTTAAATAGCACTGGTCCCAGTACTGACCCCTGAGGAACACCACTCATCACTGGCCTCCACTTGGACATTGCACCATTGACCAGAACTCCTTGAGTGCGACCATCCAGCTAATTCCTTATCCACCGAGTGGTCCATCTATCAAATCCATGTCTCTCCAGTTTAGAGACAAGGATGTTTTGTGGGTCAGTGAAATGCTTTGGACAATTCCAGGTAGATGATGTCAGTTGCTCTTCCCTTATCCACCAACACTGTAACCCTGTCGTAAAAGGCCACCAAATTTGTCCAGGCAGGATTTGCCCTTAGTGAAGCCATGTTGGCTGTCACCAATCACCTCCTGTTTTTCCCATGTGCCTTAGCATAGTTTCCAGGAGGATCTGCTCCATGATCTTGCTGGGCACAGAGGTGAGACTGACTGGCCTGTAGTTCCCCAGGTCTTCTTTTTTTCCTTTTTAAAAATGAGGGCTATGTTTTTCCTTTTTCAGTTTGTGGGAACTTCACTGCACTGCCACACCTTCTTAGATATGATGGAGAGTGGCTTAGCAACTTCATCTGCCAGTTCCCTTCAGGACCCGTGGATGCACCTCATTAGGTCCCGTGGGCTTGTGCACCTTCATATTCCTTAGATGGTCTTGAACCTGATCTTCTCCTACAGTGGGCGGTTTTTCATTCTCCCAGTCCCTGCCTTTGCCTTCTGTGACTTGGGCAGTGTGGCTAGAGCACTTGCCAGCAAAGACTGTGGCAAAAAAGTCATTGAGCACCTCAGCCTTCTCCATATCCTAGGTAACAAGGTCTCCTTTTGATGAGGGTTTCCTTCTGATGAGGGCCCACATTTTCCCTAGTACTCTTTTTATCACCGACATACCTATAGAAGCTTTTCTTGTCACCCGTGATATCCCTGGCCAGATTTAATTCTGTGAGGGCTTTAGCTTTCCTAACCTGTCAAGCTGGTTGCTCTGACAATTTTTCCTGTATTTCTCCTAGGCTGCCTGTCCTTGCTTCCATCTTCAGTAGGCTTCTGTTTTTCGTGCTTGATTTTGTCCATGACCACCTTGTTCAACCATACAGGTGTCCTGGTGGTTTCGCCCGACTTCCTCTTTGTTAATATGCACCGCTCCTGAGCTTGGAGGAGATGATGCTTGAATATTAACCAGCTGTTTTGGGCCCCTCTTCCCTTCAGGGATTTATCCCGTGATGCTCTACCAAGCAGATCCCTGAAGAGGCCAAAGTCTGCTCTCCTGTAGCCCAGGGTAGTGAGCTTGCTGAGCACACTCCTTGCTGCCCTAAGGATCTTGAACTCCACCATATCACGGTCGCTAAAGCCAAGGCTTCCCTTGAGCTTCACATTCCCCACCAGCCCCTTCTTGTTGGTGAGAACAAGGTCCAGCGCAGCACCTCTCCTCTTTGGTCCCTCTATCACCTGGAGAAGGAAGTTATCATCAATGCATTCCAGGAGCCTCCTGGTTTGCCTATGCCCTGCTGTGTTGTCTCTCCAACAGATATCGGGGTGGTCGAAGTCTCCTATGAGGATCAGGGCTTGTGAATGTGAGGCTGCTTCTGTGTGTCTATAGAGGGCCTCATCTGCTTGGTCCTCCTGGTCAGGTGGCCTGTAGCCGACATCCACTATAATGTCAGCTGTCCCTGCCATCCCTTTAATCCTGACCCATAAGCTCTTGGTCAGCTCGTTATCCATCTCCAGGCAGAGCTCTGTGCACTCCAGCTGGTCCTTGATGTAGAATGCGATACCTTAAACAGTTGTTTCAGTTTGAACTCCATCATTGCACTGGAGTCAAGCTTTCCAGCAGGTATAGCTGTCACGTACTTGTGTGAGGTGGGTTGACCTTGAGTGGATGCCAGGTGCCCACTAAGCCACTCTGTCATTCCCCCTCCTCAGCTGAACAGGGGAAGAAAACTACAGCAAAAGGCTGGTGTGTTGAGATAAGGACAGGGAGAGATCTCTCCCCACTTACCGTCATGGACAAAACAGACTCAGCTGGGGGAAATTAATTCAATTTATTGACAATCGAATCAGAGTAATGAGAAATAAAATCAAACCTTAAAAAATCTTCTCCCCACCCCTCCCTTCTTCCTGGGCTTGACTTCACCCCTGAATTTCTCTGCCTCCTACCTCTGAGTGGCACAGGTGAACAGGTTCATCACCTGTTGGCTCTGCTGCTCCTTCCTCCTCCCACTCTTCCCCTGCTCTAGCATGGAGTCTGTCCTGTGGTAGACAGTCTTCCATGAACTTCTTCAATACGTGTCCTTTCCACAGGGTGCAGTATTTCAGGAATAAACTACTCCAGTGTGTGTCGCCCACCAGGTTCACAAGTCTTGCCAGCAAACCTGCCCCAGCGTGAGCCTTTCTCTCCATGAGGTCACAAGTCCTGTTAAGAGGCTTCTCCAGCATGGGCTCTCCACAGGGTTGCAGCCTCCTTCAGGCATCCACTTGCTCTGACATGGGGTCCTCCACAGGCTGCAGGTGGGTCTCTGCTCCACTGTAGAACCTCCATGGGCTGCAGTGGGACAGCCTGCCTCACCATAGTCTTCACTACGAGTTGCAGGGGAATCTCTGCTCTGGCACCTGGAGCACCTCCTCTCCCTCGTTTTTAATGACCTTGGTGACTGCAGAGTTGTTTCTCTCACATCTTCTCACTCTTCTCTTCCGGCTGCTGTTGCACAGCAGTTTTTCTCCCCTTCTTCAGCGTGTTGTCAGAGAGGTGCTACCACCATCGCTGATGGGCTCAGCCTTGGCCAGCAGCAGGTCTGACTGGGGGTTCACTTGTGTTGGCTCTGTTGGGCATGGGGGAAGCTTCTAGCAGCTTCTCACGGAAGCCATTCCTGTTGCTCCTCTGCTACCAAAACCTTGTCGTGCAAACCCAGTACAAGTTGCTTCTTCTTTATCTCTGTGACCGACCTGTGGGCCTTCAGGGCTCCCCATCTGAGGTGTTTGGGTGACTGGAGATCTTTCTTCTGTGTGTGTGTGTGAAAAAAGCTGTGTACAGCTTACGTACTTCTTTTCTGTAAAAATAACTTTTAAAAATTCCAAAAATATTTCAGTAAGCATTAACTAGTCCTATTGTCTCTCTAATGGTGCTTCTTTTATAAAAGGGCATATAATTTACTTTCATTTATAGCAGAATTGTGATTCACATTCATTTCCTGCATTAATGGCACAGAATTAATGACCTGTTAAGAAATTGGAATTTTTTCAGGGCTTTTTATTGAAACATAAGAGTAGCTGGAATATGTGTGATGTGCATCCATGATACTGAGAGCATTACAATATTTCAGATAGGTAGAGGAAGCTTCCTTAATCTTGAGCCATTAAAATTCTCTTTAAAAATTCTCAATAGCAGTAGTTAGGTACTTGACTGTGTGTGCCTTTGGGAGTAAAAGTGACTTTCTATGAGCTTGTCTAAAAAAGCTACTGAAGAGTAAGGCAGAGTAGGAAAAGTGCAGTGGCTGCTGTTTTGCTTATGATTTGTGTGTCGACATTTACACACTAGACGAGCTGATGTGTAAATTAGAATTTGTGATTTAGTTAACCTGTTGCACAGCTAGTAGAATTCATTGCAGAAATACACTTTACACAGTTTTGGATTAAAATGGCTGGATTTTTAGGTCTGTTGTTTATATGGGTTTTCTGATCATGTTGAAACAACTGGAAAGATAGTTGTTTCCAGGTCCTCTTTTAATAAGGAGTTTGAAGACTCCAAGCAAATTCTTGGCACGTGGTCAAAAGCACTGGCTTTTTTGTTGCCAAAGAACTTGGCAAGGAATTGTGTTCAGCCGCTAAGTGTGTCCCCAGTGTCATGGACAAACTTGTGCAGCACGTACGAAAGTGTCTCTGTTGAAGTAAAGACAGCTTTTAATATTCTCATACAACTATCAAAATACTAAGAAAATACAGAGAATTAATTACATAGAAGTAGACTCTGTTTTCCTTCATTGGCAGTAATAAATATGTTGTTACAGACGAATTTAATTCTACCCTGCTCTTATCTGTTCAACCTATTCTGCATAGACCTTTTCCACACCCTGTTTTCCTTTGACCACTTTATTTTTCTCCTTGCTTCCATCCATTGCATCCCTCTTCATAGTAGTTGAAGGTCAGCTTCTATCTGTGATACAGGTCAGGATGCTGTTTTTTGCAGACTACTAGTTAAATTTTCAGGCAGGTACTTTTCTAGAGATTTTTCTTTGCTACTTGAAGGCAACCCCATAAATCTTTGATGAACAAAGGCTTTCCTTTAGGAAAAAAAAATAACATTGCGATGCCAGTGCAGTAGGTGTCTGCCATGCTGAGTTGTATCTACTCAGTTTTTACCTTTCAAACGTTCCCTCTTCTCAGCATTGCTCTGCTGTTTCATATATTTAGAGTAGGGGCTTTCTTTTATGGCAGATTTCTTTGGTTTGGGTTTGATTTGGGACACTGAAGATTGCTAGTAAGTTTTGGGTGGCGCCAAGAAAGTAGAACTATACAAATAGTAATTAAAAATAGTCTGAATATCTTTAATATATGCATATAGTTAAATCTT
Organism: Tauraco erythrolophus; assembly: GCF_009769465.1. Classification (NCBI taxonomy): domain Eukaryota; kingdom Metazoa; phylum Chordata; class Aves; order Musophagiformes; family Musophagidae; genus Tauraco; species Tauraco erythrolophus. The sequence goes on along the minus strand of NC_141496.1, from coordinate 92,494,964 downwards.
ATATACCATTACCATGTCAAGGAAATTTGTGTTGCCTATTAAAAATAGAAATTCTCATTCTCTCTCTGTCTCTCTCTCCTCCTTCCCCCCATTCTCCTCTCACGATTTAACAGGAGGCTGAATTTCAGTCATTAAGAGAAGCTCTCTCCTTTGTATCATTAATTGATGGATATTACAGATTAACTGCGGATGCCCACCATTATCTCTGTAAAGAAGTAGCACCACCATCAGTCCTTGAAAATATCCAAAGCAACTGCCATGGGCCAATTTTGTAAGCAATTTTTAGCAATATAACAAGGTGATACTGTTTTTGAAAGATGAACTTTAGTTAACTGTGAACTATAACGAACATCTTGAAATGTGTATTTATTGCATTTATGTAAAATGCTTTATATTTTTCCTCTTATTTTTCACTTTGCAAAATATAATGCCTTCATGATGTATTATAAAGAATAAATTGAAATATTCAGGTTTTAATTTTCCTCCCTTAGAATTCTCTTTTTATTCTAGTGAGACAGGCAACAAAGTCATGGTGCTGATTTTACAGAATTATAGTTTCTACCGTGGCAGAAACATACAGTGTCGTAGACAGAGGATCTCATGTTTTCCTGGTGGCCTCTAGCAGTTATATTAGCTGAGTTGCCAAGGGGAAAAAGGCAAATTCAGATAACACTTAAATATTTGAGCAAGGATTGCAGTGAACTGCTAGCCATATAAATTGGAAAAAGTTTTTTGTTTTTAAAGAAAGTTTTCTCTTTCTTTGCTTTCTTTGTGGGTTTCTTTTTTTTTAGAGGAAGAATTTAGTACCTTCATTGAATATTTTTAAACTTTTTTTTATAAATAGTTCATATAGTAATGTTTATTGTTTGCAGAAGCACACTTGGGAGCTTAGAAACATTTTGTGAGGCAGAATAAAATAAGCATTTGCTTCAGCTACAGAAAGCTTGAAAGCTAATGTGTGCAAGTATGATTCATGAAACTAGCACTGTCTGCTCAGGTAGTACAGAATAGTTCTGTAAATTTTGTCATGACAGAAAGAGGACAGGTGCTGTAACCTTCAGAAGATACGCAGGAGGACAGGGATGGACATCCATACAGTTCTAATCACATTTCTTGCCCTAATGACTAGTGAGCTGTTTAGCAGAACGTGCCATGAATCTAGACCTTTCCAAGCCATTCCATTCCTTATTCCCTCAGTTTGATAGAAATAGTCAGCAAGGCTTTGTTTAAGGAGAAATTGGTTCTTCTAGTAAAAAATGATGGTTTATTTCAACTCCTCTTTCTTGTTAGCCCTTTCCCAAGTTAAACCCACGTTTTCCACCCACACAAATATTTTGCTAGTTTTAGCTCGTTTATTAGGCAGTTTTTTTAGAGCTTCTTCCACAGTGGAGGTCAGAAGTCATATCGTAAGCCTAGGGGAATGTACTTTTTTAGGCTGTAAGATTTCTCATCAAATAAGTGTGGTGGTTTTCAGTATTAAGAATTTTTAATATACTGCTCTCTGCATAAGTAGTCACCCTGAATATTGGAAAACAAAGAGACAAAAAGATAAAGGAAGCTGTAAACGACTGAGAGTTTGAATTGTCGTTGTATTAGATATCTGATAGTAGTGCTCATTGGCCAATCTCTGATGTTCCTGGATTTTAAAATTATGCGATATTAAACATTTTCTTTTTGCTACAGCATGGACTTTGCTATCAGTAAACTGAAGAAAGCAGGTAATCAGACTGGTTTCTACGTTCTTCGTTGCAGTCCTAAAGATTTTAAAAAATACTTCCTCACCTTTGCTATAGAGGTTTGTATTCTGCCTTAGATAGTACCTGTATAATCTTTACTACATTATAATAATTAGCATGATATGTTCAGTAGATGATTCTGAATTTTCTCTTCAGAATGTTTGTCTGATTTGTGTATTCTGTAGCTGCTTCTGTCAGATTGGCCAACTTTCAGGGTCTTGTGACAAACATCAAAATACTTACATGGTAAAGAATCACTAATGACACATACTGTATGCCTGGGAAAACAAGACAGGTGGAGGGAAGAGAGCTTGAGAGTTCTGAGGATGGTGACAAGGCTCTTGGGACTGAAGTAAATGTTTGCGTGGTGGGATGGTTTGTGAGTTGGTTTTTTTTTTTCTTCTTTAAGGTTTGGGGGATTTTTTTGGCTGGTTTGGTTTTTTCTTTGGGATTTCCACTCCCCTTACCCACCCACAGCTGAATAGGGCTTAGTTGCTCTAGTAAGTATACAGCCCTTGGTGATCTGAGAGTGTCTCTCCTTCTCAGGTTCTTCTGGGTTTGGGTCCTGTCTCCATCCTCAGTGCTGAGCCAGCCAGATTATTTGGCAACAGTAATATCGACACAGGTCTCCTGCTACATGTCTGATGTTAGCTAGAGTGGGAGCTGCCCTTTAAATTCTCATGCAGTTCTCATTGCAGCTAAAGAACACTTCTGATGGTACCCTGCCATTCTCATGCCCCCAAAGAATCAGATGCACCTCTCCTCTGCAAGACTGCAGCTACTGATACTGCAGTACTTTAATATTGCTGTTACATAATTGCATGATCTTGTTCCAAGGATGGGCTTCTCTTTAATTAAACTAAGGATGGTAATGCGTGGGTTTTCCTCCTGGTTTGCAGCAAGCTAGCAAGTTCACTAAATACTGTCCAGAATTTTTTGGACTAAGAGATCAGTCCCTGAGCAAGCTTAGAAAGTCAAAGTCTGAGAGTCAAGCCTGTGAGTTAAGCCTACCATTAACTGCCCTAGCCGTGTTTTTGTGTTTTGGTGTTTTTTTCTTCTCATTCTGATTCTTTCTGGGCAAGCTATTAAAAGGCTTTTGAGATTCAGAATTTGTTGGAACATTTTCTGCAGTGCTGACGTGAAGGACCATGAAAGCACTATTAAAAGCTCTTCTTGTTTAAAAATGTTTAATTGGATCTTTTCAAGACTCGTAAAAATAAATCCATGCATATTGAAAATCTGTGCTGGGAACTAATTGCTTAGAACTGTACTGTAGATGGCAGAAAAACAGAAATACAGCTGAGATCTCCAAATGCTTGCCAAAAGAACACAGAGAGTGAGCATTTGGGCTATTGCTTCCAACAAAATTTTGTTTTGATGTTACCTCGTGTAAGAGTGAAGAAGTTTTCATTGCTAGCTCTGAAGGACTTTTCCTAGGATCTGTTATCTGTTTTCTCAGTTCCACCTTTGCAGATGTCATAACATTTGTTTTTCTTAGCATCAACATGTTAATTCCAGTGATGGGAGTAGAATCATGTTTTCTCAGAATTAATATTACATAGTGAGAACAAAATAACAAATTATGGCAATATTTTGCTGAAGCATTCTTTGTTTAATTAGTAGAGCGCTGTATAAGCTTTTAAGTACTAAATATTGTTGATTTTATTTTTAATGGAAAAAATCTCTGCAGCGTGAGAATACCACTGATTATAAACACTGCTTAATTACAAAGAATGAGAATGGAGAATATAATCTTAGTGGAACCAAGAGAAGTTTTGGTAATCTTAAGGATCTGTTGGCCTGTTACCAGACAGAAACTGTCCGTTCAGACAGCATAATTTTCCAGTTCGTCAAATGCTGTCCTCCGAAACCGAAAGGTAAGAGAGAGATTATTTCTAAGCAGAAGAGTTTCCAACTTTGAGATTATAGATTTAAAAATAAGTCAACATTACATGACTCTCAAGTAGGTAGATACATATGTTTGTGTGGATTTTTTTTAAGTTTCACTGACCTATTTGTTCATCTTCTTAGTCATAGTTTTCAGTCCTAGTGTCTGCCAAATTTTACTTTGTTATTGATGGTCTTCCAGCAAGAATCATGGTAGCCAGTTTCATGATGAGGAGCAACCCTGGTTTCTTATTGCAGTGGATTGTGTGCAGCAGCATTTTTTTTAGAGTGTTTTCGTGTTTTGAGAAGGAAAGAGCCACTAAATGTGTAATTTCTCACTGAGGATAGTTCCATAAGCAATGGAACTAACAATGCCAGTGAATTTATTTCGTTGTTTGTTGAGGTCTTAGCTGAATTATGCCAAGGCTGCAGTGTAATTTCAGTTTCTCTTTAACTCTGAAAAATACACATGAAATATAGCTCCTGCCTGAGGAGTGGATTTTTCTTGAATTTGTAGTAAAGGTTTTTGCCTAGCTTTGGTATTCATGGTATCTTTCTCCTTTATGAATTCTGACATCTGCCCTTTTTGCTTATTATTTACTGTCCTTTTGCTTATTATTTACAGTTAATATTAGTTAGTCTTTGTCTCTATCCAAGTCCTTATTTAAACAAAAGCTTGAGAGAACAGACTGTTTGGAACCAGTTTTAGCGCTCTCGGATTTGATTGAAATTAGCCAATGGATTCAAAAGCTTAGAAAAGAGATTTGACAAATAAATACAGATGCGCATTGCAGACGATAATTTTGTAACCTTATATCCATTGAAATCAAACAAAAATGTGTATTCATCAGAATTATGAACCACTGAATAAATGTAACAGTGCATGCATGCATATACCCACAGTTATGTACCTGTCAGCTTTAGTTTTACTAACAGACCTGCTCTACTTCATGGAGAAACTTTTTTCAGAATCACTCAAAGAATAATTACTTTGGTAAGTGTAAGGCAATGAGGATCTCTGAAGTGTTGCTGGGGCAAAAATATGTAAAAGCTTTAAAGAGGCATCAGAAAGATGCCTCTTTAAAGAATGCGTCTTTAACAGAATGACTTCATAATATAGAAGGTGGTGGTGACCTGCATCACCTTTTTCCACTCCTGATTGTTATTACAAATACAGCAGAAGTTAAAATATGAAAGGAGGTAGGAATATTTTCAGAATGTTTGTCAAAAGTAGGAGTACTGAAGAAACTTAAAATAGCTGAGAGAAAATGTTTTTGCTGATTAGAAAAAAATCAGAGTTTGAATTTGTTTAGTGAAATACTGTATGGCTTTTTGAATAAGCTGATCTCAGTGTGATATCTTCTTTTTGTTGGATTGCCATCTTCTCATTAATAAGCCTTCTGAAATAATATTAAGTTTCGTTTTATGTTGTACAAATTTACTTTGTTATTATTCTCCCTACCTTCTTTCTTCTCCCAGATAAATCAAATCTCCTAGTCTTCAGAAGCAACAGCGTTTCAGACGTACCTTCATCACCTACCATACAGAGACACAATAATGTCAACCAGATGGTCTTTCACAAAATCCGGAATGAGGACTTGATATTCGTAAGTCCATTAGTTACTTCTTCCACTGCAGATGGTTGGTTTGATACCAAGTTTGGAAAAACTCAGTATATATTTAGAAGAGCGTTATCTGAGCTAGGAGATTTTGCTGTAATCTTTCCTTAGAGTTGTAGAGAAAATATTTTTTTTTAAATTTTCCATTAATATGGGTAATAATTTTTTTTTTTTTAAATAAGAAGTGTTCTTTTGACTGTAATAGCAGTTGTTTTCTTAACTTCTAGGCATGTCTAAATAACATCTTAATAACAGCAATTCCTTCCTCTCTGGTTCTTGCAGCAAGTTATTTTCTAAGGTCCTTGAGGAGTCAATAAAAAATAAGCAAATATTTAAGCTGTTTCTGATATAGTTGCTTCCTTGTCACCTCAGTCTGACTCTAGAGACATGCTAGCTGTAAATATTTACATATGGGTTGCTTAGGCTGGATATTTAAGAGATATTTTGCAAGACAGGTAGAGATTTCTTATTTTTTCTGGTCTGTATCCTTTCTGTCTTCTAGGAGGAAAGTCTTGGACAGGGCACGTTTACTAAGATTTTCAAAGGTGTAAGGAAAGAAGTGGGAGACTATGGCCAGCTCCATCAAACTGAAGTACTTTTAAAGGTGTTGGATAAAGTGCATAGAAACTACTCTGAGGTGGGTGTGACTGTTGACTGCTATGTAATGTTTGTTCGTGCTATGTTGAGCATTACTTTTTCTTACAAAAACCAGTATTTCTTACACGGTAGAGGGTTGTACATTGAACCAAGCTCATTCTTGGCCTTGTGACTCTGGGAGGGTGGATTTGAGACTGGCTTTGGGAAGTACACCTATGTACTTTATTTCCCCTCTCCCCACTATCCGTCGGAGAATTCAGAACTGCCCACTGAGACCCAGAGAACAGTGTCTTAGCATGATACAAGTACCACGGGAGGGGTGGTATAGCCACAAAATTACCTTTGCCAGTGAATTCATTATGTACAGATGAGGTATCAACTTTTATGGAAATTTACTTTCTTTTGGTAGACTATCTTTGGTGTTCTGGAGTTGTACTGGTTCTCCAGTCAAATTAACATTTCACATCAAGTCATAAAAAGTCAGAAGTATCTGTGTATGAGAAGCACTTGCCATATGTAGAATCATCCATATTCACTTACTCTTCACTGTTTGAGTGAAGCTGTGAGCAAACTTGAAATACCTTTGTGCAAAATCTAATACCCTGCCAATGTAATTGAGCCCAGGATTGTGTATGTGACAATTTAGTTTTAAAGACTTTAATAAGATGTGGTAATGTTTAATATATTAATGTAACTTTATATCGCTGCTTATTGTTTATTTGATGATATAATTATATCAAATTTCTAATTAATCTAGCTGTATTTACAGCAAGCCAAGAGAACCGATCCATTGTTTATTGATTTTTTCAATTACTTAAGACGAAGCTATGTGAAAATGTAAGCAATAAAGGAAAAGACATTTCAAATAGCTAATATTCATAAGCAATGTAGGCCTACGCTTTGGACAAATGAAAACAATAAAGAAACCTTAACCCATATATTAATAAGCTGGGTAATATATTCTACGGTTAAGTGAAAATTAGTTGTTAAAAGGACTAAGAGTCGAGAAATACAAATACAGTCATCTGAAGGAAAATGTGCTGATTTTGACTTTGTTCTGTTGGGTGAATAATCAGTACACAAGCAAATGTAATTGGAGATGCTACTGAAGAGAATTTAACAAATTACTAAAAAATAATTTTCTGCCCCTCTACTCTGCTCTCGTGAGAACCCACCTGGAGCACTGCATTCAGCTCTGGGGCCCTCAGCATAAGAAGGATGTGGACCTGTTGGAGCGGGTCCAGAGGAGGCCACAAAAGGGCTGGAGCACCTCTCCTACAAAGACAGGCTGAGACAGTTGGGGCTGTTCAGCCTGGAGAAGAGAAGGTTCTGGGGAGACCTTCTAGAAGCCTTCCAGTACCTAAAGGGGGCCTACAAGAAAGCTGCAGAGGGGCTTTTTACAAGGGTGTGTAGTGATAGGACAAAGGGAAATGGCTTTAAACTGAAAGAGGGGAGATTTAGATTGGATCTAAGGAAGAAATTCTTGCCTGTGAGGGTGGTGAGTCACTGGCACAAGTTGCCCAGAGAAGTTGTGGCTGCCCCATCCCTGGAAGTGTTCATGGCCAGGTGGGATGAAGCTTTGAGAAATGTAATCTAGTGAAAGGTGTCCCTGCCCATGGCAGGGGACTTGGAGCTAGATGATTTTTAAGTTCCCTTCCAACCCAAACCGTTCCATGATTCTATGACTAAAGAAATAAAAGCATCTGAAACCTTCCTGACAAGGTTAGGTAAGATCTCACAGTAGTGGTTGAATGATATAATATTTCTTGTCTTTTAACTTAATCATGTGCTATGAAGAAATACATTGGAAACTGAATAGTGTGTCATGAATTTGTCTGCTGTTTACTTAGTTAACTGACATAGAAAAGGTTCTTTTTGAAACGTGGAGATACACCTGCTTGCAGAAAAAAAGATTGCTAACCTCTCTGGAATGTGGATTATCAATTTAAGAAAAAAAAAAAAAAACAAATGTAAACCTACAAACAATATAAAACATGTTATGCAGGGCTTTCGCGATGAGATGGAAGTTGAAGTGTTTTAAAAATTTCACATGGTTTTAATAAATTTATTAGAAATCATGTAGTGTTTTGGAGGTTTATTTTCACTGATATTTTTTGTCTCTCAATCTCTCTCTAATGTTTTGGGGTTTTGTTTTCACTGATATTTATTCTGTCAATCTCTTTCCTTCCTTAAAGTCGTTCTTTGAGGCAGCAAGTATGATGAGCCAGCTTTCTTACAAACATCTGGTGTTAAATTACGGAGTCTGCGTATGTGGAGAGGAAAGTAAGTAGAAATCAATTATTTTTTGGTACTAATTTTGTACAGCTGTCATTAGAGTTTGCCATTGTTTCTGAGTAAAAGAAGGGGAAAAACCAAACCAAAACCACCTGTCACAGTAGCTGGACATCCAATACATGTTCATGTTGCAGTAGTATTAGTCTTAGTGTCTGAGAACTAGTTAATATGCTGATAACAAAGAAAATTGAAAAACTGCATAAATATGATCAATGTGAATAGTGACCTCTGTAAATGACTCAGTGATGTCTGTTCTGTCTGAAAATCTTACTTTTGAAAAGTTTTGCTGAACTTCTGAAGCGAGCTTTTGAAACACCAGAAAAAACTGCACCTCTACATGTATCAACTGTGCTTAGTTAGAAAGGGAAGTGCTTGACTACCCGAGAAAATCTTTGTTTACTGTGATCAGAAACACAGAAACTGACACCCTTTCCCACCCCTGTGCTGACTTTGTGAGCACAAATGTAGCTTTCGGAAGTCTGGTTTAGAGATTCCATTCTGAAAACATGAGTTCCCATTATTTCAACAAAAACACCACAGAAGTTAACGAAGGTGAAATCTTTGCATTGTCTACCAAAGTAGGGTGTGTTTTCAGTTAAGCGTGCTGCGTTATGCCTGTTTATTACTAAGTTTTTTTTTAAGAAAACCTGAAATACATTTGTAACGCCTTGTAATGAAATCTCAGTTTTCGGTGTTCGCCTGGTGCTTAGGTGTGCTTTCTTCAAATATGCACTGCTGAGTCTCACTTGGGCAGTTTTTCCTCTGCATTCAGTCTTTAGGCAGAAAAGTCAGTTTGCCCTAAACCCATTTGTTTTTTCTGTGCTTAGAAATTTGTAAGAAAAGAGAGCATTTCATAGTAACTGTATAAGCATGTTTTGTAGACGGTGGCCTGCATTTAGAGAGGAAGAATTTGCCAAAGTGAGGGTGGAGTCTGTAACAGGACTTGCTCCTCTTAGGAGGCTGGAAAAGGCATAGCACTATGTTTGGCAAAGAACTTGTTACACCAGTTTCTTTGCAAAAAGGCCCGTGAGTGTGTTTTGTAGTTTATTCATTGTTCCATGCACAGGGGCTATATGTAAATTTTCAGGTAGATAAAGTGTATATTTAAAAAAAAAAAAAATCTGAAGTTCTATGAGGTTACTTTTTTCTCCTTTCAGTCACAGTTGCCCTCTATAGACAGTTCTGTTTCTGAAGGCAGGAGACTTACTACAGTTTAGTAAGAGGCAGCTACTAAGAAATAGAAAGGCAGGCTGTTATTTTTTCTGTGGGTGACACACTTGATATACAGATTTGGTTAAGATTGCTTTACATCATTGTAAAAAAAGAAAAGTTTGCTGCCTATAAAATGAATTTGGTAATAACAGACTGATTTTTATAACAAATATACCAGTAGTTTCCAGTGTCTTTAGGGTCTAAATGAGAAGCGCTGCAAGGTGAGCATCTTGCAGCTGGAGGTGAGAGTTCTGTCATACAGTTTGAAACTGTTGTAGTGAAACTGGCGAGGGCTGTGCACCACTGTGAAACGGATCCAGTTTCTTGGGTTATTCACTGGAAGACTGCGTGAAGGCGTATATGTCACATATATGCACACGTTTTTTTAGTGCAAATACTAGTCTGTTTTCAAGAGGAGCATCTTTTGTCAGCAAACTATCCTATTTTTCACTAAAAACACAGATTGTAAACAACTGTGAAGTGAATAACTTGAATGTTATTCAACTCACTGTGTTGATATTGCTGTACAGTACTGTGCTTTATCAGAAGTTATGTTATTTATTGTGCCTTTCAAGGGAGGGTGGAAGGATGCTCACTGGATTTGTTAAGGTGGAATCCTATTCTGTAAAAAACTATTAAGTCTAGTAATTTTGCATTTGAGAGGAAATTAGGTGAACTTTCACACCCTAAAGAAGTATAAAGAACATAGAATATTTGTGGCAGTACTCAAATGTCACACAGCTTTGGATTTACAGTTAGTTCACCAATGAGGTATCAAAAGAAGGAGATGGGTAGTACTAGAGTAATGAATCTGTCCTGAAATTCCAATATTTATTGGTGGTTTTAATTGTTACCCTCTTTACCATTTTAAATCAGACATCCTTGTACAAGAATATGTGAAATTTGGATCCTTGGACACATATTTGAAAAAGAATAAAAATGTTATCAATATCTTGTGGAAGCTGGAAGTAGCCAAACAGTTGGCATTAGCCATGCATTTTCTGGTAAGTAGTGCATTCTTCAGTTTTGTTAAAGGCTGAATTCAAGTGTTTCAAGCTAATACATGTAGAACAGCTGAGCTATTACCTTACTTTTCAAAACTGGAGAATATTTGAAAATAGGCTGGGCATATACCAGATAGTGGATTGCCAAGGACAGACTTTTTTATTTTGCACAAAGTGTAATTGAATTTCCCATTCTTTTTTAGTGCTTTATGTTTTAGTGTTAAATAAAAACACATTTCCAGTAAGAATTCTTTTTTTTTTTGATTCCAAGAATCAGCCCTTCCTGGTTTTCCCACCTCAGCTCTTGATGATTTCCTGGTAGTGTTAGTAGTTAACAACTGGGAAGGGAAACGTAGTACTGTTCAAACTGGTAGTACAATCTTCTTGTGCATTAGGTCCTAACCTTACATTCTGATTAATTCAACATAAAGGCCAGTATTCAAGACAGAATATGTGAATAGATGGATCTTCCCTTTAACAGAGTTTAAATGGATCATACTGACGGATCATTATTCTTCTGAGTTAATATACATCAAATAGTTTTAAACTGGAAATTTTAGGTAGATAATTAAAATTAATGGAAATTGGCTATAAACTCTAACTCTGAGAGGGACTGATGAAATGTCTGATATTTGATCAACTTAATCTATGATCATTATTTTCTTTGCTGATGTTTCCCATATGCTGTAACTATTGTTTTTTTAGTACTTCTTCAACCATAAGATTTTTTTGTCAGTATGTAAAAGTTGCATTTCTGTTCATAGGAGGATAAAGGACTTGTTCATGGGAATGTCTGTGCGAAAAACATCTTGCTTATCAGAGAGGAAGACAGGAAGTCTGGAAACCTTCCATTTATAAAACTGAGTGATCCTGGCATCAGTATTACAGTTTTGCCAAGAGACAGTAAGTCTTGGTGTCATCTTTCTTGTTTAATGCTTCTGACTTGAAAAATAAGTCTGATGATGTTTTTTTCTGACCACTGTATAAGATACTTCTGTTACAGTAAATTCTTTAATCCTTCTGTCACTTTAAGATAATCTCTGCAGTCCGAGTCAGCAGTTTTGAGTGTATCTTCTTTATCAGCAAATAGCTACAGGAAATAAAGCCACTATTCTCCATTGTGTGAGGGGGCTTCTTCCTGCTGTTCTCACTTTGAACTTTTTTTCCACTGGTAGTACCATTAGCACACTCTAACGTACCACGAGTAAGTCTGTTGAATCGGCAGGTAGCTGCTGGTCTTAGTATCTTATTACTGCTCAAGATTAAATTGTTGTATTTTGTATCTTGGAGAAGTTTTCAGAGCCAAAGGTAAATGCACTTTGGAAAATGCTGCCTGGCAGTTGAAAATCATCTTCAGTGCATTTCTTGGTGAATACCTGAAGCCCCTTGATGATGCTAGAAATACTGGATTATCATCTGCCATTAAGGCTGTTCTAGTGCTTTGTAAACAGCAAAATTAATTAAATGAAATTAAAAGTGTGTGCAAAATTGGTATCCTAAAGAAACTGAAGTAACCTTACTGTTCTTTATCTCCTCTTTTTAATAATTTTGGAAAAATGAATGCACTTTATACTTTGTAATTTTTTAAATGCCAAAAGAAATGATGCATCTAAGAGGCTATAACCAATGCAGTGTCATTATTTTCCAATAAACTGTTTAAACTCCTCCTTTTCAAATAAGAAGCCTACGTTAATCTTACAAAATTTTGTTTTAAGGAACTCTGAATCTACATCAGTACGAGAACATCTTTTAAATATAATCAGTATCAAAAGTTTAAAAATCAAGTAGTATGAAATTCCTTGTTATGGCATCTTTTGCTGTGCCATAATGTGCCAACTACTAGCAAAGTACTTTTTACTCTTTGCCGTCTCGTTCCTTTGTGGTAGCTACTAAATCTTGGTAACATTATGGAAAATACAGAAGTTGGAGCAAAAATGTAACATGGAAATGATATTAAGGCAATTTTATAACATTAGGCACATTTTACAACAAAACTAATGGTCCTTCCTTCTGATTCATAAACATTACTTTTGTATATATTCTGTAGCTTTTTTTTTTTAAAGGCAGGAAGGAAAACTTGGAAAGATGCTAAAAGCACATTACAGAATGCAATACCTATGTGTACTAAAGTCATTTTTACTAAATCAAATATGTTAGTGAATTTTCTGGGTTTATTATTCGTCTTGACATGGTATTTCCTTTGTGTGATTGCAGTTCTTCTTGAACGAATACCGTGGGTTCCACCTGAATGTATTGAGAATCCCAAACAGTTAAGCCTGGCCACAGACAAATGGAGTTTTGGTACTACTTTGTGGGAAATTTGCAGTGGAGGAGACAAACCTCTGAGTGCACTGGATTCTTCGAGAGTACGTATTACTGGATCTGCAGACATAGCAGTTCTTTGGACACTTCTAGTTTAAAACATCTGCTGTTGTAACTATATCAGCATGTAAAGTGGTGTGGCCCATGACCACTGTAGGGAAAATTACTGATAGGTAATGATCAGAAGTGATCATTTGAGGTTTGTTCGTGTGTTGTTCGATTATTTTTTTTTTTTTATGGGGACAAAGTACAGGGTTGCCAGTATTACCTGGTTCATGTTTCTGTTGCTTCGTTGCAACAGTGTATCACTTGAAACAAAAAGTGCTTGTAACAATGTATGTGGATTTTAATTGTCATTATTCTAGTAATTGAACATCTTAAATACCGTTAAGACTTTGTGAGTTGCAGACGATTCTACTATTTTAGCTAAACCAGAAATGTTAACTTTGTCTCAACTAGCGGCAGAACGTGGTGGGGGAAATGCTTTCCCTAAAAATGCTATTTCTTATGCATTCGCTTCCGTAGTTGGAAGCAAAAAGATTCATTTCCTTTACTATGCTTCAAACAGATTTGTAGTATTTTTATAAATGGACTGTTACCTTTTCACAAAGCCTGGTCTGATTTCGCAGGTGGTGTTGCAATAAGCTCCAAGGTCAATCTAGACCTAGCTTATAGATATCTAGGTATTTCAGAAGTTGCCCTTCTCCTCTCCTGCGCTAATCAACATTCTTTCATAATACTTAGGAAGAATTTTACAATTGGAGGCACTCAGCCAGCTCACAGGTGGATAGAATTTTCTGCTGGACCCATCCAGTTGAGGTTTTATGAAATTGCCAACAAATGAGACACCGTCTTTCTCATTATCTTTCTCTGTGTTCTTATCTTTCACCAGTAACTGACTGGGAATTTCTGAACTGGTTACTCTAAATTATGCCAATCTTGCTACATTGTCAGCCTTTGCTTTTGATGGAAATTCGTCAGACATACGTTCAGTGAGATAACAAATCTAGGTTAAGAGATGTATGTTTTTGGCTGCTCTGGTGAGAACGTTAAGGCTTCTGCAACTCTTTATGGTAGAATATTAAAATGGCTTTTATCTATTTAATTCCAGAAACTACAGTTTTATGAAGACCGGCACCAGCTTCCTGCCCCCAACTGGACAGAACTAGCAAACCTTATAAACAATTGTATGGATTATGAGCCAGATTTCAGGCCTTCATTTAGAGCAATTATTCGTGACTTGAATAGTTTGTTCACTCCAGGTGAGTCTGTGATACATGATGAATGCACTAGACAAAAAGAACTCGGATTCCTGTTGGTTTCTTTTCATATGGCACCTTTCTTTTTCTTACGTTGTCCCACAACCACTCTCCAAAGCAGCCCTGGAAATCTAAGTTCATAAGGACACGCTATGTTACTGCTTTTTATTTTGTCCCAAAAGAGGACACATTCAAAGTTACTATTATCACTCAAAGCAGTTTTCTGGTTTGATTAATGTCTGTCCCAAACATTCTAGTCTCTTAACCAAGTATGTTATGTCTGTGACTTGTCTTTCTTGTTTCTCTCAGTAAAATAAATAGGTATCTTTCTTTTTTCCAAGTGGAAGGCACATGTTATCACAAGCCCTTGTGAGGTTTACGTTTCTTCTCTCTGCAGTAGTGGAGTTGTTGCGCAATAGTTGCTAAACTTGAAGTACAATAGGCCTGCAAAAAAAGAAAATTGTGAAATTAAAGCAAGACTTGCTATGAGTTGAGAGAAGTCATTTGGCTTTTTTGTGATACATGTTTGTCTTTGACTGCAAAATACTATATAGAAATCGAGGTAGTTGTTAATATTCTACTGAGCTTGGGTTATGCCAAGCAAAAACAGAACATGCCATGATTGTAGGAAGTTTCTTTATTCTCCCATTCACTTCGCTGTGCCTCGTGTCCCCTTTCTCTCTTCCCTTCTTCCTCCTGTCCCTCAGATTACGAGCTATTGACAGAAAGTGATATGTTGCCAAATATGAGAATTGGAGCACTTGGATTTTCTGGTGCTTTTGAAGATCGGGACCCAACACAATTTGAAGAAAGACATCTTAAGTTTTTACAGCAACTTGGCAAGGTAGGATGTTTCAAAATTCTCCAGTTGCCTAGGAAAGAACAATCTTTTTCAATTATCTTCTGATGATCTTGTATACATTATTTACATTGAAACTTGTTTCAGTTAATTCAAAAATTAATTATTTCAGTCATATCTGACTACAGTGTGTGGTTCCTTTAAATCTTTTTTCAGTTTGACAGTGTCATTAGATAGAATAAAGATAGCTGACCTCTACAATGAAGCCAGTCACGCTGAAAGGCTAAAATCTTTTTCAGTAATGCAGAGCTACGTCTGACGTAATTTTTTTTTTTTTTTTGAATTCTTGGTATTATTTTTAAAATGCTCCAGAGCAGTTTTGCATAACTGGAGTGAGGTTGAGGGGTTTTGTGTAGGTGTATTTTGGGCCTGAATATGCAGTCCCTAAATTCAATAGTGTCTTTGAGATATATGTAGGCCTTGAACATTTTCAGCTTTAGAAATCAGCATTTGGTTACTGGCGTTGCAAGTCCTTGCAGCCTGGCTATGTAAAAGCATGCCTAGACAGATGACCAAGTGCAGTTGGCACATCTTCCCCAAGTAGCATTTTTCCAGAGTATTCCTTGCTGGTTTATGGGGTTTTTTTTTATTTACATGATAGCTATATATTCCTTTAACTCCAAGTACTAGTGAAAGGAAGCCTGAAAGCAAAGTAGCATTTGCAGATGGTTAGTTATTGACTGTAAATGGTCACAGAGGGGAACAGAGTGGTAGGTGATGACTTCATAAAGAAAGATAAAGAAAGTATAAACAGGAAGGGAAGAAGGTAGAACATTGAAACAAGTGGTGGAAAAACCACCAAGAACACAGGAGAACTAAGAGCCAAGAGGAACCTAAACGAAGGGGGTTTTGCAGGTGCAGGAAAAGGAGTGTGCCAGCTGACAGCTTGGAAGTGCAAGTGAAAATTTGTGAAGACGAGGGAGAAAATGAATCGACATCACCGCTGCTCCTTGTCCTCGTTTCCTCTTCCTTCCACAGAAGATATTTCCTACTCTTACAGAACTGTTCCCTGTGATCCTGCACTCTGTTTCCCTCAGGGAGGTTTTGTGGCGTTTCACTGAGTTGTGGTCACCTTAATGCCAATACAGTGAGCACTGAGGCAGTGTGAACTGACACTGAGAGAGAGACAATGACGTGGACTTGGTTTTAATTCAAGTATTTCCATTTGTGATCTAGGGGAATTTTGGCAGTGTTGAGATGTGCCGGTATGACCCGCTGCAGGATAATACTGGGGAGGTGGTGGCTGTGAAAAAGCTGCAACATAGCACAGAAGAGCACCTTAGGGACTTTGAAAGAGAAATTGAAATACTTAAATCTCTGCAACATGATAACATTGTTAAGTACAAAGGCGTGTGCTACAGTGCAGGTATGTGCTATATTGAATCAACCTTCAGGTATACACTTAAGTATGCATCCTGAGAAATTCAGAGAGGTAAGTGTTTATGAAAGTCACTGACTTGTCCTAGCTTTACCAGGACTTAAAGAGTACAAATTAAAGGAAGCAGCATCTGTTGTATGCTACTTCTCAGTACGAGGTGGACATTTTATTCAGTCAACTCATCGCATAATTTGATTGATTTAGAGCAAGTACCATTTTGACCAGTTACCCAATTTCTTTATCTTAAAGCATAGAAGTCTTCCTAGAAAAGAGTTGAGGGCTAAGTGGGAAGATGTAACCATTTTGTGGCTGTCGTAGGTTTTTGCTCAGTATAAGGTCCCAGAGTGGGTATTATCAGTTCTTGTACAGCCTACTGAGTAAAAGACTAGACAGTAAAAAGTTTCAGAAACAGATGTATTTAAGTGAATTGCTGATGAATGAGTGCATGGGTTCCGCCCAGGATCTTACTGTAAAAAGAAAAATCTTGGGCTAAAAATCAGAGTAAGTTTTTAAAGATGGTAAAATTACTGACCAGTTGATATCGGTTGCCGTTCTGAGTTTCGTCTCGGCAGTGAGGAGCTGCATACACACAGATACACACATGGCACTTCTGCTTTGCTTTAGCAATAGCAGCTGAAGTATTGATGAGATGATCTTGATTAATGATGTTCAGTTTATCAAGCATATCCACATTATTGTTATTTTTAAATCAATGGCATTTCCTGAACAAATGCCAAACAAACTAATATATGAAAAATTGCATAGTGATGTACATATAATAAATTAGTTTTTTGATATTAAGACTATTTTCTATTTCATTCATAGACATTTGTAAATATTTATATTTCAAAACTTGTTACTGGAGAATGACAGAAAATTAAGTGTATTTTTTGTTGTTGTTGTAAAAGGTCGTAGGAATCTAAGATTAATTATGGAATATTTGCCGTATGGAAGTTTACGAGATTATCTGCAGAAACACAAGGAGAGGCTGGACCACAAGAAGCTTTTGCTGTATGCGTCTCAGATATGCAAGGTAGGAAATTTCAGATGATTAATATTTTTCAACAAGTTTTTGTCTCTTTGGTCTTGTCTCATTTGTCTCTCTATTCATCATAAAAAAATTGTATATTCTGTAATACTGTTAGGCTGCTAGCACCACATAACCCTAAAAAAAGTAGCAATACATATTCATGTTCTCTAGAACTGGACAAACTTCTGAGTATCTTAATATAGGATGCTGAGACTGGCCTGTCTGCTGACTGAGGCAGAGTATACTCCATTTATTTTTATTTTGTAGTTTGCTTAGCCTATATTTCATTCAGAAGAATTATAACCTCTTTTCTCCCTAATGAGGGCTGAAATAAAATTTTGCAGGAGCTAATATACTCACCCAGACAAACTGTTTGTGACATACTATAACTGATTTTTCATAACTTGGACATTGAGTTATAAACCCACTATAACAACATGTATACGTTTACGAAATGTACTTCAAACTCTTGATAATATTAGCTTATTTAGCAGAAAGAGCAGAGATATACATGATTTCTGCATGAAGAATTAGAGGCAATAGAAGTGCCCAAAGCTGTAGTGAATTATTTGCTAGTCTCAATGGTTGGTAATGAACATCCTTCATAAAATTCTGAAAAGGAGGACAAACATCTGATTTTTATTGTGATATCTCATTTCCTCAGAAAGAGGGCTTATGCCTTGCCTAGTTTTGTTCTGTTATTATACTTCAGGTACAAGAAACTGCACACACTTCAGATTTCATTGCATGTTTGGTAGCTTGGCAAAAGGAAAAAAAAAAAAGGGGGGTGGAGGGGGCAGGGGGAAGAGAGAAAAGAAAAAAAGACACACACACCCCACACCCACTCAAGGCATGTACCAGAAATATTTTTAAATTCCTTTCCCATATGTCCACATCAAAGACATGGGAACAGTACGTAAATTAAAATTAACGGGTCTTTTTCAGGATATGTAGCCCACGGATATTCTTATGTCTGGTAGTTGTGCTCTGCCTTATTCAAAGCAGAAGACTTTCCTTCTGCAGTATCTGCAGAAGAGGCCTGACAAGAATCAGGCAAGAGAGTCTCTGCCAGAGCCAAGATCTTCTCAAGGCATTCAAACTTTCACCTGGTGAACAGAGCTTGATAGTTCCCTGCTTGAAACTGGGCTGACTCCGTAAACCTTTGATGGCTGCTGAACATGGGGCATGTACAGAAGGACGCTACGTGCACCTTTAGCAGCTGGTCTCACCTCTTCATGGGCTTCACTGAAGCAAGGCTAGGCTGGTAGTGTCCAGCAAAAACTCCTTGATGGGCAAGCAATGTCCAGTGAGGTTGGAAAACAGAAAATGTTCACAAGTCTGTGGCAAATGTCAGTCTTTTCACAGAGAGGAAGGATTGAATATGTGACCACTCACTCAAAGAGCATTAAAAAGCCTTCTGATCTGTGTCTTCAAAACAGAAGTCATTCTCCAGTAACAGGCATACAAAATTCTCGTGTTTTATTTCTACAGCAAGTTACTGTTATTCTCAGTGCTGGTAAGTCACTGAAAACAATTTTCCTTGAAGCAAAGAGCTGGAAGGGTCTAACAGTACCACCTAGGAGGACGGTGAAAGTGGATCTTTCATAGAATAAAGATGCAACAGGTATTTCTGAACATGCAAAAGCTGCAGGCACTTACCTTTTTTATTTTGTGACCATCTAAGGCGATGACCTGAGGAGTCGTAAGATGCCTGCCCTGTTGACTGTCATAAGCAGCTATGAAGCTTGCATATGTAAGTCTTCAGGCCTTATCCAAAGCCTGAAGGAACAACAGTGGCAGCATATCTCAGGACCCTGGTCTCTGAGACAGAGGTACTGATACCAGGTGGATTTTGGCCTTTGCAGGGAGTGCAAGTGTGGCAGGAAATTTTGGGAAAGGAGCTGTATTCAGAAGGTAGAAAGAAAAAAGGTCTTAATGCGTGTGTGTACATACACATATATAAAACAAGCATGGAGATACTATAGGTCTTCAGGATGGTGATGAGAAATCAAAACGACAGATGAAATGACTGCTTCCTAAGTACCAAGCAGCAGCCAAGAGGAGCTATAATATGCCTTCTGCAGATACTTCAATGGGAAAACATCCTGCTTTTATCTGACAAAGCATGGACACACACCATATGAGAATGTGAAAAGTCTGCATGTAGGACTTGCTCTTAAAGAAGTATCTTTTCTTCGCTTCTAAGGGAAGCAAAGTCTAAGAATTACAGTCTGTGTGTCTTGCTTTGCACTTTTTTTGCTGTACGACCTGCAAAGCAGAGGTTATGTTGATCACTTTAAGAGGTCACTCTAAGATGTAGCATACTGTAACTTCAAAGCAACTTGATTAAAAACGTAATGAGTACATAATATTACAAAAATGGAATCTGATGCTTTTCCTTCTTCTTTTAATTGATTGCACTTCCACTTTTTAGCTGTTTCTGCTTCTCTTGCAGTGTTTACTCTTTCAGCATCTCGCATCTCGTATTTCTGCAGTGCATTTCTGCCACTCTTGTTTTTTGTTTGTGTTTTTTTTATCAAAAATCTTTCTCCCTCTGCCTTGCTGCTCTTCTCAAATATATGGGAGAAGTGAAGGCATACTCATACCTAAGGGTTAAGATGAGTGTGTGTGTTTGCTGTGTTTTGGTTCCTTGCTACTATAGTGGGAAAGGGTTCCTGACTTAAAGGTAATATTTTTTTGTGCGTATTCGTACTGTGAAAAGCAGCATTTTCAGAGATGGCATTTGCTAGTGGTGATGTTTCTGTAGATGCAAATTAGTGCAGCTGTAATCTGGTTCAGCTTGTGCCATTATTACAGCTTGTCCAGTGGCAAGCAACAGGACTCTGTATTCAACTTTAAAGAATCCTGACAATAGAATGTCAAATAAGGAAGTTAACTTCTCCATGTATCTGATTTTTGGGGTGTTCTTTTTTGCTCTTTTGGTCTTGGATTTTGTTAATGCTGGCTGATAGGAGAAAAGGCTAAGAATAAATTTATCTTTCCATCTCTTAATGCTTAAAATGTTTCAGGTGTCCTTGCCAGAGAGACTGACTTCAATGGTAGAAACATTTCAAATCACGTCACTAAACTCTACTCCTTTGCTAGAGCAGTGCCACAGGATTATGGTTTCCACTTAGAATTTGCATGATTTCGATTAAATATCTCTCTTACAATAGGTATTTCCAGGTGAACAGAAAAATTACTATCATCAGAGAAATTTCAGGAGCATTTTCAGTACAGTGTGTTGCAATAATAAAAACTTAGAGCATTTACATAGACTGATTGTATCAGAAGCACAGAAGTCTCACTTTGGAAACGCTAGGCTTGGCGTTCTCCAGGACAGCGGTGGATAAGCGGGTAACCAGAACAGGTGTTTCCGAAGGGTTTGGGATGGGGTGCGAGTGAACAGCCGTGGTGGCGGGTAAAGAGGTCTGAGCAGAAGGTTGGACTTTGGAGTGGAACTATTTATGAGGTTTCTCACTTAAAAAGTAAAAAAAGAGAGAAAAATCTTTTTACATTAATAGTATAATGTTGTTCAAAACTTTTGAGTTCAATGATGCCCGTAGCGTAATTGATTGCTTTTCATTTGTGTTGAAGGAGTGAGATCCTTTCTTATGAAACTCTGAAACTGACAATTGCTTTGTGTTTCCTTTCACATGAGAGTCAGGTATCTCTTGACATTGTGCACTGTCAACTTCTGTGCACTGTTTATGGCTGGGTAAGCAAACCCCTCTTTTTTCAGTAATGCCACTACACATGCTGGTTTCTTCCACTTTTCATTGTTAGCAAAAAAGAATTACATGCACTGGTAAGAAGGGATCATTAGCAGCAAAAGACAACGTGGCTTCGGACCAATCCTTTTTTTACAGCAACCCACAGAAATGTAACAACAAAGAGAACTGTTGGTGAATAGTGGTCCATACAGAAGAGAAACAAGACACACAGGTGGGAATACGGTCAGAGAACAGCTGTCAAATTGAAGGAATTGTAATGTAAAGTTTCACAAAGCAATCAGGAAAGCAGATGTACAAAATGAAGAAAAATGATTAAATGAAATGGGTAAATAAGACGGTCTTCCTATCTGCGCTGGATTGTGTAGCTTAGCCCAGATTTTGCTTTTCTTCTGTCTGTCACCGACAAACTGCATTTGGCCACAGAAAGGAGCTGTAACACCTCTCCAGCTACGTAATCAAAAAACACTAGGCTCTGGCAGGGGCTCAGTTTACCTCCATCCGGTTAAGTGAAGTCCCTGCACTTGGAAGAAGTAACTCCTCAGAGAAGACAAATGTTCAAGCACACCGATTTTGGTAACAATCAGTGTTTGGTTTTAACTTTGAGGTTAATTCATCCCTTTAGGGAAAGTGCAGCTACTTAATGGTAAAAGTAACTCTTTTGCTATTGTGTTTGTGAACTTTACACCTAGGGCATGGAGTATCTGGGTACGAAAAGATATGTTCACCGTGATCTAGCAACAAGAAATATCTTAGTGGAGAATGAGAACAGAGTTAAAATTGGAGATTTTGGATTGACAAAAGTCTTGCCACAAGACAAAGAATACTACAAAGTAAAAGAACCTGGTGAAAGCCCTATATTTTGGTAAGTCTTCTTTGGGTGTATGAAATCGTGGCATGTTTTCAGTTTTTGCTGTTTCAGCCAATTGTGTAAACTTGAAGTCAGTTGCCCAACATTGTGAAAGTCACATGCATGATGTTTGACTTTACAGAACAGCATGTAGGACTTTACAACATTTTTAATCTCCTAAAAATTACCAAAATATTTAAAAGAAATAGTGTGCAACAGGAAAGATATTCTTACATAAAAGAAATCTAAAAGGGCCCATTCCCCAGCATGCTTTCAAAGTTTTGGGCCTTCTAGTTCCCTAAACACTAGTCACTTGTATCTTCTGGCTGAGATCTATTCGATAGACCCTCTGACCAAGTGGAGTTAAATCCCACAGACTCTGTATACTAGCAAGGACTGAAAGAGGAGAGATTTCAATTAGATCTAAGGAAGAAATTCTTCCCTCTGAGGGTGGTGAGGCACTGGCACAGGTTGCCCAGAGAAGCTGTGGCTGCCCCATCCCTGGCAGTGTTCAAGGCCAGGTTGGATGAGGCTTTGGGCAACCTGGTGTAGTGGAGGGTGTCCCTGCCCATGGCAGGGGGGTTGGAACTGGATGAGCTTTGAGGTCCCTTCCAGCCCAAACCGTTCTGTGGTTCTATGACTATTGAGTAGATGTCTGTATTTGGGCACTGAGCTTCCAGAAAAGGTCTAAGTTACTCCAAAATACAGTAATGCTCCAACAAGCTGCACTTAGCTTGGAAAAAGAAAGAACACTCTGTATAGCCTATGGGAGGCTGAAGGATTATAAAATGGAAATTGGTAGACGGTATTCAGAATGCAAAATACGTGCTTTGGTTCTGTTCTATAAAGACATAGAAATACTTTAGGAAATACACTGACAGATGACTGTGATAAAAACCCCTTTTATGACCTGATAGCAAAAGAAAATGCCATTCTGTACATGTGATTTTAGTCTATATTTTAGTCTGCTGTAGGTCCTGTAAAAATGTTGTATCTAAAGGATAAATAATACAAACTGGCATCTTAGTAGATGTTACTGGGATTTGTAAAATTTAAATCGAGGAATACCTGGGACACAGTTCAAGGCTCACTGAAAGTGATGGAAGGATGCTTACTGGCTGTAATTATCTTTCTTTCCAGGCCTTATCACATCAAAATCTTGTGCACTCTCACTATGGATAAGAAAAATATGTACAAATTTGTTGGGAAAAAAACAAACTTGGATATAGTTATCACTGACTGTATTTGTTTAAGGTGGTTTCTGTTTTCAATACCAATTAACTATTACAAAAAGAATAGCTTCTAGTGCAGGTGGTGGGAGGAAATGAGAACGTGTTAATGCCTATCAACAAAGAACACTTATTCATTAAAAGATATCAGACTTATTAAAAGGAATATCTTCAAAACCAAAAAGTCACATGTTAAACAGAACAATATTCCTTTTGCCATGCGTTGCAGGTATGCTCCAGAATCTCTGACGGAAAGCAAATTTTCTGTGGCCTCAGATGTGTGGAGTTTTGGTGTGGTCTTGTATGAACTCTTCACGTATATTGACAAGAGCAAAAGCCCACCAGCTGTAAGTACATAGTTAATGGTTCTCAGAGTTTACTTTAATTTGTTTATTTAAATTTTTGAAAAGATACAGATTGTTTCTTTACCTAAATAGGTTGATATTTACTGACCCTTTTCTGGAGATACCTTAGTATTTATGAGGCAGCATCCAATCAGAAGCAGCAACATGATAAAAAGTATTAGTATCAAGTCATAAGAAGGAAAGGAGATCTGAAAATTACCTGAGAGTCTGTGCAGATCTTATCCATCCTCTAACTCCTAACTGTTGGAAAAGGTGTTAAAATCTCACATTATAGATTGTTCTTTCTTGTCCTTCGTGGAGAGTGATCCCAGATGCAGCTGTTTCTCGGCAACATGACATATGTTTGTAATGCTGTTCCAGTCCGAGGCTGAACCAAACAAATATGTAAACGTTAAGTTGATTTAAATAAGGTAACTTTATTTTGTTATATTTCCAGAACCCAAGTTAGTGAGTTATTGACATTCAAGAAAGAAAGGGTGTGGCTTTTTGCAGACTATTGAAAAACACCTTTAAAGACAGATTTACAGTGGACGGAGAAAAATCCTACTGAGAAATGTATACTGAGTAACAGTTCTCCAGTTGGAAATGAGATTCACAATCTTACTTGTACGTGGCACTCCTCTGCAAGCGTAACGGAGTAGAGTTGAGCCACTTATATTTGCTGGAGCTGTCCTCACCCTTGGCCAGTGTCTCAGTCCTGGCAAATGCGGTTTCGAGAGCTGAACAATGATGATAGGCAAAAATGCACTTGGAAGATGTCTGCATTGGCCTCAGCAGACCTCTTAGTAATTCAGTGCAATGACTAAGCTATCAAGGAAGAACTCTCAAGGCAGGAGCAGCTCTTCCCGCATAATAACATAAACATTGCAGACACCTGGAGTTCTTCTTCTTCAGGATTATGAAATGGAAAGTGGTAGAGTAAGTCATGGGCTCAGGTGGAATATCCTGTGAATGAATCAACTCTACATGTGCATTCACCACTTCATCAGGCTGGTTATCCCATTGGTCTGTATCAAGAAAAATTGTTTACCGATTAGCCAAAGCGGTCTGTTTAACTGTCATAGTTTTTATAATTATGCATTGTTTCCTCAACTTTGGACCTTTACACATTCTACCAACAGTGGTTTCACGTTTTCATGTCAAGGATCATTAAAGACATTTATGTAGCATTGGAAGAAAAATGATTCCTTTACGTTGCTCTTAGAAATTATTTTCATTTGATAATACTGCCTCATTTACTTTTGACCTCTGGCAATCTGAATGAGATTTTAATTTACTTTTAGAGTTATGCTGATTTTTGGATAGCAAGATTTATCTAAGCCATTTTTTGCTTGCTTTAAGTATGCTACTGTTTCTGACCTGTAATTACTGATTAATCCTTTTAATCTTTTTTTATACATCAGTATGGTATTATCTGTTTTCTGTTTGACTGGGATTTTTCAAAGCATCAAAATCTCGTTTTAATGTTTCAGGGAGCTATTTAGAATTAGCTGTGAGGTTTATCCTTTTAAAACTAGTTAATCCTCAGATAATCAACATTTTTAAAGAATTGTTTACTTATTGCTTTAAATTATGCATGTATCATCCTATTTTTATCCACACACCAAACAAAATCTGTAATTATTGATATATTCTCTGGACTTGTAATTTATAATTTTACCGTTGTAAAATTGTATTCTATTTATTCTTACTGTTGTTTATTTTTCTTACAAAGAATTTTCCCTTGCTAAGAGTATTGTAGCATCTTTTTTTCCTTTAAAACTTATGACAGTCGGCCTTCTGTTTCAGGAATTCATGCGCATGATTGGCAACGATAAACAAGGGCAGATGATTGTATTTCATTTGATAGAGCTTTTGAAGAATAATGGACGACTACCGAGACCGGATGGATGCCCTGATGAGGTGAAGTATTATGAACATGTTACTGTAGTCTGAAGTGAGTACTTGGGAAATGCAAGCCTTGCGTTTTTGTTCTGCTTGGATTACTGAAGTATGTATACAGGTGGAATGGCTGTGCTGTTATTTGGTCAGTTGCATGATGAGTTATGATCACATTTCTTTTCTGATTCTTTAGAGTGCATTCTCTCAGGAGCCTAGAGTGTAGTCTTTCTGCATATATGAAGTAGGACTATTTTGACTGACTGCTGTACCGGACACTCAGGCTTCTGTTTCAAAAATGTAAATTTATTAAGGCAATGAGATTAGAATATAGAACTTGTTCCATGGAAGTCCCATAGAGAGATTCTTGTTCAAAGCTGTGAACTGTGAATTCTTTTGAAGTCTGTAACATTTAGCAGAAGTGTCTTAATATTTACATAAGGCTTTTCACATTTCATTCCAAGATTTAAAGAACTCCTTATCTTGATTATTTTCCTTCTCTTGCTCTTCCCTCCTCAAGCATAGGAATACCCATGTTTATCATGTGTGTTATTCACTGTAAAGCATTCTCAGCCAAGAGCTACCTGCAGACTGTAGGCACAGTGAAGTATATGAGTCAGGTTTTGCACGTTCAGGGCCTTCAGATTTGTATTCATGTTCCTCATCGTAGGTACTGAGGTGTGTATGTACGTAAAGCCATCCTCAGAGCACACACATTAACTCAATGTTCTTCTGGTTTTCCTGATACTCCAGATGTTTTAAAAATACTTTCATACTACTTGTAAGACTTGTAGTTCTGTATTCTTCAGAGCAGGTTGCGCCTCAGCTTGAGTCAAACGGATAGGGCTGGCTGGGTGAGTCATGAGGGGAAGAATGTAAGTAGGACAGCTGAGCTTTGTAGCGTGTGCAACTTCCAGCTCGGATCAATTGCTGCATCCCTTTAACGTCAGATACGCTTGGCAGCAAGTCGAGAAGTAATCCGTTCAAAACTGGAGACAGAGGAGAGGTCAGGGTCAAGTGGTCCAGCAGAGAAGAGAAAGAATGCTACAGGTGGGGCAGGGAAGGCACAAGAGAAGAAATAGTCTAGAGAATCAAGAGAGAAGTCTCTGAAGTAACCTTTCTTGCTTTGTGGGTACAGCAACTATTGAATTGCAAAGGTTTGGCTTTTTGTAGATAACCTGAATGTCATATGTGTAAGATAATACATAATCTGCCTTACTGAAACTGTATCCAAACTAATGCAAAGGTTTCGATGTCTGACATTTCTTCAGATACCACAGCAAGGTGGAAATGTCTCTCTTTTGTCTGAAACTGTGCTCTTCCCAGTTTGATCCCAAAAGGCCAGTGATCACAGATATTAAATCTTCCAGATGTCTGTAGCTTACAAGCATCTTGAAACTTGGGTCTAAAGCAACTTAGTCAATGCAGGAGTTTCACAATTGCTGAAAAATAAGGAACTGATGCTACTTTTTTTTCTGGGACCTGTGCAGATTGTTGTTAAGCAACGTGTTAAAAATTGTTGGAAGTATGAGAAGTTGGTAATAATGATCTGGGTTAAATTAGTGAGAAGAGTACAGGTGAAGAGCTTGGCAAGTTATTTTCTGAGCAAGTATTGAGTGCATGTTTGGGAAAAGAGAAAACTGTTATCAAATGCCTATTGTAACGAAAATCTCTTCGAAAAATCACTTAAATTTACTTTTACTAGAAGTGGATTCAGTTTGCACAGTAACTTTTCTGACTTATTTCTGATTATATATGAAGAATAATTAAGAATTCAGTATAGGAATGTGGAGAAGTTTATCTTAGTGTTGTAAGGGACGCTTAATTTAGAATTGCTGTCTTTGTAAATCTGATATTTTGTTTGACTTGCAGAGCATTTGTCATTTTAAACATTTTTGAGCCTTCCAAAAAAATAAGAGCAAGCAAGAAGATAAAAACATAGATTAATAATGAAAGTCTCTTAAAAGTTTCAAAAACTAGCTGAGTGAATTTCCATACTAACTTTTAAAAAAATCTCTTTTTACAATAAGGGCTTTTGCAGAGCTAGCTATCCTCACTTCTGCTGTCACTGGGATCAAGCAGATAAACTGATTGGTATGGCAGGACGTTAGGCACGTCTTTGTGCCACTGTTACTTGGAAACATAAAGTTAAGCTGGATGTTCTTTGGACCAGTTCAAAGTGACTATTAACGATTTGTAGCATCTGTTTACCTATTGCCAATTGTCTTTGTTTCTTCTCCAGATTTATGCTATCATGAAAGAATGCTGGAACAATAATGTTACCCAGCGCCCCACCTTTAGGGATCTTGCTCAGCGAGTAGATCACATAAGGGACACCATGGGCGGATGAGAAAACTGTCCCTCCTTCAGAGGATGTGTTGGGATGCAGAACAACATGTACTTGGTCTGCTGTGTATAATTGACGTATGTACCCATGTGCATCTTGCTGGAAGTAAAATCTGTGTGGCAAATATCCTATCTCAATCTGCATACTGAGGAATCCTGCTGGTTTTCTTTATCAGGATATATTTGTTACTATGAGAATATGCTGAAATTCTCAATAGGGAGAGAAATTATTTTTCTAAATAAAATAATCTAATATATGGTCAGTCTACAACACCATTATTTGCCTTACTTGGCAATGCAAAAAAGAGGTGACTTAAAACGTGGTGAGATTAAGAGATGAAAACACGGCATATTTTCTTATTGAAAGGGAGATGCACAGAAAAGACTTCTAGAAGTCTTCACGCCGACTGTATAGTGACTTGGCACCCTGTTTGTGTGTTGCACAAGGGCTTGTGTTTGTTAATACAGTTTTATAATTTTTTCATTGTTGATGCTGAAATGGCTTCTCTGTATAACAAAAT
Organism: Tauraco erythrolophus; assembly: GCF_009769465.1. Classification (NCBI taxonomy): domain Eukaryota; kingdom Metazoa; phylum Chordata; class Aves; order Musophagiformes; family Musophagidae; genus Tauraco; species Tauraco erythrolophus. The sequence continues at coordinate 92,466,846 of NC_141496.1, read as the reverse complement.
AGAAGTGGTTATGTAACCCGGAAACTCTTAACGTGCCTGTCTGAATCAGTTATCAGCCAGCAATATATGCAAAGAGATACAGTAGGCTGAGTGGTGTACTGTAAGTACTTTGAGGGAAAGGGAGCAAATTGGTCTTAATTTGAAGAACCAGAAAACTTACTCATCCATGTGAAAATTTTAATTTAAAATGAAAAGGGAGATGACCAGTTTTTCTTACTCATCGTTTCCTCTGTTGAGTGCTAAATTCCCTTTATATAATTGAACTTACAGTGATAATAAGTAGAAATGAAGCTATTTTATACAAAGCAGTGTCTTCAGTTTGTTTCTGAGTATGAGAAAGCTAAACATACTGCTTTTAAATGCTGCTCTTTTATTCTTTCCATCTTTGTAATTTTCATGCAGTCATAAGTGTATCTATAAACTGAGAACTTCTTAAAGCAGAATTAAAAATCTAGAAAATGCCCTCTATTTCACAGTTCCTCACTTTGCTGTTAAGATGATCACCTTGTACCTTCCTTCCTATACACAAAAAAGAACGCTCATGGCCCCGTATCTGATACGGCCAGTCACAACCACATCGATTCTGTTTTGTAATGGAGTGGCCCAAGTTACCTCCTATTTCTTTCTGTGGTCATACCCAATGTAAGGCTGTTTGGAAGGAGGAATTACAAGTGCAATTGCTCCACACTCAGCGGGGGACAAGGACATGATCCCAGTTACTGAGAACTGAAAGGAGATCTGAGCTACCTGAACAGACTACTTATGCTGTATAATCCAGCTTTTGAAATAAGTCTAACAGAAGTTTATGGACAAGACAACTCTTCGGTTTTGCCTCCAGGCATAAAACTTGGGGATAATCTCATATCTCAAAGCAGTAAAGTTGTAGGTTTTGTTTATTTTTAGTTCGAATAATATTTTTTTGTTTGTTTTTACTTAAGCATTATTGTTTGCGAAGTACAATGCCTGTTCTTCTTCAACTTTTGCTGAGAGAAGTTCAGTTAAGGGGATATACAACTTGGCAAACTGACCTGACATCCAGATTTGTATTTAAAATGAAGTGTTCTTTTCTTTTTTTAAAATTTGTGGCAGTGAGTCAGTGAAACAGAGGAGTTACTTTCACTGTGGGGCCTCTTTAAGATTTGTGGTTAACTACATCCATCTTATCAGAAGTTTAAGTACCTCAACTTCAAAAAATAAAAAAATCCTTACTTTGTAACATAGTGCCAGTATAGCAATGTTTTGTACCACTGTGATGTTTCTCTCCCACAATCACTCGTACAAAATTATGATGTTATAGTACGGGAGATTGCTAAATAGGGAAGGCAGAATCAGCCCTCTTTCTGCCCATTGTGTTTAATAATATTTCTGTTGGATTTCTTGCCACCAAACACTTGCATAGGTCATTTTTAAAACTAATTTTGCAATCAGTTTTTAAGCTGCAAAGAACTTTAAAGTGCTTTGTTCAACTTAACATTTGTTTTCTCCATAGAAATAGAAATACATTGCTTTGAAGATTTAAAATTTTGTGAAAAAAAAATGTCTTTTCATTTGTAGTCTCAGTTGTGTGTACGTGGTTTTTGTAACAAAATAAGATAAAGCTTTAAAGCATTGAAACAGCATTGCAGCTGGTTAACATATGCAGGAATTATGTAAAATTTGCAGTGTATGACACTCAGTAGCTAACTGGTTTCCAATATATAGTAGACTAACCATAATTTGTGTAAAAATCTCAGGGAAGTTTGTGTAATGCAATGAAGAAATCTTCCAGTCTGCTATTTTTTCAAGTGATTAAAAAGTCTTTTGCTTGTTCTACTACAGTATGACTGATTACATGGTCTAATCGATTGCATAAATATAGTGTTGAACTCAAGGATAATTTTTTAAGTGTCTTGTGGAATTTTTTTTTTTACTTTAATACTTCATAATTTTTAGAGAAAGCCATATCTTTACACTGCAGTATAATTTTGTGCTGTTGGTCAGGAACATGCAGTCATTTGTAACAAGTCTGTCTGTGCAAAGGGCTTGATCATTGGGAATGAGTTTTCTTGGCTGGGTGAACAGGACCAAGTAGTGCTTAGGACTCTCGGGGGAGGTGTGATCGTCTGCAGCATCAATGTTTAGGTCCTGAAGCAGACCAAATGGTTTTCTCACAAAGCTATTGGGGATGTGAATGCAGTGATTTTGGTGAATTTGCTACTGCCATTGTAGTAACCTTTTTAAAAACAAACAGAAAACACTGCATTTCTAAAGCTCTCAGATCTACAGTAGCATTGTATAATGCCATATTTTTATATAGCCTTTGTATTAACACTTTGTTTTAGAAACTTTCTTCAGTTGGCGTTGCATTTGTCGTACTTTAGTGTAATCATTATGCTACCCAAAATGCTGTGATTTTTTTTTTTGTTAAAAAAAAGTGCTGGTTTATGCATACGTGACTGCTGCTACGATGTAGAATTAAAATATTAACTGCTGCTTTGCACTTTGAAGTGAAAGAATTTTTCCGTAAGTGCACAATATATCTTATACAATCTCTGCAACCAAGTATTGTCTAGTGTAATATTGGTTTGTTGTCTATCAGTATAAGTATGTTAAGTTTCAAAATTAGTTTTTAAATACACAACCTTGCAACAGTCATGTAATAAGTCAGAGGAGGAATGAGTTTTCAGGAAAAAAAAAACATCTTCCTGTCAAGTCCTAGTATTGCTTAAAAGCTTCCAGAGTTGAGATAATTGTCACTAAACATGCAGGTGAATAAAACTGTAAAAACATACGTAAAAATTATTTAATTTTTTTTCCAGAAACTAAGTTTTTAATTGTTGCAATTAGTTGAGATGTTGACCAACTGCCTTGAAGTGTGTGGGAAAAGATGTTACTGTATCAAGTATGAAGAAATTTAACTCTTACGTGAAGAAAGCGAGCTTTTCAGGAATGTGTGATCACAAACACCTGGACGATAGAGTTCTGGGAGCAAAAGTAGAAGCATAGAAGAACAAGACAACTGATGGAAAGAGGCTGATGTTCAACACTGAAAAAGCTTTCTGAAATGTGAAATGCACAGTAATTTATGAAAAACTGATGTCTGCTGAAAATGCCATACCATGACAAATATGTGCTAATATATTTCTAAACTGTATATTGTCTGCCTTAAATCTAACATACTCGCAGAGACCTAACCTGACTGAAAAAAATACAAGAATTGCTATACCAAAAGAAACTGCTTGAGGTTGTGCCATGCCAGACAGCAATTTTGAAAAGGTGTTTGCCTATGAAGTTTTTTCTGAATTTTGCTTTTTGAATAAGAGGTTTACAATACTTTATATTAAAGTAGAAAGCGTCCCTTTGGTGGGGGGGGGGGGGAAGGCAACGCCTGCTACGTATGGTTGGACTGCAAATGTTTGAACACATGGTTTGTTGAAGAGAACGCGAAAGGGATGTTTTTTAGAAAACTCTGTATTGATACCTGAAACTTAACTGCGCGTTTCTTTTGAGTTTGGATAGTGAAAATAAAATAACTGAATACAATGAATGGCACATGCCTGCCAAGATTTTGTTTTATGTAACACCTACAATTAGTTACTGGTGTTTAATTCACCACAGAAGAGAGCTCGTCTGTTTGAAGGGGTGGAATGCAGCACGTACAACTTTGTGGCCTTCGCAGAAGAGCCATATGGAGTGTTCATCGTTTGGAAAGAACTCACGTGTACCAAAGTCAAGGTGGTATATTGGGTGCTCCCTAACAAGAAGACTGGGGGGGTAATTTTGGGGGTTTTAAAATTTTCATTAAGTTAATTATTTTGAGATGAAGAAGCACTTCCCTTTACTCTCACTAAAGCAAGTCTGTGAGACAGGAACAGTAACAGATTGCTTGTTACCAGACCACAGTTCTTTAGAATTTCTGACACAAACTCTTACGAAAACACTTCTTGATTTGCATTACTTTGTTGATTTTCATATGACTTTCCTGTGACTTTACATTAAAATTACCACCACTTATCTTGAACAGAGTTGAATGCTGCTGTTACATTTTGAGAAGTACAATGGCAAAACGGAAAATACGCGTGTTAATACAAGCATGAAAATATATACTGAAGCTGCTCTACTGTGATGGAAGTAAAAATTCAGCTAGTTCAGTTACCCTTTCCCACACATAAAAGGCATCTTAGAGCAGGTTGCCTGAAGATTTGATTTTCTTTTATGTGACAAAATACCATCCCAATGAAGTTTAAAGGTTATTATAGGTAGTGTTCCTGCCGTTCCTCGCAACATCTACTGACATATCTGGGGATCTCTAATTGTTCTAGAGAACAAACTTCTGGGAAAATAAAAAACTTTGAAGAAGAAAATACTGTAGGAGATGTAATAATATCCTGAAGCATGTTTCCTCCATCTCATAAAGTATGGGACAATAGAGCCTACAGTTCTTTTTCATGTTATGCAATAGTGTGATGTTCTGCTTATATTTTGCAGTAAATACTCGTAGTGATTTTAATGAATTCTGAAATTCAGGTTTAGAAACTTGTCAAACTGTGGTCAAAGGGAAACATTCTTTGTGGACAGTAATAAGAAAAGAAATAAGAATGTCCAGCATTTACAAAGATAAGCCCAAAACAATATGTCATAATTTCAGAAAGGCATTTAAAAGAAGAAAAAAAAAAAACAAAACAAAACCAAAAACAAATAGAAACTAAGTATGTTAAGTATATAAAGCAACCAAAGCAGCAGATACTAATTCAGATATTTGCCTGTTACAGAATACTGACCCAGATGAGTCTGCCCTAGAAATGCAAACGAATTGACAGTCTCCTAATACCAATCAGTAGAAGCAAGTGCAGAAACATTAAATATTAAGGTTATAGCTAAGTAATACTAATAAAAGCAGAAGAACAAGGTAAAGCTTAAAATGCTCCCAGTTCTCTGTGACTAATTATTCTGTGCAATACAGAAATGTCCAGAAGTGGAAAGGAGTCAAGAACTTTCAGCTAAATTAATACTGCAGCACAGCAAGTATTGAATCCTGATTAACTGTATCATGTTGGGTTGGGTTTATTTTCAAGGAATAAGGAAGACTGAATAGTATACTAAACTGAGTTATTACCTTAAACTTTTGCAAGACTGCAATAGCCAATTTGCTGTGTATCTGTTTTTCTGTGTATTCAGTTGAATTTTCCTTGTGGAGCTGTGCCATAAAACTTCAGCTTATTGAAGAATATCAGTCAAAATAACAAAAGCAACTCGTATAAAAACAACTGTGCATCACTTACGTTTCCCTTTTGTGTTATAAAGATGTGAAACTTTTGGTGAACTTGCAAAAAGGGAAGCTCACATCCATGTAAACGTACTAAATAATGTCAGTGGTCTCTGCAACAAAGAAAGATCACTACTGAAAGCCTGAGTGGTAACAGAACTGGTTGTTTAGGATCCAATTTTGACATGTGCATTCTGCCCAAGTCTTACTTGAGACTTGATTTTTTTTTTCTTTTTTTATTAAGCAACCTCCCTCTCCTCTGAATTACACTATTTCAGTAGAGGAAGATTTAACTCGGTGGAATTCTTCAGCCGATGCAACTTTATTCCATTTGTCAAGTTCGTTCTGACACTCTACGAAAAGAGGCTGCGCACCCTGGCAGGTTTGAGACCGTGTATGGCTGTATGTCCTAATCTGGAGCTAAACCAGATTAAGGTTTTGGTTTGAGAAGGTAAGCACATGCACACATTGAGTTGCCATATATTTTCTAGAGTTTCTCATCTGAAATGTATAAAGGGACTGTGTAGCACATGAGTAACAAGCTTGGTGCTACAAGGGCAAGCATGATTTCCGCGTTAATTCCTGTGTTTGCACAGGAGGTAGCTGCCATCAGAAAGCCACACAACCTGGTGGTGACTGCACTGCACATCTGCCTTGCACTCGTGTGAAGCATGTGATACACGACACAGTATTAAGTGTAGAAAATAAGAATTTGAAGGCAAACACCAGCCTAGAAAGCAAAAATTCTCGTATTAAGTCCCAAATCATGTTTAGTCCAAACGAAACTGGACTAAAAGCTACAAGTTGGGGAAATCCACATGTATAATAACCCCATTTATGCAATTCATGAATACTGCTGATGCAAACCAGTCAAAAGAAACAGCACTAGAAGAATTAAATCTGAAAAACGTTGCAATAAGCAGTAAGATGTGAAAGACATGACCCAGTCGTAAACCAGATCGGTTTTTTAACTCCTCCTTCCTAAAGTATCTGTGAAATCGTGGTGCTACTTAAATGCCTTCAAAAAAGCGTCTGAGCTGCGTTTAAAGTGATGCTGACTCTCCCAGAAGCGTTGCAGTGGCAAACAGAAGAAACACGTGACGTTGGAACAAAGGAGGTCTGGGCAGTTCGGTACCTGCAGCTGATGCCTGGTCCTGCCCGAGCTGCTGGTGAGGCTGGTGCCCAGCGTGGTGGGGATCTGCCTCTCCCGCCGGTGCCGCTGTGCGGGACCCACGCCTGCTGCCGCACGAGAGCTGGCAGGATGCTCTGCACGGGGAGTCCCCGTGGTGGCAAAAACGATGGTCATCACAGCAGGCAAAAACAAGAGCTCTGTCCTTCAAGGAGGTTCCGGAGGGAGTGTGCACCCCTGGTGATCCTGGTTCACGGTTTTTGCCGTCAGGTCAATGCACACGCAGATCCCAAGGAACGTAAGATCTTGAGCTCTGGGAGCAAGGCTTGATTGCTGTGTCAGGCACAGCTGGAGATGTGAGGGGAGGAGGACCCCTGGATCTCTAAGCAGCTGTGTGACAAGCAACCATTTGCAAGGGCGTTGTGTGGGGGACCTTTCTGCGAGGCCTTTGCGAGCCCTGGGTTCACCCTCCCGGTGTGCATCCTTTTGCACCACGGCTGTGGTGCAGATTGTGGCAGGTGGCATAGACAATTCATTTTTTTAATGCAATCATTAAAAAAAGATAAACTAATTGAGCTAAATTGCAATTGCTAGGGATCAGCAGCAGAAGCTATAGAACAGCATATCTGAGTTTCTAACCCAAAGCTACAGATTACTGGACCATGAACTAGAGTTTGGGAGCGTGAGGATGTATTTAGAACGTGAACACGCAATTTGATGAATGGGTAGCAGGAACTGAGCTTCTCTACTTTTTGCATCCATATTCTTGGCTAGTATTCTTTTCTTAGCAGAAGAAATGAATGATAAATGGAAAGCAGAATGCTATCTGATATTGAAAGGTCTTTATGAGATGCAACTTAAATTTTAAATCTGTGGAGAAGATCTAAATAAAGCATACTTGCATATCAGCAAGGTACTGGATATGCTCTTCATTTTTCAGGACTAAGCAAGATTTTATTACATCACTATAAGATGTCTAACTCGAAGAATACAGGGAAGTTGATACAGGGACATCATGGCCTCTTTACAAAGGCTTTTGGTTCATCCCATGTTGCAAGTGTCTGGGCAAACACGCTATTACAGGAATGATATGATATGGAAGAAGGAGGCTGCCCTAGAGGAGCTTCATCCTCCTGTATTGGGATTGTTGGGCCCTGTGGCTCCAGAGCTGGTCAATCAGCATCTCCCACTAGCATGCTCGGTTGATAAGTGTATAAAGATTTGGAGCAGGTTCCCCAGGATTGTGACCGTGCTGGCAAAGATGAAGCATTGCTTTGGGATGAGAGGGGCGCAGTGCATGAGCACGCTGTGCTGCGATCCAGCACAGGAGCACATGGAAGGGAATGTGGAAGTCCAGCACTGCACCGAGGCAGGATGTGGCTGAGGTGGAGCTGCTCCACGTTGGAACTGAGCCATCACTGAAAAGCCCTACAGTGAGGCAGGTGGGAAGGAGTGAGGTGGTCTCCTGGGCTGACCTCTACTGGTGCCATGGGGGTGATAACTGGGGCTGGTCTCAGGTGATGGTATAGGGGGGTGTGAGATAAGTGAGTGAAAATCCTGTCCTATGCTTGGTTTGCGTAATACATTAAGCTCGGCGATGTCAAATGGTTCGGTGTTACCTAGCCCCACCTCAACAGAAGTATACTGTTATTTCAGTGTCTGTTTTCCATTACTCATCTCATCCACCAGGCTGAGAGCCTACTAAGGCAGACCCATCAGGTGCCATGTGGGAAAACACACACTTTCCTGGCATTGAATTGGGCTTTGCCATCTGAAACAGCCACTCACTAATACGAGGTTTTGGGGCATCAACCAAAGCCACAGGAGCACGTAGGCCCTTAAGAAACAGGAATGTCTATGAAGCCAATAGGGCTTTAAAATTAACATTCAACTAAGATCCAGTTTTAAGGATTTTAAGTTTAGAATGAAAACTCTAACAATCTTTTAAGTACCTTTCCCTTAGGCACCTGGTAAAACTTTTGGATTTCTCCAAAACTTTCTCTTATTCAAATTCTCATGTTTACCTTGCTTTCTTTTGTGTGTGTTTTCAGTATCTTCAAATTACATGCTTCAACAGAGAAGAAAATATCAAACATACTCTGCTTGCATCACAAATGACAGAATGGAAAACTTCAAATTTTCAGTCAATCTTAGGTCTTGAACTAGTGCATCTGTGGAGATACATCTGATTATACAGACAAGAGATCTCAAAGAATTTGGGTAGGTTTTTTGTAATAACAAGCAATAATAAGAATGTAAATATGACAGATGACTTCAATAAATACACCTGCCACCTTGTAAAATACTCTCAGGAGAACAGGGAATGTAAGGAGAACAAAAAGCTGTGTTCAGTATGCGAGAAGAAAAAAGGATATTATTGCAGAGTTGTATCAGGATTGCTGCAAGTCAGACTGCCTAAATGAGGATAGCAAAAATATTCTGTTCGTGTTCAAAGTGTGTGATCAGTTTGTATTTTAGGTACATAGAATCAGTTTTAGCTGGGTGGTGTGTCACTGAATGCTGCATGGTGGAAGAAAATTAACATCGTATTTCATTCCATCTGTAATACAGCTGTCATCATATTAGTGATTTCTTGAAAAGAAAAAAAAATCCTACAAATGTAATAGCTATTAGTGATTTTGTTTCGCTGCCATAATCTTGTCTTCTGTTTTACTCAACCTAGACGACTCATTTTATCTTTAGTCTTTATGTATATATAACAATTTTAGAGAGCTTTTGTAAAACTTTATTAAGAAACTAAATATGAACAAATCAGATATTTAAATGAGTTAAATATAACTGAGTATATAGCTCAAGTGTATTGCAATTCATTTAAAATTGCAGTAATTTCCTCCCAACTAGAACTTCAGCTAGCAATCATCTAATGTATTACTGAGTGCATCTAACTTGAATGATGAAACAACAAAAGTTAAACAATTACATCAAGAGGAGCTGAAAAGAACAGCTATTAAATGTGGATGCTAGATGTGTTGCCTGAGTTACAAGTGATTGAGCTCTAATCAGATCAATGGGCTTTTCTACCTTTGTCATTAAAAACTTTCAATCAGGTCACTGTGAGAAGTGGCTTCTCCTCAGAAGTACTGATCTATCGATTAAAAAGGTAAATCAAACTTAAGATCTAGTCCAAGTACAGCAGCTTCTGTATGGTAAGTGTTGAGCTTACAAATAAGCACATGCACGTTCTTACCTCTCAATGGTCCTCTGAAAAGACCTTCAATAAAATTTAAGGTTAAACCTAAGCTTAGCTTCAGCCTTCAACAGAAGAGCATCTGACATAAGGACATGAATCCCTCTACTCACTTAGAAGTTTTGATAGCAAATGAAAAAAAAAAAGTTTCAAAAGGCTAATAGAACTTCACCATTAAGGACCAAACAGGTTATGTTTCCCCTTTTCCAGTCGATGGGAACTTCATTGGACTGCCACAACTTCTCAGATATGATGGATAGTGGCTTAGCAACTTCATCCACCAGTTTCTTCAGGCCCCATGGACTTGTCCACCTTCAGGTTCTTAAGATGGTCTCGGACCTGATCTCCTACAGTGGGCGGTTCTTCATTCTCCCAGTCCCTGCCTTCGCCTTCTGTAACTTGGGCTGTGCCACTGGAGCTCCTGCCAGTGAAGACTGAGGCAAAGAAGTCACTGAGAACCTCAGCCTTCTCCATATCCCGAGTAGCCAGGTCCCCTGTTTCCTTCTGGAGAGCGCCTACATTTTCCCTAGATCCCTTTTTATCATTGGCACATCTATAGAAGTTTTTCTTGTTGCCCTTGATGTCCCTGGCCAGATTTAACTCTATCAGGGCTTTAGCTTTCCTAACCTGATCTCTGGTTGCTCGGACAATTGCTCTGTATTCTTCCCAGGCTACCTGTCCTTGCTTCCACCCTCTATAGACCTTCCTTTTGTGCCCGAGCTGGTCCAGGAGCGCCTTGTTCATCCATGCAGGCCTCCTGGTGTTCCTACCTGACTCTCTCTCTGTTGGGATGCACCACTCCTGAGCTTGGAGGAGGTGATCCTTGAATATTAACCAGCTTTCTTGGGCCCCTCTTCCCTCCAGGGCCTCATCCCATTGTACTCTAGCGAGGAGATCCCTGAAGAGGCCAAAGTCTGCTCTTCTGAAATCCAGGGTAGTCAGCTTGCTGTGCACCCTCCTTGCTTCCCTAAGAATCTTGAATTCCACCATTTCATGATCACTGCAGCCAAGGCTGTCCTTGAGCGTCACGTTCCCCACCAGCCCTTCTTTGTTGGTGAGAACAAGGTCCAGCAAAGCACCTCTCCTCGTTGGTTCCTCTACCACTTGGAGAAGGAAGTTATCATCCATGCATTCCAGGAGCCTCTTGGATTGCCTATGCCCTGCTGTGTTGTTCTTCCAACAGATATCGGTGTGGTTGAAGTCCCCCATGAGGACCAGGGCTCGTGAACGTGAGGCAGCTCCTCTCTGTCTGTAGAGGGCCTCATCCACCCAGTCCTCCTGGTCAGGTGGTCTGTAGCAGACCCCTACTACTACGTCCCCTGTCCCTGCTCTCCGTTTAATCCTGACCCATAAGCTCTCAGTTGGGACCTCATTCGTCCCCAGGTGCAGCTCCATGCACTCGAGCTGGTCTTTGACACAGAGGGCAACCCCTCCTCCTCTTTTCCCCTGCCTGTCCTTCCTAAAGAGCCTGTACTCTTCTATTCTGACACTCCAGTCACAGGATTCATCCCACCACGTCTCTGTGATGCCAATAAGATCATATCCCAACAGGCACACACACACTTCCAACTCCTCTTGCTTGTTCCCCATGCTGCGCGCATTGGCATAAAGGCATTTAAGTTGGGCCCTAGATGAATCTGACTTCTTGGCTGAAGCGGCTGGAATTCCTTTCTTCTGTTCTACAGGTACTTCCAGCATATCTTTGTCATTCTTGGTATTCCTCCCTCCCCCTTCAGACCTAGTTTAAAGCCCTGCCAATGAGCCCTGCTAGCTGTTGCGCTAAGACCCTCGTTCCCCTCTGAGAAAGACAAGTCCCATCCGGTGCCAGTAGCCCTGGTGCCATGTGGCCCATCCCATTATTGAAAAAGCCAAAATTGGGGCAATGACACCAGCCACGGAGCCACTTATTAATCGACTGAACGCACTTGATTCTTCTTGGTTCTTATCTTACAGTTAAAATTCTCGTTTCTATATCCTGGTATGATGTTTGCCTGTTTTTACAATACCATATTTTTATCTCATTCTGTGATCATTTACAACCCCAGATTCTTCTGTAAAGCCAGACATTCCTTGTATTTATGGTTTTCATTATTCGTAAACACAGGAAATAATTTCCCTAATTTTTGAAGATCAGTCCAAACTCTTCCAACATAATTCCAGTCCCTTCCACCTTAATGTCATCTGCAAATTCCTCTGCATCTTTTCTCTAGTTCTTTCTGCATCTTCGTTGTCTGTCTTCCTTCATGCAGTCAGTTAATGAAAATTTCAAATAGTAGTAAACCAAAGAGAGGATGCTCTGAACTCTGGTCTGTCTCTCTTCCTTGACAGCAGACCTTTGATAAATAGCTGGAACACCATACCGAGAAGGTCTCACAGTACTCCTCTTCTTAATAGTTCAGTTCAGTTTGTGTTATCCTGAATTATTTGCAAGGACTGTCAGTTTTGATGCTAAGATACATGACATCTTTCCTAACCACAAGATTTGATATTTTTTTTTCTTCTGAAATCCACGATGGTTGTTATTCATCACTATTCTAACTACCTGCAAATTGTTTGACTGTTTGCTACATTTCCCATTTCCTCTTGTCCCCTGAATTACCATCAGCCTGACCTGTCATTGTCTGTCCGCTTTTTAAATACGGTTTATATACTTTTTCCTACCACCTGAAAGCTCTCTTGTCCTCTTTGAATTCCCACAGGTAACTGTCGATGATTCTGCAGTCTCAGCCTGGGGGATGCAAACACCCGGCTTAACAATCATTCATCGGAATCATCCTCTCCTTAGCCATGACAGACACATTTGACCCGTAGCTGTGCTTTGGCTTGGGCTGACTAAGGAGCAACAGGCATCATGCCCTGAGGTGAACTGGTGAGCTGGGAAGCTCCTGGCTCACGTACAAGGGAGTGAAGGTGCCTCAGAAAAATATTTTGAAAGGTGATTTTGAAACCCAAAAATGTAAGATAGCCAATGTAGAGAACAAGATAACAGAGCTAAAAGAAAGATATCTGTCCTGGCTGCTAGTAAATAGTATAGACAACCTCTTCGCCCTATAAATACTGCCATCAGGATGGGCCCTGTTGGAGCTCCCCTTGAATTGCAGCTGGGCTGCACACCAGGAAACCTGCAACAGATGCTCGGTGAGTGGCTGATAGTACGCTGAGTTAATATTAACGAAACATTACTGATCCATATAGCTACTCAATATTATTATAGATGTTGTATAGACAATTCCATTAGGCATAAGCCACTGTCCAAGTCTGAGACTAAGATTGGACCTAGCTATACCTAGGCTCCATAAGGAGTTTAAAAAAGCAAGAGGTTCCACTCTGAACCTTATGATTAAATGGGAGGGTCTTCCCTACTCTTTGCATCCCCTGTCTCCATGTGGATCATTCTAACCCAATTCTAACTCAATTTTTCTTTGTATGTTTCTTCCACACACTAATTAATAAGGTGAACTTTGCCATCAAACTTATCGAACCTTGTCAAACCACTGTTAAACTTTGTTAAATTCCATCAAGTTTACTGAACTCTGTCAAATTATTATTTTACCTCAATGAAGCATATTGCTGCTTTTCTCTTTTGAGTGAGGTGCACTCCACTCATCTGCAACATTAGCCTCGTCTCGATTCTCAGCCCTAGATCACTGGTGTAGTTGTGCTAATTGATTGCACTTGGTGATTTCAGTAAACACTGGAGCATGAGGGGAGGCATTAGCTACTTCAGGAGTTTTTTCTTCTTTATGTCATGATTTGGTTTAATGCTCCTTTCTTTTCTAAAAATAATGACTGCATCATGGTCATTCTTTATTATGAGGCCTACCATGCCCATATTCTCAGCCAGAACTTTTGTAGTGGTTATAATTAAACAGCACATTCCCCTCTACTTGTTTTCTCCATCTTCTGCAGAGGGCTTCCACACCTTCCCAGAATGTTCTGGGCAATCTTGTGTCTTTCTGTATGGCTTGCTCATCAAAATGGTCGGAGGAGGAGCTGACAGAGAGCTTATGGGTCAAGATTAGAGGACGGGGACGGATAGGGGACGTTACGGTAGGAGTCTGTTACAGGCCACCTGGCCAGGAGGACAGAGCAGATGAGGAGCTTTATAGCCAGATAGGAGCAGCCTCGCGGTCACAAGCCCTGGTCCTCATGGGGGACTTCAACCACCCTGACATCTGTTGGAGAGACAATACGGCAGGGCACGGGCAGTCCAGGAGGTTCCTGGAATGCGTGGATGACAACTTCCTCCTGCAGGTGATAGAGGAGCCGACAAGGAGGGGTGCCATGCTCGACCTTGTGCTCACCAACAGGGAGGGACTGGTGGGCGATGTGACACTTAAGGACAGCCTTGGCTGCAGTGACCACGACACAGTGGAGTTCAAGATCCATGGGGCAGCAAGGAAACCATTCAGCAAGCTCTGTACCCTAGACTTCAAGAAGGCGGACTTCGGCCTCTTGAAGCACCTGATGGGCAAAGTGCCGTGGGAGGTGGCCCTGGAGGGACAAGGGGCCCAGGAAAGTTGGTCCACATTCAAGGAGCACCTTCTCCAAGCTCAGCAGAGGTGCATCCCGACGAAGAACAAGTCGGGCAAAAAGACCAGGAGGCCGGCGTGGATGAGCAAGGAGCTCCTGGACCAACTGAAAATGAAGAGGTTAGCCTACAGAGGGTGGAAGCGGAGACAGATAGCCTGGGAGGAATACAGAGAAGCTGTAAGAGTGACCAGGGATCAAGTGAGGAAGGCTAAAGCCCTGAAGGAATTGAATTTGGCAAGGGATATAAAAAGCAACAAGAAATGCTTCTATAGGTATGTAGGGGACAAAAGGAAGTCCAAAGAGAATGTAGGCCCCCTCCGGAAGGATACTGGTGCTCTGGTTACCCGGGACATAGAGAAGGCTGAGGTACTCAATGAATTTTTTGCCTCAGTCTTCAATGGTAAAGCCTCTTGTCTTACTGCCCAAGCTGTGGAAAGAACTAGCAGGGACTGTGAGGATGAACCACCGCCCACTGTACTTGAAGACCAGGTTCGAGAACATCTGAGGAACTTGAGGGTGCACAAGTCCATGGGACCTGATGAGATCCATCCGCGGGTCCTGAAGGAACTGGCGGATGAAGTTGCCAAGCCACTGGCCATTGTATTCGAGAAGTCGTGGCGGTCTGGCGAGGTCCCCGATGACTGGAAGAGAGGGAGCATAACCCCCATTTTTAAAAAGGGGAACAAGGAGGACCCGGGCAACTACAGACCGGTCAGCCTCACCTCTGTGCCTGGCAAGGTCATGGAGCAGATTCTCCTGGGAACCATGCTAAGGCACATGGAGAGCAAGGAGGTGGTGGGTGACAGCCAACATGGCTTCACCAAAGGCAGATCGTGCCTGACCAACTTGGTGGCCTTTTACGATGGGGTGACAGCATCGGTGGACAAGGGTCGACCAATGGATGTCATCTACCTGGACTTGTGCAAAGCTTTTGACACTGTCCCGCACGACATTCTTCTCTCTAAATTAGAGAGTCATGGGTTTGATGGATGGACCACTCGGTGGATAAGGAATTGGCTCAATGGCCGCACTCAGAGAGTAGTGGTCAACGGCTCAATGTCCAAGTGGAGACCGGTCACAAGTGGCGTCCCTCAGGGGTCCGTGTTGGGCCCGGCCCTCTTCAACATCTTTGTCGGTGACGTGGACAGTGGCATGGAGTGCACCCTCAGCAAGTTCGCCGACGACACCAAGCTGTGTGGTGCCGTCGACACGCTGGAAGGGAGGGATGCCATCCAGAGGGACCTTGACAGGCTGGAGAGGTGGGCCCGTACCAACCTCATGAAGTTTAACCAGGCCAAATGCAAGGTCCTACATCTGGGTCGTGGCAATCCCAGGCATAAATACAGACTGGGTGGTGATTGGATCGAGAGCAGCCCTGAGGAGAAGGACTTGGGAGTACTGGTGGACGAGAAGCTCAATATGAGCCGGCAATGTGCTCTTGCGGCCCAGAAGGCCAACCGCGTCCTGGGCTGCATCAAGAGGAGCGTGGCCAGCAGGTCGAGGGAGGTGATTCTCCCCCTCTACTCTGCCCTCGTGAGACCTCACTTGGAGTACTGCGTCCAGTTCTGGAGTCCGCAACATAAGAAGGACATGGACCAGTTGGAGAGGGTCCAGAGGAGGGCCACGAAGATGATAAGAGGGCTGGAGCACCTTTCCTATGAGGACAGGCTGAAAGAGTTGGGGCTGTTCAGCCTGGAGAAGAGGAGGCTCCGGGGTGACCTTATAGCGGTCTTCCAGTACCTCAAGGGGGCCTACAGGAAAGATGGGGAGAGGCTGTTCAGGAGGGCCAGTTATGATAGGACAAGGGGTAATGGTTTTAAAATAGAGGGAGGTAGGTTCAGGTTGGATATTAGGAAAAAATTTTTTACTATGAGAGTGGTAGAACACTGGAACAGGTTGCCCAGAGAGGTGGTGGATGCTCCATCCCTGGAGACGTTCAAGGCCAGGTTGGACAAGGCCCTGAGCAACCTGATCTAGTTGGAGATATCCCTGTTCCTTGCAGGGGGGTTGGACTAGATGACCTTTGAAGGTCCCTTCCAGCCCTAACCATTCTATGATTCTATGATTCTATAATTGAAAATTCCCATTAGTATGAAGTTTTTCTGCTTTTGGTAAGTCCTTTAGTTCACCCAGAGAAAGACTGATCTCCATTATCTTCTTTATTTACAGCCTACCATAGTCCCCTAAATGACAGCAATATTGCTTTTGCCAAGAAATGTTTAGTCCCTCTAGGCTCTGATAGCCCTTCTGGACTAAAGAATAGCATGGATTGGGGCAATTCCAAGCACAAGTACAGGCTGGGTGGAGAATGGATTGAAAGCAGCCCTGAGGAGAAGGACTTGGGAGTGCTGGTGGGTGAGAAGCTCAACACAAGCCAGCACCGTGCGCTGGCAGCCCAGAGAGCCAACCGTGTCCTGGGCTGCACCCAGAGCAGCGTGGGCAGCAGGGCGAGGGAGGGGATTCTGCCCCTCTGCTCTGCTCTTGTGAGACCCCACCTGGTATACTGCGTTCAGCTCTGGAGTCCCCAGCACAAGAAGGACATGGAGCTGCTGGAGCGGGGCCAGAGGAGGCCACGGAGATGATCTGAGGGCTGGAGCACCTCTGCTATGAAGACAGGCTGAGAGAGTTGGGGCTGTTCAGCCTGGAGAAAAGAAGGCTCCAGGGAGACCTTCCAGTGGCCTTCCAGTGCCTAAAAAGGGCCTGCAAGAAAGCTGGACAGGGACCTTTTACAAGGGCGTGTAGTGATAGAACATGGGGTAATGGATTTAAACTGAAAGAGGGGAGATTTCAATCAGGTGTAAGGAAGAAACTCTTCCCTCTGAGGGTGGTGAGACACTGGAACAGGTTTCCCAGAGAAGCTGTGGCTGCCCCCTCCCTGGAAGGGTTCAAGGCCAGGTTGGATGAGGCTTTGACCAACGTGATCTAGTGGAGGGTGTCCCTGCCCACGGCAGGGGGTTGGAACTCTACAATTTTTAAGTTCCCTTCCAACCCAAACCATTCTATGATTCTATCACACATATCCTTGAAATAGCCTTTCAGTCTTAGCTGTCTTTCCTTAACAGATCATACCCATCTGTAGGAACTATCCGACCAAATCTCTACCATGCCAATCCAGACATGATTTTGAATATGATTTAAGACATCTAGCCGTTCCTGCTTTGTATCCCTTGCATTGCTATGTAATTAACTAATTATGGGGGGTGTGTGTGTGTGTATGTGCCAGGATTCTCTTAGTATATAATGAACAGTAGCATAGAACAAATACGTATTTATATATAAAATGAACAAAGATGTTTCTGCTTACCTCTCTCAATACCACATCAGGAAAATACTTCCTTCCACATGTAAGTCTTTATACTAATTGCTGTCTGTATGCGACTCCTTTGTTCGTATCCCCTCTGCAGCCAGTCGCGGCTGCGCTCCTGCAGGGGAAATGCCCAGGGAACACAGGTTGGCAGGACCTTGGCAGGGCTCCTGTCTCACACGCTGCCCACAGCAGGCTCAGCTGCAGATCAGACCAGGCTCCTCAAGGCATTACCTGTCCAGGGCTTGGGAACTCCCCAAGGGTGGAGGCAGCACAACTTCCCTGAGTCCTGGCCCCACTGCTGGGCTGTCCTCCTGGGCAAAAAGCTGCTTCTTCTCTCCTGCCTGAGCCTCTGGTGGTTCACTTCATCACCATCATCTCTCTCATCCTGTCGCCATGTACTGCTGTGAAAAGCCTGGCTCATTGATGATCTCTTCATAGATAGCAGGGGGCTGTGTCATTGGTTTATTTTTGGCTCCTCCAATTACCTACTCAGGTCAACTAATTTAGTTTAGCTGTAGTCTAAGTTTATGGTTAAATTTAGGCACAAAGGAAAAAAATTCTTTTCTTTGATTCTTTGATGCTGCAAGTCTGAAAGACAGAATAGTTAAGCCAAGTTAGGAACACCAGTGAAAGTTCACTTACCCTTCCATGCAAAAGGATTATACTATGAGCACGATAGGTGCTTTCTTGAAGCCTGAGTCACTGTGATTTAACTAGGCTCGAATTTAGAATAGGTACACAGCTCTGATCATCACTAGAGTTTATTTTTTAAAAGACTCTCTCCTGATTCATAATGATTTTTAGTTTGCAATATGGCCTTTCTGGGTGGCCTGGGACCCTGTGCAAGCTCAAACCCAGCTCACTGACAAATTCTGAGGTAGACGCAATTGCCTGAGTAAAGTTTTGAACGTTTGGAACCACAATAAGAGAAAAAGCGTGTGTGTGCTGGAAAGTCAATTGATAAATTCGTAATTACTGTAATTACTGAGGGTCTGCCAAAAGGAAAGCCTGCAGGAGTCAAGAAGACATTGGAAGGTGTGCTTCACCATACAAATTTTGAAAAGATTCCTAGGTATTGCAATGTAGTCTAAAAATCCTTGAAAAGAGAACATTTGGTCCTTGAAGGATGAGGGTCCAATGACTGAAAAGTCCTCTCCAAGATTTGAAGGTATCTGCACTCCGCACCTCTAAGAGGCAACGCAGACAAACAGTTCAGGGGATGGACATGAAGGTGTATCTACACATTCTTCAGTGCCAGGCTGGAAGTCATCTAAGTTTCCAAAAGTGAAGCTGAGAATGCTTCTCTTACATCAGGTGGATAAGCCTGCAGAAGTTAAACAAAATCAGACTCACGTCTGGCAAACAAGGTCAGACTGGTTGCTGGACAAATGGAACAACAAAGAAGACTATGCCTTCTAGATTCATAGATTCATAGATTCATAGATTCATAGATTTCTAGGTTGGAAAAGACCTTAGAGATCATCCAGTCCATATGGTTTAATATAATTAAACCATATCCCTAAGCAGATCATCCACCCTATTCTTAAACACATCCAGGGATGGGGACTCAACCACCTCCCTGGGCAGCCTGTTCCAGTGGCTGACAACCCTTTCAGAGAAGAAATACTTCCTAACATCCAACCTGAATCTCCCCTGACTAAGCTTATGCCCATTTCCTCTTGTTCTATCACCCATCACTAATGTAAAGAGTCCTTCCCCCACCTCCCCACCATCCCTTCTCAAGTATTTGTAGGCTGTAATCAGGTCTCCCCTCAGCCTCCTCTTCTCCAGGCTAAACAGCCCCAACTCCCTCAGCCGCTCCCCATAAGTTTTATTTTCCAGCCCCCTGACCAGTTTAGTCGCCCTTCTCTGGACCCGCTCCAGGAGCTCAATATCTCTTAAAGCGAGGGGCCCAAAACTGGGCACAATATTCCAGGTGCGGCCTCACCAGTGCCGAGTACAGGGGCAGGATCACTTCCCTGCTCCTGCTGGTCAAGTGTGATACTTCTGTCATGACCTGTTCCGTTTCCGAGCCTTCTAGCTTAGATCCACACACGGCTCGCTCTCTTACGCAGCTCTGAAGAAGAGTGGAAGAGGCCCAAGAGACCTCGTGCTGAGAGGCTTGAGATGAATGTTGCTGATGTAGTAAATCTCTCCAGGTATGAAAAGTACCAGGCTTTCCTTTGGAATGGAAGTGCAGCAATACTGCTACAAACCTGAAGAGGTTCTGAAAACTTGTTTAGTTGTTCAGGTAACTTGGCCCACATTGTTCAGGGCTGGAAGGCCCTGCAGGATGAATCTTCCTGTCCCCAAAAACCAGCAAGGTTGTCCTAGCTGTCATTAGCCCATTGTAGAACACACCAGCCCCTTACTTGTATTACTGAAAGACTCCAAGACCAACAGCTATCCCATTTCAGCAGGACAGGAATGCCAACCTGCCCACTGAAATCTCTGCCTCTCAGGAGCCCTGCGCAGAGCACAAGACTGCTGGGGTCAACGTGGCACTGCACTGGAGACCTCAGCCCAGGGTTGTGAGCTCAAATGAAAAAAAGGACAGGAGGAAAAACCATATGGTCACACTGTGTTGCTGCATGGAAAACACCTCAGGAGATTCCATCTCCTAGCACAGGGACAAAAAGAGGCAAAACTACAGGGACAGAGAAGCACTTCAGCAGTGGGCTTTGGTGCCAAGGCTGGCTGCTGCTGAGATCAGTGACTTGTGCAGTGCCAGGAGCATATAGTCACAGGCAAGCGCTTTACCCCAGGTTGCTGACACAGGGAACAGCTTCATGCTAGCATTGAATAAGCCACTGAAGAACGACAGCAGAGAGCTGCAACCATGGTGATCCAGTTCCCGTGCAGCAGCAGAAAGCGTGCTCTTCCTGCACTTTGCTTTCAGCTTGTCTGGACAAAAGGGTTCCTGAAGAGGCACCCCTCAGTGCCCGAAGGGATGCATCGCTGGCTGCAAGGACCTGGAGAGTCTCAAGTCAAAGAGTACCATCCAGAGGGGGCAAAGCAGCACACCTTGCTGCGGCCCGTTTGGCTGGCCTGCTCTGAAGGGCAGGGCACAGGAGTTTGGAAAGCACAAAGGCTGGAAGCTGGGTTTGGGTTCTCACCCGAGTTTCTGTACGTGAGTGACACGCGACCTCACTCAGCTGAGTAAACAACGGTGTGCTCTTGAAGAGTCATCACAGGTACCCATCTGGCTGGACGCTCTGCAAGATTAACACGAGTGCAGGCTGCAGGTGAGGAACTTCTAGCATTGCAAATCGAGTACAGGAAATTTCCAGGAAAAATGTAGATAGCAGGGAGGTCGGGTGGAGGAAAAGAGGCTGATGTGCAGCCTACAGAATTTACTTTCCTTCCTATTAGTGCTGGTTTTCTAGAGTGTATAGGTCAGTAAATAGCACTAGACAAGGACACCGTGACGGTGCAGTGTTTGGTATCAAGACCTGACCACAAAGCAGGTGGCACTACGCAGTCAGAGCAACAGTCAAGCAACTTTGCTGGAACTAAAACCCAGGGAAAGGAGCCAGCAGCTTGCTTGCTTGTTCCCAAGACATGGAAAAGCTGTACCATGAAAAAATTCATTCCAGATCTGATGGCAACGTGGCACAAATGAGAAAAGGACCCTCTCTCAGCTACTTGCTGATGATACTGGTGAGTGACTGCAGAGCAGCAGATGGGATACAAATCTATCCAGCTTCTATACTGCTGAGTAGGAAAGGAGTTTGCATTTTCTGTTGGGTCTCTGCTGCCTGCTGAAGAGGAAAGATGGTAGTCTCAGAAAGTCCTCCAAAAACCCTGAATGCTAACTTAGGCCTGTCTCTGGCTTTGCCAGAATGTAGAAATAAAGTTTAACTTTTTTCCCTGCCTATCAGCAGAGATTAAAAAAAAAAAAAAGAGCATAGCACATCTACTCCAATAACTCAGAAATCTAGATTTTTTCCTGTATGGTTTAAACAACTAGTAAAGCAAGCAACCGACCAAATAGGAGTAGACATAGAAGGGAGCCATGTCCTCTAGGTCTCCGAGATTTTTTACATAACTCTCTCATTTAGCATTCAGTGTATGGTCACACTTACACCTTACCATCATTTGAAGTACTTGGCTCCAGCTATATCACAATCTTCAGATTGCTTCATGCTTTACATGAAGAGTTCTGTCACGTTTTAATCAAGCCAATAGCAGGGAGCAGAGCTGGAAAACCTGTTGTATATACTGCTGTGGATTATTCCCATGTCTTTGGGCATTGGTCAAGGAGTTCATAGTCAGACCTGAACCAGACTACACCTACAGTGAAAAAGAAAAACCCAAACCACCCAGAATAACAAACTCTTGTGGACGAAAATAGCAGTGTTAATATGGGAACGTGCTGATGCATTATTTTCTACTCATGAACTCAAAATAACTGTTCAGAAGATGGCTCACATATCTTAATGTGTTACTCAGAAACTGGACACTTCTTGTAGGTTAAGACTACATCAATGGGACTGCTATTTCTGTAAGCAGCAAATTCCTGAAACAACGCTGTTCTCGATAGCTAATTGCTCTGTGAATTAAATGGGTGGGAAAATGCTTATTTCTTGTGAAAAAGTGCATGTTTCTGAACAGTCGTGATGGCAAGCATGGTTGTTGCTTTCAACAACAGCTCCACTCATGTTTGTGCTGTTACACACGTATGGCCGTACTCCCAGAGGAGCTTTCAGGAGAGACAATGTCCTTATGGTCTGTTACTTGGATCAATATGCCAACTCACTAACTATTTTACATTTTGAGCTGTCTGCTCCAACACGTGTTTGCTTCCTCGATGGAACGAGTCAGACACCTCATTTTTACATAAAAGGGTCGCTTCTTGTCTTAAAAAAGTGTGTTTGGACACTGAGTCATGTGAGCAAGAGCATATGGCATCTCTAGACCCGCTGCAATCGAGCGACGCACAATCACCACCTGCGGCTACGTTGCAAGAAGCTGTTATAAAATATGGCCTCCCCACACAGAGAACCTTAGAGGTCTTTGGAAACTCAGTTTGCTTTAAAACAAAGAAAACCTTTGCACACTTTAGTGCAGAGAGTCAAATACTTCCTTACTTGAAAATACAGACTGAATTTCAGTCTGTGCCACGCACCTGCGTCATGGCTGTCCTGCTGAAGCTGTTACAGACTATGACAAGGCCTATTAAGAAACTGGATGAAAACATAAATTTCACCATTTTTCTGTGTTGTGCATACTGATGTATCTTGACTCATACCTTGGAAAAACGCCTGTTTATGTTAGATAAAGACTCGTTTTTCTATTTATAATTCTGTCTTAGCATGAAACAGTTCATCTTGAACTCTAATTTCCACTTAAACTATTTATAGTGTTACCAACAGGTTATGTCTAATCTGGCAAGTTAAACTCCAGATTGTTCTGTTCAAGACTTGAGCTCACAAGTTTAAGGTTTTAACTACATCCTTGGTTCACTCAGGAATATAAGAAAGCCTGCTCATTATATATGCAAGCTGTGTACCTGGTCAGACCAGTGCTACTGGAGCAAGCAAGCAGAATAAACACCATATTCACCTTTTCCAATATTTCTTTTTAAAAGTTTGGCAGAAAGTTTTCTAGGAAAACGAACAATGTATACAGGCTAGTATTGAGTTTCATCAAGCAAGGCATTTTCACATTTTCCCTTTTCTTAGGGATTCTACGTACCATTTAGTCTTCACCTTACTAAGGAATCTTAACACTCAAAGCCCTAGATCCTACTCAAAACTAAGGAATACTTCCTCTCAAACTCCTCCTGTATTATTCTAGGAAAGCCTGATCTAAACTAGGACTCTCAAAACCCAGAATTATTTGCAAGGTGAAGTCGCTGGAAGCTAAGCTGTAGAAGTTTAGCTAGCCTGTTGCATAGGAAACTATACACGGTTACCTTCTCCACTCAGAGCGGCAAAAACTACCTTACAGTCATGGCAGCAAGGGTGTGGAAGAAGATGGAACCCATTTCTTGCTGAACATTATTGTTACAATGGCAGAAGAGACAGTGCTTTTCAGCCAGAAGATAACAGCATTCATAGTGAATGCCCATTCTGCCCAGTCTCTACTGGATAAAACTGGTATGGTTTAAAAAAATAAAAAGGACTGATAGGTGCCTAATTGCTGGAATAACAATCATATCTTAGTAAAAGGGATAAAGAAGTGATGCAATAATTTCACTAAGCAGTAGTGCAATCAAAGAACACTTTTCAAAAGACAATTTGAAGAACAAAGCCAAAGGTAACAACGGTGCAGTCTGAGCCAACTACTGCTACAAACCTAACTTACCATGAGCAGCACAAAGGTCAGAAAAAACCAAAAACCTCAAGTCATCAACAACATGGCTAGAAATACAACTTGTTACAGCTGAGAAAAAGAGCCAGGAAGGCAAAAAGCTTAGAAACTACAAAGATTAAATTAGCTATTTATAAATACAGTAGCAATTAGCAACTTAGAAATACACGTGGAGTAGACCAGCACACCATAAGAACACACAGTAAGATGTCTGAGTGTCTGTAGAATAAGTTACTTGAAGCACATCCAACACTCCCACTTTGCAGTAGTAGGAAAAAAAAGGGCAAGTAAACAGGGAATAATTAAAGTGTTAATACTTTGCCCTCTAACTATTTAAGTCCATCTGTGAAAATGAAGAAATATTTAGGCTGCAAGTGTTGTACTGTGGTAAAGTTTCTAGAAAGACTGAATAAAACAGTTCTGCAACTACAAGGAAATGGAAAAAGTGTGTTCAAAATAATCGTCAAGCTGAGTCAGTTCTGAGTGGAGTTTCAAATGGAAAATTATCCTTTCTGTACAGCTTTGTACAATAAATCTCATTCCAAGAGCATCGCTGGATGCTCTTTTGTTGACAGAGAAAGAACAATTCAGTAACACTTAGTGTAATTACACTTTAATGAAACGCTGAAGTTCTTAAAGTGTTACAAAGATATAATACATTTGTAATATAAGTGTTAAGGCTCAACATTAAAATGAAAGGACTTAGTAAAAAATGTAGATTAAAAGTTACTGCAGCAAAACCAAGTTGTTACAACTACACTTTTGGAAATTTTTATTTTTATTTTTTAAAGAGAACCAGCAGTATTGACTGGCACATACAGATAAAACATAGTGAGAGTTTTCTTCCTCCGTACAGTATTCAATCAAGTGGCACTGCAACAAACACCAATTTCATGCATAAGTGCAGAGCGGATTTTAAACTCTGCATATAGTACTAATTTCAGCTTTTGTACATCCCCATTTGCAACACATTCCTGCCAAACCCAGAGATTCCCGTTTTCTTCTGGGATAGCTGGCCCAAAGATAACTGCTTGATCCCATGGGATTTGCAATTCCTGTTCCTCCCCTGTCCTTCTGAACAGCTTCCTCTACCTGGCGTTTGAAGTCCTCTGCCACAGGTACATATTCGTTATAGTCATTTAAACTGTACAAGTCCTTAAACGTCTCCCATCCAAGAAGCGGGCTGCTTCTCTGCAGTTGCTCGACTTCGGGACCCAAATTTGACTGCAGCTTGAAGTTCCCCAGTAGTTTGTTACTTGCTGTTCGTGGAGAATCTGTTTAAAAGAAGACTTTTTTAAAGTCCAGACTGTAGAAGGAGTATCAAAAGGAGCACGTAGCTCTAAAACAGCAATAAAAACCACTCAGTCAGTAATAAGTAAAGCACTGTTATCTAGGAGAACTGTCAGCGCTGCAGAGCCTGCACTCCAGAATTTACTTGCAGCTTACCTTTAGGGGAATCTTTATGTTTTAAAGGCTACGCTGCCTGTTAGACATGGAGAAGACATGGCTACAACCATGACTGAGGTACAGACGTTCTATCACAACCGCAGTGTTACTGATACAGAAGTCTCAATATTTCTATAGAAAGAAAATTTTGTTGTAAAGACACGTTCCCAGAAACCACAGAAAGCTTTGTCATGTGGCTCATGAATTAGACTAGATCACTCCTCTCCCATGCACAATCACACAAACTAGCATCATATGAAGAACAGAGCAGGGAGGACTAAATAAGCAAATATTGGATGTAAACGGCTTCTTACAGGTTGTATTTTTCCATAGCTGCTTTCGGTTGATGCTTTCTACTCGTTTATTCTGTTTCTCAGAGCTATAGCAAAGGCTTGCAGAATTTACTTCTCCCTGACTCGAGCATTCACAAAAATCCAGCTCTACTCCCTTTCACCTCATACTGTTTCTCTTGGTTTTACTTCTGGGAGGTAGGTGACACGGCTTACTTCAGACAATGCAAAAAGAGGCAGCTCTTTCAATTCTTAAATTTAACAAAATCTGCAACAAGTGTTTGTCTTGTTGTCTTAATGCTCTTAATATGATTTTGTTTTAGAAAGCTGGAAGAATATAAGAACACCCAGTGAATGTTCTATTTACTTTAACATGGCTAATTAATATAGAGAAGCTGACTTGCAGATAGAACAGCCACCTGTACAAAAAATAAAAGTGGCTCTAGTTACTTTACTAATTAGACAGTAACTGCTATTTAGTAGTCTTTTGGGGCAGGGAAGACTTTTAGTTAGACAGTATGCAGCACATTGGGGCTCCTTAGTGACTGGTGCTCTCAGAAGCTACTGTGAATAAAAAGGAAAATAAAGCTTGCTGGGAAAGAACACAGTCCCAGCAGAGGCTGTACATATGTAATTCGCTATAATTACAAAGGTAACTTTTATCTTCTACTCAACCTGTCAGGAAAAACAAACAAACAAACAAACAAACAAAAAACCCACCCACCCCCCCCCCAAAAAAAAAACAAAAAACACATGAGCAGAAAAACTGCCAAGAAACCCAAAATACTACTTGAAGTCCGATGTTAAACAGCATGTTTAAACAAGAGAAAAGAAGCTCTTCTGTTACAGGTTTTAGCCTAATTCCAACTTTTGTCCTTGTTCAAAACGTTATTTTCGCTATTTGAAATATCACTTAAAATTATTCTGTTACATCACTGTAGTTTGTGATGTAACTGTAGACAGTAAAATTATCTGAGGAATACATTATCCATTAATCGTTTCACCAAAGAACCCGAAAACAGTTCTTGCTGTTTAAATCGTAACCTGAAGCACCCGAGAGTCTCGTCCACGCTCCAACGTGAAAACTCTTTCGTCCAGAGCAGCACGACAGAGTGACAAAAAACAGAGGGTTCCACGTCCAACAAAGCCCCGAGCGCAGCCCGCAAAGACGAGGCGCACAGCTGTAAAGCTCCGGGCAGAGGAGGAAAACTGAGACAGATCTCCCCATCCTCAAGAGCCACGGAGCTCTGCGAAGGGAGCGAAGCCGCAGAGAGCGGCGCTCCCTTCTCCCTCCCTGCCTGGCCGAGAAGAAAAAAGCGCGATTTATCGTTTGTTTGTTTGTTTGTTTGTTTGTTTGTTTGTTTGTTTTTCAGTAACAAGAGCCCCGCGGCCTGCCGGGCTGCGCGGCCCCGCGCAGAGCGGTGCCTCTGAACGGACCGAGGACTCTGCGGGTGATCCGGCACTCTGCAGGTTATCCCGGCGAGTAACGCGCCACCGGCTGCCGCGTCTTCTCCTCTAAATCTGCGGTCTCCCGGCAGAAGTCATGGGAAGCGCCGACCAGCATCGGGACCGAGGGGAAGCGAGGGACGGGCGCGCTCCCACCGCGGCTCGGGGCGGCAGGAGCGAGAAGAGCCGCGCGCCCGTCCCTGCTCCCTCCCGTTTTCCCCCATTTCTCCTCGAACGATTTCTCCGACAGAGGCCGGGCGCCCCGACAGCCCTCTCCGACCGCGGGGCCGGGCACCGGCTGACAGCGCTGCCCCGCGGGCATCGCCCCGTCCCGTCCAGTCCCGCCCGCTCCTCGCCCACTCACCGGCCGCGGGCGCCGGCTCCACGGCCAGCAGGGAGAGCCGCTTCCAGCGGGACCCGCCGCAGGTGAAGATGACGGCGCGGATGAACTCCCGGCCGCACAGCTTCACCCCGTACCCGTCGCCCTCGCCCGCGGGGAGCACGGCGGCCCCGCCGGGCTGCCCCGGCGCCGTCGCGCAGAGCAGCGCCGCCGCGGCGCAGAGCAGTCGCAGCTTGGCCCTCATGGCGCCGGCCGCCATCCCCGTCCGGCTCCCGCGCTCCCAGGCAGGCGGACCGACCGACCGACCGACCGACCGACCGACCGACGGACGGACCGACCGACCGCCGCCCCCCGCGCCTCGCGCGCCGCTGCCGCCGCCCGCCCGCGCGCCTCCCGCCTTTTATGCGCTGAGGGCGCCGCGTCCCCGCCCCGGCCCGCGCGGGGGCGCCCCCTCCCCGCCCCGGCCCCGCCGCGGCCGCCCCCTCCCCGCCCCGGCCCCGCCGCGGCCGCCCCCTCCCCGCCCCGGCCCCGCCGCGGCCGCCCCAAGCCGTCGGGGCGCCCTCGGGCGGGGCTGCCGCCGCTCCCCGCCCCCGCCTCGCCGGGGCGGCCGGTCGCCCCTCGGTGGGGAGGGACCGGCCTCCCGCCGCGGGCTCCCGGGTCCCCACCGGCCCGAGACACGCTCCGACCCTCTGCCGGGCGCTCCGTCTCTGCTTGTCCTGGTCGCGGACAAGGACGCGTTGCCAACGCCCTCTCCAAGGACTTTCAAAAATGTAAAAAAACCGACCTTCTGCGCATCTGTTTTTTTCTCTTGCAGGTCCAGAATCTGCAGAGCTGTTCCTGCATCCTGAAAACGTTGGCAGAAGCCAGTAAAATAAGATTCCACAGACCTGCTTAAGCCATGGGCACCTGAGTTGGGGTTTAAAAGCCTGAATTCCTCGCGGGTTTGCAGTGCTGGAGACCTGCACTCAGTGGCAGCTGTGGGCACCCCAGCACCAGAGACGCCACGGCTCCAGCACGCGCGTCACGGGGATGTGGTGCTCCACGTCTGTGCGTGCCACCAGGAGCCCCAGCAGGTTCTCACTGACAAGTTCTTTGGACTCACCAGACAGAACTTTGTGCCCTGTCAAAGTAAACGTTGCTTTGGGTTTCTTCAGCACAATAGGACAAGAAGTGGCTGCTGTCCCCTTTTATAAAGTCACACTGTGGAAAACCAGAAAAGTTCATCACGCTGTAAGTACAGTGAAGCTGTTGTCTGCAGATCCTTTTGCATGAGGGCTGTGCTTTCTACCCCTTGAGTACTGTCAGTGTACGGAAAAAAGCCCTCAGAACTCAATCTAGAAGGAGATCACAAAGAAGACATGCATCCACAGCCTAGTGCACGAAGGTGAATGATTCACCTGCGCTGACGGAGAAGACTTGGCCTCCAACCATCTGCTCAAGGACTTGAGTGTTTCGCGCTGACCTGGCTCTAGAGAGAGGCTGTGGAGGGCTCGAATAGTGAGCAAGCTGCAAAGTTGTTTACACTTGGACTTTCTTTTTGATCCAGTCTTAAACGTTGTAGACAGTGGTTCTGTCTCAACAGTAGATCCTATCATCCGGGCTGTTACCAGATGATAAGATGGACTCTGCCAATCCGAAATTCTTGAAGAACAAAACCTCGATCTGTTTGTCCCTCAGTTGAAGTGTTAACTGCTGTTCTGTTACAGACAAGCCGTGCAGGGGTAATCACAACCCGCATTTTTATAGAGAGCAGCAGCTTGATGTTGGTGGTGTCGTGGACTTTTTCTAAAAATACCCATCACATCAGGTGAACTTACTCATGGACTGCAAGTAGTATCCTTGGCAAGGGACTTGTTTCCAGTGGCTGGGGAGCTGTGGTTGTGTGCAAGAGCACTACCAGGACTTCCCGGGCAATAAGGAAGGTGCCTCCTGAGTCAGGCAGTGACTGACCTGGTGACTTATTTTGCGTGTAAACTAATGTAATTTATTTTACACCCTACTTTGATCCCTATGCCCAGTATTGTATCCAGTCTTTAAAAGCAGCAAAATGTCAGATATATCTTTCTCAGAGTTTTTACCAGGGAATTTCAAGAGAGGTCCCCAAACAGCAGGCTGATTTGTCAGTCTAGCGGGAAAACTCCTGACTCTCCACATGCTTTAGTTTCAAATTTATCTGGACCATCACTGTGGCACCACATCTAACTCTTCCTAAGCAAAGGCAGGCACTGTGATGGCCACCTTCATTTTTTATTCCAAGAACCTCATTTTTGCAGCTGTCTGAAGCATGCGAGCTCTGACTGCAGCTGCTAAATGCAAGCACTCGAGAGACTGGAAAACAAACAGTTCGAAACAGTTTTTCTGACCTCACCTGCTTCTTCATCAGGACTACTGAATGTGAAAGACAGTACTTTCTGTGCTTTTCCATCGTGCTTGTTGGTAGGTGATAGAGCACGAGTTGTCAAAGAGGCCTTGGAGGGAAAGTCTTTTCAAGACATTCGTAATTCCTCAGGGGAGGCCACACCGCAGCACTCTTCATCACTCTTCTTGTTGGAAAGCATTGGCTACAAATGCTCTCTTGCTACGACTAAAGACTGCAACAACAGGCAGTGAGTTAATGACTTTTATTGAGGATCATATCTGAATGAGCTGGCAGTAGTTTGACATTGCTGCACGTTACTAAGCTCAATGCAGTTTCACTAGTAGGGTGTATTGCTCAGTATTTTTCCTCCAGCTATATTTTAGCAACATTGCCTCTGCATCTAGAGCTTTTGACTGCATCTACTGTGGTATGAATTGCAGGTTAAAAAGGAACTTAACTACGTTAGTCATAGAACTTTAAATCATACAGGATTTACAGAAAAGCTTAACTGGCAATCTCTCAGTAATCTGCCATGAATAAAATCAGAGGCTAGATTTGTCTATCTGTTCATCATAGCTAGAAAAACTACTTCTATCTAAAACAATACATGCAGAAGAAAATAAATAATTTAAATATAACCACTGGGAAGTAACTATCTGCCTTCTTACTGCTTATATTACAAAGAACAGACAACAGCAGAGCAAAGAAATGAAATTCCATTTGTGATCCGTAGGATCTTGCAAGACAGGTACATCCTATGTACTGTCTCAATGCAAGTATTTTGTATTTTTTAGTTTCCTAAAATAAGGTATGATTGTACCGTTTCCCTCCCTTGCACTAAATTTTGGATCTGCTGGCCAACAGCAATCAAAGTTTATAGAGGGTAGAGGATGTTACATGAAAACCGATGGCTAAATAAAAAAGACACTCTTTAACAATACCTTGATAGCCTTGAATACCTTGAATGAAAGGCTTATTCACATGTTAAATGTCAGACAACCTACACAGAAGATCAGCCCTAGCACAGAAAGGCACAGGCTTCATTAGTCTTTTTTCAGACACTTCATTTCAAATTCATGCAATTCACTGCTGCAAGAACTACCTAGTTGTTGAAAGTTGCTCAAACACGAATTTAAAACATTTCCCAAGTTTGCTTAGAGCTACACAGGATTCTGCAAGAAATGTGAAATACCACTGCATGCATGTCATTGGTAACTAAGTACCAGTGTTACCCAGCTGTCTTATGTAGGGCTTCATCAGAAGATGATCACGGGTTTTACAGAGCAGTTCACCTTTAAGAAAGCTAATGGTTAAAAAATGAAGAAATTCAAGCATTTCTACATGATGAATTCCAAGACTGATTAAGCAATTAAATAATACTGCAGAATCAATCTTGTTTGTGCTACGTCCACATAAATGCTTCCCCCCTGTACTTTTAAAGCAGCGACATGCAGTCATAGTCATAAAATAACTTCAAAACATTTAGGAAGGGGCTGTAAGAAGTAACTTTCCCTATTGTAAGGAAAGGTTCAGAAAAGTTAAATCATTCACCCAAGGAATAAAGGAAGGGGCCCAAACTGGACCCGCCCTGCAAAGTAGTTTTGCTTGTTTTTCTCAACAATACTCGTGTATCCTATCAAAACCAGATTAACCAGAGAAGCACGGGGCAGGCAGTTGAGGCTCGCAAGTAGCATCCAATTTCTCGGATTCTAAATGAGACCTATCCATAATGAGAAAACAAAGAGTTTAATTTTGACATCCTAATCATGACTTACTTCTCACTTTCCCAGAAGAATTCTGCTCCAAGTGACACTGATTCAGGATACATGGCAATCAGGTATTATGACCAGAAAATCCAACAGGATTAAGGTGTTAAGAGTGGTGCCCTCAGGTCAGAACAAGCTCCCCCGCAGTTATTCTCCTTCTCTTCCCCAGTGATTCACTAAGACAAAGACAGTTCCTGTGATATATTAAAGTCGGTCTGACAGCTGAAGCCAGCTGAGCACCAATGACAGAGGGAAGCAGGATGTTTTAGGTGTTTTATTTATTTATTTGAGTACGAGTGCTGTGATGATTACAGGCAACTTGTGCTGAAATCATCTATTGCCCTGAAGTAGGAGGCAAGCTTTTCTGCTTTCTTTCATTATTCTCTGAAGGAAATCATACAGTTCACCAACTCTATAGCTGGATATCTATGTGACAGATATGACTGGGCTTGCCACACGCAAGCATTTTGATAAATACACTGGCAGCAGAATAAAAACACGCCGTAACAAAGAATGAGCATCTTCAAAACAAGAGCGTATATTTATCAAGCAAAGAGCAAAGCTATCAGTAAAAAATAAAGGTAGTAAAGGTGACTAACCCTTAACTTCTTGACAATCTTTGGCACATACTGTGTCCCCTGTTCAGACCCATTTCTGGATTTGGCATTAGACTGTTCAGAGCCTGTTGCTTTTCCCTTACACATTTGGTGACTTTCACTGATACTCACTGTGTAACGCTGAATTAAACTTGCTCCTTTTCCATCAATTTTTAGTGTGGAGCGTTGCAACGGATTAAGACTATGAATCTCAGTCTAAACTTCAGGAAAAAAATCCAACTAATTTAGCTGGGATGGAGTAATAAATAGCTATCTTATTATCTCCTAAAACTGCTATCGGGGTCATTATTTTGCTTAGCCTGCATGCTTCCTTTAGCACTACCTTTTGATCCAACACTATAGCCAGCAATCTATCACTAACACACAAATACTAATTCCTAATTCACAGTGGACAGGATTAGGGTATTTCCTAATTTTCTAGGATTTCTAAGTAACTGCTCTATGGACTATTAAAACTGCTCTCTTGTAAAAATGTCTTTCCTAGGATTAAAAGAGGGATTAAAAGGTACAGGTGCAGACATACAAAACCCAAAACAACCTGGTTTAATTGTTTTTCTTTCTTGGAAGAAAGAGTATCCATAGATGGCAGAGATCAAAACATAAAAGGCTATTACCACTTCTACAAAATTAAAGCAAGGTGGACTTCAAAACTTGGAGGAAAGGTGGCGGATGATCTGTTATCCAAAGCAAAACAAGTAAGCAGGGATAATGATGTCCTAACAGTCGTGCATAACATAGCAGCAAGCGGTGAGGGATTATGTTCTAGGACAGGCGGAAAACATGGGGTGGTCTTGGGCTGCATTCTGTGATCCCACAGAGCACGGGCAGCACCACAGGCTGAGTTCAGGCATGCCCTCCAAGACCACTAAAATCGCTGCCTTAAACCCTGAACAGCCAAAGTGTAGACCAAGCTATTACAACTAAACGAGCTATTATAATCCATTTTATCCCCCTGCACATCACAATGCATCACACTTGAAATCTGTTACAGATTGTATGCATTGTTAATGTGCTGATGACAGAACCAACTACAGAAGTGCCTGAAATGCAGAAGTGAGCGCGCTTTCAGAAATCAGTCTCTCACAGTTACGAAAACTGTGCTATTGTTTTCTTCTATGTTAAGAATCTTTTATTATATATTCGCCTGTTTTACTGTAACAATATTCTAATTTTAATGAAGTTGACTTCAAGAACAGATTCGAGGCATTATCTTCAGCTGTAATTTAATTTTTAACTCAACAAATTGTCAATACAGACTTATGCTTGCTTCATTATTGGATGCTTTTTGAGCATTTGTTTTTCATTCCATAATTAGACTAATGCTAGAAGAGTTTCCATCCAAAACACAAAATATTCTGTTTTTAAACAAGATTTCCAATACAGAAAGATGTGCTTTTTTTTTTTTTTTTGCCAAGGTTAACATCAGAACACTAAAATATACTAAAATCATATTCTCAGTATATGCCATGCTGAAGGAAAGGCATGCAAAAAATCCCTCAGTTTTTCAGTACTTGCAAGGCCCCTTGGATCTACCCATTACAAAAACATAAATTAATAATTTTGCTTGCTGTTAGCCTAAGTTAATATTCATCTTAGTAGTGAAACTCTGATTTCATGTAAACAAATTATCCTGAGTTTCAGAATGTCAAACAAGCATGAAAAAGATTCAGGAAATAGCTACATAATTTGTTTTCTCTTTTTGAAAAATTATCTCTGCTCACACTTTAATACAGTTTTTCCTAAGAGTAAAACACAGTTAGCAAGTGACGTGTTTACTTCTGAACCTCCTTCTGATAAAAGCTGTTTATTCCAGAATTTGAAGCAGAGATGGTGAGTTTACTGCCTAACAAACAGCAAAATAAAGTGTCTTATTTTCAAAGAAGTTGGCTGTCTATTCCTGACTTCAAATTGAGCTGTGCATCCTCAAGTATATTTGAAAATTATGACTATATTTATACAAATTTGTAACTACCAATTAACTTATTTTTGTTGATTATAGTGAGTTTGGTCAGTACTAGACATTTTTACTACAGGTGAAATAAATAGACAGTGGAAATTCAGTATTTCATTCTAAACAAGAAAAATATACTACAGCGACAATGGATATTTTCAAGAGATATGTATAATATGAAAATCATTGCTTTAGAAAGTGCTGATTTTAAAAAAATGAATTCTATTTTGATTTTATAAAAGCTCATAATTTTCTCAATTTTAATTATTTATGTCCAAAACCAGTATTAGAATCATATTTCAGATATTTACTGAAAGCTTTACTACCATCTTCTTATTTTTCTATGAAGAACTTGCTCTGAGATCTTCTGATTTTCTCCAGGTCTTCATAAGTGAGTGGTCCTTTTGGTAATTCTAGCAAAGAGCTCTGTGTATCCAATATGTTCTCTGCTTCACCTTAAAAAAATAAAGAAATTAAATCAATTTCCTCACCCTTACTGTGAGAAAGCAAAGGAAGTAAAAAGAAAATTTAAAAAAATAAGAAACTGATTAAGCTATTCTCGTTTGGGCCAGAACAACAAAATACCAGGTCACAGCTATGTATTTTATAAATGAGTGATGCCACTGTAGCATTAAAGTTATCTTTAAGGAATTATGGACTGGTGGGATAACTGCACAGGAAACCGTTTGGTCTGAACTGAGCATCTGCCTCAGGCTGCGTTTGTTTGCAAGAACTTCAGCCAAAACAATCAGCTGTGCTGCTGTTGCTGCTTCTGTTAGTCCCTTTCTCCTAAAAACTGCACCGAGTTATAGTAATGTTTCATTTAGACACTTACTACACACATGCTTTGGAATGGAGGCATGAGATACAGCAAGGACTTAGCATCACCATGTACTTTGTACCCACCCCACACTGTATTTGATCAATTAGGAGTCTGAGAAGAGGGTGGATCAGACATACACGTGAAAGTGTACGTAAGCTTTAACGATTCCCTCTAAATTCCCTGTGTAAATTCCCTCTACGCAGTATCCTAGACATGCCATGTTTGGGAAATTTTTCTTCTTGTCTCAGGCCTATGCTAAAAAGATGTCAGGCTACAGGCAGAACATAGGTAGCATGGGACTTGAAGAAGCATTGGTCAAAGCAAACAGCTCACAAAAAGACAGTTACCTAAACACGCAGTCTTAAGAGCATAGCAGGGAAAAGTTGTAGGGTGCATAACGCTCTGGATAAGGCTGGAATGAAAACATCTAGGACAGAGAATTCAAAAAACAAAGATACAGATTGAACATCGTATGTAAGTGCGGTGGTCTGATTGTGATATAAGAAAGGATGAAGATTAGGCAAAGAATGTGTTTGTTTTGGCTGATGCCATTTGGTGCAATGTCGACAATCTTGTTTACCTATGCCTTGAACTCCCAGCTTGGTGACCATTAGGGCAGTGATTTCAAGCAATATTTATGTGCATTGTAATTCAGTCAAGATTGTGGTCATTCTTTAAAACAGGTATAAATGCTGAAATGTCCAACTGCGGTTTTGGTAGTATTACAGTGCTTGGGATCTCCACACATCAGTAATATCCAACAGGACGACACTGGTTACCACTCCCAGTAAACTGGTAAGAACACGATGCCAGTCAGTTGCATATAGCATCTGATTATGCAATAGCAAGAGATCTTAGGTGACAGAGAGATGTTTAGATAGTCAAATTTCTATGCCTGTCACTCACATGCACTAGAGCAGATTGCCCAGTCACCATCCTTCTCATACGGCTCAGGATACAAGCAGTGAGATATCTAAATCTTGGCAAAGGCAGCCAGAGTTTCATTGCTTACTGGAGAAGTTCTGTGCAGTTGGAGGCTGGCTATACAATCCCTCCTCTCTTCTAATCATTTATCTGAAAAACACCATCAGCAGGTACCTGGACTGGGAGGAAAAGCAGAAGAGCAAGGCCAAGACCACAGATAGCAGGTCCATGATTGATTCTTAGTGTCCTCAGCCATTCAGAAAAGAGAGTGCACCTGCGGGCTGTTCTGTAACCCTGCCATCCCCAAAGGATTCAGTTCTGATACGAGCCCTGGCACACTCAGAGCTTTTCAACAGCTCAAGCAGAACTCAAAACAAGTATTTCTCTCCATGTCCTCAGTTTTTGCTTTAATTAGCCCAAGCTATACAGCAAGGAAAAAACTTTCCGATTTCAATGTGGGAGAATAAGCAAGTAATGAGAAAACGTTCGGACAAGTAGGCTAGAGACAGAATAAAAAAATAACTGTAAGCAAGCTCAGAGACAAAATGCCTGGTGAAAGAGAAATAGAGAAACCTCCCAGGGGAATAAACTGATTCCAAAGAATGAAGGACAACAGATGCAGGGCTATTTGATCAAGGTGGTTCATATACAAGGAAGATTGTGCAGCATGGAAATAATTGCAGATTAGCTTAGGAGAGGGAATTGGCTGTGAGGCCGAAGACAGGCATACCCTGCAGAAAAGAGACCAGTTAGAGGGAACAATAAAGGGAATGGTGTATACATTCATTATTACACCACAGAGATGAAGCACGGCATGCACCAACAGAGTACACGGGCAAGCAGAGAAGCAGCTGTGAAAGCAGTCTGGGAGAGGACACAGGGATCAGCTGAGTAGTAAGAACAGGCACTGTGGCTGCAGGTCAATTGTGACCTAAAACCTTCTCTTCAACTTCTTAATTTTAATCTTTAAATAAAAATGAACTTCTGAACCTGATTTCCACATAATTACGAACCTTCTTCTAATTTCCAGCCCAGATTCATTCAGGCTAGTCCACTTCCTTTTATTCTAGTGCTGATATTAGTAATGAGTTTGATTTCCTTCTTTTGCTTGCCTTTATCCTATCCTGCAAGTAGGATCTGTAGACCCAAATCTCTCATGTCTTTCTACAAGCCTAAACAAACTAATCACTTTGTTTTCTCTCACAAGGCAGCTCAGCATTCCCTGATAATTTTAACTCTTCAGTAATTCTAGATTCCTTATACAGAAGTGATCCAAATTATATACAAATTTCCAAGGCAGGCATTACTGTTTTCCTGCATCAATACCTTCCTATCTGTACTCTCTATTTGTACTAAGGTCGTGGAATATCCATCCCTGGAGATATTCAAAAGCCATATGGACATTTTTTCTGGGCAATCGGCTCTAGGTGATCTTGCTTGAGCAAGGGGGTTGGACCAGACAACCTTCAGAGGTCCCTTCCAACCTCAACCATCTGTGATACCAGGAAACCTCATTTGATGTTTCCACAATTTGCTTGACTCTCATAATTTCATCACGCTACTGGATTATACTCCTGTGATTATCTAATAGATTCAGGTTTTTCCTTTCTCTATCATTTCCAGCTGGTGAGTTCTGATGGTAGAAATCAAAAGAAGTGTGGCCAGCAGGTCGAGGGAAGTGATTCTGCCCCTCTGCTCAGCTCTTGAGAGACCCCACCTGGAATACTGTGTTCAGCTCTGGAGTCCCCAACACAAGAAGGACATGGAGCTACAGGAACGAGTCCAGAGGAGGCCACGAAGATGATCCGAGGGCTGGAGCACCTCTGCTATGGAGACAGGCTGAGAGAGTTGGGGCTGTTCAGCCTGGAGAAGAGAAGGCTCCGGGGTGATCTTATAGCAGCTTTCCAGTACCTAAAGGGCCTACAGGAAAGCTGGAGAGGGACTTTTTCCAAGGGCGTGTAGTGATAGGACAAGGGGCAATGGCTTTAAACTGAAAGAGGGGAGATTTAGATTAGATCTAAGGAGGAAGTTTTTTACATTGAGGGTGGTGAGGCAGTGGAACAGGTTGCCCAGAGAGGTTGTGGATGCCCCATCCCTGGAAGTGTTCAAGGCCAGGTTGGATGAGGCTTTGGGCAACCTGGTGTAGTGGAGGGTTTCCCTGCCCATGGCAGGGGGTTGGAACTGGATGATCTTTGAGGTCCCTTCCAACCCAAACCTTTCTATGATTCTATGATTCTATACTGCTGAAGTTGCCCTAGTGGCTCTGATGTTATGAAGATGACTCTTCCTATTTAGAATGCAATAGGATACCACATTGCCCCTCTCCAACCTATACAGGACCACGTGGTCCTCAGTAAACACATTACATACTCTTGCCATGGGTTTGCATCATGATATGCTCACTCTTTCAGAATTATGGAATGAAAATTACATTTTTTAAAATAAAAATTATTAACAAATCCTAAATTCGAAGTGTTCCTTCTGCACAAGTATGTACTAATCTCCTTTTCAACACTCTGATTTCCAAGAGCCACCCAGTTTTTCTCCCTGTGCTTAGCTGCCTCTTCATATTAAAATCCAAAGAAATGTATTTAGTGGGGTTTAGGAAATGTTCACAGGTATACACTGCTGCATAACAATATATTTGCACCTGTATGCAGCAGGAAGTATCTCAGAGTTTGTCTAATTAATCTACCATTCCTTTCAATGAAGTACACAGAGTTAGGAAAACTAGCTCTTAGATCTGGAGGCTAACACCAAGAGCTGGAGCATGTTTTTATTTTGTTTCAGGATGTTTGCATCAGTAGCAGACAGGAAAATCAAGCTAGTTTACCAAGACAATTTGTGAAGGTGACAAGCCATGGCCCAATGCCATCTTCGCTTACAGTGAACACTCTCTTAGCACGTCTCCTTCACCAGGAATCAGAGCTAATAGAAAGGCACCTCAACACCCATCACTTAATCAGATCTACCACTGGCAACTATGAGGCAAGATCCCACTTTCTGGGACTCACCTTTCTTTTTTCCATCTTAGCAGGGCACTGTGGCAAGATGATCAGCTGATGACTGTGTCTTGTCATGAAGATAATAATGGCATGATTCCTGTCTGTATTCCTGTCTGTATCCCTTTATCTACTCTTGTCATTCCTACTCCTATCATCCCTACTCCTTGCCAAAACAGCAGCATCTGAATGGAACATGGAAGAAAATCACTAGATCTGTCACTTCTCCCAGATATGCAATGCTTACTTGAGCTGCATTTATAGCCTCAGAATTCACATTTTTTGAAACAAGAGAGGAGAAATTAACAAACAGTCTTAACTAGGGGGAAAGGCTATGAAAGTAGAGTGAGTACCCTTGACTGGGAAAGTATCTGATTGTAACAGAGAAGAAAAGAAATGAGAGAGTAAGATTTTTGTCCAGAAAAAAAGAAAATCTATTGCAAGTTTTCTCCCAGTCATCCTAAAAAGAGGTTATCTGAAATATTAAGTTTGGTTCCATGTGCAAACCAGACAGACATACTCATACCTTTTATCCTTTGCAACAGTGTCCCATAGCCCATATCATATTGATAGGCAAATATAAAGCTTAAGGGAACTATTGGCAGTAAAATTCCTGGGTTCTTCCTTCTTATTGCTCTGGTTAAAAACAAAAAAGAAAGAAAGAAAGAAAACATTAAGATTATTTAGGACATTCAGCACACCAGCACTGTTAGTTCAGGTTGACCTTGACTGTCTAGTACTTATGTATCCTTCTACACTCTCCAAGTCTTAATTTCCTCAGAAGCATTTGTCTTCTGGTTCCATACTTGCTCAACTGTCAACCGAAGGGTATTAAAAAAAACGCTTCAAGTGAGTTTTGAATATATCTAAGAAAAATAGGATTATTTTACTCATGTATATGCACATGCATATATTCATTCAGCCACATGCAACACGTAGCAATCAAGATACTATGTTCAGTTCCAAATGCATTTGACTCCACAGAGAACGTGTAACGCATAAGGTGCATTTAATCTCTGCTACGTGCACAAAACCACAAGTATTTCCTACGTTCCCTCTAATCATGTTATAGCACAAGAAAAACATGTTATCAAACAAAAGTCCTATAAGGCAACTTATTCCCTATGCAATACAGCTTGATTAGCCATGTTTTTTTTCCCCTTGGGTGAGTTTCTTGATTGAAATTTTAAGTGAACAGATTTCAGAGTATGTCCACTTGGTCACTGACATATCAAAAAAACCACATGGTGGAGGATTTGTGGCTCCTTAATAGTTCATGAAATCACAATACAGACAAGAATATAGCATGTCTTTTAAACAATCCTCCTGTTCCACACACAACTTTTATTCTACACTGATCTTTTGGTACCTCAGTGGTACCATTTTATTGTCAGCTCACATGTCTCTGCTTTTACAAAAGTCTGCAGTACAGGCATAACCAAAACACATCTGGAAGCCAACAGAAATCAGAGTTAGTCTGTAACTCGATCAACCTCTGAGCAGTTACTGGATAAAAATAACTACCTGTTACAATGCAAAAGGAAGATCCAGCATAGAAATATAAATGTAATACATTTTTATTTTCTGTTAGGAAATAAACTTCTTACCCAACTGATAAACCTACAGCAGCAAGTCCAAAAAATGTCCCAAAATATTTGAGAAATTCCCGTGTCCAAGCAATCTGCATGGCTGTTTGTCTCTCTCTCATCTGGTTCTGCATCAGTAGTTGCCTTTCCAGCTAAAGAAGGGAGACAGGTTAAACAAAATAAGTCATCTGTTTATTTTAAAGACTTAGTCAATCTCTTATTGGTCTATAAATCTAAAACAGTAAGTGAAAAAGTTTCTTTTTTTTATTGTTTTACTTCAGTCATTCATAGTTTTTGATTGAGAATGGTCTCCTTCAGTAATAACTCAGAAGAGTTTACACCGAGGAAGCATTTAGGTCAATTAGCAAATGCTTTAATGCAGAAATCTTTCTAATGCTGCTTCTCAAGGTCGAGAAAACCAAACACCAGTGTCAGGTTTTGAGAGCTCCCCAAGTCTCAGCAGCACTCCCTAGGTTAAGGTTCCCTGACCTTTGCATTTCCATGGTGATCCAAAGGGTACCACCTAGCTGCTTTCCAATATATTCTGCTTCATTTTAATTCAGCTGATAGTATCTTTAGAGTCCATCTTGACATCTCTTTGCCTTTTGAGGACTTCTTTTCTTCATGATGCATCATAAAGCTAATAACTCTTTCGAAGCACCATCATTTACAAACATAGAAAAAATGCTGTAAAGATACCAGATCTTTTAAAGATACTGGAATACATATCAAAAGTCCATGAGAAAATACTTCTGTAACTAAATGCAAAAAGTATGATCTATACAGTATATGCACGCATCAAAGTAGAACTTTCTATGGTGCATAAGAATAAAAAAGCAGACTATTAGATTTTATTTTTTAAAAAATTACATGCCCCATCTAAACATACCTGTACATTTTCATTGACTAAAGGTAAATCTAATATTTGTTAAAAGTTCTTCTCTACTGTACAGAATACCAAAAAGAACAATGGTCTTTCCTCCTTAGAGTGACGCAAAAATTAAGAATTGTGCCAAAAATTAGAAGTCTGAAACCAGACTACAGAAGTTAGTTAACATAATAAGAAATCTGCTTCTTCCCATTAACGTTTGTAACTCATTTTTTGGGAAAAAACAGAGTACCTGAGTTGGTATGCCTAGCCTAGCTAAGCCAGTTGCAAAAAAGTCCAACAAAGAACAGGAAACAGAATATCAGCTGCCTGAAACAGTGTATTCTAGAAAAGAAAGAACAAAGAGAGAATTCAGAAAGTTCTCTTCTCCTGCATCTATAAAAGTCATTAAATCTGTTCTTTCCTTCTGCTTTCTAATTCAAGAATAATTTAAAGGATTTGTAATTACTTAAGGTTTCTGCCCATTTATTCATCTCCATTACTATTGATTTAGCCTGAACAGAACAATTTATGTTAAATTGTTACTAATTATTTCTTCAGACTATGTTGATCTTGCTATCTTATTTACAAGCTCATTCAGTACCTAGATAGGCAGAATTAATTTTTTAGACAGCATAATAAAAAAAGGACAGATCTAATTATATATAATTGTACACAGTAGGAAAAACAACATTCACGGTAGTCTCACAATACAGTTTCATCTGTTTCTCTCTCCTCAAGACTTACTTTGCAATTGCTGTTCTCACAAAAAATATCAACAGACTCTACCTTGCTGATATCCGTAATTTTCAGATGGCTTTTTTCAGAAGAAGTAATTATATAATGGCTGACAAACCACTTAATAAAATATCAAAATAATTAGATTTTGTCACCTCTGAGACACTTGGAAATTCTAAAGTAAACAAGCACACTGCCTGCTAATTAGCCCCATTGTGGTCCCCAATATCCTAAGCCTGCTAAATTGCTGAGGGTTCACGTGACAAGATAAAATAACGACATGTAATATCAATTTAATGATCTGTATTTTCCCCTTCAATTTGATTATGTGTGTTGTTTGCACACGTGTAAAAGTATTAAGGGATCCTTTGTTTGCCTGTCAGCACAGATAAGAAGCCTACTTCCAAGATGCACCATATTACCCTAAATGAGCTTCAATTTGAAGAAGTACATGGGGAGGAAGTGGGACAAGGATATGCTGATGAAATATCGGTCTCGCTAGAAGGACATATAATGAAGAAGAACATAGTCTGATATGCACAGAGTGTAGAAAGAAGTAAGCACAGAACAAAAAGAAAGCTGTAAGTTTAAATGTACAAGAATAAACTAAAGGATCCTAACATGATTTCTTTAAAAACAAAGAAAACAAAAAAAACAGAACCCCCCAAAAACCCCTCACATAAGTTATACATTGATAGCTCTTTAAAACCCAAGTACTGAAAGGAAAAGATATTACTAAGTCACAGACACTAAGGTCAAACAAACAGCTTTGTCTAGGAGCCTGTCATATCAAATTTCAGAAGCCCAAGGATTCTTTCATGTATATCTACAAGTAATTTATATAATAACTAAGTATAAATGAAAATAACTTGTTTGGTATGTTACAAACAGCAGCTAGATAACATAATCAAACCATTTTTCGTATTATTTTCTAACCAGAAGGATTTTTTTTTTTAATTTTAAAAAAAACAACCCTCAACTTTCTACATGGTACTCCATCCAAAAATGGGTGGGGAGGTTAGCATAGAAAAATGATCATAATTCCTTTCCTTTGAGCAATCTCCTTCAATGTGGATGAAGAATTAGTGATGAAATAGTCTAGATGAAACAATATACTGTATTTAAATTCATTTCTTAAAAAAAGAGGTGTGTTGGAGGGAAGCTTTAGACTGTGAATCTTAGAGATGAGCATTTTATGTGTACATGGGGAAATACAGCATAACCAAGAAGAAAAGTTTTCAGAGGAATCTTGAGGCACAGAATGCAGAAAAGAGTAGATCTAGTGACATTTAGCTAAATTAACAATTTAATTCTTGCTATTACTGAAGCTGCATGATGTTACAACAAACAGTTTACTACACAAGATCTGTTTTGTCCATAAACTTACAATGTAGCACCAAGAAAGCACTAGATGTTTTTAGGGATGCTAAGTAATCTACAGCACTGCTGCAGAAGTTTTTGAAATCAATTTCTATTTAGTCATAAGTTATACGGAGAAAATCTAATAACAACACACAAACATCACTAAATGTGCTCAAAAATTTCTCTGAACCTATGTGATCTTATGCCAAACCCAAGAATACCTCTCCCAAACGCCAGAAGTGCCCTTTGTTCTGTCCTCCTTTATTCAGAAAAAATCTTCATTCTTGCTTTCTATTTCCAAGATCCTTTTTGTCACTTGGCATAGTTTTGCCTGGCCAAAACAAAAGACTGCAGTGTTGTCGCTGTAGGATTGCAACAGGAATCTACATAACAAAGAGATTTAGTGAAAGCGATCCAGGGCAATTCCACACTGACTTCACTGGATTTCAAGCCTTCCTTATGGAAGGGGAAAACTGAGCAACAATTACGGCCAAAGTTGTCCCAGAACACACCGTTTCATTGCACAACTTAAAACTTACTGGAATAATTGTTAAAAAAACAGTTTGGAGGGTGCCTGAGCTCTTCCAGGAGAGCACCGTAGCCACTGCGCTGCTGAACGACGTGGGTGGATGCTGGCGTCACGTTTGGCACATGGGCTTCAGCAAGGAATGTTCAGCACAGCAGGGAACATCCCTCTGGCAGACCGACCGAGCAGACAGAGGGCAGGGCACCTACCTACCCTGCGTCATCAAAGACTGCTTTAGCGTGTCCAGACCCTACATCTGATCTAAATAGGTTTATGAGCAATATTTGACACTAGAAGAAAATATGCATTCAAATGAACTTCGGGTGCTCCGAGTTGCAAAATTCAGCACCTACACGGGCACTCAAGCAACTCCTGTGTGCCTCAATCTTTCAAAATTTCAAAAAATTCAGGAGCAATATTCCTTGCACCTACCTATTTAACACGCCCATCTCAATTGAACATCTTGAGCTCCGACGGTTCTGAATGACCAGGATACCCTGACACGCTGACTTTACGCTGGCAAACAGCTATTGGTAGATCATAAGGCAAAATTATTACATTGAGATTACGTTAACCTTAAGCAAGTCAGGATTTAAAAGCAGATCTATATAAGGAACAACTCAGGAGTCCACCACAAAAAAATG
Organism: Tauraco erythrolophus; assembly: GCF_009769465.1. Classification (NCBI taxonomy): domain Eukaryota; kingdom Metazoa; phylum Chordata; class Aves; order Musophagiformes; family Musophagidae; genus Tauraco; species Tauraco erythrolophus. The sequence continues at coordinate 92,422,421 of NC_141496.1, read as the reverse complement.
ATTCCAAATTAGATGAAAGATAGAAAGTCAAATTGTGTTTGACTGCAGGTCAAATCAATACCCCATCTTCAGCTGTTAATTTCTTAGTAATTGTGTCTTATTTTCCTCCACATGTGTTCTATTGAAAACGCCAGCCACGCTAGGGTAGTGAAAGGGTGGAGAAGATTTTTTACGTATTAACACGCAGACTTTATGACAAAGGTCAAGTCCTACTCCCTTAGGACTTACTTTGCAGTGACATTTAAGACGACTTCTTCTCCCATTATGGCAGATCAGAAGTAAGAATTAACAATGGTAGGTATTTATTCCACTGCAAACTATAGCTTCACAAGTAGAACTTTGTAGGTGGTAAGATAAAAAAAAAAGCGTATCATTCAAACTTAGTAGAGGTGTGTTGTAGTTTATTTAGAATAATCTCACTGATGGGACAAGTTCATTATTGAGGAAAGATGTGCACATCATACACATCAGATGAAACAACAGTTCACCATCCAAGTGCCACGCACGTCTTAGGGAATAAATTCTATTTAAGTTTAAATACATAAGCCTCCCATCTATATAGCCATAAAAAACGTCAATAGGGACTATTTACATGACTGTGCTTGCACAAAAACTCTATGTAAAGGGTCTCAGGTGCAGATTCACCACGGGAGGAAGGGAGACGCTGCAGTTTTTTCCAGCCAGGTTGCTGTGCATGGCACGAGAGAGCTGAAGCTGTGATGTGGATGCATGGGTACACATCCAAGCATGCTTTTCTATTACTGTTACGAAATCGTGTCCTGTAGCAATCAGACCATGTTTTAGAGACACACATACAACTACAGTTAATATCATAATCTAAAAAAAAACCTATATAAAGCTTTGCGAGTTTAATTCCATAATGAACAGATTTTCTTAAATGACAGTAGCAACTTCTTCATTAGTAATAAATACTGATTGTGTCATTTTGAAATTTAAGCTTAGTATTTCAAAATAAAATGGGTACTAGTAGTAAGTAACATCTTATATTATGTAACACTCTCAGGAGGATCCAATTAGAAATAACTTTCCCATTTTTCCTTAAATTCAGCTAGTAGTTTCTCAACACTGTGTGAGAAACTGTAAGGGCCGATTAGCATTTGAAGTCTGCCACATACCAACTGTTATAGTAAAAGGAAATCAATGTGACAAAATGAAACATGACAGATGAAGAGAAGTGAGGCAGACAGGGAAAAGGTCAGTGACTTGTGAAACTGATAATGCCAATAAACTAGTCAGTGGTAACCATCCTTATCGTTTCTGCTGATTATTCTTCAGACTGTCACAATGATGTCAAACGACAGAAAAGAGCATTTATACCGTCATTTCATTGATTAAAATCCAGTGGGGGAAAATTCTCATCTGAAATTATTTAATCAACTTTGACAACTTGCAAAAAAATAAAGTCCTCTCTGGATTACAAGCCACATTACCACTAGTAGATAGACTGGAAATTTCTGATACTTTAGACTCTTAGCTTGTTTTCTTTCTTTCTGACTTTCAATTTCGTGTTCAGATCCTGTAGGAAGGAGCAGATACTACTCTGGTTTTATATTAAGGTGATGCACAAAGAAAAACAAACGGGATGCAAGGCGGTGTACAAAGGCTCAGCAGAAACGGAAAGAGGCAGTGTTAAATGCTCTCTATTCACTATTCGTGTGTATTAAATACAATTTCTTTGATGTATTTTGTGCAGGTCAAGATTTATCTGGAGAGAGGAAGACATAGTAAACACCCCTGGATAAAGCCTCTATTTGCAACCTGATATATTCAATGGCTCTCCTGGCAGATACACTGTTTTCCCCAGCCCCTCCGAAATAGTGGGCAGGACAAACACTTGGCTTGAGAGCCACCATGGCAGCAAATCTATTTAAGGAACTGTATTTCATGTCGTCATCGTCATTAATACGCAGTTATGCTGACAGCCTGGTAAGCAGATATTCAGACAGAAAAGGAATTAATCTCCCTTAGAAGGAATTATCAGCCAGATAAATATACACCATCTCTGCCTAAGTTCTGAAACTTCCTATCTTCATCTAAGAAAAGAGAGAGATGAAGAAACTGTTGGAACATCCCTACGCTCATGCTAAAAGAGCCTCCAGTTTTGTCTTGCACATCTGTTACAGGCCACGGCTACTGTGCCTGTAATAGAAGGTTATTTTCACTCAGCTTTTGAATGATCAGAGACTCTGAAAGCACTCTTTAAACAACTAATAACTTCTAAGTTATTACTTCTGAGTACTCAGACGCACAATGAAAATAAGGCTTAGTTTTTCAAACGTGACAGTCACACATACAAAAATCTGCAAATCACTTACAAAACACATACAAAAGTTGGCGTGCAGGTAGTACAGCTAAGTAACTGCACAATCCTCTTGCAGTAGCAACGTACCTGGCATTTCTTGAGCAAACGAAAAATTAAAGGCTTATGTCATTCGCCCTAGGTGTCATCCTTCCTAATGGATGTGCAAAACCAGAAACCGCTGCAAATGGTTGTTCAGCAAAAATAAATGGAAAATAAAATAGTGATACTTATGTTTACACCTCCATTGTAAGACACCAGAGTGCAATATTGAGATGATAACTTGTAATAATTAAGCAGTGCCTGCTTGGTTCTATGACCAGCACGCACACAGAAGCGTCAGGAAATGGGCCTCTAGATCAAACAGTTAAAATAAATCAGACTTAAATGTTTTATCCTGCTGTTTCAAAGCTTGTTTGCAAATATTTTTCACATCAAGTACACAAGGCAATTAAAATTATTAGCACAGCAAGAAACTACACTCTCCAAAAAGAAAATCCAATTTTTAAAGCTTCCAAGTGCAAAGACACATTACAAAATATTTACAAGCTAAGAGCTATCATAAAGAGAAAGGGGTCTCACAATATTAGCCACAAGCCAGAATGTAAACTGCACTGAAAAAAACCATCCTCTATATTCCTGTTGTCAGTAAGTTACTGGAATCACGTGCCATATAAAAAGAAAATAACATCAAATGCACCTAAATCCATTTGACATTTTAAGCTGCGCAAAGGAGAGGCTCAATCCAACGGACTGTAGTACAAAAGTAAGATTTCTTGCCAGTAGCCTAGCATTTCCACGCTTCTGCCATGTGGTCTTTCAGTGACGAGCATGTAGCAGGGTGAAGAAGGGTGTCCTCCACATCCATATAGTAATCTTATCTACAGAGTAAGGGAAGTCTTAAGGTGCCGTTACCAGTGTTCGGAACTGCCAGGAGTTCGATACAAGCTCTGAAAAGACAAACTAAAGTCATTGGATCACCAGCTACATAAAGAACAGGTATCCATGTTGAAGGAATAGTAAAATAGATTGAGCAGTGTATGACAAAGAACTAACATTTCAATATCAAGTCATTTTGAAATCTGACTAACTGCATAAGTAACACCTATTCAATTTGTTATTTCCATCCCTCAATTATGCCACTGGGTACACTCCTTGTGTGCCTTGTAAGCCTCTTTTTTAAAAAAGAAATAAGGACTCAGAGCATTGAATCAAAAATGAAAACCAGAAGAAATGGCTGTAAAATGATGCTGTGGTATGAAAGGGTGTTATAAAACTAACAAAACCTGCAAATATGATGTTTCTTCCTATCCATTGCAGATTCTGACTTGCAAAATTACTGTGGCTCTTTTTACATCATTTTTGTTAAGAAATTAAAATAGGTATAAGATCTCTTTACCTATCCATTGTACCTCCTGGGCTCTTATGAGCTCTGCTCAATACAGGGCTCCTCCCTCGTGCTTTTTTGAAACTTCGCATTCGAGAAATAGTGTTTCATAGAAAATCAAGTAATCAACCAGATTCGACTTCAGCGAACTTAGCAGAAGACTAAAACAGTAGGTTTGATCTAGTAAGCAGGAAGGAACTACGGAAAACTCACAGCGTTAAAGGAGGCAGCTTCAGAAGGCATTTTTTAATTGAAGTCAGTTAAATCCCAACAAACTAATCCTGCACGTGTAGGGGTTAGCTGCAGGTGCACCTTCAAGCAAGACAAAAGTTTTACCTAAGCAAGCTGCATTCACAATGATACGTACTAGTCACAGATACTGCCCAGCAAAAAGACTGGTAGAACTGATTCCACTGAACAGATTTAATTAACATGTGTCTCATCACTGGTGGAGCAATCAGTCTATTTTGTATATTTTGCTGGTAGCGCTTGAATGTTAGAAATAGGTATTAAATTCTGTTCTCTGTAAACCACTGCATTTATTTCTTCACAGTGATCAGGCAGAGTATACACTGTCCCAGCTAGTACCAACCAAGCAGGCTTCTTTCCCTGAGAGATAGATTGTTCTAATCTTCCTCAGTACAGGTATCATTATTCTTGTTCTGTTCCATTTGATGCACGCAAACTAGTAAGGATATAGAATTGCTACCAGAGAACATCTATTTCCTGAATTAAGCCCAGATCACCTAAGAGGCAAAACAATTTTTCTAATGCTTCAAGACAAATGCATTAGAGATGCCATAAGCACTACTAGTATCTTGTCAATAGAAAACAAATCTAGCTATTTCCCACCCTGAAGGGAAAAGGATGGTAGTAGTCAGGAAAGGGAAAGCTTGCTTACGTTTTACTTCACATGGAAGAAAGGGAACAATTGTCTTCATTGTAATAGAACTCAAACAAAAAAAATCCTTTTTGACTAATTCTCAGTGAAAACTTTAGACAGGGAAAGGTTAGGGCCTTTCAAAACCCTGCAGAAAATTACTCAGTGTCTCAGACACTAGGAAAAATTAAATTTTTCAGGTATCATCATGGAGGTGGCTGATCTTTTACTAACAAAGATAAGTCGGCAAATCTGTAGATGAAAGAATGTCATCACGCAAAGTTTCATTAGGCACAGGAAGGACTCCATAGAAACCAGCCTATGCAGAAGCATGTGTCAGTTCTCTTTCTTTTTTGATCAACAAAAGTGATAAAACATGAAAAGAAGTTTTATTGTTTAGAGACTCATTGGCATTTTAGCCATTCTCTTCCTGCTGAGATTCAAAACACAGTGCACATACGCTTTTCAACAGCCACCTCATTTTATGACCAACTGATAAATCACCAATAGTTGACTGAGTAATGGATTAATTGAATTTATTAATAAAAAAAATCAATAGAATGCCACAACACTATTTGCAGATATACTTCATCTTCAGATAAAACAGAGAGCATCTCCCCCTGCCCTTACTCATACTTGATGGAGTACTCTTAGTCTGCTACGTATCGAACAGACATTAATATTTTCCCTTTCAAAAGTTTTGTTTTTCTTCTCCTCTGGTTTTCATTAACGTTTTGGCATTTGTCTTTAAGTTGAATTACCAAAACAGAATGTGGCCCAATGTCTAGTTTGTCATAAAACTCCTACTGACCTATCTTGTAATAGCATCTTTACATTCTTAATACATTTTCAGTTTAACTGAAATAAAAATTAGGCATATAAAACCTTCACCTCAAATATAAATTCTTTCCCAGCTTACAGCTAACTGAGGAGAGCAGAAGAGATCACTGAGCTGCCTGATAAATGTCAGGTTTTCCTCATCTCTCCCTCACAAAATTCTCAGTATCTGCAGTAGTGAAGGAAGTTCAGCAAAGTGTTATGTAACAACATGGCCTAAGGACAGCAGAACCCAGTGTTCAATTCAAATCTCACAAAAACAGTAACTAAGGAAGGTGTACATACTTGTATAAAAAAACATTTATCTTCTTAACTATGCAGGTACAAATACTGGTTGTAGTTTATCTATGCTAAATGACTAATCTAATGTTTCACTTGAACAAATGTTTAAAATACTTCGGCTCTATCTTTCACTACATACTGTCACATATGTTACCACAGAAACTTCTGTTTCTTAAAAAGTAAGAACTTCAAAAATGACTAGGAGGATAAGTGGATTATCAGATACTTCCCAATAAGAAACAAAATTAAAACTCCTGTTGGAAGGTTTAAAGTTACTTCTTACTGGACGTATATATTAACCTTACAATTGTTGTGTACATTTTCAAAAAGACATTGAGATGAAAACCAAACACCAACAACAAACAGCTGTATAAGCTGAACACAGAAATCTGTGTTAAGTCCTGAAAACCAAGTATTTTCTGCATTTAAAAAAAAAAAAAAACCAAACCATAACATTTACTTATGTGTATGAGTTGGTTAGAAATTGTAAGGTTTGAAAAGAGGCATTGCTAAGGAAGAAACAGTATTGAGTGCAAAATAAATCTAAAAGAAAGAGTTGTTAATACTAGTCAGCCCTTAGTTTCGTTAACTAACCCGTATAATGACAGTTAAACACTCAGAGTCTCCTAATATTATCCCATTTCTTGCTTCCTTGCTTTTGCAAAGGAAAAGACTCAACATCTCTAGAAGGACGTGTAAAATCATAGAATCATAGAAGGGTTTGGGTTGGAAGGGACCTCAAAGATCATCCAGTTCCAAGCCCCCTGCCATGGGCAGGGACACCCTCCACTACACCAGGTTGCCCAAAGCCCCATCCAGCCTGGCCTTGAACACTGCCAGGGATGGGGCATCCACAGCTTCTCTGGGCAACCTGTGCCAGTGCCTCACCACCCTCAATGTAAAAAATTTCTTCCTTAGATCTAATCTAAATCTGCCCTCTTTCAGTTTAAATCCATTGCCCCTTGTCCTATCACTACACGCCCTTGGAAAAAGTCCCTCTCCAGCTTTCCTGCAGGCCCCCTTTAGGTACTGGAAAGCTGCAACAAGATCACCCCGGAGCCTTCTCTTCTCCAGGCGGAACAGCCCCAACTCTCTCAGCCTGTCTTCACAGCAGAGGTGTTCCAGCCCTCGGATCATCTTCGTGGCCTCCTCTGGCCCTGTTCCTGTAGCTCCATGTCCTTCTTGTGTTGGGGACTCCAGAGCTGAATGCAGTATTCCAGGTGGGGTCTCATGAGAGCTGAGTAGAGGGGCAGAATCACCTCGTTCAACCTGCTGGCCACACTTCTTTTGATACAGCCCAGGACACGGTTGGCTTTCTGGGCTGCCAGCGCACATTGCCGGCTCATGTTGAGCTTCTCATCCACCAGCACTCCCAAGTCCTTTTCCTCAAGGCTGCTCTCAGCAGCCCAGCCTGTACTTGTGCTTGGGATTGCCCTGACGCACATGCAGGACCTTGCACTTGGCCTTATTGAACTTCATGAGGTTCTCACAGGCCCACCTCTCCCGCCTGTCAAGGTCCCTCTGGATGGCATCCCTTCCCTCCAGCGTGTTCACCACACCACACAGCTTGGTGTCATCTGCAAACTTGCTGAGGGTGCACTCGATCCCACTGTCCATGTTGCCAACAAAGATGTTAAATAGCACTGACCCCTGAGGGACACCACTCATCACTGGCCTCCACGTGCACATTGCATCATTGACCACAACTCTTTTGAGTGCGACCATCCAGCCAATTCCTTATCCACCAAGTGGTCCATCTATCAAAACCATGTCTTTCCAGTTTAGAGACAAGGATGTCATGTGGGACAGTATCAAATGCTTTGGATAAGTACAGGTAGATGATGTCCAGGTGCTCTTCCCCTATCCATCAATGCTGTAACCTCATCATAGAAGGCCACCAAATTAGTCAGGCAGGATTTGCCCTTTGTGAAGCTGTTTTGGCTGTCACCAATCACCTCCTTATTTTCCACGTGCCTTAGCATAGTCGCCAGGAGGATCTGCTCCATGATCTTGCCGGGCACAGAGGTGAGACTGACTGGCCTGTAGTTCCCTGGGTATGACAAAAATGAGTGAATTAAAGAAACACCACCAGCACACACAAACTTAAAATTCGTAACAGAGATGTTCATAGCATCAGACAAATATGATTTTTTCATCCTTTCCTCATAGGTTCTAATGCCTTTATTATTCTTACTACTAGGGTTGTTCAGCCTGGAGAAAAAGGAGGTTATAGCAAGTTGGGTGCAGGTCTCTTCTCCCAAGTAACAAACGACAAGAGAAGAGGAAATGGCCTCAAGTTGCACCAGGGAAGGTTTAGGTTGGATATTAGGAAAAATTTTGTCACTGAAAGAGTTATTGAGCACTGGAACAGGCTGCCCAGGGGCGTGGTTGAGTCACCATGCCTGGAAGTACTTAAAAGACATGCAGATGTGGGGCTTAGGAACATGGTTCAGTGGTGGACTTGGCAGTGTGAGGTTAATAGTTGGGCTCAGTGATCTTAAAGGTCTTTTCCAGTCTAAATGGTTCTATGATCCTCTGAACTTTTCACAGCTTGTCTGCTCATTGAAAGAAGTATGAAAATCTTCTTCCCAGTAAAGTCATCAGTAAAGCAAATTGAGTAATTTTATTCCCTGATTAATAAATCCACCATTACATTTGCTTTTTACAAGAATCTGTGCTGTTGACTGCTTATATATCAGCATATAAATATATATACAAAAAAAATACACCAATGTTTATGCACAAGAATAAAATGCAGGTCTTCTTTTTAAGCTCCTGAAGTCTAATCACTTATATTCGGTTATGTATTTAACTTTTCCTTCTTGGATATAATGCTCTGGACTGGTATCTATTCTATTACCTATTATACCACTGCCTATTACTTCAGGCATTTTCCAATTCATCAAGACAATCACAATACTAAACCAATCCTCCAATCTAAAATTTTACACAAACAACATTTCATTGAATTATGGCCAGATTTTATTTTGAGAAACTACTGAGTATCTGGATATAAATTGAAATGTTCTGGTCTTTTTCCATCATTTATAATAGGTATGACTTTATTTTTTTACTATTTTTATTACTTTAATTCAGAAAAAAAATCCAATATAATTTGGTCATAAGACATGGTCTATTAAGAAACTTGCTCCGGGGTACTTCTATATTTTCATGTCATATTTAAGGACAAATTGTTGAACATGAAGAGAAAACTGCCTCACTCCTTTCATTTATTGCCATTCAATGTAAACCTCTTAAGGCAATACAACCCTGGCAGGAAAGTAATGCAATCAGGCCATGTTTTGCCTCTAACCAAGTGCTGACAGTGCAGAGGAAAGAAAAAAAATATGATATTAAGTTGCATTTATCTATGCTTTCACTGAGGTTTCGATAGTTCTTCCAAATACAAATACTTTTGTCACACATCTTTCATAACATCAAATTATAGTCTAATGAAATTAATGTTTAGCCATTAACGTTATGACGAAATAATGTTCCAAAGCATATTCTTGAGACCGAGAGCATTAGAGCCATTTGCAGACATGGAAAAGACGCAACAGCAGCTTCAGTTCAAGCTGAATCGCGAATGCACGCGCCATAGCTCATACGTACAGAGTAAAATGCACGCATCTTCCTTCATAGGCAAGAGCTGAGGAAAAGATGGAAACACAGAAGACTTACGAGTCATTTTCAGAAGCAGAAATCCTGTGATTTATCATTTAAATGAATTAAGTAAGTTATTTCTACAGGTAAGGAATCTGAAAGCGTCAGATATGTTTTTGGCAGTTTTGTGCTGGGTCCAAAAGAACGTTTCACTCACAGAAGTGAAAACTGTATTCTTTTTCATCTTTAAAAAGTCAGACTATGCATTATTGCACTGGGGGATGAGTTTCCCTAGCAAGGTTTTATACTATCTGCCCTGCTATTCAACTCAACAATTTTTACTAACTGGGGAAAAAACACCTCTAGTTTTTATTGCTCTTATTATTTTGCATTACGGCCAAAGCTTCAAAAAGAGCTGTTAAAACAAAGCAGGAAAAAAATCCACCACCAAGGGGTAAAAAAAAAAAAAAAAAAAAAAAAAAAAAAAAAAGCAGTGGAAATATATCTAATTAGGTACAGAACTGCAGAGGAGCTTCAACACCACTGGCTGGCCCTCATTAGAATAGGATAATGTAGTCTTCCTACGGCTCAAAATGAACCTATATGACACTGGGGACCCCAAAAGAGGGAAAATATTTGAAAAACAAGGAGATGCTGGCATGGACCTTCAGAAACACGATGTAGTTGCACTGTATTGTCAAAACAGAAAAATCAACCCCTTATTTTTCCAGCTTTACTCAATATTGGCATTTTTTCACCAAGGCGTACGGAACTTTTCCCTTAACCACACAGGAAGCAAGTCTATAAACTCCCAAAGACTAACTGCTATAAAAGCAGATCTATGGCCGTTTCCTGGCTATCCAATATCACCTGGGGAGAAGAATGCACTTTACAGTCTGACATAATAAAATAGGGAGAGAGGAGAGATGGCAGGAGAAGGGGAGTGAGACTATCCAGAGATTCATATTGCAGACAGGAGGTTATAATAGAACATTTTTATTATGGGTAAATACAGATTTGTCAGAAGTATATTATTTTCCTTGCCTGTTTATTTTCTCAAAGGTTATGTGGCTCCCATCAAAGATTAATTTGGAGAATTATCTCTGACTCCTGAATGCAATTATGCTTTCCCACAGAGAAGAACATCCTTGTGCCTGATAAGGATTTTTTTTTTTCTGGTAAAAAAACCCCAAAACTCAACTGAACAAAACTTCAAATCACTCTGAACTGCTGTCCCAAAACAACTACAACAAGAACACTTTGTTAGCCACAGAAACAATGATACACCCTAAGCACTAACTAGTCTCTTTTCTTTCCAGCACTTTCAGTGATTTTTGGCTCCTTGTGTATTACTTTCTCCTAAATCTTACATTTTTCAAGAATTCCAGTCCTCCAGTTTTCCACTCTTACCAGTCTGATCTGCCCCTGAAAGTCTGGCAGAGCCAGCCTGCTGTAATCTTAATGCAAGGCTTTTGTCACGAATTTTGCTTAAATAATGGTTACAACTTTTTATTGGAATTGCTGACTTTGACCAATTTATGTATGTGCTACTGCTGGATATGTAGTATTAAGCAGTGTTGGGGAAACTTACCTTTGAATACAGCAATATATATTATAAAACTTTCAAAATATACAGGAGATTGTACAATTCTTTTTCGAGTAAGTTATGTCCACGGACAACGACATTTTTGCTCAGTTTTTGCAATCTGACACACAGGGCACGCTGAGGTGTTAATTCTGAATTCCCTTCCTTGTGATGCTACTTCTGTACCAGTATCACTTACATAAAGTCTATCTAACAACTGTCAGCTAAAAGCTGGACCAAGTCACAGCTTGTTTCAACAGAGTGCTGCTGTGCACGTGGTGCTCCTCAGGAGCGCAGACGTCGAGCAGTAACGAGTCATAATTCTCAGTCTGCGAGGAAATCCTGCCGCATAGGAGCCACAAAATACAGTGGGCCACAGTCTGTGCCCGCTTCCACGGCGGTCAGAGCATCACAGAATAACTCAGGTTGGACAGGACCTCAGCAGGTCCTGCTCAGAACACAGTCAGCCGTGTGATCAGAGCAGGTTGCTAAGGGCTTTATCCAGCAAGGTCTTGAAAACCTCCAGGGATGGAGGTTGCACAGCTTCACTGCTGGGTTGCCCTTGTGGGGGAAAAGCTTTCTCCTTATACTCAGTCTGAACTGCTCCCCCAGTCCTGTTTCAATGTATACCCACTCTTACCCTCCTGCAATCCACCACTGTGAACTGTGTCTCTGCTTTCTTGATAACCTCCTCAGAGTTGCTGGGGGGCTGCTGTTGGATCCCACACCCAAGACATCCCTCTCCAGGCTAAGTAAGTCCAGCTCACTCGGCCTCCTCTCAAGAAGTGCTCCAGCCCTTGACCATCTTTGATCATAGAATCATAGAATGGTTAGGGCTGGAAGGGACCTTCAAAGGCCATCTAGTCCAACCCCCCTGCAAGGAACAGGGATATCTCCAACTAGATCAGGTTGCTCAGGGCCTCGTCCAACCTGGCCTTGAACATCTCCAGGGATGGAGCATCCACCACCTCTTTGATGGTCCACTGCTACTAAACTTGCTCCTTTTCATGTACGTTTTTCTCGTACTGGGGGAGGAGAAGGGAGGCAAAAACTGGGTACAGTATTTAAATGCATTTAACAAAGCACTGAACAGAGGGCAACAGACATTTTCCTCAACCTACTGGCTGCACTACTGCTTGTAAAGCCCTCGTTGTTGGTCCTTTTTGTTCTCTTTGCTGCCAGGGCACACTGCCGGCTGCTGCTCTGGTTGCTGTCCTCCAGCGTCCCCTCCATCGCTACGGGATTGCTGCCCAGTTGTCAGCCCACAGGATAGATTGTTGCCAGGGGCTCTGTCCTGCGAGGGACACTAGGAGGAGGTTGTCCTTAAACATGTCAGCTTTCCTGAACTCCTTTATCCTCCAGAGCTGCCTCCTATGGCATATCACCTTTCAGTTCCCTGAATAAGACTGAATTTGCTGTCCCAAGGTCCAGGTCTGCACTGTGCTACCTGCCTTCCTCAGTCCCCTCAGGATCCTGATCTTGCCACCACAACCAACACTGCCTTTAATATTACATCCCCAAACCAGTTACTCCCTATTTGTGAGTAACAAATCCCACTGCGTATGAGCCCTGGGTGGCCCATCCGGTACGTACCTGTATCAGTTATCCCTCTTATTTTCCAGAAACGTACTCAATTGCTTATGTCCTGCTTTATGGCTCTGCCAGTAGATGTTAGGGAGATTGAAATCTCCTGAGAAACAGTCAGTAATCCAGAGGTTTTCTTCAGTTGTTCAAAGGCTTCATGTACTTCATCACCCTGATCGGTGGTCTGTCTGCAGGACACTCCCACCACAATACCAAGTTTTGCAGCCTCTCCTCTGACCTTAAACCACGAGCTACTCCTTCACATCATGGGCAGCCCTTCTCCTTGTCTTCCCTGCCTGCCTTTCCTAAGGACCTTTTATCTGTCCATCACAGACTTGCAGTTGCCTGAGCTGTCCTACCACCTATCAGTCATTCCCATGCTGTTGCAGTTCTGCGACCAGAAGCAGCTCTTGCTCTTCCTGCTTGTTCCTCAGCCTGTGTACCTGTGCACGTGCAAGCGCCTTCCTCCAGAACCATCAACACTGCAGAAACTCCAGCACGTCGCCATCCATAAAAGCTTCTGCGGGGACCAGTCACATGCCGGATTTGTCTGCTTAACATCTGCCGCAACAGCGAAATGCTCCTAGTGTGCTGCTGGACTAGGAATAATTTTTTAGGATGGGGGAATGTGGTTTATTGTTTCATTTGGAGAAAACACAGAGATTTTTCATTTTCTGTTTTTGTTTTTGTTAACAGTAAAAATGCTCTGTGATAATTTAGAGAATTCCCTGTGCTCTAAATCTTAGGAGAAAGAAGTTCATTGTGTAGAACCGGATCAGCGTCACATTTAGCAATCCAACACAGATAGAAATTAATCTTCTCCACATGGTTTAAACTCCAGCTACACAATTCTTGTTTTTTGAGCTGACCTGCCCTCATTTACTCTACTTCACCAGGCAGTCCTGTATATAGCAGATTTTTCTCTTTCATTCTCTGACCAAAATCAGTGTTTTTTCTCCTCTTTGCTTTTTTTGTACAGTTTTCCTACCATGATACCTAGGTGAAAACTTCAATATCTAGACAACATCAAGAGAGTGCTTAACCTCTTAAGTATGATCGTTATACATAAAGATATCACAAACAGATCAGTCAGATACTGCCTTTCGGTCATCTCATGTTAAAAAAAAAAAAGAGTGATATAACCAAACTATAAACTAGTCATCAATTCAGATCTCTTTATTAATGATGTTATAAGCTAACACATGAAAGAGTAAAAAGGTTAGTCATTAGAGGACTCTAATGGGGGGGGGGGGGGAGGTGTGTGGTTTTGGTTCCTGTACACGCAGAGAAAGCAAACATTTTACAAAACAGCTTAGGCTTTTTTATCTCTACATCCTAAAGTAAAAAACTTTTAAGTTGCACTCAGAATGTTTTTACACAACTATTCTTCTGTAGTGCAAAGTTAATTTACTAAACTTTGCTCTATGAACACGGTCTAGAATCAAATTCATCAAGAAATTAAATTTAAAATTTTAATCTGTACTGCACAATGAGTTTCTACCATGATTTTGCTTATCACTCTAAATAACACTACACATAGAGTACATAAGATTGTTTTACTATGTTTTGAATTATTTGAAGACAATGTACTTATATTATTCACTAATTACACTCAAGCCTGTTTCATCACAATAAAGTCTTTAGCAAGCTTCAAAGTATGTCAAGTCAGCTAATTTCCTACCAAGAGACCCACCTGTTGGTCAAGGAATGTCACTATCTAGAAATACCAGATAAAAAAGTTGTATTTAAAGTGTTCTAATCCATACTGAGGAGTGAAGGATCAGCCACAAATATTGCTGCATTTTTAGCTGCTGGTTTCAAAATGTGTATCTTTCCCAGATTGCCTTGTATATCTGAAAATGGCTTTCTTAGTAAATAGTTCTTGAAATAGTTTTTTCAAGGTATACATTTGGGTTGTCGAAAAAAATGGCCAGGAATAAAAGTCTAACCAGAACGGAAAGTATAGAACATAGCACTTCTACGGAAGAAAGACGTTAAATTCCTGCTTTTAATTGTGCTAAAAGCACCCACATAGCTCATGAAAATAAATAATCTGCTATAAATGCCCTGAGACCTGGAAAGTCCTCTTACCCATTCAGTCACACTAAAAGCACTTAGCAAGGCCATATGCTAGGCTTGAGCTGCAAATCTGATATATCGTTTGGAAAGAATATTGGAAGTTACGCTTCAAGGAGCAGGCTCATGATAAAAATGACGCCTCAACAAACTTCTACCATAAACAGTCTCCACTTGATACAGACTGGTATTTCATTCTGGAGACATACCAGGACAATACAAACAACTGGCAAGGCCTTCAACATCAAGGCAAACTGCCAGTTGAGTTTTTATTATTCTTCCAAAAAGCATTAAGATACGATTTACAAGGCCACCATCTCTTCTTTTCAGAGTTATCCCAAGAAAAGTATAAAGAAAAAAAAAATATCCACACAACCTTAACATTCATAACATTCTCTTATTCTGAAATAGTGGAGCTGGTTTGGGTGTCCAGCACACATCAGAGCGACTCTAAAACTGATCGAGCTTTAGCACGCACGGAGGCTGGGATTTGGAGGGGTCTTTGTCAACTTCTGTCGTGTTACTCGCCTTCCTATTTTTGCAACAGTCTCCTTCCAACCTACAGTCCTCCACAGAGGATAAGTCAATGACTGAACAGCTTTGTATCTTCTCTCCATTCAGAGGAGAGCATAGACCTAATTTTTAAGGGAGGGAAGGAGGGAGCGAGGGAGCGAGGAAGGGAGGGAGGGAGGGAGCGAGGGAGGGAGGGAGGGAGGGAGGGAGGGAGGGAGGAAGGGAGGAAGGGAGGAAGGGAGGAAGGGAGGAAGGGAGGAAGGGGGAACAGGAGAAGCCTTCACAAATTCTGTGTCACAAACACCTGGTGTGTTTTGCTCCAGGTGAACTCAAAGACTTACTAGTTCACATCATCATTGCTAGCAGGGAGGGCATTCTAGGAAAAAACAATTTTGATGACTTTTTGATCCAAACTAATTGGCTTGGAGTAACAACTGTACCCTGTTTGCTCAACGTTGTAATCATGGGGCATTTCGAAGAACATTCAGAAGCTATGAAAAGCTCCAAGAGGTTTCGATCCACGTGTTGTTTTGGGATAGATTTACGTGTAAAACAAATCAGTGCTTTTGAATCTCTCATAGCAAATACATCATATTGCTTGAAGTGGAAGCTTCTATTTTATTAATAAATATGATGTTTTTCAGAGGAGGATGGGAGAACTGATAGCATCCAAATCCCAGTATTTCACCAATAAGACAACGTGTAATGCTTTAAATCAAGCTATTTCATTCATTAGGTCCTAGCATGACCTAACTTCTCCAGGTACTTCTAGTTACAATTTCTGTCTAAAAGCAAACAAATCAGGCTATACCATTTTCCACAAATAGCCTGAGAGTAGTTTGTCTAACATTAGACTCCAGCCAAATCTTTTACTCACACATGGGAAAGACAACGGGCAGTCTTTTCCTCTTCCCTATACTTTCCCTAAAGCTCAGAGCAGAGCTATGTTCTTCCATCCCTTTGTGACACAAAATTTAGCCCTCCACTTGCCCCCACTGCATCTTTTGCACCTGACATAACTGCGCACTTTAAGCATTTTTTAAAAGATGCAGGTTTTCTAACACGGCCGGTATGTCTGCAAACACAGTACAAACCAGGTATGATCAGGCACTCGAAGTGCCAGAAAGGAACCTACTAGGCTGACTATTACCATTGTCAAAAAGAACACAACACAGGGCAAGGTCCTAAAGAGCAACTTGCAAAAATTTTGTATGCAATCTTGAAAGGGCTTTTTCATAACTGTCCTCAGAGAAGTTTACTTTTCATATTCACCTGAGCATTTGGGCCAGAACTAGAGTTGCTGGCATCTGGAGTCAAGAGGTCAAAGACTGTTTGCCATTCAAAGCCCACAGCTTTGAATGCTACAAATGCTAGCCTCAATTCAAGCTGTCTCCTCAACTCTGTCTTTCACTCTGCACAGCAGAGAAGCAGATCGTGAAGCAAGCTTTCACTTTAATTTCACCATCATTCTCTCAAACTGAAAACCTTCCCGTCATTTGGACTTCAAAAACTTTGGGGGTGGGAGGAGCCCCTCTGTATAGGGAAAAAAAATTATAAATTACTTGTACACAAAACTTCTGGTTGCATCTGAGAAACATATAACCCAGCAGAGACAGAAAATGATGATGTTCGCAAACCTTGCAAAAAGTTGATTTTCTTTAAACAGGTAAGAGCTATCCAGTATTTTATTATACCATCCTTCCTTATGCTATCTTTATCCTTTCTAGCTAGATTTCCGGGGTCATCTCCAGAGTTCAGTTTACACGTGATCCCACGAAAATCTACTATCTGCACGCTGCTTTGAAAACTAGAATATGCCATCTACTGGCAATTTACCAAACTGGAAGTTCATCCACCACTACTCTGAACATTTTAAATTTACTTGTATTCAATTTAAACGCAAAACTAAAGGGACAAACTCCAGGTAAATCCTTCGGATTGCGTTCTAGAATTTAGTGTACAAATAAGTTACAGATCATACCTAGCAACAAATCAGGAAGCTGTAACTAGCGCTACACTCTAAGTTCTGTTCAGCACAACTTTCTCAACTTGGTCCAAGTGGTTTTCCTCCTCTTTCTCTGCTGCTATTTTATTATTTTACGACAGGGAACAAACAATCACCTATGCCCTATCTAATCTGAGGTTTTTAGAGTCATAAAGAGCTGGGCAGTGCCCTCCTGGTAACGCAGCTGCCTAGCTGACCCTGAAGGAAGAGTTGTTAGAAAGATTCTGCACAGCGAAGAGCTGAAACACCATTAACTCCCACGTCTCCAGAGACCAGCACCCGTGTCTCAGCAGCCACGCTGTTACTGACGCACTTCAACGCACCCCTGTCGCTCAGCGCCGGAGCAGCCCTGTTGTGCTTCAGAGGGCTGCTAAAGGGAAGTTTCCAAACCTGTGTCTTTCGGGTCTGGCTACCATCGGGATAGTTTCCAACTCTAAAACTTTTAACGCAGACTTCCGGGGAAGTTGCTAGACGCGGGACACGGGTGCTTTCCGCACGTGAACCCGCTGCGCCGTCGGACCGCACCGGAATGGCAGGCGGTGTAAGCGGCGCACCGGAACCGGGAGGAGAGCGAAGCCCAGCGGGGGGAGCCGCAAGCCCGGCTCCGCGAGGGCCGCGGGGGCCTCCTCCGCAGTGCCGCCGGCGAACGCGTTACCTGAAGCCGTGAGTTCGCCAGCATGAACTCCTGCTGCGCTCTCAGGTTGTCGTTCACGGCCTTGGAGAAGACGAACCCCATCGCGCCCTGCAGCACGGGAGAGACGAGCAGAGGCGGGTGAGGCCGGCGGGGGCAGCCCGCCCGGCGCGGGGCAGGCCGCAGGGCAGCGCGGCGGGCGGGCGGCCGGGAGCGCCCCCGGGCCCTGGCCGCGCCCCGGGGCCGCGCAGGCCGCCCCTTCCCGCCGGCGGGGCTGCGCTGGCGGGCGGCCCGCGGCCTGCGCCCCCTCACCTGCGGGAACGGCGCCGCTCGCACACGGGCAAAGGGCAACGGCTGCGGCCGGCTCCGCCCCGGGGCACCGGCTGCCGCGACTGCGGGCGGGGCGGAGCCGGGCGGCGTTGGACGGGCCGGCCGCGGGCTGCGCGGCCGCGGCCCGCGGGTGCTCGCTGAGGGAGGGCGGCGGCCGCCCGCCCGCCCGCCATTTGAGCCGCCCGGGGGAGCGGCGCTGCGGGTGGGTGCCCGCGCCCTGGGTCCCCCTCGTACCAGCAACGCTTTGCCTTCTTTAACGTTTTCTTTTTAAGCTGATTTCCAGCAAACACCCCAACTTCTCCAGCGCTCTGAAAACAGGCGGCGCCATTCGCGCGGGATCGGTACCACGTGTTGCCCACTGAGGCGTGTCGTGGCATTGAGATGACGTTACAGGCAGCTTCAGCACGTGGGCGTGCCAAGCAGTGATGGGTTCCATACTGGTTCTTGCAGCTTGGCTGGGCGTTTTTTTGAAAGTGCGCTGGATGGGCAATGCCAGATCTGCAGTGGGCTGCATGTCGTTTTCCTTGATTTCCTTGGTGTATAGAAACCGTCCCAAGAAACCCCCAGGAAGCCCGCTCCACGTGGAACGTGTGTACAGGCCCTGGCAGGTTCACAACTCGGGCATGATGCAGCCGGGTACTACGTGTAAATTAGCAAAGAAAGGAATTAAATGCCTTTGACACTTAGGCTTCTTGTCTCGCTCTGCCTTTCGTCCTGTGTCGGAATGTTTTCATGGCATCATCACCCATAACTAAAGGCTGAGTTTGAAATCCAAAGAGATGAGATTCCCGTAACTAAAAAAGTGTCGAGACAAAAATTGTGCTCTGTCAGTCGGCTTTTTAAATAGCGACACAAATATTGGATAGGATTCCCAGGATTGTTTTGGCACTGAAGACTATCTTGTAAAGTTTCCGGCACCAGTTGGTGAGAATATATGGCACCTCAACCACCACCTCATAGTGGAATTTGACATCTCACAACGAGAATTCATCATCTTTTTCAAGAGTCTTCTAGTTCAAGATTCAGAGGTAGAGAGTGTCATTTTCAAATACTTATGTCCGCTAAGGTCTTGACCTGCAAGAGATTCTTAGTGTTAGTATTAATTCATTTTCTAAATGCATACATTTTTGCAAAGGTTGTGTTTTTGTAAAAGAAGTCTGAAAAGATGGCTATCTTCCCATTTTTCCTCCTTCCCCCCCCCCTTTTTTTTTATAACAGCACAGCAAAAATAGAAGAAAAATAAGGAAAAAACAATTTTTTTATATTATGAAAAATTGCTCAACGTTTTTACTTCAAGTCTTTCCAAGAACTTGATTATTTTGGTGGTAATTTGAAAATGCCTGTGACTTTTAAAAGTATTTAATTTCTTGACTACACATAGTTTTAGTTTGTAAGGAGATACAAACTAAAAACATGATGATAGGATGTATGTTCAGTTCCAGAGGTTGGACAGACTGGTCCGTATCAGACTTTTACTGTCAGTTGATTTAACTGCTTATAAACGTAAGCACTTGAAAGGATGAAGGCAGCTGGCACAAGATTCTGCGTATACCTTTGAAAGTGAGGATTTTGCTGACAGTTAACACTTGTACTGAAGGTATTATATTGCTTACTTGAATAAAAATCGTTGCGTAAGTCTTGGTTATCTAAAATGGAACTAGCTGCCAATCATAGGAAAAGAACATTGAAAAGCCCTGTTCCGGCAAACTTCTCTGGGGTTTAATATGGGCATATCTCTCTCATAAAGATACAGTGAATGACAGCAATGGCCAAGGGAGGGGGAAACAGGGCAGCTGACTCACAAAATGACAATCCTGTGCAGAGAACTGGAGGATGCATTGGACTACGTGTACTTAACTCTAATTGCCTGCGATCCAAGAAGGTGGTAAGGCTTGGTGGAAAGATACATAGCAGTCTGTTAGATACCTGAGTGATGGGTAGGTGTGTAAAATGTTATGAAAAATGGAAATTAGCATAATTATGAGAAGGAACTGAAAAAAAAAAAAAGATGCTGTACTGAGAAGGCGGGAGAGAGAAATGCTGTAAGAAAGGATCAGAGAGTGAGAAGGCAGAGGAGGACTGAAAAAAATAAAATAATGGATGAAATTATGCACTGCTGATAACCGAACTGTCCATCCGTGAGCAGAGAATCCATCCTCCAACTGTGTTGGAGTTGTGGTTTGTGTGGTGAACAGGAAGGAGGCACGGAGCTTCCTGGGGTCTTGCTTGCTGCTGGTAAATCCAGGGAAATTTCCTGCTACGCTCCAGCTCCGCGCAAGATGGCAGTACTGCACTGGCAGCCACTTTAATTTCATCGGAGAAAATCGTGATTCATGGGTCTCTCGCTGGTAAATTTGAGAGACTGTAGTTTTCCTTCAAAGCAGGTTGCCAAAGATATCGTCCACTCCCACCCACCGAGCCCCTTGCAGCCAAGCAAACCATTTCGGTCTGTCCAAATTTCTTCTTGAGCATAAAGACACTTTGCAGTAGACCTCTGTATTGCAGGGGTCTGGTTTCTGTGGATGGGGTTAACGTGATGGGGCAGCAGATTTCAATACTGTAAGAACAGAGAAAGGCTCAGGCACAGGCGCTTGTTCCAGTACGCCAGGCTATGGCCTGTTGACCACCAGTGTTGTCAGGTCGTGATACGGAGTCCACAGAAAAAAATCAGACAACATTACATGTTGCAGGGTGCTTGTTGGATCGCTGGCGTTTCTGAAGGCAGGGTTCCATTAGTTCAGAAAGCTACAGGGACTGCTGCCGCTGCAGAAGACCCACGTGCATTCTTAAAGACATTTTGTAGTAACGCAAAACTGGCAGCCACTAGCCAGGCAGTCATGTCTCCCTTGTTCTTGTCATCTTTTTAAAAAGATCTAAATGATAAGATGTATTTTTCTCCACAAATAAGTGGTCTGAAAATTACTACTCCTTAGAAATTTTGCTTGTGGTACTTAACAAAAAAAACCTAAGTAACCTAAAAATGGAAATAACTATATCTTATGCCAATGCAGATGTTTATTTGATAAGTTACAATGTGATTTTTACATAACAGGAAAGAAAAGAACATAGAAGAACAACCGGAAGAAATGTCTGGAAGAAAGCAAGAATTCTTTCTCTTATCTTTATATGTAGTGCACTTGGATGAATCAGTTTGAATTTTATCACAATGATTTGGCTGAAAAATTTCATTATCTACTTCAGTTTCATAATCCAGATTAAGAAGGAAGCCGATCATCCCAGAGAAATTAGAATTAATGCAGAATTAATATTTGGAAAGGAGGTTACATCTGTATCAGTCTGGATGATTGATTCCATTGAACTGGAAAGATTATCTACAAAATTAGATTCCAATATCTATCAACATTTTCCAAAACAGAACAGGAAGTGCTTATTTAGTACCTTATAACTTTAAAGCTGCTGAATTGAAATACTTCAATAGCTTGAAAGACAGAAAAATCAATGCCCTGAGTTCATACTCTTTAGCAATCTCGTTTCCCTGTTTTACCACAGCGTATTTATCCGAGCACACTAAGGTGCATTGACTGTAAACATCAATGGCTGCAAGACTTTTTTAACGCCATGGTAATTAATTCTTTAACTTGGGACAATTGCTTATTTTTATTTTGGGAGTGAGCGTTCAACAAGAAATCCAGTTTTCTACTATTTTATGTTAATGACAGAAAGAAGATTACATCTTTGAAGATTTTTGGGTTTTGCTCTTCTCTTACTATTTGACTTTTGTAAAGAGGAAGTGCGTGAATATATGTAGATATGTGAATTTGAAAATCCAAGCACGTGGACAGTGAATATAAACCTTTAGCTTTGACACAGCATTTTTTCTTTGCAATAAGGGAACTCCCAATGTTATCTAATCCTCTTAGTTAACTAAAGCATTTATCAGCTTAGTAATGTTGCTCTTAAACGAGAAGCTTCCTCTTAGTGCTGGGAATGTTTTTGTAGTCATTTGTTGCTCTTTCTGGAAAGGCTTCTCAGACTGGTTTGTGACTGTTTTGTCTAGTTTTGTGATTGTTTGTAGCTTTATTTTTATGTACACTACGTAGCTGTGTAAGTAAATTTGCCATTTACAAATGTCGTGTTTATATAGTCAACAATATAAAGCTTATTAAAATACTACTGAATTAGTTGTGCTGGTTACCTTCGTGTCTGGCACCAGTTCCCATGACCAGAGTGCCTCTTTTCTGAACTGCAAGGACAAAACTGGATGGGTAATTTCAATTCGTACTCATCAAATTCCTGATTTTTAAAAGTCCACATCCAAATTCTGTTTTTAATTTAGGTGGTGAAATCTGCAACTGGAGAGGAACCCACTGGATAACAAGCTGTAGAGTAGATTTGTCACTCTCTTGGCTTCAAAGTGAAGAAATTACTAAAGAGATACTCTGCTGCTTAATAATTCCAAGGGATGATGGTTGCTCAGCTTATATTTGCTGATTTTGGTTTTCCATTTGGAAAAGGATTCTTGCGTCACAAGTGCTGTAAATGCTAACCAGGTGATACCTACTCCCATGATCTGATTCTCTTCTTCCTTTCTAGTGGGATTTGACTTGGTGTTTACCAGATGGCATCTTCTTCACTGTAAGAAACCGAAAAGGAGAGACTTAACAAATTTCAGATTTTGTTTATGCTGTGTCGTGGTTCAGCCCAGCGGGCAGCTACGCCGCCACCAGGCTGAGGTCACCCGTTCACTGCCCACCTCAGCGGGGTGGAGAGGAGCAAAACATAACAAGGGCCTGAGGGTCCAGACAGGAATAGGGAGGGAGCACCCACCGACCATGGCCCCGGGCAAAAGCTTAGGGACAAAACAATTTAATTCATTAACAGTTCATTCAGAGAGCATAACAAGAAACAACGCCAGATCTTACACCCCTCCCTTCTTCCCAGCTCTACCTCCTCCTCCAGTGGCGCAGGGGGAGAGGCAATGGGTGGGTTGCAGGTCAGTTTGTCACACATTGTTTGTGCCTCTGCTGCTCCTTTCTTAAAGGAGGAGGACTTCTGACACTCTTTTCCCCTGCCCAGTGGATCCCCTCCTCATGGGACAGTCCACAGACTTCTCCAACGTGAGCCCTTCCTGCAGGATGCAATCCTTACCCAGCGGATTGCTCCAGCGCGGGCTTCTTCCCCACGGAGTCACAGCTTCCTAGGGAGCTGCTGCCCACTCTGGCACGGGGTTCTCCTCTCCATGGGCTGTTGTTTCCATGTAGCCCTGTGACGCTGTATCTCCATTCCCAGTAGCTGGCCATAAACTTTGTACTGAGTGTGCAAGGCCTCGGAGCTGTAGTTTTTCAGACTGCTCTAGCTAAACTTTTCTTGACCTGCCTGCAGCTTGGTGTTATTTGGCTTGTTTCTGGCAGCAATTTCACTAAGTGATCATTTTTCTATGGCTAATTTGTTTTATTTTTGTTATCTTTGCATGGTACCACCATGATTTATGACTAAGGTAATGATATAGCGTAGACAAATGGAGGCTTGGTATGATAGCAAAAAATTCCCAGTATTGTCTATAAGCTCTGTTTCCCCTTTGACCATAAACAGCACTGTAAGTGTACCTGTCACTAAGCTTAGTCTAATCTGTATTGTTCTTTCAGCGTACTGAGGGAAAATGCACCTTTTTATACAGTTCCATTAGGTACTTGTTTGAAAATGGGAGATGTGCAACAAAACCAAATGTGGCTATCCAACTCTGCCTTCCTCTGCTCCAAAAGCCTCAGGAAGTATGCAGTTGTACTGTGCATAAGCTGCTTTTAGTTCCCGATATGGAAAATGTTTCCATATTCCACTTCCATACGGAAAATTGAATTAGTTTCAGTAACTCGTGCATTACAGAAGCTCAGACTGGCCTCTAATGTCTGATTGAGCAATAAAGTGCAACTGAAACTATACACCAGTAACAGAGCAGGGCATGTGTTAAGGTCGGGGTAGACATCAATCATTAAGTCAGTAGGCATACAAGAGGAACAAAGATGGAAAGATGAATTTCTGTACCGAAAATAATATATCATTTTCAACTACAACTAGTAGTTTTGCAGATGTAAATTCAGTAGTAAATTTGCAAGTAATTGCATAAATGTTGTTCAGAGAATATGGCAGAATACATTCCAGGTACTGCATTCCAAATGTAGCTCTGCGTCTCATACACAGCACCCCTGCACTAACCAAGCCCAGGGCATGGCCAGACAAATGCATCAACCAAGGACAATTTATATGCAACTTGACCTTTTTATCCACTTATCCCTCTATTGTCTCACACTTGTTCCTGCCAAAATCACTTAGATCTATCCCTTTTTCCACCTTTGGTTCCAGGAGCTTTTATCATGTAATCTAACATTCCACATCCTCCTTTCTTTGGGGCTCACGTTAGGTGATTTCAGACGGTTTGGACCCAAGTCAGTGAATGAAACTGATCTTTGTCAAGCACCTCCACAGTAACGTGCTTTATCGACAGGAAAAAAGTTGGTTTCCAGATAGGGATCCATGTGGCTTCTCAACTACCTGCTGGCTTATGGCCCATAAAAACATTAACTATGTATTGCAGGTGGCAGAATCTCATAACGGCATAGAGAGCATATGGGTTGGTGTGTCCTCCTTCAGCCCACATCTCTGCCACGTGCATGCTGCCGTGGGTTAGTGTTTTGAATTTGCTTTATATTCCACCTTGTAAATGTACTTGCTAGTGAACTGTCGTCACAAGGGCTTCTTGGTTCTTTGGCAGATTAATGTCCTGAGTAATATTCTTATTTAGGGGTTGCTTTCTTTCTGGAAAGTTACGGCAGAGATCTTGCTAGGATTGTTTCGTAACATAAGGAACATTATCACAGCAAAGAAACTGCATTCCACACTATGTTATCAGATCGTACTATCGGGTTACAGAATTGGAGCTCCATCCCTCAGCAGGATCTTGAAGTGGACGGGAAGAGAGCTACTTAAATGACGTTACAATGCTTATTTGTCTCTGAAGAAGCAGCACACAGCTCCGGAACTTTACCGCCGTCCGGGATGCTGTGTAATCAGCCAGATTTCCAGTCCTTTGACACCAGTCTTCCTCCACCTTAGTAGACGTCATCATGCAAGCCATCTGTTCGGGAAGCAAAGGACAGGATTTCACCATGAAACAGTGTTTGCTGTTAAAAAAGAAAAAAAAAAAAAAAGAAAAAAGCAAGCAGCCGCCAGGAAAGCAACGGCAAGCGGCGGCGGCCGTGCCCGCTTTCGGTTCTGTTTCCTTGAGAGCCCCCGACTTCCAGGAATGGGCGAGTCTCCCGCGAGGGCTCCCCGGCCCGCACCGGCCGGGCGCGGGGACCGCGGGGCTGGCGGCACGGACCGGGGCTTTCGGGCCGGCTTTCCGCGCAGCGCCGCGGCCGGGAGGGGTTCCCGGCGCAGCCTACGCCGACGAACCCGCAGCGGGGGCGGCCGGCAGGGCCCCGGCCGGGGCCGGGGTCCCGCGCTCGGCGTGTAGCCGCGAAGGGCGGGGCGAGGCGGGACGGAGCGGGATGGGGCGGTCGCGCTCCCGCTCCGCAGGGCCCCAGAGGCCGCCGGCGGGTGCCGCCGCCGGGGGAAGGGGGTTCATAGCACCCCGGGGGTCCGCCAGGTAGGGAGGAGCCGGGCTGGGGGTCGGCTGGGAGGGTCTGCGCCCCCATCCCGCCTCCGCGGCCGCCGTCTGCGAGGGCGGGAGCGGGTGTTTCTCCGCGCCCCCGGCAGCGCCTGCGGAGCGGGAGGCGGCTGGTCCCGGGGCTCGGGCTGGCGAGGGGCGCGGGGCTGCCGGCGGCGGGTGCCCGGGCCGGTCCTGCCGCGGCGCGTCCGGGCACAGGCAGGTGCCGCCGCCGTCCCGGTGCTTTGTCCCTGAAGGCTGCCCCGCTCGTCCGCCTTGCCTGGCAGTGCCCAGCGACGGGAAGGACGGCGATGTTCGGCTGGAAAATCTGTTGCAGAGCAGAGGCAGAGCAAACCAAGAACCACCAACCGCAGTGTACAGCTATGCTGTAAAACGTGTGTGTATGTACAGATGTGTGCGTCTATGTGTGCGTCTATGTGTGCGTCTATGTGTGTGTGTGCATATATATAAAAAAAAACCCAACAAAAAACAAAAAACCCACCCCAAAACAACAACAACAACAACAAAAAACCCCGTCCTGGTCTTTTATTTGCTACTAAATACTTCCATGGAAAAAGCAACCCTGTGACCTCAAGGCGAGCAATGAGAAAGAGGAAACTAAATTCATGACATTGAAAGCTAGCTACATCACTGGCTTCTGTGGTCTCACAGTCAGTATTTTACAACTTTGTTTCTTTTGTTGCACCTTTTTTTCTAAATGTCATTAAGCCTGTTTTTAAGCACAGAAGAAATCAGTGGAAATTAACCTTCATCGGTCTCACCTATTGCGGAAAGCCACCCACTCAAGCTCCTGGGGGAGTTTCAGGTTATTAGAACCTAAATGTTACATTCAGCTATTTGACATACCGCTGTCTCCATGTTCCTCCCACACACTGAGTAAAAAGGTTAACTCTTACTGGTTTTGTGTGTTATGTGTTTTTGCTTCTGTGACAGATACTATGAGTGGGCTGTCAAGTGGAAAGAAGAAAAGACTCCTTGAACTTTTAAGTGTTCATTTCACAGTATTTTAGCTCTTCTGAGGATCTCAACCCTTTTTTGAGATATGCAAAGACAACACAAGTGGGTGAACTTACACTGAAACATATGCTTAAAGCTGTATTTTGTGCTGTTGACCAGGTTATCCCACTACAACCTGCGAGTTAATGTGAGTACATTTCTTTGGCTTCTAATACTTGTGTTTTTTCCTGTATTCTTGAATGACTTCTAGAATCAAGAAAAAGAAAAAGGCAGTGCTATTTATTTTCTGCTAAGCTAATGCATAGGCTTAACGACTGTTCTTGCACTACACAGTGGCAAGGCAAGGGACCTTCATTGTGCTCAAATCTTGGGGAGAGAGTATCTGTTTCTACCAGAGATGGGTAGGCAACGCTTTTCCTGCTGTTCCTACTTACGACCTTTGCAGGCTTCAGTAAGTCGTGTAGAGATTTCTGGTCATGGTTAGCAGCCGATTGGCACCGCTTGAGATTAGTACTGTAGGGAGCCTGAGTTTGTGTAGATGGATGGCTTCCTACTACTGCTGTTCTGAGGACTGTTCTGTCTCTGGTTACAGTGAACCGCTGTTAGCAATAGAGAATTTTCCCTAGTGGGGAATTTTCCAATAATGGGGAAGTTTCCTAAAGAAGTAGGTGGAGTTACATCAACATTTAAGTTCTGTCACAAGAAGTCTTTGGGCAAACAGTTCTGTTTTTCCTGTCTTCTTCTTTTGATTGTGAGGGAAACATATGGCAGCAATACTGAAGAGCATTTTGCAAGTGAATATCTTTTTGCTTTTGTAAAACTGTGTTTGCCATAGATGTCAGAAGCTTAGGAGGAGAGAAGGGGCATCAGGGTAGGTTCTATAAGAAGGGCAGTGAGAAGATTGAAGTTTTGGTAAAGATCTTTGATTGGCATCTAGGTCTCGAGCTGCTTTAGCTCATCCAGCCAGGAGATCCTTCTGCTCAAGGTGAAACAGAAGAAAGGTCTATAACTGTTACTGCAGCGGGATTTTTCATGGCCATCTGGATTTGACCTCGACCTGCTTTTTTTTTTCTCTCTGAAAGTGAAAAATTGAGTACAGCAGCAGACTTTCTCAGCCTTGAGGAATTTTGTAAGTAATAGTCATACTTTTTTTGTGTGTAGTAAGGCTTGTTTTCCTCTACAGTGGGAGAAAGCATGCAAACTAATGTTCAGCAATTGCAAGATACAAGCATGGGTCTTAGAACTGTAAAAGCTTACTTGTAGTCATCCATCTTCCAGGAGTTAATCGGAACACCTCTCCTGGAGTTCACACTGACGTTCAGATTTCCTGACAAAAAAGTGGGAATGGGTTGCATGCGTGGGTCTGGGTATCTTTCTGTGACTGTAGCACTCATGCTATTAGTTCTGAGCAGTCTCTCAGCTACAGCCTCTACTTAAAAAAATTAGGAAGTGTTCCGAGGCTGTGTGTGCTACAGCTCTGGTCATTCAGTCATGGGGAGCACAGAGAGGTGTACACCTACACCTGCCTGTCTCAGTGGATCACTATTCTGCGGGATTGCCTCTAGAGTAAGTGTGATCAGAGCACATTTGTGAGGTCGGTACGCCTCTCTCTTGTTTGAGGGGCTTTGCTCTGGGGCTTAGTTGGTGCTCTGGACTGCTTGTAACTCAGGCGGTGGCATCGTGATGGAGGCACTGTCATCTGCACGCATCATCAGAAACACTTAGGTACCTACAGGATTAGGCAGCAGTTAGGTGGTGCTTTTAAGAACATCATTTGTGGCTAAGGAATTAATTTGGTGCCTAACCGCGTTAAGAAGCCTGGGATTTGTTTGTCAATTAAATGGATCTTTCACCCACCCTGAACATCTTATTTGTATTTTCCTATCCCTGTTCGCAGAACACCCTTTTGTAATTGCTCATGCCTGCCTAATAATATATTAGATTGACGCCCTTTATCAGCTCCATCTGTGTTGTCTTCTGCAAACCCTCTATTGGGACTGTGCAGCAGCAATGCGAGGAATATAGTGGACTGAATCGAATTCTTATGAGGAGCCTGATTCCCTCAAGCCACAACACTGCTAAGGCACAGGTCTCATGGTTCAGGACAATATTGTTACTTGGTCGTCATCTGAAAGTTGGCAACCAGAAAGACAAAATGTCTTACAAAAATGGTTAAGAGTCACAGTTTATGTCTGTTTAGGTATCTAAAACGAGGACTTAATTTAGATAAAATTCTACAGTTCTCTGTACTCACGAAAGACTTCCATTACAGTGAGTTTGAATTTTTATTGAGATTAATTTGAAAAACGATGGCAGTGTTTGATGCTAGTATTGCTGTGGCTTAGAATACGCACTTAGGAAGTGTGGTGGGTGTGTGAAGGTTGAGTGAATGAATTGACATTAATCAGTGTTTTATACTGTTAAGGTGTTGCGTAGGAGTATGAAAGCTGTGTCTGTAAAGAGGGGAAAAACTTCTGACAGAAAATTGAAATAGTTTACGTGTTCAGAGGTAAAGCAACTGAAATAGAAGAAAATAGATTTCGTTTTCAGGCTGACTGCTTTTGTCCCTGTTTTACCAAGGCACTATTGTGTAAATAGTTGTCGAGTGATTAATTGCCATGTGAACTCCGTTCGCCATGTATGTACCTTCATGAGCCCCACTGTAAGTGCTGTGAGACCAGGTGTTACGAAACAGTACGATCACAGCGTGTTAAAGTAAGGTGTGGAAGGACAAAGCTCTATTTCTGCCACTGAGCAGATATAGAAAACTCCTCCATTCTCCTCCTAGCAGGAGCAACACTCCCTGCTACAGTTTAGGGGAACAATCGGGTATTTGTAAGTATTTATTTACTAATTGACGGATATAAAGAGATATATAAAGCATACATTTTGGATAAGCAAGGACAGATGTTTAAAACAAATAAAATTAGATGTTCTTCCTGGACTCATGCAGGAAGCTTTCTGCCTGATCATCTACTGTAGTTAGAAGTGCAAATTTGTCATGTTTTTAGCTAGAGTGGAGTTCAGTGTCTTCTGTCCAGTTCTTCATGTGGGGTGACTACAAAGTGTACTTTATAGCGCAAGTTAGAAAATGAGCAGATATTGATATTTGTCTATTATTTTGTCATTTTAGGTTCTATCTACATCATGGAAAAGCCTTTGCTTTTGTATATATTTATATTCTACTGGCATTTCCTCAATGGTAAGAAGCTGAGGCATAAGAAGTAGAAGAACTAAGTATGTTTCCTCTCTATGTATAAGCACAAAAAAGCTAATTCTTCAGTTTTCCTGAGGTGCTAGCATGTGGGGTTTTTCCCTTGATGTTTTAAATAAAAGGTCTTAACATGCTTTTATGTTAAACTAGATATCTGTGCTTAATATGTGTGCTTTGGTAGTGGGCCAGGTTGAAATCCCTGTCAGTGTTCCAGCATAGACACCGTGTCAGACAAGGTACCGTTTGGGTTAAACAAAAGACTTTATTGGCACAGTCAAACCTGGGAATTGTCATGTGTTCTTTAACATTGTGTGTAAAAAACATTGACGTTTATATAAACAGAATGTTCTCATCCGAGGCAGTGACAATTGCCTGTTACCCTGGCAGTGTTCTGAAAGCAACAGCTGAGGGGCTGTGCACACACATTTGCCTGTTTTTAGTAGAGCATCACACTGCATGTCTGCTCAACGCAGGTGTTTGCAGGTATAAATAGCCCAGTTTGTCCCGATCTTGGGCAAGTGCGTGCAAAACTTTTTAACTCCTCTGAGCAGGGCAGATGCTTTTGGTCCTTAAAAAATGTCCTGTGTGTATGGTAAAATATGACTTCACAGGTTAGGCTTAAAATTGGAAAATTAAGTTTTCTTCCAAATTTTGTTTTTCAGCTCTATTCACGGTTGAAGCTCCCCAGTCACTCTACATTGTGGAACACGGGAACAATGTGACCATGGAATGCACGTTTCCAGTGAACGGGAAATTAAAGTTTAGAGATTTAAGTGTCAGCTGGGAAAAGAAAGATAAGTTAAAGAAGCAGATTTATGTACTTGTCAAAGGAGAGGAAGATTTCGAAAGTCAGCACAGTGACTTCAAGGGAAGAATAAAATTGTTGAAAGAGAAGCTGACCTTGGGACGGTCTCTCCTTCATATCTCCGATGTCAGGCTCATGGACGCGGGGGTTTACCGCTGTGTTATCGACTACGGAGGAGCCGATTACAAGATGATCAATCTGCAAGTTCAGGGTGAGGGTGCTGCTGCAGGAGGTTCAGTGCTATCTGATACTGTTAAGAGATTTCAGAGGAGTCCCTGAAGTAGGACGTGTCAGATTTAGCACTTAAAGGAACATCTCCAGAGACAGGAGCCGCCTCACGGGAGTTGCGCAGCTGTGTGACTTCGTTTTTCTGTCTGGGCTGAATCCCTGTTCTGTCCTTTATTTCCCATAATGACGTATGAGGAATAGCGTTGTGAAAGCCATTTAGACAGGGCAAAGACCAGAAGGCTAACACATTTTTCTAAAGAGTATCAAAATTGTGATAAATCCTGTACCTTCAGTTACTATGGAGAGACACAACAGTGATGCTTACCTTTCCTGTCAAGAGTGTTATTTACAAAATCCAAGCTGATGTACACAAACTTGGCCCAGGGACTGGGGATAGAGAAAAAGTGTCTTGCTAATATATGCTGTTCTTCTAGCCTTCTCCTAGTAATCATTTTCTTCCGTTTATTTAGCTCCTTATAGAAATATAACCCAAGGAGTGGTGAGCACAGGAGACAACAAATGGAAGTTGACGTGTCAGTCAGAAGGATACCCACAAGCTAAAGTGATATGGCAAAACAGAGAACATGAAGATTTGTCTGATAAGGCAAACACAAGTTATGAAACTGGAAGTGACCAGCTGTATCGTGTGACAAGCACCCTCACAATCAAAAGTAGAACCGATGAGATTTTTCACTGTATATTCTGGAATAAGGAGCTGCAAGAAAATACATCTGCCATTTTACACATAGCAGGTAACATTTCTAAATTTCATTTATGGTAACACATTTCAAGGTAGTATGTCATTTTGTCCCAGTTGAATCAGCCATGGTTTGTTGCTCTTTCCTATCTAATTTTTAAAAAGTCAAAAATAAATACCTGTGTTGCTGTTTTGCTATTAGTGTACATTTCCACCATCCTACCATGTTCATCATGCCTGGGTGGGTGGAATTCAAGGAGAGGAATTTTGCATGACCTATAGTTATGTGAAAATTGAGTCTGAGTGTTAAAAAATGTTCCATTATTTGAAAAGCATGTAGCTTGGAGCCTAGAAATGAAGCCCTCCTGTGTATATTGAACACACCTTCCCGGAATGTTCCGTTTTGCTGATAATAACTGTCCAGCTCAAACAATGTGATCTTTTCCTGCCACTACAGCCTTTGCTTTGAGCATACTTAAATTTAACAAATTGTGCACAGATTTTTTTTCTCATAACGTCTGGACTGAAGGAAGATGCATGAATGGAGGAAACCAATACAATTTCTCATTAGACCTTTCAACTGGGCACTGCCCCTACTGCTCTTACTTTTGGTTACTCTTCCAATGTCTGCGTTGTACCCCGATATGTTTGCACAAGCTGTCAACCAGACTGGAAACCTGATCCCACCCAAAAACAGTATTTCTGTTTTTGAGACTGTTACTTGGTCAGGTCATTTCTCTCCTCCCGTTCACCACAGTTTAAAAATGCTTGCACTGGCACACTTTTTGGGGCTGACAACGGGTGGAAACAGGTAGCTGAGAGTGAGAAAGCCAAGTCATCCTTTCAACGAGTGGTGAGCAGTCAAGTTTGGCTTTAACAAGAAATGCCTCTGGGGTTCAAGGAAGCCACTTATCCTTTGTATTCAGAGCTTTACCAGATGAAAGGGACTCCCTGTTCTGTTTCTCCATCATCTCCTTCCTGTATCCCTGATGGGAAACTAAGCTAGACGTAACACTTTGTACCTTGGCGACGAGCAGGATTTGTGACAGAAATCAAGGTCACTGTTCACATGCCATGCCCGAAGCTAAGATAAACATGAGTATGTTCTGTCTTTTTTCCTTTATTGGGATGAGATATCCTGAAGAGCACCACCGGTACCCGGCTTTAGACACAACCTAAAATGCTGTCATCATGTCTGGACTACTTATAGCAAAAATAACATGGTGACAATGAAAGGAAAAGGGAGAAGCTTATGCAATTATGTAATATCTTTCCTGCACTTGTTTTTCTTGAAGATGCAGCTGATGATGCTCTGTGGACTGAGAGCAGACGCTTTATTGGAGCAATTCTCATTGTGACTGCTTCCTTTGGATCAGTGCTTCTATTTATGCTTTGCATGAGAAAAGGTATTAAAATTATTTATTTTAGTGTGTCTCAGTTATTATCAATCTGTTCTGTTGATTCATCTTCGTTGAGGTGGAATGAGATAATAAAAGTCTGCCTTAGATCTTTCGTCCTGAAATCACTAAAGTTTTTACCACACTGGTTATTTCTTTTTCTTTATCCGACTTAGATACTAGCCAGCTAAAAGAGTGGAACAGATTGTCAGCCCCTCACAAACCACTTACATGCATTTCTATTAATTAACTTATAGGTAATACGTAGAGCAGGAAGATTATTGTCTAATCTGTTCAAATATCAAAGCACAGCTTATGCACTTACTGGAAATGGAAGTTTCCTGTTCCATGTCCACCCTTTTCGTTGGGGACTGGAATGCTGAGAGCAGACAGGACACTGGAATTTTTTTAGATTTTTTTTCCCCTGCATTGTCTGAAAAATTTCACTGAACTGTGAGCACGTTTTTTTTAAGCAACTAATTGTCATGAATTCTACATATATCTTTTTTCTGGTTAAAACACCAATAAAAACAGTTGACTACATATAAAGAGATATGTCCAAGCTTTTGACCCTGAAAGATTTTTTTTCACAAGAGGGAATATTCCCACTCTGGCTTCATATGATTTGATTGATTCCCTTGTTAAGTTTTGAGCTTTTTCAGTTCATTTCACTGATTTGAATTGGACATTTTCAGCATCACAGTGTGCTGAAGAGCTAAAGCATTGACAGTAATTTGTTTTCACTTGCTAGCTAACCAAAGAAAAAATTTGGAGAAATAATTTTTAGAGTATCTGAGCATGAAAAGAATATGGTTTGTCTCCAAATTAAAAAAAAAAAAAACACAACACAACAAAACAACACGTGTTTGAAACGTGTTGCTTAGCCTGAAATAAGTACTGTTACATTTTTTTCCTTTGTTCAGTTGTTTGTGGATTTTTTTTCCTCAGAAGGAAGCTAAGTGTGTTTGAGGATTTTATATTCAGATATATTTTTTACTTTTCATTTTAATGTATGCAATAAAGTCATGCAGATCTCAGAACAGCCATAGTGCTATTTGAAAATGTTGAAAGGAAAGTGTTTTTGCTGAACATTCTGGTTTTGGCCAGAGCTCTTTCTCTATATAAAAAATTTGTGGATTTTTGTAGGTGATGTGTAGCTACTTCTTTTTTTCTAAATAAATTTTTGGATATTTTTTTTGGTCAAGTTGTCTGCAGAGAAAAAATACAAAAGGCATTGAAGCTGATACAGTACTCTTAGCGTTATAATATCATACTGGCATGAGTCTGTACATTATTACCAGAAATGGTCCAAAATCCTGAACAAGATAGTTGACTAAATGCTCCTCTTGAAATTATTGAATTTTATAGGAGATGTAAATGTGTGTAGCTAGCATGAAATTCAGCTGGAACTAATGCAAAGGCTAGTTGTACTGTCTTTTCAAGTGGTATCTCAAAAACTTCCACGCTGAGAGGTGTGCTTTCTGAGACAGTATAGCAGAACTCTTGGTTTCCCTGTCTGCCAGCTCCCTTCTCCACAGTGAGAACCAGTAACAGCCCTAATTTCTGTCAGGAAATTACACAAAACTATCTATAAGCAAACTCTACAGCAAGCATTCATGTTCAAGTCCCATAAAACAAATACAGGACAGAACTAAATGTGGGTATTCAGTGTTTCGGTCACAAACTCATCTCCTACATCGGTGCTATGGAAACATGCCCTGGGAGAGGTATTCATAAGCTTAACAGGCTTGCAGGTGATGCTGACGGGCTGCTGAAGGCCTGTAGATAACCCCGCATCTATAAGAGTATGCTTGTCCGAAGGACGTGATAGGAATAGGAGCAGAACATGAAAGTGGAAGAAGGGACAGCAAAATCCTTGACTTCTCAGAAGATTCCCATCTGGGGATTTCAGTGAAGGTCAGAAGTTTCCTAGGTTGCTTGAGTAAAATTTATTGTTTGTGTGTATACATGATAATGTATATACATGTCATTATGTATGTGATTGTCATGATTATGTTATATATGTGCGTGCGTGTCATAAACTACGAGTTGAATCAGAAGCTGAAGTAGTAGCAGCAAGTTTTTCTTTTAAAACCCAAGCTGTCCTAGATGACCAGAAAAGTGATTCTTTCAGAACAGAACCTCCTTGGAATATGGGTTTTTTTCCCTCAAAAAGCACTGTGAAGGTGATTCCCTTCTTCTTCCCTAATATCTTCAAATTCTGGGTCAAATGTACAATGGAAAACCATTTGAACAGGTATTTTTCAGTGATGTTAGTGCATAATGTCAATGGAGTTCGGGCTCAGGAACGAGGAAAGGAAATTAGAAAGGAAACCGACAGGCTGAGGGCACTGAAGAATATATTTTATAGTCTTTGAAGAAGTGGATTGTTTTGGCAACCAATGATTACACTATGCCAAGTGTGCTCTTCCCACCAGTGTGCTTAAGTCCCCATTAGATCTAAAGTAGATATTTTGGGTTCCTTTTTTATTTTTCTCTCTTGTTTTCTTTCAGCTAGAGCCATTAAGGACAACAGAGCAACTGTGGCTAGTTCATCAATAGCAAGTATGTACATACAGCATAAATCCAGCTCAGTGCGATTCTCGTGGTCAGATAATTGCTTGAGAATTTACTTTGTAACTGTGACAACCAAATGCAGATTTATGTTCAACTTTCATTTCACTTTCTACTTTCCATTTGTGTAACAACTATAAGTTACAGTTGGAAGTGTCTTTTCATTACTATGTCAACTTCTTGAAAGGAAAAAGTGAAAGAAAAGCATACTTCTTCCAGGAGCAAATGCAGTCTGGAAAGTCTTTGCTAGGATGAGACATGCTCCCTGGAGCATACACCTCGGGATGACAGCACATCCTGGTGTGCAGACTCTATGCTGCGATGTGAGCCATGTGGGCCTGATCCTGTGTTTCCTCCAGTATTACAGTGTGCATTTGAGGGTCTGTGTCACAATGTTGAGGACAGAGGGTTTGGCCCTGTTGAGAGAAATGCAGGAAGAAGCTTTAGCTTCCCTAACAGTTTCTTCTTCCTGCTGTTGAGATACTGATGCTATTGGCTATGGGCAAAGCTCAGTGAATGGCCAGTACAACCACGACGGTGAGAAACAGAGGAAAGAGTGGAAAAAGTTAATATTTACAGTGAGAGGGAAGAGATTAAAATCCTTTAGCCCCCTCTCATGGTTGTGTTTTGTTTTTTTTTTTAATTTTTTGTATGGTTTTATTTGGAGACCACTTCCAATTAAGCTGCTGTGTGAAAGTTAGTTCATGCTGGCAGTTGGGGTTTTTCCTAAGAAAACCTCTCGTGAGAATACTTGCTCAAAACAGACACAGCATTTGGTATTGATCTCTTGTGCTGGTCTGTGTTGAAGTCATATTGTTCCTGGTTGACCCAAGACAGCAGCTTTTAACAGAGGTTTGTCACTATGTGAAATGTTCAAGCTACACTGACTGTTGTCTGTATGCATGCTGTTTGTTTAAAGAGCTGTCGAAAAATAAGGATACACATGACTGCAGAGGTGCTTCTTTCGAAGACGAAGAGCTGAAATGTAAGTATAAATGATAAAGGGAAAAATAGTAGCAAATTGCACACACAGCCTAAATCTGTGGTCATCAGAGCCTTATTTCATGGCTGGTTTATTTAGTCCCTCATTTCAACAAACAGAGCCTTTCCAAGAGCAGTGCAGCCTCCTGTTCTCTGCCTTGCAAACTCGCCATCATAATTCTTTGTGTACTGGGAGTTGTATCAAATGATTAATCTGGTTTTAAAAATAAAAAGAGAAACCATGTGAAGGAAAATGTGATGTGGAGATAGTAACAACTCAAACTGGTGTTTTCTCTAGCTCACACTTTTGCTACAGAAGCAGTTGTGCCAGCACAACTGAAGGAGTGGTGATGGCAATGGGGAGGGAGAACTTAACCCATGGTGCCCACTCAAGCGACTCTCAAGCTGTGAGATTCTGTGTCAGCAAAGCACAAAAATAAATGACCGAATCTCTGAAATCTCTGAAACGTGCCGTGGTATGGAGTGGTAGTGTGAAGTTATTTTTTCACATTTTTGCTGACTTTTTAAAGCATTTCTATTAATGACGTCCCAGATCCCTCCCTGCTGCATTTTACTGGTGTAAACACAAGCAAAATTTAGGGCTGCTGGTCCTGCAGGCATAGATCTCCAAGTCAGAGAGTTAGGGCCTGGGGATGTGCCGCTGGGCATGCCGACAGATAGAGACCTGAATGTATCTGGAAGACTTTAAAAGAAGATTTTAAAAGAACAGAGGACCTAAGTCACAACAATTTCACTGTATTTCCTAAAGAGCACTTCCCACTAGTGTATTTGAAACACCGCTTTATTTCCTCCCCAGATCATCTTCTTTTTCTATTTGACCTTTGAATTAATTTCGTTGTAGATATTTAACTTTGACAATGAAGGGGTTTTTCTTGGTACCTGCAAACTCTAGGAAAGAGTCTCAAAGCTGTGAAACGTTCTGTGACTCATCATTTTGCAATTTGATAATTTGTTCATGTAATTCTTCCTTTTACAGATATGCAAATTGAGAAGACCTAGAGAAAACAGAGGAAGCTTTTTTCCTCTGTGGTGAAGGTTTGACAGCTCAGATGTTCTGTGTTCTGTCTATTAAGGGGGATATTATGGCAATCTTCTTCCATATCATTGTATCTCAGGAAAAACTGCAATGAAGTTAATAGAATTATTATAGCATAAAAATTCCTTGGATTCAGGCTTCTGTATATGTGAGAAGGTATGGAGGTATTTATTTAAATATCCAGGTTTCTGCTTTCCGGAGCTTATGAGCTTTCAAAACCACATTTCATTAAAAACATCTTTAAGGTAAAGCACTTTAGGTCTGTGACCATCATGAATTTCATAGCTAGTTCTTGAATAGGCCATCTTCTGGCAGTGCTTTTTTTCTCCCCCTCCTTTCCTCTGGGCTCTCAGCTCCCTGCAGAGATTTCATTTTCCAGCTTTTGAAGACTTTTTCCAATACTTTGATCCTCATAAAAGATAAGGGTGCAACGAGACAAGATGCCATACAGACAGAGCATTTTCCGTCCTTACTGTAGATCTTAAAATACCAGATATTCATGGCTAAGCCTGAAATAGATGCTGTAACCCTCTTGGCAACTATGGCTTGGAGATTATTAGATAATACTGAGCTTCTTGATCTCTTTCTCTGAAAAGTGTTTTGGGGATTTAATTTTCTTGTGATGTAGCTGGCACTATTTGGTTACTGCTCGTTATTCTGCTGATTTACCATTTGGAGATAATGCAACTCTTCGGACATTCAAGAAGAACAGCTCTTGATTTGAACTGCCTTTTTGTTCATCTCAGGAATAGAAGAAAGAGAACAGTCTCACTTCTAGGACATGAAATACATGCTTATGTGATCACTGAAGAAATGCTGAGGGAATATGCTGCTGGATCCCACTTCTTAAGCTATTGCTTTGTTGCATTTTGCTAGATGCATAGCCTTTTTTGTGGGTCATACACAGATGAAAAATATTTATTACAATGCTATTCACAATTCTATTTTTTTTAATAAAAAGTTTTGTTTTCCTTGTGATTTTCCTGCTCTTTTTGACTTGTCTATAAGTAGCACTAGCACTAGTGTTTTTTTCTGGGAAAATCAGATATCTAAGATTTGGGTGTAGAATAGTGTCTACACCCATGTCATCCCTCTAATGGCTCCCACAAAGAAGATCTGAATGGAGATCTCCACATCTCCGCAATGGAGATCTGAAATCTCAATGGACTCAGGTTTTAGTTTTCCGTTTGAAATAAATGAGTCTGTTGCACAGTCCTAAGGATGTGAATGCAGCCCTCAGCCCAGGGCTTCACTGCTGGCAACATTCAATCTAGCTGATGTAAAGTCGTGTTTTAATACACCTTAGCAAGCTGCTCTCTATAGTCGGATAGAGAAATGCGCCTCGTGACCGTAATGGCGTTGGTAGACCTCAGTTAAGTAAAATAATTACTACAAAGTGATTTCCCTAATTCATTACAGAACTTTCATATTCTGATACTGATTCCTGCCATTTGATTCTTCAGGGATGCTATGTGAATGTGAACATCCCTTCCTACTCCCCAACATGCTTTTTGAGGCCACAGTCTAGGCGCCACTGAAGGTGATGACCAATTTTTTATTATCCCCAGAGTGCAAGAATGGCTTTGGAAATATTAGGGCTATTGGTAGAAAAAGCACTGAGTCTCCTCAACGCAGAAATGTAGTTTCATATCACCACATAAATAATTCCCCTTCCCGACAACCTCTTGATTTTCTACTTCCTCTTTGAGACTGCAACAGCTGTTTGCATACTGAAGTAAAAGTGAAAAGCCTACTACTTTTAGTTACTGTCAACGTTTGCAAGGCAGCACTATTAGTGCACGCGTAGTATCATGGAACTGAAGTCCATGTCTTTGTCAAGCTCCACCGGACAGCAGGAACTTACATTTGTCTTTTCCCAGCAGGAGAAAAGGTAAGTTACTGTTGACAGTGCAGCATGTCAGATGAGTGAGACAATGAAATGAGGGGCTATAAATATATTTTTAGATTCTGTACCTGGATGCTACTGTTCAAAATACCTGTGCTCAAATTCCTGAGTGGTTGATAGGAAGCTTGAAATTTTGCCACTTCATTAGAAAATAGGAAGTATGGTGGATAACAGACAATGTGAAAAGACCTGTCCTCTCTGAAGAAGCTCTGCTTTATATTTCTCTGACATCCAAACCAGAACTTGTCTAATCTAAGGTTAGTCATTTTACAAATCAGGCTTTTGGAATAAGCTAAGTCTCTCTCTCTGCTTCACTTTCATAAATACAGGGAGATAGTACCCCATGCTCAGCCCCCAATGCCATGAGTTGCTTCGGCACAATTACTTCCCAGTGTGACAGAGGAAGAATCACACTTATCTGAAAATACAACACATTTAGGTTACAAGAACTAGGCGAGAGGAAATCCTTCCAATCCTAACATAAAAAATGTAGTTAGATGCCATATTTGTAATAATCTTTTTTCCTTCACTTAACAGTTTGTGCATGCTACTTCAGTGGTTTCGGATATCTGGAAACGGATATAACTGGAGTGCTACCATGGATGGCTACAAGCTCTTCAGGAGGGATAGGAGAGGTAGAAGGGGTGGTGGGGTTGCCCTGTATGTAAGGGAAGATCTAAACTGTTTAGAGTTAAATGTTGGGGATGACTTAGTAGAATGTCTGTGGGTGAAAATCAAAGAGGGGCCTATGAAGGCGGATATTGTAGTGGGAATCTGCTACAGGCCACCCTGTCAGGACAGTGAGACTGATGAGCTATTCTTTAAACAACTGGGGGAAGTCTCGCGCTCACCAGCCCTTGTCCTTATGGGTGACTTTAACCTGCCTGATGTCTGTTGGAAGTATAACATGGCAGTCAGGAAACAGTCTAGGCGGTTCCTGCAGAGTGTGGAGGACAACTTCCTATCACAACTGGTCAGTGAACCGACTAGAGAAGGAGCTCCCCTAGACCTGCTGTTTGTGAGCAGAGAGGGTCTTGTGGGAGATGTGAAGGTTGGAGGACGCCTGGGGCATAGTGACCACGAGATAATAGAATTCTCAATTCTAGGGGAAGTTAGGAGGGGGAACACTAAAACGGCCAAGCTGGACTTTGGGAGAGCTGACTTTGGGCTGTTTAGAAGTCTGGTTAACAAAGTCCAATGGGAGACAGCTCTCAAGGGTAAGGGGGCGCAGGAGGGATGGTTACTATTCAAAAAGGAAATTCTGGAGGCACAGGAGCGAGCTGTCCCTGTGTGCCGGAAGTCGAGCCGCTGGGGTAGAAAACCAGCTTGGATGACAAAGGAGATTTGGGAACATCTCAAAAGAAAAAGGGATGTCTACAAGTCTTGGAAGAATGGGCAGGCATCCAGGAATCAATACAGGGAGGAAGTTAGGGCATGTAGGGAGATAATCAGGGGGGCAAAAGCCCAATTGGAACTTAGACTAGCCAGCTCCGTAAGGGACAACAAAAAGTCTTTCTATAAATATATTAATAACAAAAGGAGGGCTAAAGATCACCTCCAGCCCCTACTGGACACAGGGGGTACGTTAGTCACTAGGGATGAGGACAAGGCTGAGGTCCTTAATGCCTTCTTTGCCTCAGTCTTTAATAATAAGTTCAGCAGTTCCCAGGTGAGCTGGCCTTCGGTGTCTGAGTGCAGGGAGGGAGAGCAGATCGAAGCTCCTGTGATCCAAGAGGAACGGGTCAAGGATCTGCTCCTTCGGCTGGATGCCCACAAGTCTATGGGGCCTGATGGTATCCACCCGAGAGTCCTGAGAGAGCTGGCGGATGTCATTGCCAAACCCCTGTCCATTATCTTTGGGCAGTCTTGGCTCACTGGGGAAGTTCCGCTGGACTGGAGGCTGGCGGGTGTTACCCCCATTTACAAAAAAGGGCGGAAGGAGGATCCGGGGAACTACAGGCCTGTCAGTCTGACCTCGGTGACGGGCAAAGTCATGGAACAGGTTATCTTGAGTGCTATTAATGAGCACATACAGGTTAACCGGGTGATCAGGCCCAGTCAACATGGGTTTATGAAAGGCAGGTCTTGCCAATCAAACCTGATCACCTTCTATGACAGGGTGACCCGCCTGGCTGACGAGGGAAGGGCTGTGGATGTAGTTTTCCTGGACCTCAGTAAAGCCTTTGATACAGTTTCTCATAGTGTTCTGGTGGAGAAACTGGTAACTGCTGGCCTGGATAGGCACACCCTCCTTTGGGTTAAAACTGGCTGGATGGCCGGGCCCAAAGAGTGGTGGTAAATGGGGCTAAATCCGGCTGGAGGCCGGTCACCAGTGGGTTCCCCAGGGCTCAGTGCTGGGTCCAGTTCTGTTTAACATCTTTATCAATGACCTGGACGAGGGGATTGAATGTACCCTCAGTAAATTTGCGGACGACACCAAGCTGGGAGGCTGTGTCGATCTGCTCGAGGGTAGGGAGGCCCTTCAGAGGGATTTGAACAGACTGGATCGTTGGGCTGAGGCCA
Source organism: Tauraco erythrolophus (assembly GCF_009769465.1). Lineage (NCBI taxonomy): Eukaryota > Metazoa > Chordata > Aves > Musophagiformes > Musophagidae > Tauraco > Tauraco erythrolophus. Next base: position 92,380,425 of record NC_141496.1, on the reverse strand, counting down.
ATGGCCTGAGCTTTAATAAGGCCAAGTGCAGAGTCCTTCACTTGGGGTATAAAAACCCCAAGCATCGCTATAGGCTCGGGGAAGAGTGGCTGGAGAGCTGCCTGGCGGAGAAGGACCTGGGGGTATTGGTTGACTACCGGCTTGATGTGAGCCAGCAGTGTGCCCAGGTGGCCAAAAAGGCCAATGGGATACTGGCGTGTATCAAGAATAGTGTGACCAGCAGGAGCAGGGAAGTGATCCTGCCCCTGTACTCGGCACTGGTGAGGCCGCACCTGGAATATTGTGCCCAGTTTTGGGCCCCTCGCTTTAAGAGAGATATTGAGCTCCTGGAGCGGGTCCAGAGAAGGGCGACTAAACTGGTCAAGGGGCTGGAAAATAAAACTTATGGGGAGCGGCTGAGGGAGTTGGGGCTGTTTAGCCTGGAGAAGAGGAGGCTGAGGGGAGACCTGATTACGGCCTATAAATACTTGAGAAGGGATGGTGGGGAGGTGGGGGAAGGGCTCTTTACATTAGTGATGGGAGATAGAACAAGAGGAAATGGGCATAAGCTTAGTCAGGGCAGATTCAGGTTGGATGTTAGGAAGTATTTCTTCTCTGAAAGGGTTGTCAGCCACTGGAATAAGCTGCCCAGGGAGGTGGTTGAGTCCCCATCCCTGGATGTGTTTAAGAATAGGGTGGATGAGCTACTTGAGGATATGGTTTAATGGGGATTAGGGATGGTTGGACTCGATGATCTCTAAGGTCTTTTCCAACCTAGAAATCTATGAATCTATGAATCTATGAATCTATGAAAATGAAATCTAGCAGGAAGCTACAGCAGGCTTAGCTTCAGTAAGATGCATTTTGTTTCCTAATGGCCAGGCATTGTCAGGTGCCCAAAAGTGCTCAGAAAAGCCTGGTTCGTGTGCAAAATATAAATTGAGTTATTAGCATTTGAGTTCAGGACTCATTCACTTGAAAAATGTAATTTTGAACCAGTCTCTTGTCCCGTTCGTGATGGGGCATTTAATTTTGTAGAATATGAATGCTATTACTAATAAGAATTACATTAAAGAAAAAGTAATAATAAGAAAAAAAGAATCATTGCTATTGACCTGCAGGGCTTTTCAAGGAGCAGCGTGCAGGATATGTGTCCCTTTTCCTTTTTGGCCAAAAAGGTAACTTTAATGTCCTTGAGTGACGTGTACCAATGGTGTACCATCCAAGCATGGGCTAAACAGCAAAATGGCAGATATGTGAACAGTGGAACTCCTGGTTTTGCAGCACCTTTTCCCTGTCTCCCTCTCCATCTTTCTCTGGTCCCAGACAGGTGGTTGCCTCAGCGAAGTCCCTGCCAGGTGCTGCTGGGCTCATGAGATGCCCAAGGCAAGTCACTGTTTCTTGAGCAATTGCACTGAGTTTTCTGTCTCCCTGTCCCAAAACACGAACACTTGAAGAAAACCAATTGTAAGCAGAGCTGGCTCAGAATGAGTAAAAAATGGTGATGGTGACTGAAGTAACTTTGTGGTACCTTTTCTGTCAGGTGGGAAAAGAACAAGCAACACTTTCGTTTTACTTCCAGATCTCTCAACACCTGCAGGGAAACTAGACACCTAGATACAGGGGAGGTGGAGATTCCTAAAGAAACAGGTGAGAAAGTTGTGGATGGAGTAGGCAAGTAAAGGGCTAATCAGAAGAGAAGAAACATAGCAATCAACAAAACAAAGCTTCCCTGAGGACTTTATGCAGGTAGAGAGTCTTCCTTGGTAGGACACTGGTATTCTGCAAAGGCATTTGCAGGGAATCACCGTGACTCCAGCTGAGACATCTATGTTTTACAATGTCTCTGGCAGAGGGTTATCTCCTGCCCATCAGGAGATGGGCAGGAGATAACCCTCCTTTGAGCCCATCTCAAAATGCTTATGGGCTCTGCATGACTTGCACATCATTCATGTTTTTCTGCCTTTTTCTTTGTTTTACTGTTAATAAATCCTTTTAAAAGTGTTATTAGTTGCAAAGTGTGTTTGCACAAATAGTTCTCCCTAAAAAGGCTATTTGTCTTAGTGTGGAAGGCCACAAAGCAAGCAAGGCTTTTGAGAGTTGGTGGCAGTGGAAGGTGAAGGTGGAGTTAAGAGAAACAGTAGGCACAAGCATCAGTTGGGAAGAAGTCTTAGGAAGATTCAATTCCCCCACTCTTACATTCTTACAAAAAGAGCACAGATCTGTTTGCTGCCATCTTTTCCCCTTTGCTTTTACTGAAAGTGTAAGGACAGCAGGCAAACTCAATTTTAATTGTTAATCACAGATCAAGCTCAATTCTGGCCCTATAAACTTTTCTCTCTCCTTCAAGTGTCCAGTCATCCAAACCACTGGCTTCTGACGGCAGCTAAAGAGATCATTGGAGTTTTTCTGGAAAAAGGTCAGGCTATTCAGGGATTACTTCATGTGATAGAGCTACGCAGGATAAGTTTACTGAGACAAAGAAAAGGTAACAGTGATTTAATTGAGATGGATTGCTCTGCACTAGGCAGCAGGAGACATGCCTTCATGGTCTGAGTCAGACCAGAACTATGAGGCAGGCACTTGTCATATATCGTCACAAACCAGCCAGGATTCACGAGACTAAAGTCACAGGCATTGTTTGTGTGGACCTAGAGCTCGATTCTGCCGAGTGAAGAGGAGCTAACTGAAGACAAAACAGTATGTGTGTCCCACCTGTAGCACCAATGCATGAGGAACCTGAAAAGACGCCACTGTATCCTCTTTTATGTCTCCCACTCATGCGGTCACAAAGTAGAAGATACAGTGATGAACAGCAGTATGGAAGCAAATAATACCCAGGAACAGTAAAATGTGCAGAGACATCTGTTGATAAAGTCGTTTAATACAATAAAATAGTTTGTGTTGGAAAGGAGCTCCGGTAGCCACCTCGTCTAACCTTCCACTCAGAGCAGGGCCAACTTAAACCCAATTGCCCAGGTTTTGTCCTGCCAAATTTAGTGTATTTGCAAGGATGGAGATTCACAACTTGCTGGGCAACAGCTAATGACTACCCTCATTGTGACTGTTTATTATTTTTTTTTTAAATATAATGTGGATATAGATTAAAATGAACAGGAAATGTGTTTGCAAATGTTAGGTAATCTCTCGAGGAACTGTTGTAAAATTAATCTGATGAAAATTAAGAACATGTAACTTGATAGTTTCATGAATGCAAAACAGTCCAAGTAAATGCAGGTTCAGGTGCCAAGGCTGTATGCTGCTCTAAATGGGTATAAATACAGCAAAAAATTATAAGTGTGTTTAAAAGCAGAATTTGAGCATATAAATTTTACAGAATGCTTTGAAAAAACTTGTTTGGATGCACGTTCTCAGCAACGCAGAGCACTGAACTCAGTATGTTCAGCATGAAACATCAGACTGAAACTGGAACTGCTCACAAATTCCTAAGAAACTTGGTGGTTTCCTTTTAACACAGTCAGTTGTTTTGTGTCATAAAGGCTGAATAAGATCAGCCTACAAGCTGTGCTCTCGGTGCGTGTTTTAAACGGATCGTGTGAGTTGGATGGTTGCTGCTATCGTGCAAATGGGATAGAGCTGCTTTGTAAAACTTGGAAAACCTTAGCCCTTACATAAACCTGGTTCTGCTAATGACTACCTAAAGATCGGATGTAAGTATAACGCTGCTAAAATGCAAATCTGTGTTCACTGTATTTCTGACTGATTGCAGATTTTTTTCCCTATATTCTTAAGATTCACTTAAATTAAGTTTAGTTTCAAATGGTTTGTAAGGAGTGGACTCTGATTCTGAACCAGAGATTGGATAAGTCCCAGATCCTAAAACACAGGTCCATATAACTTCAAACCCTGAGGAATAAAGAGTTTTAAAAGCTGAACCTCTCTTGCAACTCAATCTTCTGTCACAGGCAAAGTCAGAAGAGTGGTGCTACGCAGAAAAGCCTTTGCAGCGTACGCATGGGGCTGTTGCTGTTGTAAATATTTCTTCCTGAGTTTCAGGGAAGAGTTGTAAGGAGAAAGAAATCTGTATATATTTGTATCTATGTGTTCCTGCTTACTTTTTTTTCTGGTGGTTATTACATTTCCAACCACAGATGGTATGTTGTTTTGATTGTACAGCAAGTCTGGGGACTTTCACCTTCTGCATTCCTAGGAGGAGCACAGCCTAGGAAGATGAGAATATCTTGTGCTTCTCTGAAAAGTCTTTCTTTCTGTAGAAACTGGAGATATGAAAGAAAATTTGCAGTGTATCATGCCAAAGCGTTAGCCTGTATTGTTCAGTGCTGCTGCTAAGACCTGAAAGGCATGTGTTCTCATGTAGAATACACAGCTACTTTTTAAATGTAGTTAATGACATTTTCTGTAACAAAATTTCAACCCAATCTTATCCTAACATCTATGGCAAAAAATACTTATTCAAGGTTGCGTTAGAATTATTATATTTGATGTTGAACAAAAAAAGCGACAGTGAAAAGGGCACAACAGGTGACAGTTAAACACCGCAGGGAAAGTGAAAATTCACAGCAAGGGTGAGCAAACAAGGAAGTGAGAAATGGTGTCTCTTCACCTGAAAGCCGAAGTGAGACGGAGAGAAGGCTGAAATTATGCAAATAGGCTGTCACAGGTGATGTGAACATCAGATGTGAAGCAATGGACCCAACAGCGGGTCGACTGCATAGCGAGGTGGGCAACAAGGGACTCCAACAAGGGGGCAACAGCAGAGAAGGAACCGCGGGGGAGAGGGTGTGTGGGCGAGGTGGGTTGGAGAGAACGAGGGCAGAAGACTATGTCCACAAGACATACTGAGACAGGCCTGAGAAACGGACTTGGAACAAATGTCACTATGCATTGCTCGGTTTTCTATGAAATTCCTGGAATTGAAACAAAGCACCTTCTTTATGATGGTGAGGTACAGAACAGATGTAGTTTGTATGAGGATCTAATGCTGCTTTTTTTTTTTTTTTTTTTTTTTTTTTAAGCTGGATCCTTCCCTGAAAGGAAAATAAATTTAGTCATTTCATGAGGAGGTTGAAAAGGTTGTGTCTTTTGCACACGTGAGAGTGCTGGAAGGAAGATTTTGAAATAGCAAGATGCACAGAAGACAAAGGAGTTTCTGTTACAGAGAAAGGCAAAGAAAGCACACAGTGACTGGGACCCCTCAGTCTTTTGCAGTTTACATATGTGTAAGAGAAGATAGTCTGTTTTCCAACAAAATAAGTGTAAAACTCAGTTTCATGCAGGAAGATCTGAATTGCATCAAAACAAAGTAGGTTAGGCATGAGAGGGAGTCACGTTTGCCTGCTATTGCTCTTATGCTTTCTTTCAGCCAAAAGAAGCCGAGTAGAATGCTATGTTAGAACAGCTTGATTGCTTCTGGTATTCAGATGAGTTTGTCTTTCTGGGCATTGTGTTGTGCTTAGTGCAGGCACTACATTTGCAGCACGAAAATACAAAGGCTGTAGAAGGAGAGGGAATAGAGAAAGAATGATCTGAGCTGATCTCTGTAATGTTACAGAGTGCGTCAGTGGCAGAGCAAAAATGTTAAATGTAGGAATGAACAAATCAATAACAAGATCGTTGTTTCACATGTACAGTCCATCAGGTCAGGATTTCTCACTAGCCTTTCAGGTCACCTGCAACACCCAAAAGTGCTAAAGTGCTCTTGACTTGGTGTGGAGGTGGGCACAGCCTGGTGATGTTAACGTCCTCCCAGCTCACAGCTGTGGAGGGCAACGTCCCCCCTTTCTTCCTAGAACTTTGTAAGAACACCTGTGTTATACCTGCAAAAACTGGCACGATCACGTCATAAGTTCTGTCAGTGTGCTAACTTGGTCTGCAGGGAAATACAGTACAAAGGTCTGTCTGCAATTCCTACTTAACTTTAAATGACCAGGACCAGGTACCCTTTGCTTCGTCCTTTAGCCCTTCAGATTGAAGTCTGAGCGATTGTGGTGAACTTCTATGTATGCTTGACTTCTGCTTTAAAGCCAGTGTGCTTGGAAGCTTGTTTAGATTTTCAAACAGTTCTGACTATTCTTTATTCTTGTGGAAGATATACTCTTGGTCTACAAAACTCTCCTTGCTTACTGCTGCCGAGGGTCACTATGTAAATGTTCAATGTGTTTACTGTTCCTAATTGTCCATTGGCTGGAATACAAAAATTTTAATAGCCGAAATGATGTTTCCAGGAAAGGGTTATGCACGATTTGTTGGACTGTAAGGTCCCTGAATCGGTGACTGTGCCTCTGATCAACAGCATAAAGAAGATTCATCCTGCACAGGATCCTTTGTTATTCTTCTGTTGGCAGCATCCACAGAATCGTAGAATGGTTTGGGTCGGAATGGACCTTTAAAGTTCATCTAGTCAAACCCCCTGCCACGCGCAGGGACAACCATAGTGAGGCCTTTAACCAAAGGTGGTGCCAGAGGGTCTTGTACTAAGGTCTTATAATAAGATGTTCCTTTTATCTAAGAAAAGCACTATGATATTTCAGATACACAGATGAAAGGAATAGAATTGAATTCACAGTTCACATTATTCAGACGTGGGTTTAAATCTTTATTACTAAGCAGTGGCTGCAAAATATTCTCATTTCCATATTCCTTTGCTTACAAAGCTTCTTGCGAACTCTTCAATATTGTCAGCACTGTGGGAGCTGTCACTAACTGAGGTCAAATCAGTCCTAACACTTCTGACCACGCTGGTGCCAACCTCCCTCGTCAACTCGCTGTGGTTCACGAGTGCTCCCTGAAAATAAGATCTAGTAGGCATAACAATAGGCACATGCCAAAGAGACCTAAACAAAGCACAGCTACTTAAAAGAAATATCCTAGCTTTCGCTCAAGAGCTCCACGATTTAAGCATGTGGCAGGGTTTGATGTTGCCCTTTCACCACCACTGTTACCTCCTGAGAACGTCCTTATAACACACAGCTCTGTCAGGACAAACAACTAACTTCTGCCTGCAGAACTGAATGAAGTCTATACCTTATGTTAAAAATTGAATAACATGTTGAAAACAATATTGTGGCATAGAGCATACAGCTTGTGCAGTTTGAAATTGGAATGCCAAGTCCCTCCTTCCTGAGGGAACAAGAAACATCTTTCTCACTCCTTACCAGGAGAATTTTGGGCAACCACTTGAGGTTTTATGTGAACTGGTGCATTCCATTGGCCAAAAATTACTTTTTTTTTGGAGATGAGTGTTACAATCCCTGTGGGTATGTGAGCTGGGGCCAGGACTAAAGTCAAAGACATGATCAATAGAATCAAAAGGAGGAAAACTATACACAGTGTCATTTTTGACCTTTTGTGGAATTTTAGCGATTTGTTATCATTACCCTCTGGATTTCGCTCAGCATTCACTAAGAAAACTTACCAGAATATGTTCCTTTTGGGCCAAAGAGAGTCAAGTGTGGATTCCAGCTTTACTTTCAGTAAAATAAGAGTGCTATATAAAAATAGAGGATTATGTTCCTCTCTTTTTCCGTTCACATTGTCATGCCTTCGTTTTCATTGTTCCCACTCAAATTTTTAGTCTTGGGTCCTACATCCTCATTGGAACTATTGCAACTCATAAAAAGCCACGATGGTTTTCAGATGTCTAATGCTATCATTTTTCTCACCTCAACCCTCAAAGGTTTATTCAGCTTCATTTTCACAATCACACAGCACTGTGTGAAAACTTGCTTTTTCTTCTGTCTGTTTGTCTGGGAAATTCATCTACTGGCAGGACCCGAATTGCTGTTGAAATGTCATGCAACGTCGTTGTATTCTGGTCCTGACTGCGCCGCCAGAACTGCTACGTGCTGACTTTGACGGTGAAGTGTTCCTTTGTTATACCCCTGTCAGGATGTAACAGACAGATGATGAACACACTTTAGAAGTGGCCTTTTGCTTAAGGGAGAAAAAACCAGACAGTGCTGTGCACAAACTTGCTAGGATTGTTGTGTACAGGGGCTCCCAGGGCACGGTATATGTTCTACAAAAGACAGGGAGAAAATGAGGGCTACTCCGTAACAGCATGAATGGTTGGTAGTGCAAGCTCAGAAGAAATCACCTTCCAAATGATGGTGCAGACCTTCTTTATTAAAATGTATCAGGATGCCTGGCAGAGCCACATGATTAGGTTGAGTGAGTAGATTGCAGTGAGGTTGCATGACAGGTTGGTATCCACTGATAAGATCACGGAAATAAAGAAGGATGGCTTCAATATCTCTGCTGATAGTTCCTTGATTCTTCTAATACAGATCCTTGCTGAGCCCTACATGCATTCCATGACTCTGCTTTCAGTATCACAAGTGAAAATATTTCCCTGTATGGGTTCTTCTATTTGTTTATGGTGTCTCTCATGTTATTCTTACACTGATCCATCTGGTTAGGCAAGATTTACTCTTATTTAATAATTATGATTGATATCTGCTGGGGCTTTGATTATGTATCTCCTTATTTTTGTGCTATCATTTTACTCTCAGTAATATATATAGTTTAAAAAGTCTCATCCCCTGCATTATGCAAGATATATGCTCTGTGTTCTTAACGTACGCTGAGCTATAAAAAGAGAGCAGACCACCTCGAACGTCCCAGATGAGGCCAATCAAGGGATCTAAACACTGATGTGAAATACTGTTCCGTTCTTTGTTCGGTTCTTCCCTCTGTGTTCACCTTCTTCTAGGTAGGCTGTTTGGAGAGATGAGCATAGCAGTAGATTGAGGATAGCAAATTTCTCTATACTATTAACTGTGAAACATTGTGGTAGCTACATAATGGGTGAAATTTAACCTGGCTGCAAGGGTAGTACAGGATCTTTGTTTCTGCACCCAAGAAATGGAGAAACTGATGCTGATACTGTTTATATGTCCTTTCTCATACAGGTAAAATAATTACAATTCATCACACATTAAGTTGTGGCATCTCAGCCAGCCCTCTGATAAAGGTAATTATCTTTCATTTACATGTAATAAGTCTGCTCACTGTAGTCAGCATATGCACATTTATGGTAACATACATATCACCTTTAGCGTGACATCAAAAGATTGAAGTCTCAATTTCCACGAAAAGTCCTCTAATTTTGGCTGCTAACCTTGATAAAACTTGAGCCTGGCTTTCTGAGGTACTGAGAGGTCAAGAAAACCAGAGCCAGAACATTTCAAGCTGAGCCATAAATGAATGGGGAAGTAAAATTAAAAACCCTCTTCAGTAAGTCTAGCTCTGGGGAAGTCTAAAATTGCTCCTTCTCTTCTTTACTTCCTTATGCTTATTTCTGTATCTCCTTCACTAATTTTCCAGATTATAATATATGTTAGCACCCTTTATTCAAAGTAATTCTTCCTTCTTATCTATTATCTCATCAGTTTTGTTATAAATGTCTCTGGTTTCGTTTTGGTTTGTTGTTTTTGGTTTTTCCTTTTTGTGTAGATCTGTAAACAAAAGTACAAACAGTAGTTTGCTTGTTACTGGAACAGGAAGATACTCTAAAACTGGACTTTCTCATTTTGCGTTATCTTAAGGCTGTTGATTCACTGTCAGTAACACGAGATGTTTTGTACATGTCAGGTACTGCCACATGCAAAATGAAAGAATTAGCAGCACTAAGTCTTAAAATCTAACCCACTCTGAAGCAAACTTTAATTTACCCACCCCAAGATTTCCAGTACCTCCCACTGAGTTCCAGATATCTGTTGATTTTTGAGGTTAAAGAACTTGGACAAGTATCCTCAGAAAGTATGGAAAGCAGAGTGGAAACAAAACCACGGTTAGCGATCTTGTAAACTAGACAGGTGTTAGTGCAGGCAGTTAAAAAAGTCTGCCTGTGCATGTTCACGAAGTTCTTCTGCATGTGAGAAGCCAACTGCAATTGATTTTTATTAATCATGGATAGAGTTTCAATGTGAAGTTATAAAAGCACTGCGCTGTCAGACTATTTAAGCCTGCCTGCAAGCTGCCGATCCTGAAATCCTCGCCGGTCAAGCTGTAGAAACGTGCTCTTTCCCTTCATTGCCACAGGTCGGTGGTTCATATTCCATGTGTGTGCATGGCCTGTTTTAATCAGCATTTTCCTCTTCTCTAGTGATGGTTTGGTATTTGTTTTTATTCTTGCTGATTTTTAGCGGCGATGGGCTTTGAAGGCTCGCGTGGCGCTAATCCACCTCAGAAGGAGGAGTAGTTGTTAAAAGTTCTGATGCACCCTGCTTTGGTTTCAGATCCCTCTGAGAAAATGTTCCAGATCCTCGCAATGCTGTTGCTGGAAAAGCAGCTTTGTGTGATGTCAGGTGAGAGAGAAACTGCCTTTCAATTCCAGCAGCAGCAACAACGCAGCGAACGCCGCTGCGCCCTCGGCACACCGGCTCCCCCGGCACCTCAGGGACCCCTGCACGGACAGACAGCCATGCCTGGAGCCTCGGCTCTGCAACGCCTTACAGAGGGCACTGTGCCCTCATCGAGCACGGAACAGATGTCCACCACTGTCCTCAAGCAGCCTTCTTTAAAGCATGGTGTGTTGGCAGCTGGGGCATCAGCATTAGCAGGCATGGCTGCGAGAGGGAGGATGACCAAAGCGCCCTAAGCCAGCTGCAAATTAAAAAAACTTCAAGCTGAGGCAGTGTGAAGTAAAACCACGTGTATTCCCCTGTCCCTGCCTGCAGCAGGAGCAGCGTGGCTAAATCCCAGAAGGGGCTTGGCACTCTTTCATGTTATTGTTTCCCTCATTACAGTTGTACTGAAGTGTATAAACAAACATTGCTAAGAGGAATTGAAGCTTTCCCTGAGAGTATTTCACAAACACATGAAATAAAAGTAATGCATAAACAGTGGCATGAACTTCTCTTTTGAATGTCACTAAATATCCCCAAGTGCTTCTGAATTAAATCTACCCATATGTGGTACATCCAATGCAGAAAGTAGTAACAAGGTATATTGAATGATGTATCTCCTTTATCAAGGCACTTTAAAATGGTAAAATATTCATAACAATATGAATTTCAGATTTGGTGAATGGCTAAGAAGGTTATTTTGATATACTTTCTGTAATACTGTTCTGCATATCTGAGAAGATGCGTGGGATCAAATGGTACTCACATGGTCCCAGGCTTGTGGGAGACTAATTTTGACATAGCAGTTCTTCCATGTGTGCTTCCACAGTGCAAGCCTATTTGTTTCACGGGAGCTGCACCAGATTTTCTCGTTGTAAAGAATAATGAAATTAGATTTTCTATTTCCACAATTAACTGCTGCTTTTACTAGAACCCTAGGACATGCAAGATGCAATCATAGTTTCATAGAAGTGCTCCCTGTGTAATCACTGACTCAGCCTTAAGTTATTTCTAAAATCTGAAAAAGAAACCTCGCTTGTTTTGCCCTTGTCTTTCAGACAGTGTAATCACCACAGAATACAGATGATTTGCTACAAATTCTACTGACATGGTAAAAATGTTAGTGTGAATAGGGACAAAAGTGCTTAAAACTTTTAGTCAAACCAGTAACGATATGCCTGACTACCCACCACCTTTTTGGCCAAGTTTAAAGAAAGCCAGAACATGCTTTAATACCACAAATGAAACTATTTTCTTTCCCTACTATAGCTTTATTTACAGTTGAAGTTCCTCAACAGCTATACGTTGTGGAGTATGGGAGAAACGTGACCATGGAATGCAGATTCCCTGTGAATGGCTCGTTAAACCTAGGGCTCCTGACTGTTGTTTGGGAGCAAAAAAGGCAGGGCCAGTCGAAATCAAGAGAGGTGTACACACTCCGCAGTGGGAAGGCATTCCCGCCATCCCAGCATCATGATTACGTAGGAAGAGCAGCACTTCTGCACGATGAACTGAGATTGGGACGAGCTATCCTTCAGATCACCAACGTGAAGATCACCGACGCGGGGTCCTACCTTTGCCTTATTGACTACCAGGGTGTGGACTACAAGTACATCACTTTGGAAGTAAAAGGTTAGTGGCTGAATGGAATGTAAGAGTACATTCATTGACTTGTCTCCACTAAATTCTACGGGCTTGTAGAATTTTATTAATTTGGAGGAATTTGTTACTAATTTATGGTTTTAAAATAGAGGGAGGTAGATTCAGGTTGGATATTAGGAAAAAAATTTTTACCATGAGAGTTGTAGAACACTGGAACAGGTTGCCCAGAGAGGTGGTGGATGCTCCATCCCTGGAGACGTTCAAGGCCAGGTTGGACGAGGCCCTGAGCAACCTGATCTAGTTGGAGATATCCCTGTTCCTTGCAGGGGGGTTGGACTAGATGGCCTTTGAAGGTCCCTTCCAGCCCTAGCGATTCTATGATTCTATGATTCTATGATTCTAATTCTCTCACCAAGACCCAGTGCTCAGCGCCCAGGTGAACTGAAGCAGTTGTCTTAGTCCTGGTGAGTCTTTGGTTCAATAGCCAGCTGAGCTTCTCTAGGAGCAGCCTGTGCCAGAGAGGGAGAGCGACTGCTTCCCTCCATCCTTCATCCCTCCTCCTTCTTCCCACACCCTCCTCTCCAGTGCCCCCACCCCTTCGCCTCTCATTTGACCCCCTGCCCTCTTGGGCCACCTCTGGCTGTTCCCAAAAGTGCTTTAATTTACTTAGGAGCCCCGCTGCAGCTACTCAAGTGGCTGGGAATTCCCTGAGTGACTGTGGTTCCCAGAGCAAGGACGTGATTTTCAAAGTCAAAGATATAATCTTCAAAGCCAAATGGACATTAGTAATAGAGGTGTACGCTACCGGACAGCAGGAGAGACCAGTCCATCGAAAGGCCTCTGGCGTTCCCACTAACTGCAGTACGTCCCTGTGATAGAAGGAAGCATTCATCTTCCACCCAGGCATTTAAAAAATGAGCTCTGCCAAATGCAAAAATGGATACAGCCATTTTTAAGACCCACATTGGTTCCCCTGAGCTGTCCTCACAGAAATTCCGAGTTCGTTTTGTTCTAATACGATTAAAATACCACACTTGTTTATAACCGATGGTAAAACAAACATTAAATCCAGCCTTTTTCTTGAAGTGGCATATTCGAAAAGTGAAAACAGAGTCCCACGAGACTTCAGTTGTTTCCCCTGTATTGATAAATTATAAATTCAGCATCAACTGCTGCCTCACGTAAAGCAGCAGAGTAAGTTTTGTCAATGTAGGTGTGAGAAGGATTGAATAACCAATATTGGATTGTTCTACAAAACATCCTTCATCACTTCAAATAAGCACATCTCAGATACAACCATAGGCAAAATATGGCAGTAAAGGGAAGGAGAGAAAGTGAAGTGGGAAATGACTATCGTTGCGTAAAGTAATTTCACTCAACTTCTTCTTATACAGCATCCTACAAGAGGATAAACACTCAAGTAATGAGAAAACCAGGTGAAGATAAGTTTGGTTTTGTGTGCCAGTCAGAAGGCTTTCCTCTCGCAGAGGTTTTCTGGCGAAATGAGAAGAACTTCAATCTCAGCGGATCTGCAACTACCACCTATACGCTGACCACAGATGGCCTCTACAATGTCACCAGCATCCTGACGTTCACACCAAGTACGAGTGAGAACTACAGCTGTGTGTTCTGGAATAAAGAACTGAATGGAGAAACTTCAGCTCACATTGCCACTTCAGGTTCGTACCACCTTGAACTTGTACAAGACAGAGAGTGTATACATCACGTCCTATGACCCGTCTCTGGAATTCATTTCTAGAAAAAAGTCTAATATTGATGCTCTGGAAAAGAAACAAGCCAGTATTACTTATGCCTTTGAAGCCTCAGCTAGGTTGCACTCCAACAAGCCAGCCTGTCGTTTTTCTGTAAAGTTTAATTTTAGGGTAGCTCCTATTATTTGGCTGCCAGTACAAAGGAAATTCTTTAACCTGCATGGGTGTCTTCCCTGATTTAGACTCTTAACTAATTGTTCTTCAAATGGGATACAGCTAAATTGCAGTAGTGCTCTCTCAAATGCCATACAAATGAGTGATTTGACTCATTTTTTTGTAAAGCTTCTTATAGTAATATTGCAGAATAAAGTATTCATAAAATGAGTGTAAAACACTATGTTGGTAAATTTTAAGAATCTTTTTTCAGTCAGAGCAAGACTTTGCAGAATCAGAACTGATAACTTCATAAACGATGCCTGTTTCATGTTATATATTTACTTTCTTTTCATGTTTTTGACAGCTTTAATGAGTACACAGTATACTGGACAAAAATCCCTGATCTTATTTATCATCCCCACATGTGTGATGGTAGTTATCCTTACCTCTGCATTAATAATCTTTCAAAAGAGAAAATCATTCAAGAATAGACAACCCCAAAAAGGTACATTTTATTTCAGCTAGTGGATCTTTTAGCTCGTTACTTATTTTTCCTGTGAACGACATTTTGGAAATTTTAATAACTCTACACATGCTTGTGTGACTTTGGTCACGTCTTGTTTCTAGATGCACTTTGTTCTAAAACGGGATCTTAGATCATTTGGGTTGAGTTTTATTTTTCTCACTGTGTTACTTACATGAGACAAGGTGTATAGGTAGATAATTTTTTTTACCTCATCAGCTACTAGTCTGAAAAGAACATGAAAAAACTTTGGCTGGGGTAAGGGGGGGCGCTGTAAAAACAAAATCTGAATGCTGTTTTCCTTCATGCCTACAAAGACATTGTAGCTACAGCATATGGCACAGAACTTTTATTTCTCCTCTCCATTGAGGCTGTATAACTAAAATGGTACGCTGTACTGGACAATTACAAACAGTGTTTCTTTCCTTGTTTGCAAGTGCAATAGTGGAAAACTAATAAAGCAAATAGGCTGTTATTCTAGTCTTTTCTTGCATACGAATAGACCCCAGTAAACTCAGACAAAGGTATTAATTGCTACGAAACGAAAGTCTTGCTATTAAGGACTTCAGAATTTGGTTCGAAATTTGTAAAAGGAAAGAAGCGTAGAGAAGTTTATGTATTGGGTACGAGGCAATAATAAACTTAAATGTGCTTAAAGCTCAGTTTAATCTAAAAGTTTGATGAACTGTATTGTTTCTTTCCAATCTAGGAATGCTTAAACTAAATTTGTATACATTTATTTTAACAGATAGGAAAAGAAAACTGAACCCTAACATGGAAGATGAGACCAGTAAGTCATAGGGTTTTCTATACTGATGCTTACAGCTTTTTCTTGCTTACAGCTAAAATTTTTGTAAATCTATAGATGGCAGCTTAAATAACATTACATCAAAATAGAGGCTAGTTTTGAATCTAAATCCACCTTTTCTTCACTTTTCTAAAAATGCAGTATCTAACGTAATGACTTTCTCACAGGTGATGTGAAATTCTATAAAAGTTTGTTTCCTTTCACTGAGATGCAGAGAGCTTGCACACCTGGCTCACTTTACACCTCTGTGTCCTAACCACAGTTCCATAGCCTCAGCTGAGTGGGATTCACACAGCAAGCTGGTTGTTTTGGAAGGCATCAAGATTTCTGTGGTAATAGTCTGTTATACTTTTGGCTCAAAAAGGTTTTAACAACAAATAAAATGATACCTCCTTTATCTGGAATATTGGATCATCCACTGAGCCACTTCTCACCTTATGAGTATGTGACCTTCCTAGATATCCAGGAATTTCTAAATTGCAGAGAAAAGGTAATGCCTAAAAAAGTATCAGGATGCAAATAACTGTCCTGTAGTAGAACTGAATTGAAAAAAAAATAAACCACTATAGAAAACTATAAAGCAATATGACAGGAAAGCTCTTAAAACACCTACTTACATAAATCAGTTTTGTTACCTATAAATAGAAGTGTGATGGGTTAATGCATTGTCAGGAGAGAGGCTGTGGCCAGTGTTAGGCACGGTGGCATTGGGTTCAGCTATAATCCCTTGGTGTCCAAGCAAAGGGTGCCTAATGTGCTCCAGGAATACAAATGATTCTCCCCCAAGGAGCAAAACTGGAGCAAAACTGTGATGCAGATCACAGAATCATGGAACAGTTTGAGTTGGAAAGGAGCTTAAAGATCATCTAGTTCCAACCAGCCCCCCTGCCATGGGCAGGGACACCCTCCACTACACCAGGTTGCCCAAAGCCCCATCCAACCTGGCCTTGAACAATTCCAGGGAGGGCACAGTCACAACTTCTCTGGGCAACCTGTTCCAGTGCCTCACCAGCCTCAATGTAAGAAAATTCTTCCTGTTTCTGGACACATAGGCAGCGTTGGGCTTTTCTGAGGACAGGATTTACTTGAGAAGCCACCCGTGTTGCTCATTGCCAAAAAAAAAACAGATCAAGAAGTCATCAGACTGAAAAATAACTTCTGTAGGTGAAATGAAAACTAGGGACTGGACGGAAAGAGCACGATTTCACTGATTTTCTTATCGCCTCCGATTGTGGTGTTTGCATCTCACCGATAGCTGTCCAACCCACTGCCACTGGTAAATATTACAGTCAAAATGACACTCTCAGAAAAACACTTTCACCTTTCAGAAATCAGCAGCTGCTGCAGTCAAAGGCCCTTTCTTGTTTTTCACATGATGGCGTGAAACTTCAGTGGAGTTATGGCACATGCAAATGGGAAAAAGCTCAAGGCAAGCTTGAGGGAGAACAGCGCTGGTGCGTGCCTGGGCGTGATTCCAGCCCGGGTTGTCCGAGCACAGCGCGGCTTCCCGTGGCTTTTTGTATTACTGTTGTAGAATTTTTTCACTCTGTAGCCTCCTTTGTGCACTTACTGAAATGAAGAAATTGAAGGAGAGGGAGCTGCTTTTTGTGGTTTTGTTTTACTTCTTCATTTTAATGACCGAAAATCTATGTGCAACATGCAGTAAGTCATATGACAAACTTTATATTTCTCAGCATCATGTATTTTTAAGAAACGCTGGAAAGAACCTTTTTTCCATGATGAGTAGGTAGTTGAAGCATAAAAGCCACAGATACTTTACCAGAGGGCCTTGGAAATGACCCACATGGCCCTAGTTACAGGAACAAGGATTGTTCATGTTGTCATTTTAACTTACAGCTCAAGCTGTATCAGCACAGAAGATGTAGGACATTCGACCTCATCGCTGAAGTCCCAGTTCTGCAAACTTTTATTCAGATGCACAGATTTTACTGGCGAGCATTCCTGTGGATGCTGTCTAACCAGATTTCAGTTTTGTTATTTCATTGATATGGCTGATAGTCAGTGATAGCTTTGACGTAATAGAAAACACAGAATTTGGACCACAGATAAGAGAGAATTCTTCCCTCTGAAAAGATTGCAACAGGATGTCTTTACAATTGATGGCAGCTTTAAAGAGCCATAGTTACTTCAGCCAGGACCAAAAAAGCCTGCACACAATGAAGATGGAGCTTTCACTCTTTACCACTCACTTATTAAAAACAGGCTATTTATTAAATATTTATTTAATATTCAATATATTAAATTATTGCAGATTTTTCAGTAACACTATTCCATTTTCTTCCTTTAAGGAGATGATTCTAACTCTCAAACTGAGGCATTATACTTGTCAACCGTCACAGCGTCGAGAGACAGTGGGAATGCGGGTCTGTGAAAACTTCTCATCTCACATGCCGTAATTTGCACTTTTTGTATCTGTTTTTGGGGACTTCAAAGGAAAGTTACAGCACTTTAGCTTTGGGATGAACAGTGAACTCATGGGGATTTATTGGCACTGCAGCAATGGAAAGCTATGCCTCTTCAGATGCTATATCTTGAAGTTACTGAGAATTATGCTGTCATGAAATGTGGTTTACCATTGTGAAGGGGTTATCTGAGTGCCTTGTGATACACTTTACTTTTGGACTTACTGTCGCTCAAGGAATTTTTGTTTAAGAATATCTTTATTAACTGTTCCAGTCTCGGGAATGGTGCTTGGATTCAAGCATCTTGTAGGAATTTGAATAAAAGCTATATATGCCATCTTATGTCTAAATGGTCATCTTTCAGATGGAGGTATCATTACATGCCTGTATCTCATTTCCAAACTTTCCAACACATTAAACTGGAAATTACTGCAAGTATCCACCAGCATGGCAATATATGGAAAACATTTCATATCACAAAAGCAATAAAAGGTTGAAGTTAAATCAAAGGACAGGCAAAAATAACCCCAACACCAACAGTAAATCGACATTATGTCACAGAAGATAATTTTAATGCACAGTCTATGTAAAACCCCGTAAGTAAATCAAGTAAAAAAAGGTGAACTGTGATGCTATGCCACATGACAGTAAGAAGTTTTACATTTGAACTGATTACTCAACAGAATTTTCTTTAGGAGGAATTTGGAAGCAAAAGTGAAAATGAAGCTCAACTAGAGTTATTACTTATTTTTAAACAGTAATTTTAAATTTTCTCAGAGGAAAAGATGAGTCTTTTCCATACCAGGCACTTACCTGTTTTACTTCTTGTTACTGGAATACCTAACAATGCCTCATTCAACCCCAAATACGCTGTGTGCTGGGCACAGCTTCTACAGTGTCAGTTTTGAAAAAACACCCCACAGGGAAGAACTCTGTCTCATAGATAGTCATCAGAGAGTGAAGCAAGGGCACCGAGTAGCATTTGTCACTTCAGTTTTGGAGAGCGCTGGCTGTGGTGAGCTGCATTTTGTCCTAAGATAGGCATAACAAGATTGGAGAAAGGTGTTCACATGGAAACTACTTTTGTCATTATCTTGCTGTTGGAAGAGGGCTACCTGTTTCACAGAAAGCATGGTATCAGTAATGTTAAGGTCTTCCTCATAACACTTGCTCTGGATTTAGATGGGAGCTGCTTCTCCAGTGTCACATTGCAGCTATTTATTCCAGCATGACGTGGACCTACAGTGCTGCTATGAGAGCAGAAAGACAGCATTCGCACCGCCTCCTGTTCCACCAGGATAGCTGGTTTTAAATAGCAGGGCTGCTGTTGATTTTACTGGTGGAAGGGAAAAACGCATCTCTCTCTGTCATCTCTGCTTCAGTACCTATGCATTGTACCTTTAAGTTTGCATTTGTGGCCATCGGATTCAGCCGAGACAAACCCACACTAGGCTTGCTATAGCCTTGCTGACACGGCAAATCAGGTAAGTGTCAGAGACTCTGAGGCAGCTTCTTGAAGCATTGCTTAGCTTCAGATGCACCAGCAGCTTGGGAACTGCCCTGGCTTGCACCATCTAGTAATACTCAGGGGTCAGTGCATAAGGCCAAGCGATTTCTCCTTGTGCCAGATTTGTGCTCTGCTCAGAACCATGAGCCCCTTCTGTCAGCCACAGTGAAAAAATCTAACCCTGTTCCTGGAAGGGCTTCATTTTGCATTTTTCTATTTCATTCTTTCCTCATAATCATAAAATAGATATAATTGAAACTGAATTTATGTGGACGAATGTAAACAGTACATCACAGCCTTTGAAATTAGATTGTGGCAATCACCATCGTTCCTCAGCAAAAGGAAAGTCGTCCTGACTTTATCTTACACTGCTGAGCAAGTGTTGCCTTGGCGTGGGCAGGGAAGAACAGGTGTGGGCAGCACTCGCTCCCAAAATTACAACCACAGCAATCACTACCCTGCTTTCCTGCTTGATGGTCTGTACGCTGAAAGGTTTCACCCGGCATCCCGCGGCAGGGGCAGTTCAGCTTTGCACAGCAACCCCATGCCCCATCCACCTCACTTCATGGGAAAGGGGCAGTAGGACTATTGTCTGTGACGACCATAAGAACACCCAGAAATCCTGCCTTTACAAGTTTCTGTTTCTACCAGCTCCCGCTGGATACTTACGAGCCGCAATAAAAACAGACCAGGATGATGGTCACATCTCAGTAAGTGAAAGTTAGCTTGTCAGCAGCTTGGCCAGTCCGTATGTGACTCTGAACTCATGCATGAGTTGGTTTTTTACTGTAAACCATTGAGCATATGATATGTGTGTGATATCATGAGTCTTTGTTCTTTCTGCTTCAGCTACTGTTTTACATGCTGTTGTCTTGAAACAGCTGAAGTAAGAGTTTCCAGATAAACTGCCTGTGAAATGTTTGAAGGTTTTTGTTTTCTTTTTTTTTTTCATAATTTTGAAGTTTACAGTGAATCAAGAGCTGATATTATTGGACTATAAAATATTAGATATTTTTAGATGTAACCTAAAGATGTGTGAAAAGGTGTGCAAAGAATCTACTCACTGGTTTATAGTCATCAAAATCATAATTCGCTGAATTTTAATGATGATAATATTTTAATATTTCACAAGCACGTATAAAAAAAAAATGGTTTTAAGTCCTGAATTCTTCTCATCTGGCTAAGGAACACTACTTCAGCAGGCCTCTGACCTGCTTTACTATGCGTGAGATATTTGCTATTTAGCACAGGAGCAACTGGCAAATTCTGTGATTAGTCTTCCTACCCATTCCTCACCTCTGCTATATACCATACATTTTAAGCGCCTGCAGTACGTCCCTCTGGGCTTTTCTACCACAGCAACATTTTTAACATCTGTAAGTTGCAGCTTTCTCTGTGATTAGGAGCACAGAAGAGAGTAAGGTTAGCTCTGTTTTGTACCGCGTTCACTTTCATACCAGCAACAGCCTAAATCCACTCCATTTGCTTGATTTCCATTGGCTGAAAGCAACAGTTAACACCAAGAATGTTAGTGTCTTTGGAAAAGACTGAAGTGGAAGAGGGATTTCTAATGCTCAGTTGAAATGTAAGTCTTACGAGACTTGTATCTGCACACCAGAAAACTGATTCTGACCACAGTGTACTGGGAACAGTTGTAAATGCCTTTTAGAGGTTTGGACTGTCAATGAACAAAACCCTATGACTTTCTTAAGAAATGGTAAAGTCATCTTTCCTTGCAGAGTTTCTTCCTTGACCTGACAGAAACATGCCGCTTGCCACCAAAACCAACACCTTCCTACTTCACGAAATAGCAAAGAATCATCATTGCTGGAACAGATCTAACTTCAAAGTCGGATTTTCTTTCTGTGGGAGTGGATATCAACTAAGTGACCTCCAGAAGTTCCTTCTTACCCAAAGTGACCTTTGACTGTACATTTGTTGTTCAAATGAGTTTCTATAGCCTTTGTAACTACCTGACTTTTCTTACACTCTGATGAAAGTGTGGCCTCAAAGTCCATCCCCACATCAATGACTGCCATCTGGTTTGACAATACATCCTGGTTTTCCTCAGTGCGTTGTCAAGTGTGCCCTGAAACACTATTTTACAGCCAGTGAACTGTAATATTTCACTCAACTCCAATATGCAGCCATATGGTGCAAGGCAGCTGACACAGGTAAGCATACTGTGCAAACACTGTTAAAAGCTGACTTGAAAGAAATATTAATTGACTTAGATGTATTTACTTTTGGCTTTTATGTTTACTGCCCTTTTTCTGCAGCTGAGATTTGTTTACTCACAACCCTCTTTCCTTAATGGGCATTTCCAAGTGAGAAGTGAAATGTCTTTCATGCAAAGTCTGTGTTAGAAAACACTTTACATAAGGAAATATAAAACCCCACATGCAGTAGAAATCTGAAAAGTGGGTTTAAGTGCATTCCTTACACACACGTGTTTTTCAAGCATTGGAGCAAGATGTCTCAGCTGGTGAAGACACGGCTTTCTGTGGTGAGGCATGGAATCTATCTAGTAAAAATTTAGAGTTCTAACTGCAATGGAAATGTTGCTAGCAAGAAGATTGCTGTGCTACTGGATGACTGCATTTGTGTATCAAATACACCTTTTTTCAGGCAAGATAATGAACATACTCATCCCAGATCTAAACCAGAAAATTGTCAGCCTTAACAATGCTCCAGCTTGGCAAGTGCAATACCAAAATGCTAAGCAGACAAAAGGTGAAATAACTCTTTTCCACCTTGTTTTCATGGAGCAGTAAATAAAACCTGACAGAGCAAAGAAGCCAGATATTGATGAAGAGACATATAAACCCAAGAATGTCACTGAGAATGGAGAAGCTTCTGGTGGGAAAAGGAAATTGGAGAAGGTAAACAATTTTTATTTCAAGAAGGACCCAGAAATTTTGTGGGAACGGTGAAGTCAGATGAAGCACTGTGAGCTCAAAGAATTTCCTGGTTCATGTCAGAAGCTGTGAACAGCTAAAGGATGCTTCTGTACATCCCCAAAATATCACAACTCTGGTCCACGGAGCTATCTCAGACTGGTGAGAAAACTGAGGCAGCAAGACAGATGTAAATTTATTGAGCAAAAATAACATATTTAGACCTCCATGCATAGTCTTTGATTTTCTTTATGTTTGCCATGCACATACCTCATGCTCCTAAGGAGTTGTGAAACCAAACGTAAACCACAGAGTGTAGACCTTGCTGAGATATTGGGGAAGATGTCAGAGAGAGAGTCTGCTTTTTCTGGACTAGATAAATGCTCAAAGCCAGGAGCACAGTCTGATTCAGCAAACTTGGAGAATTTGGTGAATTCCCAGCTGAGCAGGTTATTTACAGGAGCGTCTAAATTTCAGAGCTGGATAAAGAGCAGTGTATGCTGTGAACAGGAACTATTTCCACCTTCTCATACATTCTGTTGTAGACACAGATTTAAGTGTTTAACTTCAGAAGAGACCACCGGATCAGTTGTTTTAATTGCCCCTATATTACAGTTTATGAGGGATTGTTCAGGTTCTTTATAACAAGCCTCAAACTTTACTTCTACAAAGCTGTTCAGTTTCCAAAACTGAAAACATGTATGACAATTGCTGCAAGAGAACAGAAGATCAGAGCCCCACTCGCATCCACTGGGAGGAAATTGGTGGGGTCAGGTATTCCCAGGATTTCCACAACGCTGAGTTGCACAATTGTATTCCACATTGGAGAGAGGAAGGTGGAAAAAGGCCAATGATGTGAAAAATCTTCTTGCATCTGTCAAATCAGTTTCAACAGGACATACCCTGGAAGCCATTTTAGGGCACGAGCCAACTCTGTTCAGTTAGTCCTTGCTGACCTGTCCCAATCTCTGACACTTCAGACAAGGATGCTGTTATGCTGGAAGCAAAACTGTGCCCTGGGACAACTTAGCGTTCCAGGTGACTGACTACAGTCTGAAACATGAAGATGTAGTTGCGCATCTTGCCTGACCAGAGAACTGCTAATGGACAGAAGCTGAAAGGTTCTTGACTCAAATAGGGAAAGCTGTGAAGAATTGTAGGAAGTGATTAGCAAAGTTAACTAGCAGATAGGCTCACAGTTCCATGTAAAGGCGGCCTAGGATTTTCTCAAGTCAAAGGTCATCAACCTACGCATCTTCTCTGTGCTGGGTCTTGATATAAGTCATGCATCCCTTCTTGATCTGCATATTTTCAGCCTAATTCTTAATTGATCTGCCTCAGGCACTCTGCCAGTTACAGCAGCACAATTCCACATACAACCGAGCTCCAGTTCTGGCCTACACATATGACTTGCTCCTCGATATGTTATTTGAAAACAAGATCATAACTGAGATAATTAAGCCTCCTATTTCCAAGCCTGCATAGTTGCCCTTTTTGTCATTGCACTTGGTAGTACTTGAGTACTCCTTGAATTTTGCCTGCCTGCCTGAGAGGGAAGACAGGATCGCTGCTGAGAAAAATATCTCATTTAAGTTACTGGAGGAATAGTCCACCAGGATGGAAAGCAGCTGTTTAAAGGTCAATAGTGGCACAGAAACAAAGGCACAAAGTGGGTCCGTGCTAAATGCCGTGTAGAGATTAGGCTTTTTGACAGCTTTAGAGTAGGGAGGCTCAGAAGAGGCTTTTCAGTTTAAGCAGTGGAGCAAAACCCAAACTTGTTTACAGCTGGAGCTCAATAAGTTTACGAAAGGGACTGTATGACTTGAGTCTTGCAGCATCAGGGTCCTGGACATGGTAATTGTAAGACCGTCTCTAATTCTGCACTCCTGTCTCAAAGATCACATGCACCCTTTTTAGCACATGCTGAGGTTTGTTACCTGTGAGGACACCAGCTTTCCTGGAGTTGTAAATTTTGCGGCACTTTTTCCCACCCAGTAAGTGTTGCCTGTATTAATTTTCCTTCATAACCCCCTTTAACAAACAAGAGTAACAAGCTGCAGTTATCTGCTACTGAATTCCTACTCAGAAACTGATTGCTTAGACCTACAAATAAGAAAAAAAGTCTGTTACAATAACAAAGTTTTGCCCTCGGTGTCTGGCCAGACACGGCCAGACACTTGTTCAAATCCGTGTTTTTCCCAGGAGAACAAGCATACGCACACTGCTTTGATACAGACTGAACCTCACTCGTGGTGAGCAACAGCTCTGGCCTTGCAGCCCCATGCAGCAAACGTGCCAGTGAAGGGGCTGCTGCTGGGTCACCAACCAGGAGCCTTGCAGCAGAACAAGGAGCAAGGCCAACCAGTCCTTCGGTCCCCCACGGCGACCGCCGTGAGCTGGTCACTCCCACGTGCAGGTAGATGCTCAGGCTTGCTCCGCACCAGCCTTGCACTTGGCAGCTGTCTGACAGCCCGTTGAGAGGACGGGCACGAGCTCCTGCTCCGATTCCGCGGGCACCGGCCAGCCAAGGTGCGTGTGTGCTGTCTGCCGGCACAACACGGCACGGCGGTTGGCACAATGAACAGACACTCTCTGAAGAGCAGCTACAAAAGCATTTGAAACAAATCGTGCCAGGCAGTCTGTAGCTACAGCGTAGAGGGCAAAAGCGACACAACCTGGTTTAAATGAATGTCCCTGAAAGTCTCTTACATTGATAATTAAATCCAAAAAGCCACAGGGAGCTACGAGAAACAAAACTGGAATGAGTTAGGGAATCCAGCTTTTATTTTCAGCCTAACTATTTGAATTTTTCTGCTTTGGTAGATTTAAATTGAACTTTTTACTAGTGTTTTAATGGTATATAGTGTCCTTCAAAAATCCACTTTTTTTTTTCACGAAAAGAGAGGTTCCTTCGCCGGCTTTTGGAAGGCTGGGACAGCAGGATAAGGTTGTGATTGTTTACCTCCAAAAACTAGGAACTGGAGATGTCAGTGCTGCAAGCTGCTCTGTATCAGCAGATGTGCTATATTTACAGTTGCCCACTGGAGTACAGCAGGCTGTACTGCAGCAAAGAGACCTGAATGCAGGGACTCGCTTCCATACAGTGCCTGCCCAAACAGCAGGCCATACACCCCAGCACCTCAGTACCACATTTATTTGAGCTTCTACCTTTGGGACACAGCCAGCAAAACAGCTGACTATGTTCCTGAAAAGTAGGAGTAACTGCACTGAAAACTCCAACGGCTGCTCTCTGCGGGAACAAGGTGGCCTGTTTCAACCTCATTTTCTACCTTGGGTGTGGGTTCACATACGAAGACTCAAGATAAGGACTACTTTTTTGTACTAAATTTTGCTATTTGTCATCTGAATCTATTTTGTAAGAAGCGTAGGATTTCCTGAGAAGGGGATTTAATTAGCTGACATCATGATTTTTTAAGTTACTGAAGCACCAACACGGTACCTGAGAATCTGTGAGCATTCTCCAAGTGTGCGCAAACACTATCACACTCCTTTGCTGATGGAGAAGGCAAGCACGCACCTCAACAAAAGCAGGCTGAAGGACAACATGGAAGGAATAAGACCCACACCTCTTGAGGTTCCACTGCCGCCCCCACACAGCAGTTCTCCTGTCCTCGCAGGGCAAACTAAATGTCAGCGAGCTGCAAGAGCAAGGCTGCTCACGAGGGGCTACGAATCAGGAGCAGAGGGCAACCTCAGCACCATGCCCTCTCCAGCACGGAGAGGTGCCTAAGCAGACCAGGGCTGGTGACACAATCCCTCCATAACCCCTCGCCAGCCAGGTGATGAGGCAGGTCCAACACCCACCCAGTGCAGCCAGCCAGGCCTGGAGGCAGGGCGATCCGCAGCACGGGCCCGCGGTCCAGCCAGGAAAAGCAGTACGTCAGGACGGAAAGGGACAGGGCTGGGCACAGGCCTACCTGCAGCTCAGCTCAGACAAGGCTTGGGTGCCCGGGCATGGGCCTAAAGGGGGCTCCTGCGACCACGGGCAGTTGCTGGGGTGGCCAGTGAGGCTAGCCATGGCAGCTAAAGCCTACTGTTGCACGTGCCCCCCTGGCAACGACGAGTCTGTTGCCTTCTGTAAAACATTCTGTGTCATTATTACTACTTTTAATAGCAATCATCTTTGTACAAGAGCAGGACATCTCCTGTGACTCCTGAGCTTAGAGCAGCCACTTCTGCAGTATCTGTGCTCCTTCTGCTTTAGGTGTTATATTCAACTGCAGCCCTGCACATTGCTATTTTTAAATATTAAAGGTTTTTTTTTTTTTCAATAAGGAAGCATAGATGCATAGAGCTATTATAGTCATACTCAAATATAACTGTTACAAAAATTTAAAGCCAATTCACTTCCAGTTGCTCTTCACTGAACAGCAGTATGATTTTTCCTTAGGAAAGCAGGAACAGTCTGAGCTCCAAGTAGAGATACGGAAAACTCTGAGCAGAAATACAGCCGACTTGATCCCTGTACCCACTCGGATGGACTTTTCTCCCTGAAAATAATCAAGAAAGTAATCAAGAAACAAAAGCTGTCCCAGCTTGGCTACAGTTCAGCTCTGCTGAGCTGACCACAAGGCTGCCAACAGATGTTATCTCAAGCCAAGCGGATTGGTTACATGCTTTAGTGACCTGTGCACTTCTCTCTTTTTCAAAGCAAACTTGGTTAAATCCATCAGGGCAGCTTCCCACAGCCACACAGCATGACTTTGCAACTTCGCTGCTTCTCACAGCGCAGCAGACCAGAACATCAGTAGGGCTGACAATGCAATAGCGAGCGGCAGAGACCTTCCTTGCACTAGTTCTGCCTTTACTGAGCAATCATGCCCAGGTAAGGCTTTTTAACTTAAAGAGAGCAGTATACAAGGCATCATGGTATGGAGCCAATGGATTTTCAGTTGAATAATTCA
Source organism: Tauraco erythrolophus (assembly GCF_009769465.1). Taxonomy (NCBI): domain Eukaryota; kingdom Metazoa; phylum Chordata; class Aves; order Musophagiformes; family Musophagidae; genus Tauraco; species Tauraco erythrolophus. Next base: position 92,353,565 of record NC_141496.1, on the reverse strand, counting down.
TGAGCTCAAGTGCTACAGAAAGACCTAAAAGCAAACAAGAGCAAGGGTGAATTATAAAGAAGATAGAATCATAGAATCATAGAATGGTTAGGGTTGGAAGGGACCTCAAAGATCATCTAGTTCCAACTCCTCTGCCATGGGCAGGGACACCCTCCACTACACCAGGTTGCCCAAAGCCTCATCCAACCTGGCCTGGAACACTGCCAGGGATGGGGCAGCCACAACTTCTCTGGGCAACCTGTTCCAGTGCCTCACCACTCTCAGAGTGAAAAATTTCTTTCTTATATCTAACCTAAATCTCCCCTCTTTCAGTTTAAATCCATTGCCCCTTGTCCTATCACTACACACCCTTGTCAAAAGTCCCTCTCCAGCTTTCCTGTAGCCCCTTTAGGTACTGGAAAGCTGCAACAAGATCACCCCGGAGCCTTCTCTTCTCCAGGCTGAACAGCCCCAACTCTCTCAGCCTGTCTCCATAGCAGAGGTGCTCCAGCCCTCGGATCATCATCGTGGCCTCCTCCAGACCTGCTCCAGCAGCTCCATGTCCTTCTTGTGCTGGGGACTCCAGAAATGAACACAGTATTCCAGGTGGGGTCTCACGAGAGCAGAGTAGAGGGGCAGAATCACTTCCCTCAACCTGCTGGCCATGCTCCTTAAGATGCCACAACACATTTGTTAACATATTTACCTGCATAACTAACATCATCCAAGCCAAGGTACCACTGTCTGGCTGATGTCTCCAATAATCCCTTTTTGATGGCGAGTCTCTAAAGGCTTTATTTGACGAGTACAGCCATCTGAGTATTTTATGCTATTTGACTTAAGGTGCCGTTTCAAGTCAAGCTCCACAGATACAATCGGACAAGCTGTCCAATGCCTAAGCACTGTGCGCCGTCCAGGGACGTTGGGTGGGCGTGAGGGCTGTTTTCTAAACACCATGAGAACAACAGCATGAGTTGCTTCTCGTAGGAAAGAGAAAGGGAAAACACCACCACTGCTGCGAGACCTATTTTTCTTTCTTCTTCTTTTTTAAAAAGATAATTGCTGTGCACTACCAGCATGTATGCATTTTGTAACAGAGAGACTCAGAATCCAGCTCTGGTGTTCTCACCATTCTAATGGCACCTAGACCTTGTCAAATAGGAGTAACAGTGGCACCTTCCATTGCCATCAACATGAGGAAGGCTTGTATTTTACCTGTCATTTACATGTTGAAACACCAGATTGCTAAGTGGTTCCACCTGTTTCATCAATAATGAAATTATAATGTCCTGTTCTTGCTGCAAAATCCTGTATTTCTGCACCTCTTGTATTATTCTACTGGTAGAAGTTCAGTTTTCAGCTCCTTAGTTCCAATTTTCACATCACATTTGGAAGATTCTCTTCAGACCTTTAGAGCTACATTTGCGACACAGCACAGGACTCTGCCTGTAACACGGGCGTTTTATTTCACCGTCTCAGCAAAAGGCATACTATTTTGAAATCCGGTTCTAAGTGGGAGTATGAAGAAAGGAGGGATGAAACTTTAATATTTCAAGGACCATTATAAAACTTAGGGAAGAGGATCACAAGACGGAAGTCTCACAAGGCTAAGGATGTCACATGACTCAAGACAGCAGATGTAAATGAACAAACACTCCTTCCAAATCTAGCTTTTCTCCAGGCTTTGCTGAGCAATGGCACATCTGGTTTTCCCAAGTATACATAGAATTAAATCCTGAGGGGCATCGAGCTCTTCCAATTCCACTTATGTTCAATGGAAGCTGCAAAACCTGAACAGTTTCAAGAACTACATCTATACACTTGATTTTTCTACTGACTTCGGTTATGCACGTCCTGTGCTTGCTTACAAGCCTAGCAAGCTCCTGATTTCTTCCAGCTGAAAAAGGAAAGGAGTGCATTAAAAACATACTCGCTAATTTTCAATGTGTGAACAAAAACCTTTCATCTTTACAGTAGGGTACACTAAAAGTACTGAAGTGTTTAACGTAATTCAGTAGCACTGAAGCCAGTATGAGTCACAGGGGCACTTAAAGCACGTGCTTGCTAAACTGGAATCTTCTGACTGAACATCTTGCTCCATCTGTCCTCTATCAGGCACGCGCGTTTTCAGTCACAGGGATTATTTCAATATATTCAGGGTTGGCCAGCAATTTTCATTGACCTACATAAGGAAAACAGAAAAATCACTCATCATATGGAAGTACAGTACTCTTAATGAAACCTAGTAATTATTTTTAATGAGACTGTAAATATGCCAGTCACTCCGAGACCTGTGTTTCCCAGGATTGCTTAAGAACAATTGGTGCTATGTTTCATCATATGATTCCAAAAAGTAACAGAAACATTTCTGCCTGAGCATGCCCTTATTTTGCATTAATTGTCCTTTACTTATTGTGTTAAGTCATAAAACAATATCCAAGCTGGAAAACTGGCACCCAATGATATATAACATGCTTACAAAACAAGTAAGTGTTGGTGTATAGAACTGTATTTTGCTCTGCCAGCATTCCAATCAGTTTGCTTCCCACTCCACAGTTTTGTGCGTATGGTCTACAAAAGCGGAAATGCTTCTCTTTTTTTAATTAAGACTGTATCACTGAAAATAAGTGCTTTGATTACATTTAGGAAAATGTCTATTTAACTCCATCAAGGAACTGCTGAAAGGTTAGCATGGTTCAGTGACTGCAAAAATGTGACTACTAGGACGTACCCTGAAAGCAGAAGTTCATATAGCACTTCCCCTTTTGATTTGCTGTTTTGATGCTATCTGATGTACATGTCCAGAAGAACAAGCTCTGTAGCTCCCCACAGTGTTTATTTACAAATGCCAAACCTCTAAACAGGCTACAGGATAGTTAATTAGAGATTTTTCTAAACGTGGATAAAGTCAACCAAGTCTTTTTAATTTTTCTAATGCTTTTTTTTTTTTGACAGGCTATTTAATTTTTGTGAGGTCCATCTCAGAATGCAACTGACAGTATTCACACTTTTTCTGTGTGTGTGTATTACCCGCTAGAGCTGATACTGCATCTTTTGCCCCTTCAGATCTTCCGCTGAAGTATAAGCTTCTGCTTGACAAACAACTTGGAATCTGTTTCCTTAACTAATTTACACAAATAACAGTTTGGCAAGGCACATATTATTAGCAAGATTTTAACAACAAAGACTTAGATGACTTTCTAAAGACCACACAGATGTCCCTGCATGGTCCCAGACAGAATTTGGAACTCTTGGCATGTAATTGCCCTTACTGCTCTGAGCCTCCTGACTGGAAAACATATTCTGTTTGATGTGTAGGGGACAGGCATGAAGAAGAGCCATCTATTCGTTAACACAGCAACGAAAAGGCTCTACTTTATGCTGCTTATATTCTTGCACTGAATGGGTTACCATTTACGATGATTTGGGATGAGCAATCAGTTTTCAGGTAATTTACCAAGAGACAAATGATTTCCCAGTTTTGTCCCGCAACTGGAAGATAGTTTAGTCTGCAATAGGCCATTAACAAATAAGGGAAGAAAGCAGAGTTCAAACATCATATATTTTACATTATACTTGAACAGGAAACAGCTCAAAAATGTGATGCCTTCTCTGACAGTGACAATTTCAGTTGTGCTTGCAGCTGTATTTTAGGGATATTTGGGACAGCTCTACCTCAGTATCAACTTAGCTGAACCTAACACAAGGCCCTTATTAAAAAGCTGATTTTTTTCAGTGTAGTCACTGATCACAAAGAACTAAAAACCTGTCTTTTTCACAAACAGCCAGGTCAGTATAGACAGAGATGAGCTCCTAATGGGAGGAGAGATGGGAACTGGAATTTCTGTTGCCCAGGATGCTGTAGGGTTGTAACACACAAACCAAGAAACCAGGCTCTTGAAACAAGCATGAAATTTGTTTGCATAGCACTTTGTGGATGTTCACTTAGAGCACTCTGTGTTGTTAGTTTCCAAGAAGCTTGGGAATAAAAAGTTCAGATGACAATCTGCTAGCAAAATATTTAAAAAGAACTAGCTCAACCAGTATTAATAAGTAATCAAAATAGAGTGGAGTTGCTACAGCTCTTTTTGCTTACCAAACAAAAGCCTGCAGAGGGCACTGCTAATGCTATAGGCACCTTAATACACTGTCAGAGGCTATTTAATACGCCTTAGTCCAGATAGGTGCCTACAAGGAAGAGAGACAGAAGACAAAATTAAGGTTAATATCAACTAATCATATACAAGAAAATACCTCTTCTTTTCTCTTACTTTGTCCCTTGTATCTGCTCAGTAAGATACTTGTGAATGAGTTTTGCATCTTGACACCTGTAAGTCAGCTTCTTGCATCGAGATGGTGTCCCATGCTGCAGATGATGTCCCACAGCTTACCAGATCAGACTCCTGCCTCCAACATACATGTTCTCCTTTACTGTTCATCTTCAGACTGAAAATATCCCTCTTCAAATTCAACTGCGGAGTCAGGGCATGATCTATTACAGGTAACACTGTATCCATAAGACAAGTGTTATGGATAACACGTATCAATGTAATACCTACAGCAATATAACTCAAGTGCACTTTTGTGAGTTTCAGATGATACAACAGCAAATGTTCACAAAATTCCAGAAACACCAAGTAAAACCAGTGATTTAAATGTGTAACTTAAAAATGTTTAGGTCATCCTATATACTAAGGCTTCCATATGCAAGAACTCCTATCTCTCCAAACATTTTGTCTGCAATTCCATATCCATGTACTATGCTGTGTACTGTACGTGCTTCAAGTGGGAGGTGTTACCTGGCAAAAACATACAGCCATCACCCCCAAAAGGCTTAATTCATTTCTTTCCACACACAGCAGCTTGCACAGCCCTCTGGTCATACAATCACAGAATCACAGAACAGTTTGGGCTGGAAGGGACCTCAAAGACCATCTTGTTCCAACCCCCCTGCCATGGGCAGGGACACCCTCCACTACACCACGGTTTGTTTACAGTGAATAGAAAATGCTTTTCCAGCACTAGTATATATTGAAAATTACCTTAGGAAATGCACACCAGAGCCATTTAACTCCTTCTACAATCCCTTCTTCCTCTTGGAAAGACGTACACAGTTTGCATAAACCCTCTTTATTGATCAGAAGTGACCCAATCGAATTAAATGACCTGCAGTTCATAATGTTGGTGCTTTCCTTAAGAGGCTGCGTCATGTGTTCCAGAATCTAAGAGAACAAATTTATTTCCTAAAGCCAAGACTTTAAACAGTCTTTTTCAGCTTCCTAGTATCAAGCATCAAACACCTACAAGGAATGCGATTCTCTAGACAAGTTCAGAAATCCCCACAGCTTTTGGCAAAGTAACTATGAGCACAGGCAAATACGTCAGTGGTAGGCTACTCATGAAACTAACAGCACATCCATCAGCCACTGCAACCCAGACAATGAAGTCTGAAAGCAGAGAATATATTTCTAAGGATATTTTCATTGACGTAGAAGAGGAATCTTTTAAAAATTACCCCTTTATTACCTTTATAGAGGTTACAAAAGCCAAACTGAGTTCTCAGGGTTCTTGCCATAGGGTTGAACACAAATCTTCTGCAAATGCTGTCGGAGCAAATCTGATAACCTATGGTTTTGGCACATATATTTATTGATGCTAACAACAATTAATCCATTAAGTGACATGGGTTGCTTCCAGAACTTTTAATTTTTTTTTCTCCCGTCATATTTGGCTTTATGTATTGTGTATGGCTGTTAATGTATGGGTGAGAGCTCTGTTTTGATTTCCCTTTCTACTTTCCCAGAGACAAGTAAATGTAAGGAAGTGTTTGGGGCCCAAATTTGTTTGATTTTAAACCTAACAAAACCATAACCATGACTTTATTGTAATATTTGTGTCTACATACATTTTCACTGCAAAATTCACCAGCAAATTTCCTAATTTATTTGGAAATTTTAGGTCTGGGTTCTTGAATGCTTAGTGAAAGTCACTTCTGAACAACCACACATTTGCAAAATTCAGAATAAAAACATGTTAGTTGTTCAGTTCATCCACCAAAAAAACCCCATCAGAAATTAATAAACTCTTCTTCCCCTTCTTTCTAACAGACTCTTCACAGGAAAACTCCTTCCATGTCTCTTGGCTGAATTCAGAAAACATTGCAATAGTCAGAGTGATTTTTCTCTGTACTTTATTAAAACATATGGCTTTGCAGCTGACTAGCCCTAGCATTTAATCCACTTTTTTCTTTTTTTTTTTTTCCTTTTAAAATACATAAGATTTTCCTGTGGCATTATAGTTAATAACTTACCTTTTCCTGTTTACTTATTCTAAATTTCTGATATTAATATTTTAATATTTCTTTAAATCTCATATTTAAGGGTGTTAACCACTATAACTCACTCTCTGAAATAATCTCTGTGGATGGTCTACAGGAAAATGAGTTCATTATCTGCCCTACCTTGTTCTGTTTATATGGTTCTGTTCTCAACAAAAAAGTCCATTTTCGGTGGGCCAAAGGATGACTAATAAAACAGGAAGTTTAAATTACAGGCTAATCTATGGCAATCTTCACATTTCAGCAGCAGAAATCTGCAAGGTAAAGGATTCATTTGTTCCATAACCAGTTTTGAGACGTTAAGATTACGTTGAGCTGTGTTTCTGGCAGCAATAACAGTGGGGGGAGGCGTAATTTTTAAAAAATTTCACATATTCAAGGACTGACCCTCCATAACTGTTCATGTGGCAGCTGCAGATACAACACTAGGTGGGAGCTAGCTGCACAATCTCGATGTCGGTTCATGGCAACAGCTGCCAATCAACACAGGAGTCTAAGAGTGGCAACTGGCAGAACACCTGCCCTCCCACAGCCTTCTCATCCTCGATCTACTGCTGCCACCCGCAGTGCCTCCACCTTCCTTTCACTTGCCTGCTGATAGCGAGACTTACGTATCTAGGCTTATGATATTTCAGTGTCCCTGGACGTTCCCACAGCTCGGCACGGGCTCTTCCTTTTCAGGACACAGCTGTCTCAAGAGGGCAGTTTCCAAACCAACGCGACTGTCACTGCATTGGCAGCTGCAAGCCAGTCTTATCTTTGACTAGGTGAACGTGACGAGAACTGACAACTGGACCTCTGCGCACAAAGGGCTTTCACAGCTCTGCTGAGCTTTGTAGCCACAGTGTCACTGCTATGTCCTGGAATTGTGCCTCAGCATCTACCGCCAGACCTGCTCAAGAAACTCTGTGTGCTTGGTCCTCTGCATGCATTCCAGGGTGTGACGAGTGACATTCCCACACCACCACAGTGAGAAACCTGCTTACCTTTTTATACTCGAGTACAAACAGCCTGGGATTAAAAATGTCTATTATTACCACATTACTGCTCTAGACATCTAAATATGTTCTCAATTCAGCCCACAAAAACGCACAAAGAATGACACAGTACAGATTATACTCATATCACTGATGTGCAGATCCTGATAGCCACACTTTAACAAAACACTGCACCATCACTATTTCTCATCTCCATTACGTGCGCCATGCCTGCGCACAGACAAAGCAACAACAGCAGCAACGCAAACCCTACGAAGACATCAGTCTCTCTACTTTTTGCACAACGTACAGTTACAACAAAACCCTACAATGCAGTTGCTGCTAACAGCAGTAGCTGTTTCCTTCTTTAATGCTGCTCCCAGCACACAACCTGGGATTGCTCCGCAGGAACAGCGTGAGCTGGAAGCATCTTTGCCTCTTACGTGTACACCGGTGAGACTACTGTAGCACTACAGAAGCTACAAGGAAGTATGAAGGACATGCAGGTCCCTCACTAATTGTTTCATGGGTTTTCTTTGAGAAATTTCTCTGTACTTTCATCAAGATGAACTTAACGAAATGCAATTAATCTAGAAAAAGGATGATTCCAAAAATTGTACCTATTCTTCAGGATGTATTTTGTGGCATTTATTTCCTCATATGAGGAATAGAAGGGGTGTTAACGAATGAGATGCTGCTACACTCCTGAATATTATTTCCTAGTCTAGAAGACTAGCTATCAGAAAAGCATGCCAAAAAGGGTTCAGAGAAGACTATAGCAAGGAGGATGTTTGTAGCAGAAGCACTGATTGGCATTTATCTGACAGCAAGGAATTTGATGGTAGGACATTTCCAAATTGCCCACTTAAAAGTCTATGTAATATATATATATATAAAAAATATATTGGTGTTTTGCTCCTTTATTACATTTTTTTTCAAGTTCTATTTCAGTTTTGTCCGGATTCTAACACATACATCCTTATAACTCACTTCTGTGTCAAGACAGAAATATTTCAGCTGGAACACGGCATTCCTATGGTAACAATTTATTATCAGAAAGATGCTGGGAGAGAGCAGGCCTTAGGCGTGGGGACAGACTGTGTTCTTTGAAGGGAACTGAGTAACTTGCACGCAGCGAGACCTGTTTCGGGACAGCTCAGCCCAGAGGAACTCCTCAAGCAGCAGTGATGGGGGACTGGTTCAGTAAGCTTTCCTGGTTATCTCTACCAGTAATTATTTCTTTCCAAGGCAGGCACTGCCCTTGCAATGGTGTGGACATCTACTTTTAGTTCTCTTCTACCTCCTTTTATTTTCCCATTGCAAGAGGAGACTAACAAGCCTCATTCACTGCATCTAACCTACAGCTTTAGTTTCCACTTTTCGTCCTCCACACCATATGCTGCCGCTCTCTCCTTAACGTGTGAATTTCGGTAATCATGGAAACAAGATCAAGGAAAAAGTCTTGGATGAAACCTAAGGCGGGGGGGGGGGTGTGTGGAAGTGGAGTTTTTTCTTTTTCCGATGAGACAAACGCTTGATCCAGCCCGTCACTCGGGAGAACGTTTGTGCCAGCACCGGGCAGAAACCCCCGCTCGGACGTGTCTCTCCCACCCGCGGCAGCCCGCCCTGGCACCGAGCCGCCTCCTCGCCTCGCAGCGGCGCGCAGGGTGCCACAGGGGCCGGCTGCACGCAAAGGCTCCGGCAGCGCCAAGCGGCTGCCAGCAGCCGGGCGGCCGGCGGCAGAGGCCGCGCCGTGCCCGCGGAACGCAGCCGCCCAGCCTGCCCGTTCGGAGCCGCTCCCGGGCCGCGCCGGCCCCTCACAGACCGCCCGCCCGACCGCGCCGGCACCACAGACCGCCCCCCCCAACATGGCGCACGGCGCCTTCCCGCGCGTGCGCGGAACACACCCCCAGCCCCTTCCCGCCCCGCCTCGGGCGCGGCGCGCGCCTTTTCCCCCGGAACCATGACGTGTACGTCACTTCCGCGCGGTGCCGCCGCCGTGGCCAATGGGAAGCCCCGCGCCCGGCCCCGCCCCGCGCTCCGCCTCCCCCCGCCCAGGGGCCGCCGTCGCGCTCGGGGCCGCGGCGCTCGCGCGCCGTAACGGGAGGAGGAGGGGGACGGGAGATGGCGGCGGGGGCCTCGCCGGCGGCGGCGACGACGGCGGCGGCACGAAGAGCGGGAGGGCGAGGCACTCGCAGGAGGGAGGAGCCGCCGCTGCAGCCCCCGCGGGCCCGCTCGGCGCAGTGACCGGCCCCGCCGCTGCCCCCAGGCCGCGGCCCGCTCGGCTCTCGCCCCTCCCCGGACTCTCCTCCGCCTCTGCCCTCCGCGGCTGCGGCCCTCCCCGCCCCCACGCCCGCGCCAGAGCACCGGCGGCGGCCGGGGGCGACGGCCCGCGGCCCCCAGCGGCGGGGAGGCCTGAGCCGCCCCCGTGCCGCGGTCGCGTCGCTTCGCCGGTGATTATGCGTGGCGGGCCCCGGGCCGGAGGTCAGAGCGCTTCGTCCAGAGGCTGTCGCGCGGACAGCGAGCCCTCCGGCACCTCTTCTCCGGCCGATGTCCCCGCCGTCCCCCGCCTAGACTAGAGTGAGCCCGGAGCCCGCTTCTCGGGAAGAGGGACGTCTGCAGCCATGTATTTTCTTAGCGGCTGGCCCAAGAGACTGCTGTGTCCTCTGGAGTCCCTGGAGCAACCTCTTCACATCCAGACGGATCCCCAGAGAGCTTTCTTCGCGGTGTTATCCCCGTCTCAGCTAAGCATCTGGTACTGCAGAGTAAGTATCTGTCCTGCTAGCCCTGGGACCCTGCTCTCCCAGCTGAAAAGCCCTCTCGTCTGTAAAATGTTGCGGTTTTTTTCCCTTTCCTGTGCCAGAAAGGGTTGTAACATTTGGGACTAAAGCTTACCGACTACAGCATTATTTGTGAATCGGAGCAGTTGAGCCCTGATGTTCACTGATAGCAATGTAGCATTAAGAACATATGTAAGATGAATCTACTTGGCGTTAACACTTGTTATTCCGGAAAACGAGACTGCTGACCGACCTTCTTTTTAACTTTCATTTTTAAATAGCACATAATCTTAATGTAAAAGAGTGTTTGTAGAAATGCTTTTTTTGCAAATATGCTTCGTGTCTTCTGCCTTTGTGTGTTCTGTGTTTTATGTAGAAGAACGTATGAACATAAGAAATGTGAAACACATTATTATAAAACAAAGAACAGACTATAACTCAGAAGTTCACAAACTTTTCTTTTTATGAAAAGTTTAAAAGTTTTGTGGCCCTAACCAGAAGAATTGCCATGACTTTTGCATGGAAGTTGCTGCTTTAGCGAAATCCAGCTTGAGACTGTGTGAATAATTGACATTAAATGTCTTGCTTTTAACTCACTTTAAGTTAGTATTGCAATAAAAATGCTGTTTGTCAGTTTGAGTTGATGCAGTCAAGGAAGCAGCTGTGCTATTGGCTTTATATTTTGATGCTGGATCCTTTTAAACACTGCCTAGATTAGACCCTAAATCTGTCTATAAATATCTCCAGCTCCAGGTGATTTATAGAGTTCATCTCAGATTACAGGAGAAAACTAGCAATCCAGTTCTAGAAGGTTTGTGCTGAAAGGTTTCAAATGACAGTCGTAGCGTTAAAGTCTTGGTTTAAGTTGTGCTAGGATGTCATCACTTTGTGTTGGGCTCTGCAAGGCTGTTGGCCAGTTGCTGGGTGGGGTGCTGATGCTGGTTTTAACCTGTACAAGTGTCTAATTAGGGCATATCAGCGTGGTGACGATGCTGTGCTGTGTGAACATTGTCATATGGCCTCTGTTTTCTTAGCTTTGTGGCTCGTGGTGTAGATAAGTGCTCTCTTTAGCTTTTGCTAGTTGTTAAACTTACACCTTGTCAACAGAGCACAGCTGATTTTCTTTTCCAGGAAAAGACATAAAAAAGAACAGGCTTGTAGAACGCTTTTCTATGCCCTGTTGTCTAGAATGCCGTTCACTTTATGGTCCATTCCTGAGGACAACGTTCATTGACTTACGTGCTTGGACTTGTTTTGAAGCGTTAAATGTTGTATAACTGGCTGCGGGCAGAGCACTAGAAGAGTTCACTCTGTGGGGAAAAGTTGAGCAAACTTACAGGTCTTCAAAATTTTTTCAACGCATTTTAGGTCAGTATGTACTGAGTGCTTCTGGGGAAAGTGCTGACCTTGCCAGGCTTGATGGCTGGCTGATCTTATGCTGATGAGTATGGTACAACATCACCACCGCTGTGGACATCCAGCTGTTGGCAAAGTCCTGCAAGGCCAACGTTTTGGTTAAGGTCATTTTTTTAAGAGACTCCTTTGCATTATTTCTGTGCATATAGCTGGGGTTCTAGGTGAGTTTTTTTGTGTTGTTGTTTTTTTTGGGTTTTGTTTGCTTTGAAGGTGAAGCTTAAAATCACATGTTGGACTTTTATGAAACAAACTAAAACTATTACATTCTAGAAAATGTTTTCATTTGTCAGAATTCTCTTCTTTGGAACAAGGCTGAGCTCTGGCCAGGTTGAACTAATTCAATTTCTTGAAGTAGAACGGCCTTCAGGCTAATGTTCCTGTTAAGACTTGTTACTGTCTCAACTATCTGTGAAAGATTTCGTGTAAGAATGAGGTGATGAGCCCGGTGAGGTTCTGTTTTGAATTTTTCAAGAACAGGAGGCCCTTTGAAATACTTCCAGGCTTGTGAATTTGTGTGTATTGGTATTTTTCAAGTGAGGTGGTAATGTTTACAGCTCCTTTTCGTCTACCATGTGCTAAGAACTAGTGGAACTAAGGAAAGTTTATCCCAAAGTATGGATTGTTCCCTGGTTTGGAAACAATAGAGGTATTAACATTAGAAACTGGGGTAAGTGGTGTGGGTAAAACCAGATGGGATTCTGTCAGTGTTTTTGAGCCAAAAAGTCCTTGACTGCTTTATGTGTTATTTTGTAGGGAAAGATTGGCTTGTCAATAAAAAGGCCACTGATCAGTGGTCTGTACTTCTGAGCATGCACCAGAATTGATGAAATATTTTTGAGTATGCACCCTCAGTATGTCAACATTTATTTATTTATGAATTACATGCGTGTGCTACTCTACTAGTGGGCACATTATCAAGCACACACCCCATAGAAATTAAAATATAGAATACTTCCAGTTGGAAGGGGCCTACAGTGATCATCTGGTCCAATTGCCTGACCAATTCAGGGCTGACCAAAAGTTAAAGAAAATTTTTAAAGGCATTGTCCAAATGCCTCTTAAACACTGATGGGCCTGGGGCATCCACTGCCTCTCCGGGGGGCCCGTTCCAGTGTTTGAGAAGGAAAAGAGAATGAGGTAAAGCTGAAATAAGCACATTTTAAATTTTTTACTTTATTTTATTTATTAATGGTATAAAAACATGTTCTTCTTGCACACCAATGGATTGTATTAAATGCATTTCACTTTGGAGACTGCGGTTCCAAGTATTTTTCTTAAATCAGAAGGAATTTCTGGCCTAGATACCTCAGAAGATTCTTTGACACCAACAAAGCTTTTTTCATTGACAGCATTGGAAAGCTCGTCAGTATTTTCATTCTGGTAATGTCAAGTGCTTGGGTGCTCGAAATGAGAAACTTCCGTTCATGAAAGGAACTTTATGAAATGCTGACGTGAGGCAGGTGATGTTTAAAGATTGACTTGGGAACTAAAGGTGAGGTTTCGCCAGGCAGCTGTGCAGTTGTGGTCTGTCCTGCTTGCATCTGTGTTTTAGTGGCTCTTAGGGTGGGCTGGTGATGGCTTTTTCCAATTGCCAAACAAATAGAAGCCTGTTTTTTTTTAGCTGGAGAAGGGATCAAAGGAGCATTGTAGTTGGCTCGTTGAAAGTGTTACTCCTTCAACACTAGTGGCTTTTAGTTTTAAATTGGTTTGGTTATCTCGTGAAATAAGAGCTTGAGGCAGTGCAGGGAGTTCTAGATACTCACGCAGAGGGCTCTAGACAAAAAGGGAAGATGTGTGCCACCAAGGAAGGAGGTGTAGTAAATCAGTGGGGTTCCCCTGTACGTGCTGAAGAGTGAATTCTGTGCAACAAGAACAGTCTGATGATATGGTTGTATCTATAAATATAGCTCAGCATTTCTTTTCTTTAATCTTAACGAACTTGTAGCAATGACAGGGATAAGTACTGGCCTTGAGTGTGTAATGAAAACTCCTTTCGTTAGAGGTTGTTGGACTGTCTGCTGTGACTCTGCCAGTCAGAACCAGTTTTGTAAGCTCTTTGAATCCAAGAGTCACTTGCCCCAACTACTTGTTTTGAGAGCATTTCTTAATTACCTAAGTGCTTATCAGCTCATGATTTACATCTACCCTTGCTTTGAAACTTTCCTGGTGTTTTACAGTGATCTGATGTTGAAGCAGATCGCCCAAATGAACTACAAGCTTATGGGAAAGTGTGCATAGAAGAATCTTAGATTGTCAAATGGTCTGTATTCATTCCAAATGCTGAATAAGTCTATATTCAGACTCATCACTCACTCTTACATGCTTTTCAGTTTCGAGCTGTGGCAGTATTAGAATGGAGCTTGATACACGCCTTAAATCTAAGCGTACACATTATTTAAACAAACAGGACAAAACGGGAAGTTGCACTTCTGTCAGAGAAGTGATCTCTGTCACCTGGAATTTTGGGATCCTATACAAGGAATTACTTGTGACATCAGTGCTTATAGTTCATACAATGTATGAATAAACATATTAAAAATATGCAGTTGTTTTTGTAATCTTTTTTATTGCAGGTGGCTGTTAAAAGAAAAAAATGTATTTTTACCATACTTTCAGAATTATGCTTTCATCTCAGAACTGTAAGCAGAATAACTTACTGAATTATTGTATGTGGCCTTTTCCTAGATAGGATTAGATACAATCTCTGTAGCAGTTTTATCTGAAATTTGATTGCAAAATGGACAACAGACATCTTGATAATGGTGGAAGTGGTTGTGTATTGTGAACAATATGACACAGATAGCACCAGTGCAAACTAAGTTGTCTTGTCTCTTCTGCTGTGTTTTCTCCTTAGTAATTTAACCTCTGAGATGCTGACCTTTTACTGATACCCATCAGACATTTATTTGAGAAGGTCATTTCTTTTAATATGTCCATAACAGTAACAGTTGTGCTGTTGCTTCTGTTATAAAGAGGTGTTTGTGGTTACATAATTAAATAAATGAGAAATGCCTGTTAGACTAATGGATTTATCATGTGAAATGTAGAATTGTCATGTCAATATTCTGGCCTTACCAGATTTCCAGTGTCTCCTGTATTAATGTAAAAATAGATGACCCCTTAAAGGCCTCTCAGAATTACTTGCATGAAGATAAGAGCATCCCCAGTTCTGAGTTTTGGCTGTCCCGTTAGTTGCACGTAACAGTCGTTTGCTAGTATGAGGTCAGAGGTGAGGTCCAGATTTGGGCACTTGGCACTTGATGGGGCTGAGAAGCAGCAAAGGTCTATGAAATATGGCCTTTACTGGCCGTGTTTTTGAGCAGTAGGGTAACTGGAAGGTCGGAGAGATAGTGATTGACAGCTCTGATGCACTTTGGTTTTTGGAACGCTTTCACAGTAGCTGATGTGAAGCACAGTGTTGGGGCTGTGCCTTGGATCGATACTCTGCTCATACTGTGCTCTCCAGTTGCCTTTAAAACTGAATCAAAGGAGTTATGTTTTTATCATTAGCTCTGCTTTTAGAAATTATTTTATTATTACCTTCTGGCTCTGCTACTGACAAAATGACTTTTTGTGGCCTATCTTCTTTTTTTTTCCTCTGTCCTTAGTGATGAATTTTCCTCTTTCTTATGCATGCATTCATGCTTTTTTCCAGCTTGCCTTTCTGGTTTATTAGTTTATAAACCTACAAAATTTCATCCTTTAAAGCGGAGCACAGACCATCTAATGACAAAATAAAGTTCACAGTGTCACCAGGCTTTTGTTCTATTTTCTCCCAGCCTTGTCTTTGTTGCTTGTGTGGTAAGCTCATCACAACAACATGTTGTTGATTCCCATCTTGTGCCTAAAGCCTAGTGAAGCATTGAAGTATTTTTCTTACAAAGCTAAACAGCAAATTTGTGATTTTGAAAGAAATGGCTTCTTGATTCGAAATGAGATTATTTTTTGATATCTAGAATACTAAATTGTTAGGGGATGAGAATATTGGGATTTCAGCAATTGTCTCTGACCATGCAAGTTCTTGGATTGATGTTCCATTACAAAACCCAACCCCATACATAATAACCTTGTTGTCAGCTGCTAATCCTGTTGCATACTCTCAGCAAATACAGGAATCTTCTTCCTAGACATAACAGTTGTGCAAAGACTGCTAGTCTTCCAGATATTCAGCGTCTGAATTAAATACAAAATCAAGTAAACATAAATAGTTCTTTGGAAAGTAAATTAGTAACAGTGAATTGTTGGCACTAAGGATGATCATTTGAAAGAGAGAAGGAAGCATTAAGGACTTTACTTTTAGGTTTTTTTATTTTTAGTTTACTTGAGTTTAACATTCAAGTTACTTTGGATTTATAGTTAAAATAAAAAGAGCAAAATAAAGAATGGAGTTCAGAGTTGTACATGTTGGCTATGGATAGGCTAGGCAAAACATTCAGAACTTCTCAATGTTCTTGGGTATTGGTCAGAAATAATTGGATTCAGTGCAACTTTATCAGTGTTTTTAAAAAATCATCTAACTTTTTGCAGGATGTAAGAATTTGGCTATGACTGTATCAACTGGTTAGAATTTAGGCAAAGATATGATTTTGCTATTCATATTTAACACAGATATAATACGTACTTCTTTGTTTTGCATAAAAGTTATGGGAGTACTAGTGTCTTACAGGAACATCCACAAGCCTGGGCAAGAGTATTACTTCATATTTATACTAATTTTTTGAGTGACCATAAATGTCACTGTTCCTGATCTTTTCTTCTGGGTTCTAGTGAATTAATGGTAAGAGAGAAACTAAAAGTAAAAGAGCACTAAGAAGTTTCAGTGTCTAATTCATACATGCTGTTATGGGTTTGCTTTTCAAACTTAGTCCAGTAGTTTTCCATTGTATTTGCTGACCTACTTAACTTGTTCAATCCACTGTGTGCACAGTTTGTCATTAACCTGCAGCAGTCAAACCGCAGAGTCTAAATCAAGGAAAATTCATTTTTTCATTATTTCGTATTCTGCCAAACAAACAATGATTGTACCTCTCTCCAGTTGGTTGGTGTATCATTTTCTTCGAAGCCCTTGGAGTATCTCAGTTGGGACAGACACTTGCTCCTACGAGGGCTGCTGTTCAAGTCTGTCCTACTTGTCCTATTTAAAGACTGCCTGTTCAGAGCAACATTCACGTCGGAGTTCAGGGTTTAAGTGTCTGCTTGGTTTGCATTGACTCCAAACGTGGTGTAGCATGTTTGTGTTCAGAGAAGTGAAGTGGTAGTAACCCGTGTCTAAGCTTGCTGAGAGAATTTGCTGCAGGATTTGTATATCTTGACAGATTTCTTCATAAAAACTGCTTTGTATGGTTCAGTGTTCTGAGACTACTTATGCTGCTCATAGATATTGCTTAAAAAAAGGCAATGGGAAAGACGATATATTTGGTCAGGTAGGATTAAGTAAAATAGTAACAGTTTTAAATTATTTCACCATGTGTTTGGATTTTTGTGTTGTTTTGTGGTGTTTTTTTTAAATTGTTTGCTTCAGTATTTTTGTCCTAACGTTGATGCAGAGCTCGTCTTTCTTAGTGGAAGGTCCGAAGGAGTTCTTATTGTGCAACAACTAGTAATGAAACAAAAGTGAGTTTCGAGTTAGTTGTCTTTGCTCATGAAACCAGCTTGCTACCTCACTGTTTTATAAAAAGTGCAGTTCCTCTAGTCGGTATTGGTCATCCAAAATACATTAGCTTTCAGATGTCTCTTGTGTGCATTGTCATAATCTCACATCAGTAAAAAGGGCATGTTTGATGCTAGTAAGGCATTGCTGAGAAACAAAGATTTCGGAGTAAGAGCTCCTGTGGAAAGTGCTCTTGTGAAAAGGTAACCAGTGCAGCTGAGTGATGTGTAAGAAGGGAAGGAGATAAAGGATGTAACTGTGGGAACAAGAAGTTCTGCTTCTCTCTTTTCAGTAGCATTAACTAGAGCTCTGGAGAACTTGTTTACTATTTGGTAATGATAGTACTATATTATTTTTAAGTTTATCTTTCCCTTGTTATTCCCTTTTCACCATTTTTGCTATTCTGTGAGCATCTCACCTCCACTGCTCTGTTCGTAAGTGAGTGGCAGCTTCTCTTTTGCCTGCCCTTACATTTGTCCTGAGAGGCAAAATGTACTGTATCAAAATGCTGGGTTTTCTCTGCAGCAGGTTGTAAAATGCCAACTATGCTTCTTATCTATTTTGGGAAGCTTTTGCTAGCTTTAAGTTGCAGTTTGAGTAGAGAGTTACTCATTTCTTTCTTCCTTCAAAACTGAAGGTGTTTACTTTTGTTGTGTAGACAAATATTTTTTTTTAAACAACTCTTTGTTTGTTAGGTCGCTTGCTATGTTGTTGAAATCACCAGTTTCTCAAAAAGCTGTGGCTCTGCCATTAATATTTACAGCAAGCACATTTCAAGCATTAAAAGGAGGATCAGTATCTTGGCTTATTTGAGAAAATGTGCATGTTTCATTAGTTGTGTTTAACTAGATTTCTTTATAATTTAGCAGCTGCATGCAGAAGTGTTAAGAGGAAAAAAAAAATGGGAGTTTTCATGAAGCTGACCTGAAGAGTTGGTCTTTCAAACAGAAACAAATTTAATGATTTAGGGAAAATTCTGTGTAATATGATCTAAATCCCTATTGTTTCTGTACACACTATAAGATAAATGTCTAAAACTAACCAGAGAAAAGTATTGTACTAACTTGGCCCTTGTTTTTGTTAAAATGTATGGCTAATGGCTTGCTCTGCTTGTGGCAAGTATTTAAAATTGGGCTGAGATATTCCTGTTGATAGTGAATGCGGAAACAGACTCCACAACTTGGAAAGCTGTAAAGTAGGTACTGTGTCGATGTACATCTTCAGCCATGTTGTGGTTTAGCCCAGCTGGCAGCTAAGGTACCATGGGACTGCTTGCTCACTCCTCCTCCGTGGTGAGGTGGAGAGGAGAAGAATGTGACAAAAGGCCTGAGGGTCCAGATAAGAACAGCGAGGGAGCACCCACCAGCCATGACCCCAGGTGAAACAGTCTTGGCTTGGGGGCAAATCAATTTAATTCCTTAACAGTTCATTCAGAGAGGATAACTAGAAACAAAGCCAGATCTTCAAAACACCTTTCCTCCACTGCTCAGTTTTTCCCAGCTCTGCCTTCTCCCTTCAGCAGTGCAGGGGAACAGGGAATGGGGGTTGCAGGTCAGTTTGTCACATGCTGTTTCTGCCACTCCTTCCTCTTTAAGAGAAGGACTTCTCACACTCTTCCCCTGCTCCAGTGTGGGATCCCTTCTCACAGGAGAGAGTCCTCCATGAACTTCTCCAATGTGAGTCCTACCTGCAGGATGCAATCCTTACCCATCAGATTCCTCCAGCGCAGGCTTTTTTTCCCTAGGGAGTCAGGGCTTCTTAGGGCACAGCCACCTGTTCCAGTGTGGAGTCCCTTCCCACAGACTGCAGATGCATCTCTGCTCCACTGTCAATCTCCAGCAGCATGGAGGTCCTTTCCCACAGGAGACAGGCCTCTGTGAACTGCTTTGGGCGCCGGCATCTCTGCTCCAGCGTGCTGTCTTATCCCACGGGCTGCGGGTGGGTCTCTGCTCCACCGTTTCTCTCGTGGGTGAAAGGGGGGCCACCTGCTGTCTCACCACGGGCTGCAGGACAATCTCAGCTCTGGCACACCTCCTCCTGCTCCATCTTCCCTGACCTTGGTGTCTGCATAGCTGTTTCTCTCAGATTTCAGTCCTCTCTCTGCAGCCGGACCGCATTGGACCCGACTGGCCCAAGAAACCTCAGTGGTCCCACCAGGACAGCCTCCTCCCAGCAGGTGCCACAGGAGCGGGGTGCTTTGGGGCTCTGCAGGCTGTGCCACTGCGGCCATCTCCAGTCAAGTGGCAGGGGCCACGCGTGGGCAGGTGCTGGTGTGGGAGGCCAGGGGTGGAGGGGCCAGGTCCCTGCTTCCCCTCTCTCTTCACTGTAGGTCTCGCCCAGCTCCGGTTTCTTTGTCCCCTTCCTAAATATGGCATTCGCAGAGGAGCTGATTGGCTCGACCCTGGTGAGAGATGGGTCTGACTGGTTTTGGAGCCAGGGAAGCTTCTCACGGCTCCCTGCAAGGAGCTTCTCGCTCCTCTCTGTAAAGGCCACCCCTGCTACCGAACCCCCACCACATAAATCAGCACAGGTCCCTTCAGACGTGGTAATTGACTTCAAATGTAAAATGACCATTTCTCTTTCTCTTGCATGAGCAGAGTAGGATAGCGAGCTGCCCTTGTAGCTTTCTGAACCTTGCAGCAGTTCACACTTTTATAGAGTCACAGAACAGTTTGGGTTGGAAGGGACCTCAAAGCTTATCTAGTTCCAACCCCCCTGCCATGGGCAGGGACACCCTCCACTACACCAGGTTGCCCAAAGCCTCATCCAGCCTGGCCTGGAACACTTCCAGGGATGGGGCAGCCACAGCTTCTCTGGGCAACCTGTGCCAGTGCCTCACCACCCTCTGAGTGAAAAATTTCTTCCTTGTATCTAATTGAAATCTGCCCTCTTTCGGCTTGTAAACAAGGAGATGAGGTTTTTGTGTTAGGGTTTTCCTTGCATTGGAAAGAATGCATTTGAATTGTGAAATATGTGGAAATAAAATTGCAGCAGTGACCTGTTTATGATTTAACTATTAGTTAGGTAATCTTTGTGACATATCGTATTAGAAGTGGGTCTGCTTTCTAATAAGAAAAGAAGCTACTTCCACTGCAGAAAGATAAAAATGATTGCTTGCTCTCTTTAATGTTTACACCTTCGGTCCTCATCAGTAAGACGCAAAATGAGATCAGCCTAGAAATCAATTTGCATAAATTTTATAGCTGCTGTGTATGCAGACTGTTCTTCTAAGTTCTAAGGTGTAATAGCAGCTTTCTCATGAATAAATGTCACAAGAACATTACAGTATAAATACTATCATTATGTTCTGTAAAAGTAGCAATATAGAAAGAAAATGGTGCATTAATGAACTGCTAAAACGTTTTTTTTGCCTGCTGCTAAAATGCTTGAAGCACAGAAATGCTTTTAGATTGGTCTCCAGATCTGCATTAATGATGCAGATTGCCAAGATTGTACTGTCACAAGGCGCTTTTTCTCTGTGTATCTAAAGCAGTTAAGATGGGTCTAAGCCAACCAGTGAAAAGCTACGTGGTTCATTAGAACAATCAATAAGATTCTGTTAAGAATAACTAATTATCTATTTAATGTTCGATAATATGATTTGCAAATGTCTGCAAAAGAAGCCACATGAATTGAAAAAGCTGGTGTAAATCCTTCTTAGAGTAAGGATCGGTTTGCTTGTTGTACTCTCCAGTCTAAATACTTATTTTTGGTAATTCAGTTCTATGTGGGTGTGAAGTTTAAGTAGTAATGAGATTTACAGGATACAAAGACTGTGAGTTTATCAAGGCGGAGACTGTGTGACGTTTATTCAGCTCCTTATTTGTATGTATGGAGAAAACATTTAATTACTTGTACTATTTTTCCTTTTAAATGAGTTTATTGGTAACTCTACTTGAGGGAAACTGAAGCAATGTGGTGGTAGGAGGTATCCATCTAATTCTAGGGTAGTGGACACCCACATGATTTCTGGGTAGACAATGTTTTTGGATTTGTTGTGCCAGCTGCTGTCATTTGAGCAACTACGCTAAGAAGAATAGTAAGTTGCCATCACCTGTGGTCGTGGTGGTGGATGATAAGCTTTGCCAAGTGGTTTTATGATTAATTTCAGTAAAAAGAGTGATTACTGCTTAGCCTTTTTGTTCCCTTCCAGGGGCTGGAAAAGCGTACTCTTTTTGATACAGAATTTGCTGCTACAACTCAGAAGAAAAATTAGTATTGATAAAGTTAGGGACAGCATCTGTTATGAAAATGAGGGAAAGCTTCTTTCACAAAAAAAAAAGTGTGGCTCGTTTAATTTTAAAGTTGAGGAAGTACCGTTGCCATCTAACTAATATATATGCACATATTTCGCTGTGCCCATCTGCCAGAGGTGGAGGGTAGCAGAAGAGGGAATACCTGTCTAACCTGAAAACTGTTATTGGTTCAAGACCAAGAAAGTGCAAACAATTCTTAAATATATTTAAGGAGGAAGAATGTTTCTAAGCACTGGAGCAAAGAAAGGTGACTTTCCATTAGAGTTTTGTGTTACAGCTCTCAACTGCTTTCATGAAAGGGAGTGAAGACTTTGTGCCTATGGTAGCTTTGTCTGGACTTCATGACCCTGAAGCTCTTCTCTGTTCCTGGGAGGAACAGTGTTAATGGCTGCATCTCATCATACCCAAAATCTTCTCGGCGAACTGTAGAGGTGGATTTTCTGCACAACTTCTGGCCTTTTCTTGAAGAGATATAAAACAGATTTCCTGATTATTGTTCTCTTCAGTACAATGACCATCCATTTAATAGAAACTAAGCAAATGGATTGTACCAAATACACTGTGTAGAATATTTAATTCTAGTTAATTTGACCGTTTTTTCATTGTAGGAGCCCGTTTAAGAGGCTTTTGTTCATGTTAAGCATCAGTCACCCTTTGTGACTGACTTGAAACTACTCTATATTCTGTGATGACTGCTTTCTGGGCAAATGAAGTGTTTTATTTAAATGTCTTGGGTTTGAAAGAGTGAGATTAGGCATGACTGTGGCAGGAGTTCTGCACAAACTCCCTTTAAAAGCACCGTTATGTAGTGCACTGTGGAATATGCACTGATTTTTTAACCTCCCTTTTCAAGGGAAGCCTGTTGTTGCAGTTAAGCAAACACAGTTGTTTACAGTTATATCACACTATAACAAACATCCTATTCCTTCTAGATATGACTATTTACTATTATTGTGTAATTGTTATTTTTGTTCTTCCAGCCCAGTGTGTTAATTGTAAGCTACAAGGAACTATCAAAAGCAGCTTCTCAGTTTGGCCCGTACAAACAAGCGGAATGGCGGCCCGACAGCACCATGATAGCTGTTTCAGTAAGTAGCGTTTTTTCTTCTTACTGCGGTTAAACGTTGCGAAGAGTTTTGTATTACCAATTCCTGTGCTTATACAAACTTGCAGATTGTATACATGTCTGATTGAAATTTATCTTACGAAAATATATAATAGTACTAAGTGGGTTTTTTTAGTGACAGGAGCTTCTGTTAGTAGTTTTCTTTAATTTTTCTCCCCCGAAGAATGAATTGCAGTTTTTTGTATTAAAATAATGCTTAGATGTGTTGGCTAGGGCTGTTCCAGCATGTCATTACTTTAGTAATGTGGTCACAAAGAATAAGGGAATTTGAAGACATGAATGAAAGAAATATTTGGGGAGTTAGGTGACGTAGGCATGTATAGCTTGATAAAAAGGGTTTACGTATATTTCTAAAAAGTAGAGTTTAAGAGGATGAAGCTGTGGCTTTACTAAGGTGCAATAACTTTTGATGTTTAAAAAATGTTGCAAGGCACTGATAACACAGAAACAAGGGCAGTGATAGGTGGTACAGACCCTTCTGTTAAGAGTTAAAGTTTAAGATGAGATCTTGTCTCACGTGGAAATATAGTCTTCTTTCATAGCTGGTGCTGTGCTCACAGCAGTGAAATGGACTATTTCAGCACCAACATTTAAAAATTAATTCAAGGTGCAAAGTAGACGCAACAGAGGTGGGGGTACAGCTTATAGGAGTCAGAACACGGGATGATGCGCTTGGTGACTTTTGATTAGGCCTTATGTTAGGACCAGTTCTTAAATTGGGTAAGTTTCTTTTTCCGGCTTTTAAGATCAAGGCTATTGCATTTAAGACTTTCTTGTGAGAAGGTGCAGAAGAAAAGAATTAACTCATTAAGCTTCACCATCGGAAGTTGATTATGGGAAATTATAAACCGAGTAACAACTACTGTATTTGTTGGTACACTGGCTTAATATCCTAATACGAACCATCTTTTGTGCTTAAAATGATGCCTGTAGTGCTTTGTAGTTTTAAAACCAATCAGATATTGTTACCTGAGTGGAAAATACCAGATGGCTTATGGAATAGTTCCTGTCTCTGCCAGCATCATTGTGACTCTAAATCAGCTAAACTTCTTGTGCTCCCAGGTGTAGAATTTTCTGCATAGTTGGCTTAGAATGTTTAAATTACCTAAAAGGATTTCATGGAGTCAATGCAGTAAAGTATTTCTGGTAGTGTCAGATTACATTTTCAGTTAGTAAATGCGAATAGTTACCAGCAACAGCAGAAGGGAGACTTGTGTAACATTTATTATGAATAAAAAAAGAATTCTTTGATTTCATAATAGAGCATATAGTCTTGAATAAACTATCCAGACACATTTTAATTGTGTCTTTATGCGGTAGTTCAGAAGACATTTAGATTGTTATATTGAATTACTTTGTGTATTATGTTTTTTCTGGCGTGTTGATATCCATTTGCTCAAGAGACCGTATGGTTCAGCTGACAGTCAGGCTAGCTTTGTCTTCTGCCAGTTCAGTTTCTTTACTTCCAAGTTTTTCTGCAGCTAAACGTATAGTGTTTTTTTTGGCAGATTATGCCAGAATCTAAATGCCCATAAAGTCTCAGTTCGTAAACTTGAGTTTTAGAAATTACAATTCAAAGTGGTCAAACAGTTTATAAAATAATGAGTGTCATGAGATTTCTAATATTCTTCATTTCCTGTGCTTATATTGCATCTCCTGGGTGTATGTATGCAAATAATACAGTAAAGTGTGTTTTTTACACTAGCTTTAACACCAGTTCTGTTTTGTAAGTTTTTTAATACGCTTTTGGAATCTATATGAGGTTTTATTTGAAACAGTTGATGAGTCCTACTGAAAGACCACATTTACAAATATTGGTGGTATTGTTGTAGAGAGACAGGGCTGAAAGGCAGCATTGGAGGGGTTAATGAAGAAGGTGTTTCTGCTGATGCATGATACTTTTATCCCCAAGTAAAACTGCAAGCTTCTTTCCAAGAGAATAAACGTTTTCTCCCTTCTTTGTGACTTTCTGTTAAGAAAAAAGCTTGACAATTACAAATGAGGAGCAACAGCAAAGCTAGTTGTTAATTAAGAAAAGAATAGTTTGTACTGCTAGTTATTTTGAGCTGAACTAACTTCAGTTAATTACTCAAGTCCTGTGCAATAGCTAAAACTACTAGTTTGAAAGGTGAGTTAGGTGATTTAGTTTCTCACCTGTTACTACGTGCACTCTTGAGTTTCTTGATTTTAGTAGTTTTATGTAATAATAAAATTATGTTTTACTTTAAGAAGGTGAACAAAAGGCTTAGTGTCTACTTACTAGCCAAGTTTTACATTCAATTTGTGTTTTTTTTTTTTTAATTTTTTGTTTGGTTTGGTTTTATTTGTTTTGTTTTTAAATGACATAATAATAGGGAGAATAGTCTGGGTTTAATGTCCACTAGAGTAGTAATGTACAGTGTTTTTTGTTTCTGACTGCCAGAGCGTTCAGAGCATCTCTGTGAAAATAAATCACTTTGCAGCATGTGCTTTGAGGTAATTATTATTTGTATTGAAGGCAAACTTTGGTCTAGTGTATAAGGCTTTCTAAAATACTTCAAGGAGCTTCAGTGGTATTCAGTTGAACTGACTTAGGCTGTCATCATCCCCTGGCAATTCTGACTTCTTATACTGCTAATGTCTTCGCATCCTGGGCTGTATCAAAAGGAGCGTGGGCAGCAGGGCGAGGGAGGGGATTCTGCCCCTCTACTCTGCTCTCGTGAGACCCCACCTGGAATACTGCGTTCAGCTCTGGGGTCCCCAGCACAAGAAGGACATGGAGCTGCTGGAACAAGTCCAGAGGAGGCCACGAAGATGATCCGAGGGCTGGAGCACCTCTGCTATGAAGACAGGCTGAGAGAGTTGGGGCTGTTCAGCCTGGAGAAGAGAAGGCTCCGGGGTGATCTTATAGCAGCCTTCCAGTACCTAAAGGGGCTCCAGGAAAGCTGGAGAGGGACTTTTGACAAGGGCGTGTAGTGATAGGACACGGGGCAATGGATTTAAACTGAAAGAGGGCAGATTTAGGTTAGATATAAGAAAGAAATTTTTCACTCTGAGAGTGGTGAGGCACTGGCACAGGTTGCCCAGAGAAGCTGTGGCTGCCCCATCCCTGGCAGTGTTCCAGGCCAGGTTGGATGAGGCTTTGGGCAACCTGGTGTAGTGGAGGGTGTCCCTGCCCGTGGCAGGGGGTTGGAACTAGATGATCTTTAAGGTCCCTTCCAACCCAAACCTTTCTATGATTCTATGGCTAAACTGTTGGCACATTTAAACTCATCTTTTTTCCATGATATTTTGTAGTTTATTCTCTCATATTGCTGCATTTGTAATTTTTCCAGTGTTAACTGGGAAATACTTTGTTTCTGGTCTAGGTTAGTACCTACACCCAAGTAGCAAATTCCAGTAGTTAAACTTGTACATTGGGTCGAGATGCTTCTATACAGAGAAATACACAAGGCATGTTAGTCCTTCACCTGCCACAGGCAGTCCTCTGGTACAGACTGCTCTTCAGCCTGCGCTCCCGTAGCCAAGGCAGAGCTTTGTTAACCATGGCAGCATGGGAGAAACCACCCTGTGAAATGAAAGGCCTTGCAAAGAGGTGTTGTGTGTTTCTACTTTTGACTGCCAGAGGTGAGAACGGTCAGGGAATGGGTGACGGTGGTGGTCATCGCAACACAGACACTTCTAAAGCAGTGGAGAAATGGGTGTGGATGGATATGATCCATTTGCAGGAAGCATGTGGTTGAACGCTTCTGCGTTTCATCCAGCTCTTCGTGGAATTTGAGGTTCTATTTAGAAATGAACCTGTAACAATACCAACTTTCTGCTTTGAACAGTGTTCAGTAAGGCCTTTTGTACCTTAATATCAGTATAAAGATACCTCACAGTATTGTTTTACTTTTCCTTCCAGGATAAGGTAACTTACCGGTTAAATACTTAATGATGTAATGGAAAGAACCTGTAAAGATGTTAGAAATGAGCATGTTTCTTTACCACATAATACCAGAACATGATATTACTGCACAAGGAAAAGCTTCCATTTATTTTCAGCCTGTCTTAAGCTCACCATTGTGGTTCAAATTTTATTCTTGCACAAGGAAAAGACTTGCTTTGAATAAGAATAATTGTATTTTTTGGACTTTGAAGCCAAAATAAAAATTTATTTCATAATAAAGGAAAATGTTTGACAAGGGGAAAACATGGCATCTGTGGACTGATAAACTAAGCTAACAAGAGTGTTAATTTTCCCTGTATTCAAAGAAAAGGAAACCAGCCTTGCGAAGCAACTTGAAACCATGCTGCTTGTCTCTAGTAACCGTGCTTTGGATACATGCCCACCCTATATTAAAATGATTCGGTGGAGACGCTGTTTAACCAAAACACATTTGCCATTTACCTGAAGGATAAATTTGTACTTTAAACAAATTGTACTTCTTTGAACAACTGACCTTGTTGGTCATCTGTCTCTCCTGTGCTTACGCAGTGGATCAGCTTCTCGTCATGACTGGAACATCTGATAACTAAATGATTTATGTTTGTTCTCTGAATAGAGTTATAGTTTGAAGCCAGTGTTCCAGAATGGCAGAATGTGACTTGGGATTGAATTACAGTGGAATGCCTTTCCGATGCTGGAGGGTTTTGAAAAGGTGGTGTGGTATCTGAAGATGCTGTGTGACATGAAGATTTTTTTTGAAAACTACCCAGATGACCGACATTGAGAGGCAGTGCCTAGCTTCTCTGCACTCCATGGTGTCCTTATGGGCTCAAACACCTGGAGGTCTTGCTCAGAGGCTTGTTACCTTCTGCTACACGCTTTCTGCATTAATTCTCTTCATTGGTGGGAATTATGTGCCCGGGTTCTAGATATGTGATATAGCTGTCTAGTATTATGTATTTAAATGAATCAGAGGAAAATTTCTGCTGGACACATACATCCGCAGTAGTGTTTTTTCTTTTTTTTTGTGTTTACTGAGTGATCTATCCAGTGGGCTTTAAGGGCTAGTATGGCTTTTACCTAGAATGAATTTCAACTCACAGTTTTTTAATACATCTGAAAATTGATATGAGTGTATATTTGTGTTCAGTATATGAGACATATGTAGAAATCACAAGAGTCTGTGTAGATTTTACTCGTGAAGATAGACTAAATATATATCTTATCAGTGTTTCTCTTTCAGACTGCAAATGGATACATCTTATTTTTTGAAATCCCATCAGCAAGAGACAAGTATCTTTATGAGCCTATGTACCCCAAGTAAGTATTTGAAGCTTTCTTTGCATCCCCACAGTGTGGAAAATATGACTAGACAAGTCCCAAGTATATTTTAAAACTTGATGAGTATATGAAGCATCATTCCTATGAGTTAGACCAACCTCTCCTTTGAACTGGCTCTTAATTGTTTTGCTGTGTGTTGGTAAGATTCCTTAGGTCCGTCTTATAGGCTCTCAAAATCCTTAATAGCAGGGTTAAAACTATCTAATTTTATAATTTGAGGTAGTCTGTTGCATTCATGATCTGTAACAAGCTTTAATAATTCATTTTGAGTAACTCAGTTGATAAGTTGTGTTTCTTAGGAACTACTAGGGTACAATTTTTTTAATAGATTCTTCTCTGCCCTCTAACTTTGTAACAATTTCGAGATTTTTGAAAAAGAAGGGGAGTAAATTCTTAGTACTTTGGAGAGAATATGAACCATTTTTACTAAGAATATACAAGTATTTTAGCTGCAGTGTGTTATGTTATCGTTATCATCTTATTTTCCTTATTGCAAATGACAGAATACGTTTTATGTGTTAAAATGTGACCATATGTTGGATGCATTTGCAGTTGACTCGGTTGACTTCTAATAGCGTTTGTCAAAATTGGAAAACATTTGGGCCTAATTAAAACCTCAAGAGGTGTATTTATGTGTTTCTGTGTGTGTGTTTAGACAGGCAGAATCTGTGGTCATTGACTGGATCAAATTTGTCCACAGGAATCTTGAAACACTCTTGATTTCTCGTTGGCTAGAAACTCCTTTTTTAATGTATCTCTATGTACACCTTCATCATTATGATAATGCTAGTCAACCTAATTTAAAGTTTTTTTCATATTCATAAAACGAGTTAAAGTTGATTGGTGAGTGTCTGCAAGTGAACATCTGTGAAGAGTATTGGATAACCTATGACGTCATGTAAGAGGAAAACATTCTGGTTTTTTAAACCATAACTGTTAAACTGTGAACATTAAAAAAAAAAAAAAATCAGGTCTTTATGAGCATTTAAGTTTTAAATCTCTATCCTTTTACAAGGGCTTATAGGAAGAAATTACTTGGCAGGTAGTAAATGATTTCAGTGTGAATTCTTGCTTCATTGAGTGGAAAACTTTGTGTGTATTAATACTATAATGTGTCTTTTGGCCTCTGAAATAACTGTCAAAGCTGTGGAATTAAATGAAATTTACTGTTGCAACTTGTCTATTTTTCAAAACTTAAGACTGATGTAGACAAGTTATACTACATTGCTTGCCTTTTCTGAGACCTGAACAGCATTTTTCAAACTGCCTTTTCACATCTGACTTACTGTCATCAGGAAAAAAAAAAAGCAGATAACCTGTTGAAATAAATAAAGGGATAGTATATCTTCAGCTGCACATAATGCAAATGACTAAACAATAGTTTACATGTTGTTACAGTATGTTCTTCTTGTTCTGTTTGGAAAGTTGTTTTTTTTATTGGCAAAATCTGAAAATATTTGGAAATATGTATAAAACATGCAGTAAGAGTTAAAAAAAAAAAGCTTTGTCAAGTTCGTTTAGACATGCCACATGTAGGAGTGTTTGAAAATACCTATTAAGTAGTCAATGACCAACCAGTCTAACTTTTAAATAAAACATTGGTAATAGATTTATGTTGTCAACATAAAAGTGTGTGTTTTATGAAAAATTCTGTTAGCTGTGTGTTGAATGGTCAGGATTTTAAGATACATTTGTGTAGCCCAGAAGGTGTAGAGCTGATTCTGTGGGTGAGTAAGACAAGGTGTTTGTCCCTAGAGTGTGTGTGATAGGTTGCTTACAACCTCCTAAGACTAATGCATGTGCTTAACTTTAAGATGATGAGTGATCTCACTGAATTTACTGGGATTACTAGTCTGTCTATATTTAGCCCTCAGTTTTGAAAACCTACGTAAAATTACTACTGTTCTGGTTATATTAGATCTAAAGAAAGACACAAGCATTTGTGTGTGAATTACGCCTGCTGTGATTAATGTCAAATTATTGTAGAGAAGCTCTTATAATGGGATAAACTTTTTTTGATGCTGACACAGTGCGCTGCCTGTAGGCAGTTTCACTTTTTCACTTTGTAGGTGAAATACTGGAGAAACCAACCAACAACAACAACAACAAAACCCAACCCAAAATAAACAGACAGACAAACTAAACAAAATTAAAATCAGATCAGAATCAAAACTTTTAACTTTCTTCTGGCATTTTCCAAAGACATTATTTCACTGAAATTGATTGCATTTCTTTTCTACTGGACTGAATAACACCAAACTAATTGTGAACTCTGAAGCCATTAAAAATCAGTGACAGGCCTTGTATGTGACTGGGACTTGCCCCGTGCTTGGAAGGGGACGTCTTGCTGTTTTCTCTCACTGTAACAGCGTGTTCTTGGCTCCTTCCTCTGTGTTGGCAGCAGTGATTGTGCAGCTGTGCCTTAAATAAAGTTGAGTTGATGACCTGATGGGGAAACTGAACCTGCCTGTCTCCCCTTTTTAGCCCTCCCCGTCCCCTCCCCTGGGTTCCAGTAGCTTAACTTGCAGGTTGTCATATAATGAAACGCTGGCATTAGGAAGTGGCAACCTCGAAGCAGCACTAAGCAGCAGCACTGGGAAGTTTAAAAACATGGAGTGACTGCTCAGTGATGCTCATATGATAGTTATCATATGATAGTTCATGATAAACCAATTGCTTGCAACGTTTGAACTCTTATGTAGATATTAATTACGACTTGTCCATCTCTGTTTTGTGTAGTTATTTACTTACGTTAGGCAAAGTGCGTGGGAGGGTGGTGATTTTTGTAGAGAGTGTAAAAATGTCAGGCTGTCCTTATGTTAGTGGTGTGGTAGGACAGCTGCTGGAAACAAGTCAGTAAAAACAGTGAAATGGATGGGAAACAGGTTCAGATGTAGGTCTCCACACTTCTCATGTTTGAGGTAAAGGGGTTTTTGTCTGCTTCTCTTCTCTTTGGACACCTCGACAACACACCAGGAAGTTAAGAGATGTTGTAGAATATAATCAGTTGTGGGTTTTTGCTTTCGTGGTTTTTTTTTTGTTTTTTTTTTTTTTGCTAGTGAGCACGCTTCTGTCAGCACTCCTAAAAGTTAATCTTATTCTACTCTTTAAGAATCAATCATAATTTTAATGTTGATGAACCACCCGTGTGTACTAACTTTTGTAAGCAGAATGAAGCCTGCTCTCTAGTATCCTTTCTTGAAATAATAACGGCCGGTTCTGACAGAAACGTAAGATTTCGGTGTAGTGACTACACAAATAAAAGAAAACTCTCTTAATACAACTTCAGCTTCAACAAAATTCTTAAGCAATGCAGGTCAACATAATGAGGTGGTTGTGCACTGGGAGCACACACCAGTAATGTCCTCAGCTGCGCCACAATCCTTGTGCAAGAGTTTCTGGTTTAGTCAGTATTCTAAAGTTGAACTTGTGGCTAGGTTTGATTCCCTACGAGTGAAAACATTGAGAAATGTGTGTTTGAATTCTGCTGTCAGCTCAGCTTTCATCTAAATGAGATGTGTGTATTTTACTGTAAGTAAAAGAAGAACATCAGAAAAGCGGGTGGTAAGGTCTATGACAGAAGGCCACTTTCTTGACTTCAGTTACTTTTGCAGTCTGCTGCTCGTGGCTGCGTTAAACTTACAGCTGTAAGTGGTATTAGGTTTTTTTACATAACTGCTTTAAAATTTGCTTGATAATGATTTAGCCTTCATTGGAAGAACAGGACCAAGAAAAAGTTACTGAAAATAAAAATCACTCCTCATTCATCTATATAGTAGAGAGATGTTCATGGAGACAGTGCAGTCCTTGCAGTTTATCGCTGTTATTACACAGAGTTGTTACTATATATGGCTGTTGCACTGGAGGATCCAGAAGAGCTTGCCTGTGTTTGATCTGTTAACAGAACTATTCTAGCACACAGTTATTGTGTAAGCTGCAATTACACTTGCAGAAGCTTTTTGCTGGTACAGCTTGAACAACATGTCTCAAGGTTAAAACAAAACCCACAACCAAAACTGCATGGGAAGGACAAAAACACTTTTGTTGTTTATAACTCAATATGCATTGCAGTATATCTAATGACAGTATGATTTATTTTTTTTTTTTTAGGGCCAAATTTCTCTCTTCTCTCACAATCTAATCGACACAGGTTTAGTAGAAGAGTTAAAGTGTGAGCTGGGGCTTAAGCTCTCATTGTGTTTGAATGCAAGAGTCTACTTCCCCTTATCTTTTAGTAGTGTGAAATAACCAGATTTTGAAAAGTAAGGTTGAGTGAACTCCTTCTGCCTCCTGCTATTGTTTGTTTAAAAATAGACAGAATTATAGTCTAGGAAAATTGTTTTCCTGTTTAAAAATGCCTATTTGGCATGACTTTCTCCTTGTCATACCAACCTATTCTAATGGTCTTTATATTCTGAAATTGAATGTTTTAATGGAAATGCTAGAATTCAAGATCATCAACGTTTGCAGCTGGAGCCCACAAAACCTTTTAAGTTTGTTCTATCAATATCTGAGGTCATCGCTCTCAAAAAAATTGAAAATATGTGAAATACTGTAAGATGCTTTGGTGGGAAATTCTTTTTAAACACTGGCTATTTTGTACCTTTAGAGGTTTAATCAGTTTAAAATACACTAATGTAGATATGATAAAGTTTAAGGAACTGACCTGTTAAGCATTATGCATGTTTTATCTGAAATCTATTACTAAAATGATAAAATCAGTGCTCCTATCGTAAGCGCAGCATTCTGTCATGAATTCTGAGTATTTATATATAAAAAAGAACTTTTAGAATTCTTCCTGGAGTCAATTGATAGCTTTTTTCCTAATTGTAATATTTTAGGAATGTTATCAATTGCGGTTGTTTTACTGAGGGAAATATTTCTGGCTGTGTTGGTATTTGGCCAGTAATTGCTAGTCTGTTCTTGGAGTGAACAGACATTCGTGCTCGATGGAAACCCAAAGTATCCTGCGTAATTTGTTGGACTAAAAACAGAGGGGGGGAAAAAACCCACAGTAATTCTGTGGGGGTTTGTTTTTGTGTTGTTTTTGGTTGTTGTTTGTAATTTTTTTTTTCGAACTGAGCCAGGAGAGTCTGCAGCTTCCAGCTCTTAGAGACTTTGCTCCAGTTCAGAGCAGACTTGGAAGTGAGTCAGTATTGGCCATTAGCCCACATTCTGGAATACTTCCCTGCAGTGAGCACAAGTACAAAGTCCCACTTCAATTAGTTCGGTCTGATTTTACCACCATATTAAGAAAGTCATTACAAGATAAAACATGAAGAAAACATATATATGGTAAGATCATAGAAGGGTAAAATAAAATTAATCTCCACCTGTAATACAGTTAAGAAAAGTGGCAGTGCATACAAGTGAATTTGTGGCTTTGCAAGCTGAGGCAAGGTACAGCAATATTTTTTTTTGAGGAGTTCCCAAAGGAATTTGTACAGACATTCCTTTGTTTCACAGTGAAGAGATGTGTAACACCATCCCAGTAGAGGCTTTTCAGTACTGAACTGTTAGTTGCTTCTGGTGAAAGTTTTGGCAAGGAGGGTGACTTAAGATTTGACACTTGAAGAGACAGTGTGCGCTGACTAATGCTGAGGATATTTTTGCCTTTAAAAAAGACAAAACCTAAAGAACTTTACATGGCTAATAAACTAGACGTGTTAATTGGAGGTTCTTTGGCCTCAGATTTCTTCATATCCTCAAGTGGAGCCTGCATTTGGGGTGGGGGAAGTGATATGAATGTTGTGTGAGTTTAGAATGAGACCTCAATGCTGTAGACTTGAAAGTACCTGAAAATGCTTTAAAAATTGAAGTTTTCTTCTAACCGGTATGGGCACATGAACAAGCTGGTGTTTATATCCTGGTTTACAATGCCGCATATACATCTGGTTACTCGATTAGTGTCCTGCTCTTTCTGGCACTGTTTGAAACTTTTCTATAGCAAGATGGTTTGTAGGTACCATAAATTACCTCGTTGGTGCTTTTTTTCCTGTTTCAGTGGACCTAAGAGTAGTGTGTGCAAAGGTTTTGAACTTCAAACTCTGCAAGGGTAACTGATGAGATGTACAGTTAATTACCTTACTAAATAATTTTTGTTCAGAATTAAGCGTGTTCTAAAGTTTAACAATGTGTTTTTTCCCCTAAGTTGTTTTTGGCATCGGTTGGAAAATAAGTTTTTAAAACGGGATTAGTTGTAGAATTTTTATTAACCCTTATGGCACTTGCTAGCCCTTGATGTGGTTCAGGAGGTTTAAAATATTGTCAAGAAATCTCTGCAACTGGAGTAATAATTTGGTAAACCATTTAGCTTTTTTAAATGAATAGTTGATTAATACATTAGGTTGTTATTTTGCTTCTCAAACCACAGAAATCTGTTAATTGAGTAGAAAAGGCTGTAACTAAGAATTGCTTTTCTAAAGCCTTATTCATTCTTTCTAGTTGTTTCCATAGACTCTCCTGTTTTAGAGAGAAATAGCTCTAGATCCAGCCAGACACATTTCATCTTCAGCAGGTGGCTGCCTGCAGTGTATGGTGGAGAGATGCAAGTTGAGGAGTGAGAAGATGCTGGTTGTATGGAAATCAAAGCTCACAGTGTAACTTGTTTTGCTTGTGTGAGAACCGTTCCTAAAAAGCGTGGTGGGCAGTTAAATGTTATTGAAGAATCACACATTTAGAGGTGATAATGCAAGCTCTTTGAATCAGATATAAGTAAGTCCTCAGCTATTCAGACAGTTCACAGTTAATAAACATTATGTAACTGTGCTAAGTTACCTTTGAAGGTCCCTTCCAGCCCTAACGATTCTATGATTCTATGATAATGCAACAATAATAGCTGTTGTCAGTTTTTTGCTTTTGTGTCTCCAAGGAGAGAAACTAGAGTTCATAGTGGTGTGAATTCATTTAGAAACATTATTCATCCTGGTTTTCTGACATGTATAATGCTCTTAATAGTTGAAACATCAGGGTGTTGGGGGTTTTTTCTTTTCCCCTCCTCTCCCTTTCCCCTGATTACGACTGAAGAAACCATTTTAAAAGAACACTTAGGAATGTCATAGCCCAAAGGTAGTATAAAGTATTTTACTTTGCTTGTATCAATCATTTGTTGTAGATACTTACGGATTAACAAGTCTGGAATCCTTAATACTTTTTTCAATAAAATGTCTCCATTTCTTCGCAAGCAGCTGATATTTGACTAGTGGGAATAGAAGCTTCTCAGTTGTTTTTTTGTTTTGTTTTGTTTTTTTAATTAATGTGCTATCTGCCGTTTGCCACATTCTTTTTTTTTGAAAGCGTAATATTTGTTGTCTGTGAGAGCTCTCAACTTTTCTAAACTGTTATCCAGCCATAACAGCTACTTACATTACTATGCTTACTGCAGATAATAAGGTGGAAACTGAAGTCCTAATGTAATGCTATTTCTGCCTCTGGAATAGAACTCGGCAGTAATAAGCAGAAAACAGTGAATATTGTTTAGAAAAACTGGAGACTTACTTAGAGCAGACTAAAAAAGATGATGTGTTATACCTTAATTGCAAATAATGAAGTCCTTAAGTACATCCCTTCAGATTCTGTTGTATTAACTTCCTAAGTATTTCTTTGTTGGTTCTGCTAGCAGTGACTAAGCCTGGTAATGGTACCTCTGAGCGAGTTTTGTCAATGGGTCGTGCCGTGTCATTCAGACACTGACCGTGTTGTGGAGGATGTAAGTGCAGTACTGTGCTGCTAGAAGAATTAGCTGTCCTGTTTCCTTCCTGAACTTCCCCCTGCCCCAGATAAACTCCAAGGAAATGCTTCCTCCCAGTTCAGGAGAGGCTGGCTGACTATGTTTTTGTACGGTGCTGCCTCTTTCTCAAATTTAGGATGCTTAAAGTTTGGGGTTTTTGAGGGGGTGGGAGGGTTTAAATACACTTTTCTATTTTCTCATTATTGCATCTTGTGTGATAGTTTGAGCTTAAAGTTTTTTCTTCTAAAGAGAATCAAAGTGTTACTTCCAGAGGCAGTTCTTCCCCTGTAAGAAGATCAAATGCATACAAAAAATTACAAATTCCTGCTAAGAATTTAAGCAATTCACTTATTTATAGGCTCCTCTTCCATTTTGGGGAAGTCGGGTTAGAACTGAGCAGCAGGAGAGGGTTAACGTGGGGAAAGTTCAGAGAATGGAAGTCTCAAGAAGGAGGACGAGGTAGACTTGCATTTGCCATTCCTCTTTACCATTATTTAAAAGGTGATTAATGAGATACAGTCGCATAGGCTTCAACATCTGAAAGACATTTTGTTACACTGTATAGTGCTCTGTTTTCTGTGAGCAGGCATGTCACTGATGATGTGCTGGATGGGGAATGGAGAATGAGCCTTGTGGTTTAAAAAACACACCTTGATCTTCAATTCAAGATCTGAACTTCCCCACAAACCTTGTATGCTACCTTCAAAAGAACAGCTTGGCATTCTGAATCTTTCCATGTTTGGGGTTTGTCTTGTCACCCACCAACAGTGGTGACAAGCAAAACAGACTTGACTTGGGGACAAATCAATTTAATTGGTTACCAGTTCATTCAGAGATGATAATGAGAAACAAAGCCAGATCTTAAAAACTTAATCTCCCTAACCCCTCTCTTCTTCCTGACTCTACCTCCTCCCCTCAGTGGTGCACAGGGATGAGGAATGGGCATTGCTCCTCCTTCCACCTAAAAGAGGGAGGACTCTTCACACTCTTCCTCCGCTCTAATGTGGAGTACCTCCTTATAGGAGCTCCATGAGCCCTTCTTTTGGAATCCAGTCCTTGCCTATTGGACTCTTCCAGTTGGGCTTTTCCCAGTGAGTTACGGTGTCTTCAGGCACAGCCACCCACCCTGGTGTGGAATCCCTTCCCACAGATGCATCTCTGCCCCACTGTTTCGTTCAGCAGCATGGGGGTCCTTTCTCACAGGAGACAGTGCTCGAAGAACTTCTTCAGGCACAGGCATCTCTGCTCCAGCATGGGTCCTCTCCCATGGGCGGTGAGTGGATCTCTGCTCCACTGTTTCTCTGTGGTCAACAGTGGGGCTGCCTGCCATCTCACCGCGGGCTGCAGAGGAATCTCAGCCCAGGCACACCTCCCACTCCACCTTCCCTGACCTTGGTGTCTGTGCAGTTGTTTCTCTCGCATCTCCGTCCTTTCTCTGCTGCAGCCGTGCTGGGCCTGACTGGCCAGTGAACCTCAGCGGTCCTGGCAGGATGAATGGGCATTCCCAGCGGGCGCCCCAGGAGCATCCTTCTGAGCTTTCCAAGCCACGCCACCATGGCCATCTCCAGTCAAGTGGTGGTGGCCCAGTGCAGGCAGCCGCTTGCCTGGGAGGCTGGGGGCCAGACCCTCCCGCCACCTCCCCCTTCACTGTGGGTCCCGCACGGTGCGGGTTTCCTTGTCCCCTTCGTAAATAGGGCACTGACAGAGGTGCTGAGCGGCTCGGCCCTGGCCAGAGGTGGGTCTGACTGCTTTTGGAGCCAGGGAAGCTGCTTGCAGCTGCTTATGGAGACTTTCCCTGCAGTCCCTCCCCGCTGCCAAGACTGCGCTACATAAACCCAGCACAGGGTTTTCTTGAATTGCAGATGTAATGGCAGATCTTCCTCTGTTCCCAGTGCCATTTTATTCACATTAACAGATACTGTGCAAATACAAGTGAATACGTTTGTTTTGACGTGCAGCTGCGTGGTCACTGGAATGGGTCCATTCCTCTCAGTTCTTGTGCAAAAGTGAGTTAAAGTTTGGCTACAACAGTAGCAGACGCTAATGTAGCACAACCCAGACCAACATTCTTTCTTGGTTGGGTCAGCAGTGCACATGTGTGGTTTAAAGTTCAAAGTAACTCCACTAGCAAGGCTGAGTCAGGCAGAGGTGGACTCGGTGTGCCCTAGCTTAGCGCCAGGCAGCAGCTAAGCACCATGCAGCCGCTCGCTCAGTCCTCTCCACCCCCATCCCCATCCAGCGGGATGAGGAGGAGAGAAATGAAAGAAAACGCTTCAAGGTCAAGATAATCACAGGGAAGGGTCAGCCACCAGCCATGGCCACAGGCAAAACAGACTCACAAAACAGAGACAAATGAATTCATTACCAGTTGATTCAGAGAGGATAATGAGAAACAAAGCCACATCTTAAATACACCTTTCCCCACCCTTCCCTTCTTCCTCCTCTACCTCCTCCCTGCCAGCAGCACAGGGGGACCAGGAATGGGGGTTGCAGGTTGGTTTGTCACATGCTGTTTCTGCTGCTCCTTCCTCCCCATGAGGGAGGACTCTTCACGCTCTTCCCCTGCTCCAGTGTGGGATCCCTTCCAACGGGAGACAGTTCTCCACGAACTTCTCTGAAATTAGTCTGTTTTGTGAAGTCCAGTCCTTACCCGTCAGACTCTTCCAGTCAGGCTTTTTGCATGGATTCACGGCTTCTTAAGGCACAGCTGCCCACCCTGGCCTGGAGTTGCTGTCCCATGGACTGCAGATGCATCTCTGCTCCACTGTTAATCTGCAGCAGCCTGGGGTCCTTTCCCTGTGGAAAGACTGTCTCATGGGAGACAGTCCTCTAAGAACTGTGTCAGGTGCAGGCATCTCTGCTCCACCGTTAATCTCCATGGGCTGCAGGGGGTCTGCCTGCTGTGTCACCACGGGCTGCAGGGGAATCTCAGCTCCAGCACACCTCCTCCTGCTCCATCTTCACCGTCCTTGGTGTCTGCGCAGTCATTTCTTTCAGATCTCAGTCCTCTTTCTGCTGCAGCCACACTGGGCCTGACTGACCTGATGAACGCCAGCAGCCCGGGTGGAAACAAACTCTGCCCAGCGGGCACTCCAGGAGCGGGGTGCTTTGGGGCTCTCCAAGCTGCAGTGCCACTGCCATCTCCAGTTGAGTGGTGGCGACCAGATGTGGGCAGCTGCCAGCACGGGAGGCCAGGAGTCAGTCCTCCGCCTCCCCGCTCTGGTCACTGTGAGTCTTGCCTGGCTCAGGTTCCTTTGTCCCCTTCCTAAATACGTCATCCACAGAGGAGCTGGTTGTCTGAGTCCTGGCCAGAGACCGATCCAACCGCTTTCAGAGTCAGGGCAGCTACTTACAGGGGCTATCTCTGCAGCCCCTGCCCCGCTACCAAAATGCCACCACACAAACCCAGCACAGAACGCAGTGTGCTTTTGATTGCACCCCCTTTGCACCCATAGTAAGGGTTTATTTTTGAATTGATGAATTTGACGTAACCACAGGCAGTTAATTAAAATACTGACATTTTTGAGTTCGTCATGATGGTAGTGCCTCAATGGAAAAAGACATGCTCTGCAGATGGTAACAAATTTGCTGAAACTAGCTTATGAAACTGAAAATATTCAAATATTCTTGCAAACTATTTTTATCAATGGTGTTTAAAGAATAAGAAGCCTGGCCACAGGGAGACTAGAAATTTCTCTTCCAGCAAAAGATGTCTTTTAAACCATGTTGTTCCCATTCTGGCTTTGCAGTTTGTGCTGTGCAGACACACTGTGTTTATGCTTGGTTACGTACCTCAGTCAGCGTCTCAGAATCTCAGAAAACCAAGCCGGACCCACTAACAAACTAGAAACGGAATTTGCTTTTTACATGATGGTAGCGAAATAAGTTTTACGCTAACTGAAACAGCTTTGAGGCTCAACGGACTTTAACAATCGCATGTTCAGAAAGTCATTCAGGAGTTAATACTACACAACTGACTTCAGAAAGATTTACAGCCGATGACCCGAAATGTGCCACCACTCACCTAAAAAAGGGAGGGCTCTCCACTTCGAGGAGTTTCCTTGGACAGTGTCCCGACCCAAGGGGAGAGTCACTGACTGCAGACCTGCTGCTCTGAGGAGCACCAACTCAAAATAGCTCTCCGTTAAATGGTCCATACCCTAGTTGAGTCTGATCTGTGGTGATACATGGTCATGTGGCCCCTCTCTTTGGCTGAGGACTCTAACTTCCTAATTTTTGGCCAAAATGTATACTTGCTGACCATATGGGTGTAACAATAGCCGTGGTGGGAAGTTTTCACAGGCTTTTGTGAGGTTTCTCTCAGGTCTCTGTCAGGGCGGGTGCATCTGCTGCAGTCAGTTACAACAGGCATGCTACATGGTGTGTTGTACTTACATAACAGTAATGTTTGGGCATTACACAGCCCTTTTATCTCGTTTTAGTTGTTTGCTTAGAAGATTCAGTTGTGCCACTTATTCTTGATAACCCAGAGTCATTTGATCATGCTTGGCAGTGTGCTATCTGGACCTGTGTGTCCATATGGGTTGAAAGGCATGTCTCCAAACACCTGGCGTCTTGTAAGTGTTTCTTCAGCCTGGAGGATGCGGCATTACAGGTAGTGACATAGAGATTTGGAGGAATTAATCCTGTATGATACATTTTTTTGTCTGTGAAATCCCTGACTTTAAAAGATACCAGGGCAAATCAGGTGCATTTGGCTTCATGAACTTCAAGAAATGCAGTGTCATTTATGGTTTAAACCCCAAAATGCTAGTATTAACTCATTATGTTTTTTGTGGGTTTGTTTTTTGTTTGTTTGTTTTGGTTTTTTAGTTCAGGCCTCCTGTCAGTCCATGATAGTTAGCTTACATGAAGGGCTATTCTTTACCAAGACAGCTGTATGTTGTAATTAATTTTCTTTTGAAATGCAAACCAAACATTTTACTAATGTAGTGTTTATACAAGTTACCATCTGTAGGAGGTAGATTAACTAACCTTACAGTAATTTTTCTCAGTTTTTCTATAATCTTTCATGGTCACTATAGTTTTGTTCTGGAAAGCTACTTCCATCCACTAACCAGAATGTCAAAAATTGGCTTGGTCTTACTTTAGGTGGCATATGTGTTTGTCCTTGCTGCATAAGAAAAGGTGTGGTATCCATCAAAGAGTATCTCATACATATTTTATGTTTTGCTATAAAACGGTAATGGAATTAAGACAGTTGATACCAACTGAGATAACCAAGGCAGGAAACAGTTTTGGGTATCCTTGTGGTGTCAAACTCACCTAGAACTGCAGCTGCTTTGGTTTCTGCCATGTTGTTATTATGGCTTAGCCCAGCCTGCAGCAACCACGTGCCCACTTGCTCACTCCTCCCTCTCAGTGGAGTGGAGAAAAGAGTGAGGAAAGGCCTGAGGGTCCAGATAAGAACAGGGAGGGAGCACCCAGCAACCCTGGCCCTGGTGCAAAACAGACTCGGCTTGGGAACAAATCAGTTTAATTTGTTACCAGTTTGTTCAGAGAGGATAATGAGAAACATAGCCACATCTTAAATATACCTTCCCCCCACCTCTTTCTTCTTTCTGGCTGTGCCTCATCCTCACCAGCCATGCAGGGGGATGGGTTATGGGGGTTGCAGGTCAGTTCGTCACATGCTGTTTCTGCCACTCCTTCCTCCTCGTGGGGAGGACTCTTCACGCTCTTCTCCTGCTCCAGTGTGGGGTCCTTTCCAGTGGGAGACAGTTCTCCACAAACTTGTGTGAAATTAGTCCTTTTTGTGAAATCCAATCCTTACCCATCAGTCTCTTCCTATCAGGCTTTTCCCACAGAATCACAGCTTCTTGAGGTAAAGCCACCTGCCCTGGTGTGGAGTCACTGTCCCATGGACTGCAAATCCATCTCTGCTCCACTCTTAATCTGCAGCAGCGTGGGATCCTTTCCCATGGGAGACAGTCCTCTAAGAACTCTGTCAGGCACAGGTGTCTCTGCTCCAGCGTGGGGTTCTCCACGGGCTGCGGGTGGGTCTCTGCTCCACCGTTTCTCTCATGGCTGCAGGGGGCCACTGCCGTCTCACCACGGGCTGCAGGGGAATCCCAGCTCCAGCACACCTTCTCCTGCTCCACCTTCACTGACCTGGGTGTCTGCATCTTGCAACTGCTTACACGGGTCATTCCTGCAGCCCCTACCCTACCACATAAACCCAGCACAGGTTTCGTAGGCAGTTGCATTGCAGTTAAAATCGAGGTAAAGATTACATAGATTTGTACACGTATCTGTTGTTTCTGACTCATGAAGTTATGCGTTATTCTAAACTCTAACTTGTCTGCAATGCCTGTTTCATCCATAGTTTGCTTTGTTTACTAGTGTAAGGCTCATGACATGGATGAACTGGATGACTTATGATTGTAGGTCGGTTCTCGTTCAAACAAAAAAAGTTAGTGAAACACGACACATCTGATAACCCAGGCAAATAGCTAATACTTTAGTGATGCTGTATTGAGCTTTAGAACAACTGCATTTCATCAGAGAACAAAATGTGAAATTTAAAATGAGGAAAATAAAAATTGGAAACTTTCTATAAGTAGTGTACGGTATAATGATCTGTTTAAAGGAAGAGAATCAATGCTCAGTCATCTCTCCTCTTAGTAAGTCTTAGGTTTATTGTTAACTTGCTATAGGGAGATATTCTTATGAATTACAATAAACGTCTCCCTGCTGGGTAATGCATGCTGAATTAATTATCATTGCCCTGGCAAAAGGAACTGAAGAAACATGAATATTTTACAGTCTGTAATATCTGTAATGCATCTCAGCAAAGAATGAATTGGAGGTACTAAAAAATTCAGCAGGTATTGAATTAATGGAAGTGATTGATTACTATTTTATTGAATCAGAATTTGCATTAATATGTTTCACTTAAGGATTATTAAGATGGGCTAAACAGCTATTGTAATGTTCATTCTCTTTTCATTGTCGTATTTTGCTTACATACTCTTTATAGACGTGTAGGCTGATATGCTTTTTTTTTTTTTTTGCACTGAAATAATGCCCCAGACACTAAGTGCTGCTTGTGGCAGGTTGCATGTGAGTGTCTGGTGTATATAGAGAGAGGGGAAAACAATGCCATGGGAATGTTAGTCACTAGCTCTTATCTCTTTTGAGGGACATCTTGTTTCAGTTGCATTATTTCTCTTTTATTTTAGAGGAGGCCCACATCTGAAGGGAACCCCACATTATAAGGAAGAGCAATGTGCTCCTTCATTAAATCTAGAAATGAAGAAAGTGCTGGACTTGCAAGCCTCTATCACAAGGTATGCTCAGTAATCATGTCTTAAGAATTTTTCTGCATATAATGATTACTTGTTAAAAAGTGAAGGGGAAACTGGCTGTAAAAACACTTTTAGTAAGTTTTTAGACTTATTAATAGTAAGGACTACTAGTTACTAATAGTAAGTTACTAATAGTATGTCCAAGGAAGTGAAAAAGTAAATTGCTGTTTAAGAATTCTTTCTGTGCTTGGCTATACTGATATTTTTGGCATATAGAAGTATATAGCATATGTGTGTTCAGTATTACATTATGTTACTATAAATGTGTTTGTCGTTGGACTCAAAGTATGGATTAGAGATTTCATGGAAACATGGGTTTATAAGAGCAAAACTGTACGCAGCTTTTCAACATTGCTCCAGCTGCCTGCAGAGGCTCCCTGTTTGTCCTGGAAAAAACTTTGTGTTTACCTTTTCCTTTTTTTGTGGAGATTGCTTTCCCTATAAATAAGCTTCGGACATCCTAAGTAAGTGTATGTGAAAAGTTGGTGAAACTTTTTGGGATGGAAAAGTAACAAAGTGCAGTTTGGCAAGAGGCCCCGTAGGAGAAAATGGGTGTTGGAAGAAATGCAGTAGATACTGGAAGAAGCTTTCCTGGGAAACTGCGGGTTGTTATCTGACTGCAAATACATTAACAGTAGTTTTCAGAATTTTGGAGATGTGTGGGCAAGAATTTAGGAAAAGTCTAATTTCTGCTTAGATCACGGGTTAGAACTTGTTGTGGATTAGATACAGCCTAGGCAATATGGGTAGTTTTCTAGGACAGATGAATAATTGATTGTTGGCAGCAATATCTTGCGTTTAATCAATAGTATTAAAATTA
Organism: Tauraco erythrolophus; assembly: GCF_009769465.1. Taxonomy (NCBI): domain Eukaryota; kingdom Metazoa; phylum Chordata; class Aves; order Musophagiformes; family Musophagidae; genus Tauraco; species Tauraco erythrolophus. The sequence goes on along the minus strand of NC_141496.1, from coordinate 92,309,916 downwards.
TCTTCAGCAGTTCGTATACCAGTTAATCAATTACTGTAACAATACAGACCTATTAATGAACTTTCATTCCTGGAGCAAGAGAGAGATATCTACCATATTTTGTCAGCTTGATACCTTTACTGTCTAGAGGACTTAGGCACGTAGTTTGTAGCTTATTCGATGTAATTTCTCAACATAGTTGCTTATACAAGAGGCAGTAATATGGTATTTGTTACATCAACTGATTCTGCTGTGACATTGTGACATTGAGTTAACATGCGGTTTTTTAGAGAATGACAAATACGTTTGTTAGTTTGCAGTCCATGTTAGAGGATCTACTTGTTGCCACTGCTGATGGATTTCTGCATCTCGTTCACTGGGATGGTATGACCAATGGAAGAAAGGCCATCAACCTGTGTACAGTTCCATTTTCTGTGGACCTGCAGTCTTCTCGAGGTAGGTTTTGGGTTTTTTTATTGCTTACGGTAGATAACTATTGGTGAAATACTATGTAAATCAAAATATCTCTGTTTTCAAGCAGAGATGAGAAAAATGTGCCTTTTGTAAACGAACAAAATAGCCTGTTTAAACTAGCTTTTTCTGTGAAGTAATAAGTAAAAAACTGAGAAGTCTATTGGCTTGCAATATCACGTGTTAAGATAATTTTGAATTACTTGTATTTTCTTAGCAGGTTCATTTTTGGGCTTTGAAGATGTTTACATCAGAGATATGGAATACTGTGCCACACTTGATGGTTTTGCTGTTGTTTTTAATGATGGCAGAGTTGGTTTCATTACACCCATGTCAAGTAGATTCACTGCTGAGGTATATTTCCTTTAGTGTTTCTAGCATGCACTCTACGATAGTGAGTGCAGAGACTCTTTGGTCTCTGCATTTCAGTTAGTTTTCTACTTTAAGTTCTGTTCAGCTGCAAAGTAATTAAAATTTAGCGACTGCTTAAGAGATAACATAAGAACAAGACTACGTTTCATACCATAATTTGAACTAGATTGTTCTAGGGTAGTACCTGTCTATGGGAGACCATAATTGATAGTACATTTAATTTTTGCTCTTTGCTTCAAAATGTCATTATAGTTCTGAGGTCTTCTTACTGCCTCTGTGACCAGGCTTCCTGTTGTTGGTGATAAGTAGTTTCTCCTATGGCAAAATACCATGGGTGCTATTTCTGGCTTTTAGCCATAATCAAGTCTAACTCTTCTCATAGAGACAAGCATACTTCAGAATTTGTTTTAAAAGAATGTTTTCCAAGTTAGGTGTTTTCTTACCTGAAATTCAGCCTACAAACTGTACGACATTTTGTCATTAGATCTCTTTATTTTAATTACGGAAAACTCAGAAGGATTTCTCATCTGTCCCAAACTCCTTCACATACTAACTGTATCTGTCATTTCAGCTGTTGCAGTTGGGAATTTGTTTTCCTGTTTTCTGTTTTGTCTTCATCCTTAGTACCAACTACTGATTTTTATGCAGTGTCAGGGATATTCTTGCCTTATAGGTATTTACTTACTTTGGTTATTCAGAGCTCTGATAAACAGTTTCCTTACATACTGGCATCTTTTTGTAATTTTTATTGAGAACAATGAAACCAGTTTTGCATGTACTAGATTTTGTTTATCTGAGCCATTTCAGTTAATCTTGACATTTGCGATAGAAGTTACCTACGGTGATGAAGGTCAGCTGGCAGATCTGTAATGTGATGTGCATGAGTAGTGCATGGGTAGCAGCTGACTATCATGAATAAAAGCGATGTTTAACCAAAGATTCTGTGAATTCCTTTCTTTACAGCAGCTCCATGGTGTTTGGGCACAAGATGTGACTGATGGAACTTGTGTGGCAGTAAATAACAAATACAGGCTAATGGCATTTGGATGTGCCAAGTGAGTTTTATAAGGCTGGTTCAATGGTGGTGGGGGGCAATGATTTCATTGTAAAGCTAGTTTCTTCCTACCAAGTTGTGTTGCAAGAGCTGTAAAGATGAAAATGATCTGTCTTCCTAGAGACAGCATAATCTTCTCTGTCAAAAAGTAGGAGAGAAGAGGAAAGAAATGATTGCCTGCGTGAACTGCAGTTGAAATTGGTGCTTGCTCTTCAGTAAGCAAAAAATATACAGGGAAAAACCAAAAAGATGGCTGGACCAGTAGCAAGGATTGGAAAGTGCTGCTGCCCAGCTAATCTCAAAGCAGTATTATAAAGTCAATTTTAAGCAGTTAATCGTAATAATATTGGACAAGAATTAGCACTTTGCACCCAACTGAGAAAATGCTCTGTGGAGTGTTGATTTGGTCAGAAAAAATGTTGCTTACTTGAGTAACCATGAATATTTATAAACTAAATGTTGCAAAAGTGCTTTTAGTTGTGATATTTTGCTTAACTGCTCCTTCAAGACACTTCCTCCTGTATAATACTGCTTCAGCTGCTCTAAAATGCAGCTTTTTTTTTTTTTAATTGTATGTTATTTGGATTTTAGAGCATTTCAAAAGATCTGGGTGGTTTAGTCTTCACTAAGAAGAAATAATATTCTCATTGTAGTAACAATGGAGTGTGTTGGTGTTTGCTCTGAAACAGGAATTAGGTTACTGTAATTCATTGATCTTGGTATGCATTAGTACACTCCTGATGAAACTTGAGCACTGAGTGAATGCTGGCTTCCCTCGTGGACTGTCTTGCAGGTGGAAAGCATAAATATATGTGGATTGATGTGTGTATTTTCAGAGAATGAAATAGTCTTACTGCATGGGTTATTATGGGGCTGGTGTTTTGCGTCCTCCCCTGCCTTCTGGAAAGTATCTTAAAAATTTGTGTCATAAAGTTCTTTGAGTGTTACTTGACACAGTGTTTCTGTTCTAGATAAATTTGGTATTAGTGAGCAAAAAAGCAGCTTTTATTAACCTCTTGAAACTGATGAGAAATCCAAACGTTCTGTAGTCTAAAGCATGCGTGATCTCTTCCAGCGGCTCTGTGCAAGTTTATACGATAGACACCGCCACTGGCGCCATGCAGCTTTCTCATAAGTTGGAGCTGACACCAAAACAGTATCCTGGTGAGCTACTTTTATTGCTAGAATTTTCCATCTGCTTTTAGGGTATTGAAAAATGTTTTTATCCTTGGATAGTTAACAACTGCTTGTTGTTCGCGTTGTCACTGATGGCATTTGTGTTTACTCTTGCATGTTTATAGTTCTTTGCTCTTGCACAATTGTTGCTTCAGCTGCTTGCGTGTAACTGACCTTCGGTTGTGTTTCACGTGGGAGGGTCTGGGGTTGTTCTGGTTTGTTGTTTTGTGTTTTTTTTTTAACTAAATCCGAATCTGAGTTAGTAGTTTACAGACAGTGCTGCCACTGGTTGCTCCTTTTTAAATGCTGCAGATCTTTGTAGTTCCCATATGAAGTCTTGAGATTACTTTTCCATTACTCACCTGAAAAACGAGATGTCATTGTCTAAACTGACAATGCATATAATAGAGGTGTGAATTAACTTGAAACAACTGACATGGAGGGAACAGAAAATAACTAATTCGTCGCTCTGCCTGAACTGCTCAGTCAAATTTTTAATGTAGTAGTGATGCGTACGGCGCGCTTGAGAGTGAGCAACGTACAAAGTGGGTAAATTGTGTCCACAACTGTGTGTGCCTCTTAGGTTTCAACACAAATATCAAATCTCTAAATGACAGTTTTACAGTTGTGCTCAGTGCCGAAGGAAAAGGTTTCAAGGGTGACTATAAAATCTTTTGTCCTGAAGATCATTTAAAGACACACACTGTGCCGGTGTATTTCTGGCCCATTTTCATGTATTCTTAGTGTCCTACGAAACATATTTTGGAAGGAAAATTCGAATTCTGCATTTGCTGCTTTTTCATTTTGAGATTCTCAGTTTGATGAATGCAGCAAAGAAGTTAATTAAAAAAATAAAATATTTATTTCCACATATTTTTGCTTCTACTCTTATGGTGACAGCAGTTGAAGGACATTTGATGTTTTTCTTATCGCATTTTATTGTCTGCTTTTAAACAGATATTTGGAATAAAACAGGACCTGTTAAACTAATCAGATGGTCACCTGATAGCTGTGTTGTGATGGTGACCTGGGAATGTGGAGGCTTGTCTTTGTGGAGTGTTTTTGGTGCTCAGCTGATCTGTACTTTAGGAGGTGATTTTGCGTGAGTATCTGTAGTGAAATTGTAAAATGTTTTATTAGAAACTTATTTTTCTAATTAAAAGCATTTCTAATTAAAAGCATTTAATTAGAAACTAAATAACTGAATTACCTTTTTCAATTCTTTTCCCATTATAATTGCTTAGATATTGGAATCATTGAGTAATATTTAGGAGATGATCATTTGAATATAAATGAAAATTTATTATTTTCTTTCTGTAGTGATCTTTTTGGCCATAGAAACAAATTTTCCTAAAAAGCCAGGCTTTAGCAGGCAAATATTAAAATTCCCTCAGTGTAAGTGTATATTTCCTGAAAATGTGCCAACATCCAGAAGTCACAATTCAGTTTATGCTGGCCATCTGCCAGTTGCTTTGTCTTTTAGGCAGTATTATGGATCATACAGGCTTTGTAGTTGGAGATGAGGTTCAATATAGAGGCGTATGACAATACAAAGATAGGAAGAGAATTTCTTAATTTAATTTTCTTAAGTTATTTCCAAATTCAAACTTGTTCTGTTCTCTTTTTAAGGTATCAGTCTGATGGTGCCAAAAAGGATCCTCTAAAGATCAGTTCTATGGTAAATATTAATGTAAACATACACGAATAGGATGGCTGAAAATTTTTAAAATTATTTTTATTTAAACAGATTTTCAGAAAATCAAACTGATTTTCTTTACTACTTTTAACAAGCAAGATGCCTTTATTACACTTCCTAACACCGATGTGGTATTCAAGGGAGAGGGAAAAGGGGAGAGCTGATGACTTTTATTTTTTTTCCGTATATATGCCTGATCATGAAGTGTAAATGACATGCCTTTTCTTGGCTTTGCTTCTAATATTAACAATGAACATTTCAGATTTTCCTTAATCTCTCTCTTTTTTTTTTCCTCTTTTTAATCTAATGCTGTAATTCAGAGTACAATAAGACACAAATCAACACCAATAGTAAACTTATTTACTTCGCTAAAATTACTAGTTTACCTTTGGCTGTTGAAATAGCTTAACTCAGAATATGAGCTCAAAAGAAACCTAGCTCCCGTTGTTTTAACGCAGACTACTTACATGAAGTGTTGTTTGTCTGTCAAATCAGTAGATGTTCATAGATATCAAACACAATCTTCAAGACTTCTTTTACAAACCATGGTGAATTTTGCACAATAATTCTAAAATGTGTGATTTTATTTAACTATAGGCTAGTTGCTATGAAGATAGACAATTTCAAACATGCATCCCAAGCGGATGTACATGCTTGCAAGGTCAATCCAATTTACCTTTTAAGAAAAAAACAAATGTAAATTCTGGTACTATGAAATTTAATGAACAACAACCAGTGTAATTCTGGGAATTAGGACTTTCTCATATATGATTTTCTTTGTGGCTTTTTTGTTGGTTGGTTTAAGCTGCAAACTAAACAGTCTTCATTACTTATGTGTGTGTCTTGCACAGTTAATTTTCATTCAATGAACATTTTTACCTTAAAAAAGAAAAGAATTTAGGAAAGATTCTTACTGTTTCTTGTGGGTTTTGCTGCTGTGGGTTACTTATGATTCCTGTGATTATACACTTTAGAACACCAAACTATGTGGTTTTTTGCCAGGCTCATGCCTACCATAAGATCAGTTACAGTAAGTTTCTGTAATTCTTGTTTTCTGAGAATATATGGTGTTGTTTTGGGGGTTCTACTATTATTATTCTTTTACATCCAGACCTGGGGATCAGAAGGGTATCATCTGTGGGTTATTGATGGGAGTTCTTCTTCAAACACGAAGCCTGAAAGAGATGCAAATAATGAAGCTCGCCAATTTGGTATTCTGCAGTTTCATTTCATCAAGAGTGCACTCACTGTTAATCCTTGTATGGTAAGTTTTTTGTTGATAAATATCCTTATTTTAGAATGTATTTCCAGTTTTCAGATGATCTCTGAGTTATTCTCTTAACAGGCTTTAAGTCTGTTTTGCAGCCATTAGATTAATGTTCCTTTTTTATCAGAGCCTTTAAAATGGTACTTTGAAAATATTGGTGTGCAATCCTGTAACATAAAACCTAACATTTTTTGTGACACAATAGTACCTAGTGATACAAAACCTAAGAACCTTAATGCTTATTTTTCACATTGTTTATGTAGGACCTGTTAATATATTGATGCTGTGTTTTCCTTTGTTTTCTGTACGTGTAGTTCAAGGTTGCTTTTTGTTTTGTTTTTAATGTAGAGTAACCAGGAACAAGTCCTTCTTCAAGGAGAAGATCGCTTGTATTTGAACTGTGGAGATGCAACACAGGCTCAGAGTCCCAGAAATACTTCAGCACACTCTGAACATAAGCCTTCCAGGGAAAGAGGCCCGTTTTCAGAAAGCAGTTTAGATTCTCAGGGTTTAAGCACTTTACTAGGACACAGGCATTGGCATGTTGTACAGGTAGTTGTCACTAGTTGCCCGTATGTGCTCTGTGCTTGCGAGAGTTTGTAGGACTGGAATTGCAGCTGATCTCATCACCCTCTGCCATACCCTTTTTTTCTAATATGAGGTCATTGCGTTTTTATTGCCTCTTCGGTTTCCTCTGGTACAGCTTTTTCCTGCTGCCAAATGGTAAAGGAATATTGGCCATCTCAGCCTTTTGGCTATGAGTTTGCATCCTAGCCAATAAAAAACGTCTTTTTGATTTCAGGAAGGAGTAGTTAAATTACCTTCCTGTGCTTTGAAAGGGAGAATAAGTGCAACATACGAGAAATCCCTTAGGGATTTGTTCTGTTATTTGTGCAAATTGCTTTAAGCATGTTCAACTGATGAATGCTGCCTTTGGATTTTGGCTGTATTTTCAAGCAGTCTTGGATGGCATCTATTTAAGCATATAAAGGCATATAAGGCACTTACAGCCTTGTATCAGACCAAGGACTGGTACCTTTGAACCTGGATTTGTATCATCTCGTGTGACATGAAGAATCCAGGATCACGATTTAATTTGACAAATCCCAGCCAAGTGCTCTCATAACAAGGCTTCTGGACATGCTGGTGTCTATTTCTGATGGGATCAGAAGTTTCATTCCAACGCTGAAAGTTGCTCCTGAGTGTTGTGTTTATCAAACCTTGTGTGTTCCCATGAAAGGTACTGATGGAGAAGTAGTGCCTAGAGGGGGAGAAGAGCGTGTTTTAACTATTAATCTGTAATGTAGTGTTAGCTGTTTCATTGCATTAGTGCATTTCTGTATTTCTTGTATTGAAACTAGGATAACATTTAGGCTTCAGTAACTTCTGGGGGTGGGGGGGAGTGATTGTATTTAAAAAACAAATCCCAACGTTAAAAACTTTTCAGCTAGTGTTTTGGAAAAACAGGGACGTTGTACAAATTCCTTTAGAACATTAATCACTTATCACTGCTTTAATGGTGCTTGGTATGGTGATGTGGATTTGTTTTTCTCTTTTGGTGTTTTTCTTTTTTTAGATTCACAGTACGTATCTAGAGAGCAACTGGCCTATAAGGGTGAGTTATTTTAACAATATGTTCTTGCTTCTTTAAAAGTACTGGGCTTTTATAACTGTCCCTTAGCACTGGATGAGCTCTGGAAGATGAAATAATTGGTTTAAATTACAGAAAGAAGAATATGTATAAAGTAGAAAACATAAAGATACTTTAAAAGTTTTGACTCTGACATTAGATTGCCTTGTAGTGATGCGCTTGGGTAGGCTATATCATTTAAATGAGTTCCTTCCTGAGGTTCTGGGTTTTCTCTCTTTGAACAGTTTTCAGCTATTGACAAGCTTGGACAGAATGTAGCTGTTGTTGGCAAGTTTGGTTTTGCACATTACTCTTTACTCACCAAAAAATGGAAGCTGTTTGGAAATATTACCCAGGTGAGAGATTATGGTACTTTATTCAGGTATACTGGGGAGGTTGTATTTGTTGCAATGTGACTCTTGGAGAAAATTTAGAAATAAATTTTTAAAGCAAACAACCTGTAGGTGCACTTGGGATTAGGGATGCAGGTTTTGCCTGTGTTTTTCATAAAATGACAAACACTGATCTTGTGGCTTTGGCACAATAATTTGTGTCTGATTATTAAAGAGTTTCCAAATCTGAGTGCGTATAGTCAGACACTCCCATATCCCTCATCTGAGAGCTGATATGAAACGTAGTTTCGGATGCCAAGCTTGTAAATTCTGGCCAGAAGCAGAAAGCTAATTTGAGAGAGTTCGGGGATGCCAGTAGCATAAGGGACTGTGGAGCTGTGTTTTATAGAATGATGTTTGTCCTTCACATATTATTCTTTAGTACTTTGGGTTTTTTTAAACAACAAAAAAAGCATTTACAAAGATTGTCTTGCCACTATCAGTAAAATTTGTAGAGATCATGTATGGTTTTCAGAAATTACCCATAGAATGTACGTGTGTGTGTATATGTATATAAAAATACATACGTGTATGTCATTTGCTTGTTTTTTTTTCTTTTCAGGAGCAAAATATGGTGGTAACAGGTGGCTTAGCATGGTGGAATGACTTCATTGTTCTTGCATGTTATAATTTAAATGATCATCAGGAAGAGGTGAGATATTTTTCTTCAAAGTAAATAGATTGTGTTTAGAATACCTGATCTGTTCTACAGTAGAAGTATAAATATGAAAAGCTTGATGCATAGGTGGCTTCTGGCCATGATCAGAAATTCTGTATTAATAGGTAAGTAATTATTTGCAGAAAAGTTTATTATTGCTATTAAAAACTATTTTGTGCTGACTATCATGTATCTACTCATTGTTCTGAAAACTTTGTGACGTTTTTGCATGATAGCATGAAGCTTGTTTTGAGGTATCTAGTTGCAGTATTTTGGAACGCTTTTGTAAGTCTTCAAATTAGATGGGCAGAAGAGCTTTACTTACTCTGCTTTTTAAAACAAATGAATAAAACTTGTTCCTTTTGTTTGTTGTTCAGTACTTCAGATATGGCCGTACTGGTCTTTAACCACTTTGGATGCAATAATGTAATTAAATGGACAAAACATTTGATGAAGTAAAAACCCAGTAAGATGTCTTACGAGAAATTCTTGACAGCCATTCCACAAAAAAGAAAATGATTGCATGTGGAATTATGGTTAGTTTGTTGGTGAACAGAACCCGTATTCAAACTGCTTCTTTTCCTCGTAGCTGAGAATCTACCTGCGGACGTCCAACCTTGACAACGCATTTGCACACATCACCAAAGTGCAAGCAGACACCTTGCTGCTGAGTGTCTTCCGGGACATCGTGATATTGTTCAGAGCAGATTGTTCCATTTGCCTTTACAGTATTGAGAGAAGGCCTGAAGGGTGAGTGGCAGTGTGCACATGCTCTTGCAGTGATGTGCTTTTAAATCTGTTCTCAGTCCGAGTAAATTCTTACGATAATATAAAGTTGTTTTAGAACTTGTGGAGTCAGATTTGTCAAATGTGGAGGGGTAAGTGTTGTCTGTATGTACAAGGGATAGATGGCGAGTGTTGTCGCTTGCACACATGCAGATGTGCACATCAGGTGTGGAGGTCACGACTGAGTTACCTGCGTTTCCAGCTGTCCGTACAAACACGTTCTAGCTGATAGGAAGTTGAAAACTGGATGTAAATAGAAGAAAAAGGTACTAAAAGGCACCCACATGTTTGAATGTTTGTAATAAAAAATGTTTCTGACATTAGAAGTAGGAATTGGTGGGAGTGGTGATGGAGTAGCAAAGAAGGATAAAAAGTTTGGTCTGTGATGTGGTCGTGGGAGGACATTTTGGTGCAAAAGAAGTAGCAACATAAGAGCCAGACGCTTTCAGACAGTTAAGATTAGTGAACCTAAGGAGGAGATAAAGATTCCCAGATAGTTTTTGAAGTACCTAAGCAGTGAAGTCCATTTCTTACAGTTATGTCAGCAGGAAGGGACTTCTTTGCAGCAGAAAACAAGCTGTTGATCCACGTCAGCAGAAAATATTTCCAATGCTTTTCAAAGAAGACTCCGACAAAATCCAGACCCTGGCATAGCCCTGTTGGAGAGTGAATAGAGTTTTATTCTGAAATATCTGATGTTGTCTCCTATCGACTCATAGCTATATTCCCCAAAACAATAAAGATAAAGTAGCCCAGCTTAGGTTTATTTAGTAACTTTATGTAGAGTAGATACATGGGCCTGTGGGATTCCAGGTTAAAGGAAGGTCATTTTTGTCCGTAAACTTTTTGCTGAGGTTAAGTTGCTTGTTTACATTAGGTTTACTTCGAGATGTTAATTTAGTGTTAGATACTGTTTTAGAATTGCTAAATGTAATCATCTTTCCTTTCAGTCTTAACCCTACTGCCAGTATCCAAGTTCTTCAAGAAGTGTCCATGTCTCGGTACATTCCTCATCCTTTTCTTGTAGTGTCTGTTACATTGACATCGGTGAGGACAGAGACTGGCATCACCTTGAAGATGCCTCAGCAGGTAACAGGTCTATAGTGTTCAAAAGTTAAAAGAATTGGTGTCTGGATTTGTTACCTTAGTCCTCAAAGGTTACCTGGCTGGTAAATGAATCATAAATGAATGGTTCTTCTATGTGGTAAAATGCAGAACATGTTTCTTCTGATGCTTGCTATATAGGTATTTTGTCTGTGAATAGGGGAGGGGGTGATGGAAGTAAACTCCAAACTCTTACTTCTATTTCGTTATCTTCTCTTCTGATCTTGTAAAGTTTGGGGCCAAATCTTGGAGGACAAATTAAATTTAACTGTGTCAAGCCTACGTTTCTCTACTGTGTATTAAAAGTTGAACACCAGAGCAATCCCTGGCGTTAGGAAGTGCCTTTCTTGCAGCAACAGGTCCATCACTCAACGAATAAACAGAAAAAAGGAAAAGATGGCATATAACCCTAGAAGGTTACTTCTAGTCAGTTTCCTACTACACTTAAATAAAGTAAGATAATATCTCCTGCTAGTTACATCAGGAGATAGGCCAACAGACAAACAATGACGAAGGTAAAAAGGTGAAGCCCTGTCTTAAACTCCAGGAAATGATTTAGGCCACTGAAAGCACAGTACAAAGAACTTGGGTTCTTGTTGTCAGTGGTGTAAACAAATTAAGCTTAACTATTTAGGCCCTGAGCAACCTGATCTAGTTGGAGATATCCCTGTTCCTTGCAGGGGGGTTGGACTAGATGACCTTTGAAGGTCCCTTCCAGCCCTCACGATTCTATGATTCTATGATTCTATTTGAGTAGTTGCAGTATGAAGCATATTTTCTCATGAGAGCAGCTATCTTAAGATAGTTTGGAAGCTGCATCGTCTGTGAGGCAGGCCCGTAGACATGTGAAGGTGCATATTTTTCTCCACATACTAAAGCCACTGGCAGATAGGAAAGCAATGGCACAGATGTAGAATCTGAAGGTTTGCCCTTGCTTCCTACAGTTCATTCTAATTTAGTGTCCCACAGTGCTGAACATGTGTCCTGAGACTTTGATGTGATCTTAGACAAGGGCTTAAAAGGCGACATGCTTGTGGTTTTCTAGACCATCTAGTCCAAAACCTGTGGTTTTTCCTAATTTTGAGAAAAAGCTACTGAAACTTTTCAAAGCATGTCCTGGTTTCAGCTGGGATAGAGTTGATTTTCTTTCTAGTAGCTGGTACAGTGCTGCGCTTAGGATTTAGTGTGAGAATAATGGTGGGTGGTAACACACTGATGTTTGAGTTGTTGCTAAGTGGTGCTTTTACTAAGCCAAGGACTTGTCAGCTTTGCATGCTCTGCCAGTGAGGAGGTGCACAAGAAGCTGAGGGGGAGCATGGCCAGGACAGCTGACCCGAACTAGCCAAAGGGGTATTCCATACCGTGTGACATCATGTTCAGCGTGTAAAACTGAGGGAGTTGGCTGCTGGAGCTGTGACTGCTGCCTGGGGACTGGCTGGGCATCGGTCAGGGGGTGGTGAGGAATTGCATTATGTGTCACTTGCTTTGTATATCTGTTATTATTATCAGTAGTAGTATCAGTATTAGTGTTATCTCCTTTTCTTTTTTCTGTCTTATTGAATTAAACTCAACCCACGAGTTTTCTCACTTTTACTCTTTGATTCTCTCTCCCATCCTACTGATGGGAGTGATTGAGCAGCTGTGTGGTGCTTAGTTGCCAGCTGGGGTTAAACCACAACTGAACACTAGTAATGTTTCAAACTTAGCTTCAGACTGAACAAATGTTTCCCTTTTCTTTCTAAGAGCCCGTATCTTCAAACTTCGTCAATCCTCCTGATCAAAAGGAAAGTATTAATGTTAGCACCAAGTGTGGCACTGTGCTGCAGGCGAAGCGATGTGTCTGACTTAGTGGAGTGTGTCAGGCTTATCAGTGTTGTTACCTACTGGTGACCTTAACCCCTGGAGCTGCCAACTTACCATACAGGCCCTCCACCCGTGTATTTTAAAACTAAACTTCATGCACAGCATGGTATTAGCTTCAGTGACTTGTTCCAAAATTAATCATTCTGAAATAAATCTTTAGAAAGAACACTTTGCTTTCTTGTTTTTTCTCTAACTGCATCTTCTAAAGGTTCAAGATGCTATATGTCATGATTTAGCCCAGACAGCAACTAAATGCCACATGGCAGCTCGCTCACCCTCCCCCACCCCTGGGGAATGGGGAAGAGAATTAAGGGAGAAAAGGAAAGGAGACCCGTGGGTAAACACAGTTTAATAATCATATAAAATTGAATATAATAATAATAATTTATGAACATGTATATGTGTAGGTAGTGATAATATCATATACAAACAAGTGATGCACAGTCTAATTGCTCACCACCTGGTGATCAACACCTATCCCATCCCGCAAGCAATCCTGAAGCAAGTAAGTCCCAACAGCGCCATCCCACACGAGCGGAAGGCCCGAAAAGAGAACAAGAGTAAGAGAGTACTCCAAGAGACCAAGAGCGAGAGAGCCCTCAGAAGAGCAAAGGCCCTTTTTTCCGGTCAACCCTCATTTTTATACTGGGCATGACACTGCACAATATGGAATACTAATTGGCCAGTTTGGCCTCAATCCTAAATCCAAGTACAAATCATAAGGGGAGTCGTGGACCCCCCCGTCCTGGCCATGCTGCCCCCAGCCTGTTGTGCTCCTGCACACTGGCAAGAACGCGGCAGCTGGAAAGTCCTTGACGTCTCAGCAGCAACTACAAACATCAGTGCAGTGTCAACATTCTTCTCGTAGTGAATCCCAGCCTAAAACCAAAACACAGAGCTCTTCTGGCTGCTAAAAAGAAAAACTAACTCTGTCCCAGTCAAAACCAGGACATTGTACAAGTGTGGCTAAACTTTTTGGCTTGTGTACCCGTGTTAGTCTTTGCAGTCAGATACTGGCAATCATATAGTGGTGATACTGATAAGAACACAGAGCTTTACTTTTCTTAAAACGCTGGTAGCGTGCCCATGCCAACAGGCATGCTTGGAAGAAGCCCATATGAAATAAACCTGTGGAGTGAGTCTAGTGAACAAAAAACCTTCCAGTATTTACTCCTTTGGACAAGAACTACATTGATGAATCATCTGTAGGTACTCAGTTCTACTTGATTTTTCTATGTCCTTTTGCATTGAATTTGGTTCTTAGTCATCTCCGTATGGCAGTGCAGTTAATTTACCCTTTTTATTCTGGGTTTGTATTGTGGTTATGGGTAAAATGAAGCATTCAAAAACCTTAAATAATTTTCATGATACTCTTTTACCCTTAGGCTTGTGAGGCAGAAAGTATTATGCTAAACTTAGCAGGACAACTCATCATGTTGCAAAGGGATCGATCTGGACCCCAGATACGAGATAAGGATAATAATCCTAATCAAAGGAAGCATGTGAGTAAATACATGTGGAATATTGTATGTGGCTTCAAAGATGTTGTCAGTGACTGAAGAAGTTGTGGAAGGGAGTAGTCTAGGCATAAAGAAGTCTATAATGCAAGGCAGTGTCTGCACTTAAAGGCTGAATTGTTAGCTGGAAGTAAATCACTACTCCTGTAGTTGTTTGTTTGTGTTTTTTTTTTTTTAAGAACCCATGAAATGTTGCTACTTAATTGTGTGAATGTCTAACTAAAGTATTTATTATTTGTGTTTACTACTTGTATTGCAGGGAAAGACACGAGTTTTAAGCATAAAGGTCCTGTGCAAAATTTGGTATGCTCTAATGACAGAAAATCTCCAGTCTGTCTAAAACTATTCTGTATGTTTAAGCAACATTATCTCTTTTTGCAGAGTATGTTTACAAAGTTCTGAAAAATAACAATAATAGAAGTCAGTGACTGAACTTTTTGATTTTTCTGTGCTGATGAAAAACACTTCTGCATGAAATAAGTTCTTTGAGAAACTGAAATTGGAAAAGTTTAGATGAAGAGTTGCTTGCAGCTCAATTAAACACTAGCAAATTTGGTGTTTGTAGTAATTTTTTCAGTTCTAGGTTGGACGCCTGGGCTAACTGGAGAAGTGGAGAGCAAGTTTTTATTTTCCTCCCTTACTCTCATGCCTCTGACTTTGTGGCTAAGTATTAGGAGGTTAAAAAAATGAAAGAAATGTCTTTGGAGTTACTGTAAGTAATAAGTGGTGTTTTCCCAGGTGCTAGGGTGCAGTTAAGGGATAAGCAGATTTGTTTCTTCTTTGTTAGAAGAACAGCATGTTTTGAAGAGAGTAGTTCTTTGCTGAAACAAGAGTTCTTGTGAAGAGGGTAAAAAAAAAAGGAGGATAATGAATTCTAATGTGTTTTGTTGTTTGTGTTTTTTTTTTTTTCCAAATAGCTGCCCTTTTGTGCTCCAGTTGTCCTAGCCCAGTCTGTTGAAAACGTATGGACTACTTGCAGGATCAACAAACAGAAACGCCACTTACTGGAGGCTCTGTGGCTCAGCTGTGGTGGGGCAGGTATGAAAGTCTGGCTTCCCCTGTTTCCCAGAGATCATAGAAAACCGCATTCCTTTCTGTCAAGACGGATCATGCTGCCTTTCCACATCAACATATACCCACTGGCTGTTTTGTTTGAAGATGCCTTGGTTCTTGGTGCTGTTAATGACACTGTGCTCTATGACTGTTTATACACTCAAACCAGTGCTAGAGAACACTTAGAGGTACTTTTTCCTTTCTCCATTGTTGAGAGGACCTCTCAGATCTACCTCCATCACATTTTACGCCAGCTCTTGGTTAGGAACCTCGGCGAACAAGCCTTGCTTTTGGCCCACTCCTGTGCCACACTACCATACTTTCCTCACGTACTAGAACTGATGCTTCATGAAGTGCTGGAAGAAGAAGCTACCTCGCGGGAACCCATTCCCGACCCTCTGCTTCCCACTGTGGCGAAGTTCATTACAGAGTTCCCCCTCTTCCTGCAGACAGTTGTTCATTGTGCTAGGAAGACAGAATATGCCCTGTGGAATTACCTTTTTGCTGCTGTTGGAAACCCGAAGGACTTATTTGAAGAGTGCTTAATGGCCCAGGACTTGGACACAGCTGCCTCTTACCTTATTATCCTACAGGTAATGGTACCTCATAAGTTGCAAGAGAGGTGATATTTACTAATGTTGTAATATTTAAAAATATTGTCATACCAAAGTCACACATGTTAAACACGTTTTTGATTTAACAATTTTCTGTTGAGATTATGTCCACTCATGAACTGGGGGGAATAACATGCAATGTAAGTAGTTAGCTTACTGTTATAAAAAGGAAAATAACAGCATGAAATTTGCTTCTTCTAATCTCTGGTATACTTGAACATGACATGATGTGGCTTGACTTGATAAAACTTTTGTTGCTTGGTGGCAAAAGCAAATTACTTAATTACACTTTGTTACTTGCAGAATATGGAAGTTCCAGCAGTTAGCAGACAACATGCTACTCTCCTATTTAATACTGCCTTAGAGCAGGGAAAGTGGGATCTTTGTCGTCATATGATCAGATTTCTTAAAGCCATTGGCTCTGGAGAAACAGAGACACCTCCAGCTACGCCAACAACTCAGGTTTGTGATGAAAATAGTAAATACCGTGCATCAAACCTGGTATGATGAATCTTGCTACTATATAGCACGTTTGCTCCTTTGACTGTGCGTTTGGGTTTTCTTGGTTTTAGGAACCTAGTTCAAGTAGTGGCTTTGAGTTCTTCAGGCATCGCAGCATTAGTTTATCCCAATCAGCAGAGAATCTCCATAGCAAATTCAACTTGACAAAAACACTGAGTATGCCCTCCGGCCCATCTGGAAAAAGGTAATTGCCTTGTTAGGCACCAGTACTAACTCTGCTCATTTAAGTTACACAAGTACATTATGTGATATGAGTTAGATTTGTCATAGTGTCCCTCCGCGTTCTTCTGCATTTGCCTTTTCCTGACTCTCGTAATGCCTGTGCCTCTCTCTCACACTCGTGGAAGGATGTATTCTCACACGTGTACATATATGTGCGTGTGTTTGCGTGTATATATGGACAAACAAGCTTACGTGACTGTTGCTGACCAAAAGCCTCTGAATCCACTAGATGCACTTGTAATTTAAATAGCTAGCGAGATGGCATCCTTCGTATCTGAAGGATCTGTTTTGCTGAAAGATGTATCTTGAGCAGTTTGTAGTACTGCAGCATCACAGAATATGTTGCACTGTGATACTGTGCACATCTTGATCTCATAGTGTGTTGCCAAGCCATAAACCTTGGGGTGAATCCCTCTTAAACTGCTGTGTATAGAATTCATATTGATTAGTATTAATATTCAGAAGCAGCACTGAGCTGGGATCCATTATTGTCTTGGTTTTGGCTTTTTTCCCCCATATAAGACCTTCAAAACTATCTTAGTACAAATTCAGATGCTTTTATTTAGTAATTTTCCGTAGGGTATCTTAAGAGTTTTGATAGGAAGGGTCCTAGGCTATTACTTGTTCTCTAAACTTGTTTCTCAGCAGTCACTTTGCAGTGGCATCTGTCTTTTATCTCTCCTTCTTTACTTTTTTTTTTTTGGCATTGCTCATAGTTTAATACTCTATGGACACTGCTGCTGTTGTCACTTCCTTCCCTTATTTCACTTACCTGTTGAGGCAGTGGGATCTTTCACAGAACATAAATAGCAAGGAAGTGTGGAAACTGCTCATGTTGGTATATAGAAAGCTCCCACTGCTGCTCCGGTCACTCAAGGTGCTGTGGTTGCGGCCAGCAGCCTTTGTGACTCCGTTCTATCAGTCTTAATGTCAGTGTTGTCTGGTCTGTCCGTAGGTGGAGTAAAGACAGCGACTGCGCCGAGAACATGTACATCGACATGATGCTCTGGCGGCACGCTCGGCGGCTGCTGGAGGAAATCAAGCTGAGGGACCTCGGCTGCTTCGCCGCGCAGCTGGGCTTCGAGCTGATCGGCTGGCTGTGCAAGGAGCGAGCCAGGGCTGCCCGCGTGGAGGACTTTGTGTTGGCTTTGAAAAAGCTACACGAGGATTTCCTCTGGCCGTTTCCAGTCATACCAGCTTCGTCCATTAATTCGCCTTTCAAGAACGGGAAGTACAAGACAGGTGCTGTCACATCTGAGTTGGTTTGGACTAGGTTTTTCTGCTGCAGTCCCACACCCGTCAGTCTGAATCTGTCCTTGCTCAGCTCAGCCAAGCAAAGAACAGGCTGAGGCTTGCCACCTGCACGGCTGTCCTGCACAGGGCGTGTTTTTGGAAGGGATGCCATTTGGCACAGACAGCATCTCTTGTGTAGCCTGGTTACACTACTGCTTCTGTGAAGGTTTCTTGCTTTCTCAGGTGCACTGAACTGGACGTCACTGGTGCAGATGTCGAGATGAATGTGGTTGTTGCTCTTTGATGTGAACTCTGCGACAGAAAATTGCTAAAATCAACATTCCTGTATAGTCTTTAGACGAAGTTTTGATTAACTGTTTGATATTTTTAAAAGTAATGTTCCTAGTATTTGACATCTGCTTTACATTAAAGAATTTTCAGGACTTGCTGTAAACCTCCTTTGTATTATTAACCTCTCAGTTCACTAGTTTATCTTCTTAGGTGAGGTTGACACTACCTACCAAGTCTTCCTCTTTTTGGTAGCAGCAGCACCATTATTTAGTTCTATTGATGCTACTGCTTTATCAGCTGATAGTTCTTTCATGCCAGTACTGACATAAAAAGCTGATCAGAAATTCCTGAAATACCTAAACTTGCAGCATTCCCTTGCTTTTGGTGATCCCTCAGGAAACTAATTGAATATTGACTTAGATACAAGTTTTAGCTTCTTGAAATGCCTGGAGAGAGCTTTCCAAATTTCCTTTTTGATGCTTACATGACTTTGCTTTGATGGGTTCTTTTTTTTTTCAGCCGTGGGGGAGCAGCTGCTAAAATCTCAGTCTGCAGACACCTTTGCAAACATGGAAATGGACACAGGGGTTTCGAACACACCTCGGAGTCGCAGCTGGCTTGGCACTATGAGCTCCACGCAGAGAGAGATTGACACGGTTTCATCCCATGGACCACACATGCAAGATGCATTCCTTTCTCCTTTGCTAAGTAAAGGTTAGTCACCCTTCTGCAAGCTCATTGGAAAAACACCTGGAAGTACACATTTATTTTTTGATATTTGCATGCCACTGCTGTATTGCTGCTCTCAACTGGTGATAACCATAATGCCGGGGAAAAAAAAAAAAGAGTTCTTGTTGAAAAGTGAAGTGAAATTTTTACAACAGAAAGATGATGCCCATGCCATACATCTTTAAGTACTTGAAGTAGAATATGAAATGGGTATTTGCTGTAGCTCCTATCTGTAGTGGTAAACTTGAAATTTAGTATTTTTACAGACTGGCTGAGATGTTCTAAGTTTTTTATCTTTGTCTCTTGCACGGGTTGGCACTTTGCACAGGTTGGCACTGTTCTAATTCATTAACTTTGTGCTTTTGGATTGCTTTAGACTAAAGATATTAGATACGTTCTTTACTGAGGAGGTTTATAGTCCCATATAGTTTGCTTTTTTCTTATGGCTTTGTTTAAATCGCTCTTCTAAAAGCTCAAATGTATGATCAACTTATGAAAATATGAAGAAGAATTTTATTCTCTGTGCATCTTTTCTGACCACAGCCAGAGACAGGAAATGTTCACCTGACCATTCATCTCTTTTTTTACTCCCTCTGGTCCTCAAGCATCGAGCAGTGTTTTCAAGTGTCTACATCACATGATTTCCAGTTTATTAGGGGAAAGACCTAAGTACCTGAGTGTGAACGACAGTCTCCCCAAGATGCTAGGGCCTCCTGTGAGACTCAGCAATTGGAGCTGCTATTAAAAAATGGAGAAGGAGTGAGGTTCTCTCCCTCTGCTTGGGCAGTTCCTCATTCTATTTTTACTCGTTTCCTCTTGGTTATTACTTCTGGAAGCTGCAAGAATGCAATAGGTTTAAGTAAGTTTGTTTTAGAACTCTCCAAAAAAGTGTAATTTAAATGGGGAAAAGTTATTTCTCTTTTCATTGCACTATCTTGTACTGCTGTCTGCCACTACCACTGTTTCTGTAAACAAGTACCTCATTTTTTCCTGAGCTGGATAAAGACCTTTGCATTCAATAGACATTGGTATGCATTTTGAAGCAGTTTATTTTGAAAGTGAAACTGAATTAATGGTCTTTAAAACTTTGTGAGTTGAATTCTAATAATAATAACAATTTTACAAATAACTAATCCAGCAGTGGTATTTATGGGCAAGAAGCTAATAAAATAACCTTCTGACTTCCTGAACATTTTCCACAGAAAAGGTGCATCTACTTTAATATGGAAACTGTTCTGGAGGGTGGCTGTCTTAGTGACTCACCACTGTAATGGCTTTAGCTTTGCTGTTACTGTTCCTGTAAAAATTCGGTGGCTACATCTACCCTTCATGTTTTTATTTACAAATACTTATTTCTTTCTGTAAGTAGTGCAGGTAGATATTTACATTACCAAGCATTCAGAATCCTCAGGGTTTTGTATGGAGAAAAGAACTTACTATTGCATCTTCATTTGTAACAGTTAAAAGGTTAAGAAATCAGTATCTTTAGGCAGACTGCAACCCTTCCTACTGACAATCGTAGGATTATAGTATGTAGGAGGCTGTCACTGTGCTCTTACAATATTTGCCAACACATCTTTAAGATCCCTTATCGATGTTATTCTGCAGAATTTATTTTTATTTGATAGAAAAACTACTGCATTCCTGCAATAATGACTCTACCATATAGTGTGACAAGAAGAATGCTGAAGTGAGATGGAGAGTATGTCTGAAGTAACTTCTGAGCACTGTGACACAGAGCAAAGCATTACTGTGCAATTTGTCAATTTCTGTAGAAGTAGTTCAGAAATTCTGAGTCTTACTAAAGTAAGTAGTTTCTTTTTCCCTTATGTTTCTGAGTGTTTTTGATAGGTGACGAATGCAGCATTGGTTCAGCAACGGACCTGACTGAAACAAGTTCTATGGTGGATGGTGACTGGACCATGGTGGATGAAAATTTCTCCAGTCTAAGTTTAACTCAGTCAGAGCTTGAACATATCTCTCTAGAACTGGCTAGTAAAGGGCCGCACAAGTCACAAGTCCAGCTGCGGTAAGTAACGTGATCTTTTTGCCTTTGAAACTTAGAATGACTGGTGTGCAGCACTAGGAGAAATAAACGCTGTTGTCTACAGAATCACACTGGGGTTTTGTCTTCACAGTGGAAGAAGAAATAAGTAGACTGTTTTTCCATGTAGGTACTTGCTACATATCTTCATGGAAGCAGGGTGTCTGGATTGGTGTATTGTCATAGGCCTTATCCTCAGAGAACCTTCAGTCATCAACCAGGTTTTCAGTGTAATGCAATCCTCTGATATCGATGGAGAAATCTGTCAGAATATCAAGACTGGCCTATATGCTGTTGACAAATGGGCTTCTACGGATTGGTAAGAGTTACTTTCCACCTTCACTTTCATTCCAGTTGTAGATAACTCAAAGTTATTTTTTAGATAAGTAATTATCTCAGCCCTAGGTGAAGCAACTATTTAAAAGCACTTTTGCAGAAAATTTCAGGACAGTCACCTAATAGAGTTGTGAAAATAGAGTGAAAATAGAGTTCTGGAAAAAAAAAATAAATAAACCAAACCCAAAACAACCAACCTCCAACTATTTTAAACTCTTGGTTTATGGTTTCCTTTTTCCCCCTATTTTAAGGAAAAAAAAAAAAAGGTGTTTCTGTACAGGAAGGTTTATAGAAGATACTAATTTGTACTAAACGTCTCCAAAGAAAAGCTGCTTTTCAGGCATATGACAAGTCCTAATTTTTTGATTCACTCATGATGTTCTATACCATTATTTTCCTAGCCCTGGGTACAAGCCATTTCTAAATATCATCAAACCACAGATCCAGAAACTAAGTGAAATAGCAGAAGAGCAAGTACAGCCTGAAGCTTTTCAGCCGGTGAATCCTTCTAAGGTTACTGAACAAGCGAACCCCAGAGCCGAGGAAAACAGGACTTCATCTAGCCATGGCCATGGCACTAATCCTCAGAGCGATGCTGGCAACAGCAGTGCAAGCAGGCATGAAGAGGACAAGTCTAAGACAGAAGATGAGGATTCATTCCAAGAAGGCAGTTATGACTGTGTCGTGTCTTAAACGGAAGACGAACGACTTCCCAAGCATCAGGTGTGAAAGGAAGCAGACCAGCTCTTAGACATGCTTCCATGTTTTGGATTTCAACTCTTTTTTTTTTTTTTTTTTCCCTCAATCTTTGAAATCTTTAGTGGGGATAACTAAGCAGCAGTTTCATCTAATAATTTCAAAAGGGGGCAAGATTTTTGATGCATTCTTCAGACTGCAGCTTTAGGTTTTGATACTTAGTAGTGTTACAGAGACAGGTTCAGCTAATGTTCATCAGTACCTTTTCATCACCAACACAAGTTCTGAAGAAACTACTTATCTCTTGCTTGAGTTTAAAAGGCGAAGAGGGGATTAAATTTAAGAACTGTTATCCTTTGCAGCATGCCTGCCTAAGAAATGTCGCAGTTCAGATTGGTTTGATATTGATATTTTGTATTAAAGGACTGTAAAATATATTGTATGTTTTTGTGAATACTCTTGTACAAATACTCAAGGTTGTACCATATTTGAAGGTACCAATATGTATTGTGCATGTTTCTAGATTACTAGTAAAATTAAAGCAGAGTTGCACTTCTTTCTGGATGAGGCATACTTCAGTGACCTAATATTGACACAAGGTGGCTTACCTGTTTTTTACTGCCACTTACAGATCTTGTAGTTGGGTTTAAGGGATTGCTGAAGGTTATTTATTTCCTTGTAAATTCTTTTCTGAAAAATTGGTTTTTTAAATGTAAATAATCATCCTATACTCTTGCTATGGAAAACTAGTTTAACAGCTCATACTTAAACATTTTTCAAACATTTTATAATGTGCATACTTTTAACTGAGACATATTTAACTTTCATACAATGTTATGGAAAGCTGGCTGCAGAAGTCTGTTGCTTTGAGGTACTTATTTTTTCTAGCTGCTGTCCCTATGTAATAACTACCTGTAACAGTATTAATTTAGATATTAGCTTGTTTGTACTGTGCAATCTGAACTAAAATGCAGCATTACTCATTTTATACAGAATAAACTAGTTTATTTTTTATAACATCATTGATTACTTACATGGACCAAACTAGTCATCATAGGGTAGTTATAGCATCTGTTGCTTTTCTAGTGTAGTTACTAAATGCACATCCATTTAAATTCTGAAAGTTAAGAATATTCACAGTTAAGTTGAATAAATCATGAGTTTATCATTTTATTTCCTTTGTAGATAAGATCAAGTGCTTTAAAATGTACAAATATGAAACTGTTGCTTTAGAACGGCTTTACTAAGCCAATACAACCAGTACAAGTGCAATAATTGCGAGTGTTACTTGGAAAGCTGGAGATTTCAGTGAATGCAGATTGAATTTCCATTTAAGAGTTGAAACTAATACTGAGGTCGTAGGAAAGAAATCCAGTTCAAGAGTCTCAGCATTAAACTTAGTCTGGATTGTAGCTACTGGTTACAGATAACGTCTATCATACCTACAAGCCTGTTGTGATCTGACATCAAAATCCATTATTGTTATAAGGGGATACTTAAAGCTTTTTTTATGATAAAAAAATGCTTAATCTATGTTAAGAGAAATAAAAACTGTGCTTCAAGTTAATATTTTTCTGTGGTTCTGTGGTAATGATGTAAGCCAAGCCCATCCTGATCAGCTTTCTCTGTTCAGGTTTTGGATCTGTACAAGTAAACACATAAATTCTTAATATTAGTATCTTACTACCATGCTACTGTTGTTTAGCAGTTCAGTCTTTTTAGTGGTGAAATTTTAGAAGTTTGTACTTCTTTAGTAGTAATTATCTCTATGCAAATCTTCTGTGCTAATTTTGTATTTCAATTCAGCTGCTGTTATACCTGTAATTAAAAGAGAAATGTATTCAACTTTACTTGAAGTTACTCCTGTGGAAAATAACTGTTTCTGACTTTAAGCCACTGACAGCACACTGGCAGAATTCAAGTAGATTGTCTCAGAGAAACAAAGCTCTCAAAGAAGCTCCCCGATGAAGGCTGTTTTAGTTTGCCACATCGTACCCCTATGGCTTGTTTTACAGGATGAAAGTATCAAGCTTCTAAGTTAAAAATTACCTCATTAGTGCATCTTTGAATTTACATTCACTTGTTTTGAAAAGATGTGAATTTGGTTCAGGTGGCAGCGGTGTGGCAGCAAGGGGGGCTGCAGGGGTGGCCTTGGTGAGCAGAGCCCAGGAGCTCCTCTGCGTCCCACACAGCCAGCTCCAACAGAGCCACCACGGACACAGCCGTGCCCGTGATCCAGGCTGGTGCCTCCTCTCCGATAATGTATTTAAGAAGGGGTAAAAGTGCCGTGCAGCAGCTGTGAGAGGTGAGTGAAGGAAAGGAGAGGGGAAAAAAAAGGGAGAAACAGTCTTGTAGACAGGCAGACCCATAAAAAGGAGGAGGAGGAGGAGGAGGAGGAGGTGCTTCAGGCACTGGAGCAGAGCAGAGACCCCCTGCAGCCTGTGGATCTGTACAAGCAAATGCACACCTTCAATGATGCTAACAATATTAGTATCTTACTACTGTGCTACTGTTGTTTAGCAGTCAATCTTTTTCAGACCGTGGTGAAGCAGACTCTCCCCCTGCAACCCATTGTGGAGCACATCAGAGCAGATACTCACGCTGTAGCCTGTGGAGGACCCCACACCAGAGCTGATGAATGACCCCTGAAGGAAGATGCAGCCCATGGAGAGCCCACACAGGAGCAGGTTTTCTGGCAGGAACTGCACACCATGCTGGAACAGTCTGTTCCTGCAGGACTACCCTCTCAAGAGGAGAATCCTCATTGAAGCAGTTCATGGAAGACTGTCCCATGGGAGGGACCCCATGTTGGAGCAGGGGAACAGTGTGAGAAGGACAAAGCAGCAGAGAGGACCTGTTACAGACTGACCATGACCCGACCCTCAGCTGACCATACCTGATCTCTCTGCACCATTATGGAAGAAGAAGAGTGAAGTTGAGCCTAGGAAAGAAAGAGGTGGTTGAGGGAAGGTGCTTTTATTCTTCTCTTTCTGTGTTGCTATCTTACTTTATTTTAATTGGCAATAAATTAATTTTCCCCAAGGCCAGTTTGTTTTGCCTGTTATGGCAATTGGTAAGTAATCTCCCTGTCACACCCCAAGAGCTTTTTCATCTTCTTTTCTCCTCTTGGCCTGCTGAGGAGAGGGGGTGAGAGAATGGTGGGCACCTGGCAGCCAGCCAACATGAACCCACCGCAAAATGGTCGTTCAGCTACAAACATGCGCTAACGCCTCAACCTAAACACAGGGAAAACGGGCGCTTTGACCAGTTGAGGATAAATGTTTTCTCTGGAACATCACTTTCACTTTGCTGATCCAGCTCACATGAAACTGGCTGCCCTGGGTCTTGCCAGCCTGGCTGCATTAAGCATTTAGCATCTAGTGGCACAGCAAGATGTCAGATATCCTCCTTCACCGGCATTTGCAAATCATCAAGTTTTCTTGATCTGGTTCTCATGCTGTACAAAAGTAATTGCCTTTGAAAACCAGCAACAATGCTGGATTCCTTGCTACCCATTTAAAAAGTCCTCTCACACAGGGAATACCTGCAAAACTGCCCAAGTCAAGTCACATTTCTGAGGATAATTTTCACCATCACTTTTGTCAATCAAAAGAAGATCATTTTTCACAAGTGTTTTAGTCCAAAGCAATCAGTTTAAACGGTTTTAGAGCTGAAGTGTCTGTAAGCTACAGGTGGAGATCAACTGCTAGGTAAACAGAAGTACATGAACGCATAGTCTAGTGAGAACCTGTGCAAAAGAGGTGCCATCTTCTCAGTATAAACTGAGGGGAGAAGTTGTCTACAGCTATAATGACATGGAAGATGATGGATGACTTGTTCAGGGCGGTCAGCTGGCTTCAGCTGACAGAAGGAAAGCCCTCAAGAAAAAAAGAGGTGAGAGACCCAACTCACTGGCTCAGGATGGTTTCCTATCCTACAGCTAAAGACTTTTGGGATATTCTAGTGAGCAGGGAGATGAATGTCAGCTAATGGTGAGTGGCAAAAGTAGTCCCAGTGCTTAAACACAGGTAAGGTAGGAGCTTTCTCACACCATTCTGAAAGAAAAATAACACCTTGCTCTTGCTGAGTGTTCTGTTTGTCATGTACCACCTGAAGGAAGAGAGCACTGCGACTGCACGAAGGCCCACAGCTGGACGCTGAAGCTGCTGCACAGTTCAGACATAAGGCATCTAACCACTCTTCCATAACTGTTCTCAAATTATTGTTTCCTATCAAAAAAACCCAAACCAATGACTGCCACACACAGAAAAAGCAATATCCCATAATAAATTGTGCACAGGCAGCTTTCTTGGGCAGTTACTGAAATTCACCTGTACCTATTGGCTTAGGAGCTTGTGTTTGTTCCGCAGTCTCCGACCAGACTGACAGAATTATTCCTTTCTAGACAAACCACTAACTTTCAATACTGATTCTTAACAGCTTTCCTGAAATTAATTTTTTTTTTAAACTGTTGTGTTAATGGCAAGTGATGCTTTACACCCCACTAGAGACACAGGCAGCAGTGACTAGATCTCCCTAAACTGGCTTGTATTTCCTGCTCAAGTCTCAGCTGTATCCTTGGCATGTTCCAAGCTGCACCTGCAGCTCTGACAGAACCGTGAAGCGTCACAGCCCAACAGAACATGTTCTGCAGTGAACAGGAAAGCCTGAGTAACTTCTAGGACTAATTTATCCCCTGAGACTGGAACAGATTTTCATGAAGACTGAGAATCCATGTTCTATCTCCAAAACAGAAGTCACACTTACGCAACTTCACATTGTCTAACCACACAGTTTCCTGACAGCACTTTGGGTTACAGACCTTGCATGGCTTTTTAACCATCCTTCACTAAGACAATATATCAACTTTTAAGATGGGTCATCCCGCAGGCTCCTTCCAGATCATTATCAAGAACAAGACTAGGCTTAGCCACCGAGGGAAAGGTACTGAACAGCATTACTGTGCAGGCAGCCTTCAGCAGTATGTTCCAGATGCTGCGATTCGTTCTGTATAGACTTGTTAGATCTTGTCTATTTGATTAGTGTTTTTCCAACGGGCTTGCAACCCAACCCAGACTGAACAGACAGTAAAGACAGATCTTGCTAGCACAGAACAGCTCCACTTGGCTCAACAGTCTGCCATTTTGTGTGCGAGGGCTGACATCCTCCTGTTCGTTGCACCATCCCAACCCTTTCTTCCTTTAAACACACACTTCTCCTTGACAGGCAGCCTGGAGGTGCAGCGACATGCTCCAGCGCTGCGATGTGGAGTGTATAACCACATGTGCAGGCCTCCTCTGCAACCACATGCTTAAATTGACAAAATACTTATTTCTGAAGTTCTTTTACCTATAGATACATAACAGAGTACTATGTATGTTAATAGAGAACTGTGGGAAAATGGCTGAAATTGGAGGGGAATGGGAGAATATTGTTCCCCAGAATTCAGCTAATATTAGAGCAGCTCTGAGATGAAGCACAGCTGCTGCTCCCAGGAACAAACAAGGCCTCAATATCCTTGAAATGGGGAGTAGAGCGGTACGGAGGTATTGCGGCTCCTCCCTGTTATCAGGGAAGAGAGGCACCTGGTAAAGATAACCATAAAAATGCCATCGAGGGAAGTGAATCACAACCGCTGCCTCAGCAGCGATGGCAAAATTGTGTCCAGCTACTAAATCACACCTCCACCTGCCTCCGAGCTGCGACCACCCCTCAAACGAGCAATTTACACCAATCCTAATTTGTGAACACCCCTTACGAAAGAAATTTACACCAATCCTAATAAAAGTTATGTATGACTAGAGTCACTCGAGCTCCACCTAAAAGATACGAAAAAAGTATAAAATAGCGGCAAACAAAGGGGATGTTAGGGAGAAGCCCCCCCATCGGAACGCCTGGGATCAGTCGATGGGCTGAACCTCTCTTCTCCCCCCCATAGGGACGCCTATTGGGTAAGAACTCTGTGTTATGTGCACTTACTTAATTACTTACTAACACCTTGCTAGCTATTTGGTATTATCACTGATCAGTAATTGTTTTATATTATCACTGCAGTATTTCAATTAGAGTTGTTTTTGTAGTCAGTCACTATGTCGTGGGTTAGGTTGAAAACTTCCCCCCCCCCCCCACACAGCTGGTCACTCCCCCTCCCCCACCCCCAGGAATGAGGGAGAGAATTAAAGGATAAATGGGATACCTGTGGGTTGAGATAAGAACAATTTAATACAGATGATTTAATACACAGTGTAGGTGCTCACCACCCCCTCGTATGCGAAGCCCGTCTCGTCCCGAAGCTGCAATCCCGGACGAACGCGAGGCCCCGAAATAGAGAGGGGCTGAGAGAGAGAGAGAGAATACTAATTGGCCAGTTTGGCCCACAATCTTAAGTTCCACCACAAATCACAAGGGGAATCGTGTCCCCCTTGTCCCACTGTGTTTCTGCACTCCGGCACACTGAAAAGTCCTTGGAGTTTCACTTCCAGCCACAAACATCAGCTTGCTATCAGCATTCTTCTCAGAGTGAGCCTCTGAGTGAAACCAAAACACAGAGCTCTTCTGGCTGCTAAAAAACCCTGTCCCAGCTAAAACTAGGACACGCTATCACCGGCTATCCTCGAACCTGTATTCTGTCACAAATAAAATACATATTTATATTCAAAAGTCCTGGAGATTTCTTGTCCTTATTATTATAAGGACATCAGGTTATAGTACTACCGGAACTGGTGTACTCTCCAAAGTTGCCCAGAGACTTTTGCTCCTTATAAGGATGTTGGGTTATAGTACTTCTGAAACTGGTGTACTCTCCCCGTTGCAGACTGGTTGTTTCGTCCGCTTAACATGACAGAGAACATCATAACAGATTCACAAAGCCATCAAAAGTCAGGGAAGAACTCTAGCATTAAGGAAGAGTAAAGCCACTTACAAAAGGCTGTGCATGTAAACTGTTTCCGATGAACACAGGGGAATTCCAGTCAATGAGCTGCTTACTGCCCCCACTAAGAACAAAGACTTGCTCTACTCCCATGCCCTGCTACCTTTAAAATACCCACTCAGTGGATAAGGAATTGGCTGGATGGTCACACTCAAAGAGTTGTGGTTAACGGTTCAATGTCCAAGTGAAGGCCAGTGACGAGTGGTGTTCCTCAGGGGTCAGTACTGGGGACAGTGCTGTTTAACATCTTTGTTGGAGACATGGACAGTAGGATCGAGCGCACCCTCAGCAAGTTTGCAGATGACACCAAGCTGTGTGGTGTGGTGGACACGCTGGAGGGAAGGGATGCCATCCAGAGGGACCTGGACAGGCTGGAGAGGTGGGCCTGTGAGAACCTCATGAAGTTCAACAAGGCCAAGTGCAAGGTCCTGCACGTGGGTCGGGGCAATCCCAAGCACAAGTACAGGCTGGGTGGAGAATGGATTGAGAGCAGCCCTGAGGAGAAGGACTTGGGAGTGCTGGTGGGTGAGAAGCTCAACATCAGCTGGCACCGTGCTCTGGGCTGCACCCAGAGCAGCGTGGGCAGCAGGGCGAGGGAGGGGATTCTGCCCCTCTGCTCTGCTCTCCTGAGACCCCACCTGGAATACTGGCTTCAGCTCTGGAGTCCCCAACACAAGAAGGACATGGAGCTGCTGGAGTGGGTCCAGAGGAGGCCACGAAGATGATGCGAGGGCTGGAGCACCTCTGCTATGGAGACAGGCTGAGAGAGTCGGGGCTGTTCAGCCTGGAGAAGAGAAGGCTCCGGGGTGATCTTATTGCAGCCATCCAGTACCTAAAGGGGCTACAGGAAAGCTGGAGAGGGACTTTGTCCAAGGCCGTGTAGTGATAGGACAAGGGGCAATGGATTTAAACTGAAAGAGGGCAGATTTCAATTAGATCTAAGGAAGAAATTTTTCACTCTGAGTGTGCTGAGGCACTGGAACAGGTTGCCCAGAGAAGTTGTGGCTGCCCCATCCCTGGCAGTGTTCAAGGCCAGGTTGGATGAGGCTTTGGGCAACCTGGTGTAGTGGAGGGTGTCCCTGCCCATGGCAGGGGGGTTGGAACTAGATGATCTTTGAGGTCCCTTCCAACCCAAACCATTCTATGATTCTATGAATTACCAGCTGCTTGCTTTGTGTCTATTTCACAGAATAGGACACACAGAAGTTCTTATGAGAAATAATAAGCTGCAGCAGCAGCAAACTAACCTGCTTGTACTGAATGGGGAAGCAGATGGGCACTGAAACAGCAAAATTTTCCATCCTGTTTTTCTACCTGTGATCTACAACAAAATTTGCACCCAACTACCAGTTTTGCAAAGAATACTTACACTTTGATATCAATGACTCTTCCATACCACATCTTGTTTCAAGAAGAACCTTCATCACCAGGCAAACAGCCAGGGCCCTCATTTTAACATTTCTCAGCTCAGATGATTTTTACATTCTTTGGCCATGCATATTTTCCACATAGCTCTAATGCTAGCTGTCTTAACTCCAGCATTGCTTAGCAGCATTTCAACCCCAATCTTAAATAAAAAATTAGTGCGATGAATAAAACCAGCTCAAATATGCCATAATCATGCTGAAAAATCAGGTTTCACTGAATAAGTTTTGCTTTTATTTACAAAGACAGAAATTTACAACAAACTAGATATCCCTCATAATTTAATTACTTAATAAAGGTTAAATCCCAAGTTAGCAAAAGTTATTGCTTCACTGAAGTTGCAGAAATTGCTAACAGGCATTTTTACATTTTTGGCTCCCAGTACCAATTCTTCACACAGCACTTTTTCAAAGCTTTAAATCAGAGGCAAAACACAAAATAAAAGAATCGAAACTGAGGAAGACGGTAAACATCAGTGCAGCTTTAGTTAACTAGCTGTGCATCAGCTAGAGTACAGTACAAAACGTTTTTTTATATTCAAGACACCAGAGTTATGAGCTAAAACTCTGTTTTTCAAATGATTAATAGCAGTTTAAAAAAACCCAAACTCGTAATACTGGGATTGCAGTTTCAAATCAGATACAATTGAGTGATGATCAGTGTAGAAAGACCCACTGGTTTTAAGATACGGATGGCCATGTCACTATGATTACAGTAATTAAACCTCTTACCCTAGTCCATGAGTCAGTTGACAATTTTTGTGAAGTCACCTTGAAAACGAAACTGGTTCTTGCCACTATCATACACAACTACAGAACAATCTGGAGGCAAGATACCTGATCGGGGAGCTGCTGTCCGTCACAGCTCACACCACGCTACTGATGTCACAGAATGTTTTATCATAGTTTGGAAAAAAGCGTGAAGTTTCTTCAGGTACACAGAGTTCTTTGAATTTCAGAAACTATTAACTATTGTTAATATTATTGATTATTAACTATTAGTTAATTATTAATTAATTAACTGTTAATAATTATTAACTCTTACACTGCACTGAAAAAACACCCCAGAATATAAAAAACCGAAAGGTCAGTGGCTTCTGAACTCAAAGCTTGTCAATTACAACTAGAAGATACTCCAAATCGCTCACAGCCATTTGTAAAACCCATCCTGTGGAAATAAAACAAGAGCAATTCAGAGATACTGGACATCTTTTTAAAGATGACTCTTCTTGGTATTTTTCCTTATGGAAAGCAAACTGTATTTTAAGAAACAGTTAAATGTATTAGCAAAGTGCAATACTGTCACGTTACCAGAAGTCTCTCCAGAGGAGATACCAAAAATAAGCCAATTCTAATAAATTAGAAGATAACTTGAGATTTAGAGCAGATTAATTATAAGACATCCACGTAAAGGAGTGAGGACTCAGCACTCTTACATACAAGAGAGACAGTCACATGCTTATATGCTGATACTGAAAGATCCCAACAGGAACAAAACCACAATGTGACAGTTAGGTCAAACTTACTCGCTCGAGTGGGGAGAGGCTGTTCAGGAGGGCCTGTTGTGATAGGACAAGGGGTAACGGTTTTAAAATAGAGGGAGGTAGATTCAGATTGGATATCACGAAAAAATTTTTTACCATGAGAGTTGTAGAACACTGGCACAGGTTGCCCAGAGAGGTGGTGGATGCTCCATCCCTGGAGACATTCAAGGCCACGTTGGACGAGGCCCTGAGCAACCTGATCTAGTTGGAGATATCCCTGTTCCTTGCAGGGGGGTTGGACTAGATGACCTTTGAAGGTCCCTTCCAGCCCTAACCATTCTATGATTCTATGAGTTGTAACGCTGAAGAGACAGGCAAAAGGGTAGGAGCTAAGTTTTTAACAGAAACATTATTTGGAAAAGATAATCCAGATAAATAATTACAACATTCAATCACAATATTGATCTCTCTGCATTGTGCGTTTGCCAAGGACTGGGAACGCAACCTACGCAAGCACGACAGCTTTCAGTGACTTCTTCCAGTGACAAAACGTTTAGGACTTTGCCACCTCCGTCCCTCCATCGTGCGAACAAGCGTCTCCTAGCTGAAGGTCTCACTTTCACAGGACGGACAGGATTGGCAGGCGACAGTCCCCACACGTGCGTAAAGTACGGTTATATTTTACGCAACATCAAAATATTGTCGTTACAATTGCCATCACATTATGCTAATGTTACCTCCTCAACTGCAGTTTTCATTTTAAGAATCCCACTAGTCAAACTGCCATTTCAGTGGAAGAACCAAGACGAACCGTATTCACGTTGACACGAAGTATCACTATATCCCCAGGAGAGCAGTAGTCTCTAAATTGCCAAACTGCCAAAGAAACACCATTTGCCGCCAAAGGACTTTAAATTCTTCTGGAAGTCTCTGGCATCTTCTTAGAACATGTTTGCTACAACAGCACTCTGTGTCAGAGAGATTGCCCTGGTAGCGCGGCATCACTGCCAACACTAGAAGACAAAAAGATCGTAGGTGGAGGACCAACCAGAAGAAAACGTCCAGTTTGGAAACCTCTCCAGTAAGGCATCGAGTTGAGGCGACTTTTGATCTTCCCCAAAAAAGTAATGTGCTGCTATGGCAAGGGACACTATTCCATCAGAATGCTTTTCTGGGACCTGAAGGTGAGAAAAGGACAACACGGTCTTTACGATTGTTTCTGGCTTTTAAACGTAAGATCAAGCCAGTTGTACTTTTCTACAGACTTAACATCTACGTAACAAACTTCAGTCTGCAGCTCTTTGTCCTGTACGTTAAACCACTTCTCATCTTCCAAACTACCAGTCTGATTACACGGCGAGTCCAATTTGAGTTGAAATTGCAACCAGGTAATCGTGCCTCTGACACACAACATCGCTTGCACATGCTCCAACTTCAGCGTTTCTATCTGCCCGTTTTGCTGTCGGATCAAACACGACTCCAACACAGTGTTCATCCTGATCCTTCTACTGTGAATCCCCAGGATGGAAAGCCTTTTCCGCCCAGCTTTGCCACTGTCGATCAGGCAGTTTGTCACACTGCAGACTCCTGTCTGCCTTTATCGAGTACCCTCAGTGGATTATTTAGTTAAATATTTTAAGAAACAGTTAAATGCATTAGCAAAGTGCAATACTGTCACGTTACCAGAAGTCTCTCCAGAGGAGATACCAAAAATAAGCCAATTCTAATGAATTAGAAGATAACTTGAGACTTAGAGTAGATTAATTATAAGATATCCACGTAAAGGAGTGGGGACTCAGCACTCTTATATACAAGAGAGCAAGTCCCATGCTTATATGCTGATATATAAGCTGCCTGATCCAGGAAGGAACAAGGGACTTTGTGAACTTTCAAAGGTTCTTGTAATATTTACTCAAAGAACAGGACACGGTTAAACCTATAAAAACATGCAGATCTGCAAAAAAGTTCTTCACTGTCAAGTTATTGCGGAGGGGATCGTAAGTCCCACTGGAACAACAATACTGGAAGCCCTGCTTCCAACTGAAAATAATATGAGAGAAAATTTAGAAGCTTTCACAACTCTCTTCGGCTTCAAGACAGGTAAATTTCCCACCAAGGATTCCCTGTAATTTCCCAAAACCAAGCAAAAAAAATACATGAAAAGGAAACTACTCAGAACAGGAAAAAGAACTCTGAAATAACAGTAATAAAGATAAAACACGAAGAAATACAAAGCTGAGATCAGAGAAATCCAGGCTTATGACCAACGACCATGGAGACAAGGGAAACAGTCTCCCTTTGGTGGCTTCACAAGTTAGTGGACTACGCATCAGAAACAGATGTGAGCCAAACAAAGCTGAGGGACAAATTAAGAGCAGGAAGCTAGAATTAGGATCTATGAAATAAAGCAAAACTTAAGAAAGCTGTTACGATATTTTTCGCAGGAACAGTGACAACAGGGCGGACCAAGGGACTGCCAGGCTTCCAGCAGCAGCATACTCACCGTCAGTTCCACCCAGAAGTGCCACGGCGTGGCCTGCAGCCCGTGGGAGTAAAACACAAAGTAGTCCCCTCCTAAGCTGGCCACCGGCACGCCATCCCCGAGAGACCAGGCAGACAGCGCCGATCCTTCGCGCGGCCGAAAATACAGAGACATGTGACTTGGGCCTGCAGAGACACGGGAATGTGTCCAGACGTACCATCACGCGGAGGCAGAATAACCCCGTTCTCCTACACAGTAGCATATTATCCGAATATTACTATTTGAGTCTTCCAAAATATCAGACAACTGTCTTCTTCACAGAGGAAGCCTCCGTTCTTTCTCAGCGGTGAGATAAGTGAGATGATGATGTAGGAGAGGGACAGCTATAGAATGGACCTTAAGAAAGGACTTGCTATAAAAAGACCAAGGCTTACTCAAAATAGCCAAGGTTATCGGTCTCCCAAATAACAACTGCAACACAACACCCACAGCTTCCAGTGTGTTACAGAACTCAATTCCTTCACACTGATCTCACAAAGCTCACTGTCTTGGGAACGGCACTAGAATCTGCAGTACTGGAGTCAAAACCTGATTTATTATGGGCATAAAAACAAAAACAAGCCACAAACCAGAAGCTTCAGTCACTCACCAGATAATTCAAAGCTTAACCTCACAGAGTTCCAGGGCATCAGCTCTTTGGACAGAACCTTAAAGTGAACAGGGCTGCCTGGAGAAACTTCTGGAGCAGGAAGAAACCAGTTTTTCCTGTAAAACAAAACAAAAAAGTTTTAACTTTTGCAACACTCCGGGGTACCAAATATGAGACGCCAAGAAGTTTTTGTATAGTATAGCTGACTGTGCCGTTACTAAACAAAGTCTTCAAAAGCTACTGATTCTGGCAGAAGGTAGGTAGAATTAGCAGCTTGTGGCCAGACAAACATTTAAAGGGCATGTTAACAGAGAAATAGTCACCAGTGTGTTTGTTCATTACCTTAATCTGCCTTAATTTACAAAACTGTAAGTTAAAAATATTTGCATCTTCAAACCGCTACACTTTTGCTCACAAGATTCTTGGGGTATGAGAAGGAGTCACAGCAGCTGGTTTTCTTCTGGGGAGACCAGCTGCTCTGAACTTCCTCTGCTGTCAGCTAGAGTGAGAGGGGGAAGAAGGTGGTGGTGTAGTCATTCTGTAGCTCAAGTGGAATCCATTGCTTGGCTTTAGTAGCAAGACTTGCTGAAGCCTCAGGCCACAAGTTGGGAACTTTCTCCTGGACAGGCTTTCAGCTGGGATAGAGTTCCTTTTCTCCTTCTAGTTGGTACAGTGTGTTTTGGATTTAGTATGAGAATAATGTTGGTAACACGCTGATGTTGTGGCTGTTGTGAAGCAGTGTTTATCCTAAGTCTAGGACTTTTCCAGCTTCCCATGTTCTGCTAGCGAGCAAGCGCACAAGTCGTGCGAACCAGAAGACAAGGAGGCTGCAACTGT
This sequence comes from Tauraco erythrolophus, assembly GCF_009769465.1. Classification (NCBI taxonomy): domain Eukaryota; kingdom Metazoa; phylum Chordata; class Aves; order Musophagiformes; family Musophagidae; genus Tauraco; species Tauraco erythrolophus. The sequence goes on along the minus strand of NC_141496.1, from coordinate 92,274,404 downwards.
CAGCAGAAGCTGCAGCTCAGCACGGTGAGAGCAGTTCATGGCCTGTCTGCCTGGAGACAGAGGAAGAATCCACTGAAGTGTCAGAAGAGCCCACACCAGAAATCACCGTTGGACCAAAGTGGCGCGTGAAGAGTGTGTGAAGAGCAGGTGCATAGGTTGTAAGGGTGCAATTGTCCAGGGATTTCTTTGTCCATAGTCCCTCTCTGGAAGCACCCAGCTTGAGCTGGTTTTTGGACTGTACCATCTGAATGAATTATTATTGTAAGATATGATGCCTGAAACTGCTACAGGAAAACCAGCATTGAGCCTGAAGGCAGAGGGAATGCCCGAGAGTGAGCGCGTGGGTGAGCGGGGAGTTGGAAGGGGCACCCGTGGGCTCACTGGTGTCACCTGCTGCAAGGAGACTTCAGCCCTAGCAGTCAAAGTCTCGGGTGGTGTGAGCGTGACTCCTTGGATGGTGAGTGAATGCTCGTGCAGTGGCCTCTCCTTCAACAAAGGAAGGAGACACACACACTTCTACTCTGAACTGCCCTTTAGAAGGCCTCCCCGCTTCATCTTTTCCTCCACGGGTGCTGACATCAATTTTCCATACACCAACTTCTACAGCTCTTGCAGCAGACCCAGCAATCTCCTCCAGAGATTCCGGCAGAATTCTGTCTGCACCTAGACAGAAGTTTAAGTGTCTTCTGAAGTGGTCAGATTATTTACTTTCAGACTAAGATTAGCCTTACTTTTTCTACCCTTACATAAGCGAAATTGTGTAAATGACCAACGTGTTTTGGCAGTAAGTGCTCAAGTGAAGCAGTGTTCACACCAACCGGAACATGAAATGCACTGGCAAAATCCACGGAAGGCCACAGAAAGGAGCCTGCTCCTCGCATGAGGTTCTAATGGTGTCATTGATTTCAGGTACATGTGGAGTTATGTGAGATATTCCATTATAATCAAATCCATTAATCCATATACCAGAGTCGCTTTTAACCACATTCCCATCTAGATCATGAAATCTTCTGCTCGTGTGCTAGAAGAAAAAAACAAAAAATGATACACAAAGATGATGGAGCATGTGCAGTTTGCAAGAGCCAGAAGTGACTCTGAAATATCCTCCACGTCGATACTTAAGGTATACTGCACTTCCAGCATGCACTGAACACGTGTGGATATATAGAAGAATTACTCAGGTAAACAAAACAGCATAAAAACACCTGCGTTCAGATGACTGTGCCTGTGAGTATTTGCTCATCTCCCACATTCACTTTCGAAACTATCATGGCTTACTCAGCTCTCCCACCCAAAAACCCCCAAAACAAGCCCTGCTCTTCTGACACAGGTGAGCGGAACACAGATCCTGCACGCAGGAAACATTAGCAACTCTTTTAAATCCTAATCATTAGAGCTTTTCCATCAAGCACGGAAGAGAAGGGGCAGGGGTCGAGGGGGTGTCAAGCTTTGACAAAAAACAAACTCTTGCAACCAGCAGAGGCGATACGATACGGAAGGCTCTTCTTACCTGGAGAAAGACTCGCTTAGGCTTTGGGCTAGCTGCATCAGAACTGTAGGGAAAGAAGATTCCACTACAAACGAGGATCAGAGTGACTACAAACACAGCTGTTGAAGATACCAACGTAATTTTTGTACTTTTGACAAGGTAAATGAAGTTAATCTAGAGAATAAGAAGACAGCCCAGTTATAAAGCTGCAAGACTTCAGAAATAACACATTATTTGTATAACTCTAAAATCCTATTACAGAACTGAAAGTACACTAAAAAGATATCATGCAAGTACTACCTGACACAAGACACTTTTCTGTAACCTCAGTACTTAAAACCAAAAGGAATAAAGTGAGTACTTCTCAGAGCTTTCAAATATTTCCTATTTTTCAAAACACCTGCCAAAAAAAACCCTAGAACCTTTGCAGCAAGAGCAGCAGAAAGAAAAACGCTGAGGATTTTTTTTTTTTTGAAGTGCAGTGTATGTATTGCTCAGCCACATACTATACTTCACCTAAAATGAATGCCTGTTCAAACTCCAGCATTAAACTGCATATTTTACACCAATCTTTATGACATCATCATAGAGCAGATATATTTTTCTAACCCCTGTTTCAATGGCTTTTCTTTGACTAACACAAAACATGGAATCTTTGACATGTTTCCTGGAAGTTGCCTGTAACATTTAAGATATTGTCAAATTACACTAACTTCAAGTATTAATTTAGAAAAACACTGATTCTAAACTCTAGAGAAAGTTTAAAAGTTTTAAACAACATTTACGTATTCTCCTTACAAAATAGGATGACAGAATCATAGTGATGACCACAATAAATCCTGCCACCACCACGTCTGGTAGAATTTCTGAACCACTTCGTCCCATAACAGGTGTAAACATTTCAAATACAGTCCAACTAAGATACATCATATACAGATAGGGAACAAACATTCCCAGCATGTACATCATGATAAACTTCACTGTGGCACCTATAGGGGACAGAAACAAAAACAAAAGGCAAAAAATGATGAAATTTCAAAAGGAAAAACACACAGCTTTATTAATAAATGCTGCAAGGCTCAATACACAATACTGTCCTCACCCCTGCCACGGATGGAAAGGGGATCTCATTCTGCATAGCCAATGCTCATGTAACTCTTTCAAAAACACCACAAAACTATTCTTGTACTACAAAAAAAAAATTAAGCAGGCGTCCTGTCCCAAACACTGCTTAAATAGTACAGTATTTTTTAATAACCTTTACTGCCTATTAAAGTATCTGATCACTTATTAATAACTCCACATAGTATCGTCGTTTTTAGCCTGAGACACAGGATGCTTTTCAATGTATTTTTTTTAAAGACCTTCTCCATACTTGAAAACAGTCTTTAGTTCAAGAACACTTTTTCTTGTTACAAAAATGTCACACGAATACTTTGACAATTCAAAACTCAAAGTTTTGGCTCTCTTTTGCTTAAAATAGAGTTTGGAGTGAACATCCAATACACAATAGTAGGGGTAGATGTTTTGTAATACAACCTCCCCACCTCAAAACTCGTACCTTTTTGGCTGAATTCTTTATGAATCATCAGCTTAGTGAGTAAAGGGAATGCTACCCATAATGTACAAATGAATGCTGAACAAAGGCCCATCTGAGTAATCACAGCCAATGCTGTAGACCAAATCATCAATGAGGCATCAAAAAAAGCATCTCCCAGGTACTGCTCATTCGCATTCTGCAACAAAAAAACCCAAATACACTCATTACTGAGCATATTCTATGTATCAGATCTCATGAGAATACACAGAAAAATCCTTATTTCTTGTACATAATTGTTTTCCTTGGACAAACAACAAGCACCATCTCGCCATTCTCTTACCATTCAGAATTACCCATGACAATTTTTTTTTTTTTTTTTTTTTTTAAATCTGCTCTGATATAGCTTGAAAAAGAGATTAATGGGCTGGGGCGGAGGAAGGAAGGGAAAGTAGAAATGGCCATACCAAGAAGATGGAAGGCTAATGTTTCAGGGACACTGTCAAATAGGGCCTTTTTATAAAAAAGTATTGGCATTTATGAAGCACGTAAAGAAGTTACGTAGTACTTCTGTGTGAAAAAGTTACCTATATCTTCTGAGATTCCAAACCTGGTTTTGAACAGCAGCTGTTACTACTTCTTCTACAAGCACCGTTATTCGTGCACAAATACGATACTGGTGCAATTTTGTACGTCATGTCACGGCGGGCACCTCAGAATTCTGCTTTTTTAAACACGTTATTCGTTCGGAAGAAAAGACATGCATGAGTCAGATAACACCAGACAAGTTTTTTGAAAAAGAAGTTTAACCATCAAAAAACGTGATTTGTTTTGGTGGGGATTTTTAAGTGACATGGGCAATGCTGCAGTGTTTGTAGTGCAAGATTTTTAATCGTGAATCCTGCTAGCAGCAAGAAGGACTGCTTGCATGAACAATGGCTATTTGAAAGCACCTAGTTCAGTTTTGGGCTGAGAAGGAAAAAAAAAAAAGGGAGGAGAAGAAGGAACATATGAGTTGCCTGAGTTGCCAAACCTATTTCAAAACAAAAAGCTTATTAATTCACAAGTTCTTGAGCCACTAACGGAAAACACCCAGGCATTGTCTAAGACAGCCAAGTAAGAGATTAGCTTCCAAAATTTTTATGCAACACTTAAGTACAATCTAAGTTACAGTGGCAGCACAAACTGCAGTGTACTGCAAGCTACAGCATGCAAGAAAATTGAGAGACTCATGATACTGAGTTGGCTGATCTGCTGATCAGACAATCCTCAGACAAGGAGATCCAGAGCCTGGAAGGCTGAACAGTTAGTGAAAGTACACTCTCCCATCAGCTCTTCCAAAAACTAGAAAATGGTAACATCGCATCTATTTTATAAATGGCTCATCTTTTCCACAAGAGAACACCACCACATAGATATCTTTGTTAACATACATGTACCAGTTAACTTTCGCCTTCCTCAAACAACAACAAAAAAACACTTCCAGATGAAGACATGATGGATCCACTCAGAATTTTCCATGCAATCAAATTTCAGTAAATTCTTAAAACTTCTTCAAATACTCGGAGGAAGCTGGATTTGGCTGTCTACTTAGGTTTCCTGAATTCCCCTGCCCAAAGCTTGGGCAAATGGCTGAGCAGGTAAGTACCAGCACATTGCAGTGCCTCAAACCTAAACCTAACAGGCTCAAGTAGTCGAGTTCTACCCTGGGAGAGTGTCATCTGTCAGACACCTCAAGGCACCACCTCAAGACCCTATTTGTTTTAAATACAAAACCATTAAACTGTCATTCAAACATTTTAGATTGTTGTGAGCTGTAATTATGACATCATTATATGAGTTAAATTGTGTTGGTTAGTCCGTAAAAAACAATTCTAATCAAAAAAGGCAGATAGACAGTAACCATGACAAGTGACAGCAATGGAAAGGTAACACACACTCAATCCTTGGGAAATCTTGCAGGGGCCTAAATGGCATTTACCTGCTGCAGAAAAGAATACGGACTACTGAGACCTCTGCTCCATCTCCAGTGGTGGTCAAAACAACTAACAATCAGAATAACCACAGAGGCAAGGGTGACTACTCAGGTTTTTACAACAGGTTCATTTAGAAAGCTCTGTACAGCTCAGATTACTGTATTAGAAGAGGGCATGTCAGAACCAGAAATTCTGACAGAGACAAGAAAAAAGCTCTCACATGAACCATTTGGGGAAAAAAAAAAAAGTTGTATTTGCTTAGAAGATTATAAACACAAATGATATCACCAAAAACATGTCCATAATAAAGGACAGAATAAAACAGAGAACTGGAATTCCAAGTTTCACAACAAAATGTAAATGATAGATTAAATAAAAAATAAACATTAAAAGACACATAAGGAGTACCACACCAAAATAAACTATTAAATTTAGGGAACCTGTCATACAAGTACATTCAGAGACAAGAATCCGGTAAGATTCAAAGAACATTTGAGTATATATGTAGATTCTGTAATTAATCAGAAACATTGGAAGGTACCAAAAAACCTGAATTCTCCAGCTGTTGCTCTGATCTCTTATCACGGAGATGATGACAGGAAGGGAACGTGGAGACACGGAAAGAAATAGTACCTTATACTGTCTTCTACTAGGCTTTCGTCTTTTTTTCTGAAGCCTCTCCTAAAGGTCATTAGCAAGAAAGAAGTCTTAAATCATAGAGATCTTAACTCTCTGATTTAACAGCACAATCCCTATGCTTAGATAAAGCAATTTTTACAGCAACATTTTAAATACTTCTGTCCAATACAGAAAACTTTTCGCATCTTTTTAATCAACCCAACTTTTGAGCCTTTGACAGATTAAATTAACCTTCAACGTTAGCGACAAAACGAGCTTACCTTGTAGAAGAACTTCTTGGCCAGTGTATGCACAAGAACGAGCTTAGCTGCAGCTGCACTGCCATACAGAAACACAGAGACATAGAAATGTGTGTACCAAGAGAGGGACCTTCCAATGATGGAGATGAACACAGCCACGGAAAGGACCGCCACCAGGGTGCAGACCCAACTTAGCAGTGTTAAGCCGAACGCAGTAAAGAATTTCTTCAGGTTATGGACAGCTGTGAAGAAGAAAAAAGAATTTTCATTAAACGGTCATGTATTCTACCACAGGCCACCATCGAGATTGTAACCACCTCAGAGTATAATTGCTTTAATGACCAAAATAAAACTGCGCGAGGAGTCCACTCTGAAGATTTCACACTATGGTCTAAATCACTTTAGCCTATTTCTTTGCAAGTCTTTTTGCAGTCTTGCCCACTGCAAGATTTATTCCCTGATTACTAGTGTATTTTGCAGATTATCATGTTCCTGATAGTAAAAATTTCTCTAGGGAACCAGTGGAGCCACTCTACCACTTAAAAATTCTCAAAACAACAAAAAAAACACAACAAAAAAAAAAAGGAGTTGCTTTTCTTGTCACTTTTTCTTACTGCAAAAATGTCTCCTGGAGTTTTGGGGGTGGGGCGGGAGAGGGCAGGGGTGGTTGGTTTGTCTTTTTTAAAAAAGGTATGTTGCTACACATACCTGAAAAGGTCTAACTAGAAGATTTAAGTTGGTTTACATCCTTTAATAAATTTTGGCGTTTTTTTCCTCATTTGTGGTTTTCTTATTTGCTCCTGCCTATTTACAGGCATTAAAGAAACATGACTCTGAAGCCCTACCTACCTGTGCTAACAGAACAAAGAGTTATATAGATAGTAACCATTTTTTTTTCCCATTTTCAGATCTTCAAAAGATTTAACTTTAATTTTCATGAAAGTACAAAAGTCATTATCATGATTCATAAATGCTAGACACCTAGGCCTATCATAGTCTTTCTTCACAATTATTCACAGTTGAGAAATTTAAACACACAGCAACTCCTACGGCATGCTGCACATCTAAAATTTATTTCTGAATTTCATCTAAAAAGATGCCTTAATCACCTAAACACATCTCCATCTAATTGCTGTTCATTAAAAAGTAATGTGATTGATTTATGTGTTTTAACATACCTCTGGTTTTGGGCTGTAATACTTTCTTGCTTAAGTAAAGAAAAGCAATTGCTGCTGTAATATAGTTGATGATGGTGCCAACACGAGCAGGGTAGGCCAGGACAAATAAACCAAGTACATCAAAGAACACAACACTTCCATGTCGATACTCGGAAGATTTAGCCAGCTTATCTGATGTTGCTAGGTATTTTAGGACAGCTAGAATATTGTCACCTATTAAAAAAAAGCAGATATAAAATACAACTATACCAGGGCTGATGAATTAGTGCACAGCATTCCTTTAAATACAAGCATTGTTAAAAATAAAACTGTATTGAAGTATCCTTACCAAGGATGGGAATACACAACCGATTCTTCTGACGCAGGCATTTGATGGTACGTGCAGCACATCTATTCACGAGCTAATCTATACAGCTGCCACTAAAACAAGCATACCTCGGAAGCGTCACGTATTTAAATGCTGTAGCAATGAAGGGAATAGTCAAGCTTTCAGCCCATAAATCCTTCTTCAGGTCTGATATTAAAGCATTGGACTTCAAGGATAAGCCATAGAAGAATTTCCTAATCTTCCTCTTCTGCGAGCCACTAGTAACCCCCCCGTGTCTCGATGACTGAATTACCTGCCTTTCTTTCCGCAGACGACTAAGGTAGGAGGCAAGGAGGCTATTTTCCTTTGTAGCCTGCAGGTACCAGCCACCTTTTCCTTTCCCACAGGACAGCCAAAACACACGTACTCAAACGAGAACAATTGTTGTCAACTTTCATTTTGCTTTTACTTGACCTGTAAAAGTGCTTGCTGGCTGAAACATATGTCTTATTTTTATTTTTAGCTGTGATACATTTAGCGAGAGATGTTCTACATAACCACTATGGCCAGTAAAATCAGCTTTCCAACACGAATTTTGAAGTGTTACTTTCTGTCTTGCAACGGCACTGGCACAAGAAAGTGTTTTAAACTCTTATTCATGGTGGTCACCTAAGTTGGCTTCTGTGCAGCTTAAAGTGGGAGACAGTCAAAATCCTGGAGGCATTTAGGATTATATCATTATTTTTGCTGGGAAACTAAAGATTTTACTGTAATGTTCTTTACTGCAACCTGTCAGCCTGCTATGAGCACAATTTGTTAGCAGAAAATAAATCCCGTTTACCCACGGCTCATGTGCTACCACTGAGATCCATCCCAAAAGAAAAATCTCTGTTGGCAGATCAGCCTCTATGCCACCAACTTAACCATAAGCTTCTCATCATGAACATTAATCAATAAGAGGACTTACTGAGAGAACAGGAATGTGGAACACTGAGTAATCAGGTATCAATGGCTAGATTATAACCTTATTTAGATTCCAGAGTTACTTTCAAATCAGCATCACTGGACGTCGATAAAGTTTATCTCCCCAAGCTGACTAAACATATTCCCTTTGTATTCTAAAGACATGCATTCAGTTAATTCTTTGTTCTTTAGAACATGACTAGCATGTTCTAAATTTGTAATTGAAATGATGAATTTCTTGCAATGGTAGTCTTACAGTAAAATGAAAAAGCAGCTACAGTGCTACTCTTTAGTAAATTACCAAATACTTGAAATACCAACCTGCTCTTTGAATGGAGTCTGTTAAAATTCTGTCTGATGTGTCATATTCTGTATGATAAATGTAGCCATTTTCAATAAAAGCCAAATCTATTCCTACAGAGAAAGAAAAAGCACATTTGAAATTACATAAACTTAAAACCTCAAAATGAAACATGTGAAAGCCTCAGATATATTTCACACAGAACGTTGCTTTACTTCGTAGCCCACTCACTATCCTTATAGATGAACAAAATAGTTTGCTTCATAGAAGGAAGACTACCTGGGATTCCATGTGTATTTAAAAAAGGGACACTTTTAAAACATTTTAAAATATCTGTCCTCCCTAATATATTGATTTGCATGACATCTGTATACAGACTGATCTTTACTGAGGAAACACATGAAAATTCTTTATCCTGTGAGTTTAAGAAAAGATGTACAAGGTGCCTTCCAAACATTTACTGGGAAAACACCAATAGAGATCCACACTGAAAAGTAATAAAAAGTAGCACTGTGGAACTATAGAAACATCTTCTCAAAAAACAGGTATGTTCTTTTTACTTCTAATTTGTAAACAGTTTTTCAAACAGCCCATCTGAAAACTCCTAATTTAAAAGTCTGAATAGTTTGTAAAAATAAACAAAAAATATTTACCAAGTTTCTGCCAGATTACTCATACATTCATTGTCTCTCAAACACACACCCTCTCAGTTGCACACGTAAAAAGCTGCTGTCTGCAATCTGAACCCTCACAATTTTGCAGCGGTTTAACAATTCAGACCTCAATTCTACCAGTGGACAACAAGGAACAAACTAGTTCTTCAGCTCCATTATTTCATTTCTATTTGTTCAGAAAAAACAGAGGTCAGGGAGAATTCATTTACCATTTATGATCCAGGTGCAATTCTTAACAAATAAAGAACACATTGTACAACAGCAGCTACTTTATTTTCAGGCTAGAAGCATACTTTGGAACAGTTCAGAATATGCCAACATGTTTTGTTCAAAGAATCAATTCAGAAATATCACTTTTCCTGAAAGTAACTCCAGCGACAACCTGTGCCAGACAGCAGGGATTTTACAGAAGTTTACACTGCTTTGAATTGTGTTTCCAATGTGTGTTTCACATTTTTTTTTCCATTGGTCATTATCTGCAGGATGGATAGCAAACTAAACAGATTAGCAAAACCAAAAACCATTCCCTTGCTGTCCTGTGCTTGATTAGGAGCAAGTGATGAAAGTGCTTTAATCATTAAGTCACTATCTTAAAAAGGATGATTTTGCTTTATCCATTAGACACAGACATTTAATTTCTGCAAGCATGTTATCACCATCGTTACTGAAATATTTAAAAACAAAATATTTAATAGTTTACTGTTAATTTCTGGAACGTTTTTGTGATTTTTAGGAAACTTTTCTATCATGCAGTTTCTTTCTGGAAAACAGCAGTCTCCAAAAAACATCCTTAAGAAACTACATGACAAACCAAATCTAAACGCTCTTGCCTTAGAAAAAAAGCAGGAAAATGTGCTCCCAGACCTTCACATAGTAAAGAGCAGAACAATCTGCTCGCTATAAGGTTCAGCTCAACGGCTGCATAATGTGCATTGACAGGCTTCCTTGTAACATACCTGGAACGTTGCCGAAGTCCCTGTAGATGCGGAAGTCCGTCTCTGCTGGGATAACACCACTCTGAAATATTTCCTGTGCCACCACAGAGGCAAAGGGATGTTTGGCTGCAACGACGTATGCTTGCACCAACCAAGGATTCTCTGGTCCTAACAAAGGTGAGCAGAAAGTTTCAACAAACACTTTTTGAACTTCAGTTAAGATACGTATCTTTATGGTGACAAACAAACAACACAAAGGAACTCACTAGAGTTTTAACCCTGTTGCCTCACAGGATATATACTAAGCGCATTTGTGTTGGCTGAATGACTCTCACTTGAGAGAAAGTATTAGTTACACTCAGAGGGGAAAAAGGTCCACTGCTGCCTTGAGTGCTCAGTGGCAGAGCACATAAGCTATTTCTCAAAAAAGACCCAGCACTAATGAAGAAGTCACAGCCTTCAGCAGAGTTTCCAGTTTACTATGTACCACACTTCAAAACTGTTGCTTAGAGAAAAGCCTCTCCACTCAAGCACTGAGTGCAAGTGAAGAATTAAGCAGCCCCAGCAGCAGAAGGACGCCTGCAGTCCCCTAGGATGGAGCAGAAGCTTAACTGTAGCCTACAAAACCCAGTTTTGCCGCTTTCTGAGCAGCAGATGGAGTTCTGATGCCAAAGTGTCCCTGCAAAGGCTTTGAAAGAACTGCTGTGAAAATTAAGTAGAGCACATGGAAGGATGAAATATGTAAAAAATATCTAAATCTGCTTTTCTCCTTATTACCTTGATGTAAAGGGGAAATACAACTTCTGTAATTTTGCTCTACGCAGGCTTTCCACGAATGAGGCACTTCAGTGGCAGTGCTTTAGCCTATGTGTACTTAAAGATGTAGAGCAACTTATCTGCTGCACAGGGCTGGAAAAGAGGCACAGAGGTTCTCCTGCCTTTTGCTTACGAGTCAGTTTCAATACTCCTTCAAGTCTAAACTGTTTATTATCAAATTATCTCAGTGTAGAAACTGGACACAATGCAAGTTCATACCTGTTTGAAAAACAAGTTCTTTTCCTCCTACACCTGCTGCCTCCAGGTTAATAAAAGCTCTAACTGATTTGGCCCACTCATGTTGTGTAATGAAGCCGTGACTAGCCTTGATGGGAAAACAAAAAAAAAAATATAGGTCAAATATCTTTCAGATCAGCCTAAATGTTATTTTCCATCACACATGATCACAACTCAAGATCGGGCAAAGCAGTCAAATCACTTATGACAAATGCAGATGCAGCAAATCCAAGGCTTCTAATTAAATTAATACAGACAATACTCTTAATGTAAGTATAGTTTTCCTTTTGAAATAAAACACATTTTCCTCAGAACGTTAAGACCGGCATTTAACCAATATTTCAAAAGATTAAGTACAAGCTGTGTCAGCAGTTACTCTTTCCTTTGTCAGAACCTTAGTATATAGCTTTGACTTATATTTTATAATTCTGGCATATTCTCACCTGCAAAATATTTTCTTCTGCACCATTAAATAAGAATATGACCGCATGCTGCAGGGGCTCTGATGATTTTGAAAGCGTGTTAAGTATTTCAAGCATCACTGCGCAGCTAACAGCATCATCACTGGCACCTTAAAATAATCAGCAGAATAGTATGGCTTACAACAAATTCACAGAATAGCAATAAAGACCAGAGAAGAAAAGGCTTTGTGCTACCTCAGCCACTTAATCTAACTGAGGAACAATTACGTCAAGCTGTAGCATACTTTCTGCTACTGCTTGTACCCTGTGTCTGTGCTAGTTAAAAGCAACAGCAGAAAGATAAATAACGTCCAAACGTTGAACAAGGAAGTACAAGGTATCAGATCCAATATTACTGTTCGAGAAAAGTAGGCTAATCAGGTTACTAAGCAAGCAAAGAGATTGTTATCTATTTCTCTGAGAACAATATGAATAAATGAGGACATAATTTTCACTTGCTGCATAACCAGATTTTAAAAAATTCCCACACAAGTCACCCTAAAGCATTCTATGCTGTGGACAAAACTCCAAAGTAACATGAAGGCCAAGACTGCAAATAAAGCAAAGGAAACACCAGAATGCACATCTTTAAAACATTCTTAAAATCAAAGTATGCATTATAATACAGTATTTTCATGATCAGATGCCTTCCACCACCCTTCCCTCTTTGCAGAAAAACCCTTTTGCTCCGAGGTCAGTAGTCTGCTCTCTGAGCTCCTCATCCAGCACCACTCTCGACTTACTCCCACTTCCTCACACGTCCTTCCATGCCCTGCCATTTTTTTGTCTTGATTAAGCATCCACCTTTTAGCCAAGGTCTCCCATTGCCCCATTTCCCTCACTTTGGTGCAAGCTGTAGCATCTCCCTACCCCACGCTAATCAATAAAATTTGTGAGCAAACAGAGAAATTTAACCTCC